>NC_141141.1:95761550-96962800 GCF_053477565.2 Lygodium microphyllum
TGAAACTCATTCAAATGAAGATAAGTAGCACTAATAAGCATGCATATGATCCAAGATAATTCTTTTCATAAAAGCATGTATTTCATGGATATTCAATACAAAAGCTTGCTATCCACAGTTTGTGATAGCATTAAATCTCTTAATGGCTTATCAAAGCAAGCTCTAATTGATTCATAGGGCCTTTCTGAGCATTAGTAATTTATCCTAGTATTAAACCTTTAGTGTATAAGCATCAAAGAGGCGTAAACATTCAAGAGTTTTCTAACCCAAACTCTAAATAGTAGGTCTACCCACCACAACAATAAAACAATGTGATTGATCATCTTTGCCCCAATTAATTCCCGAGACGAAGTCCAAGATGTCGGGAACAATACCCATCCATAGTTGAGCAATGAGCAAGAGGAGTACTAGGAGTAGGAGATTAATGCAATGGATGTAGGAAAAGCCCCTAAAATTACACTAATTTTTGGGTTATTGTCCTAAGGGTTACCCTTCTGTGTTTGACCTCTTGGGTCACTTTCTATTAATGAATAGAGGTCCTCCTAGAGATGGGGAATAAGTTGGGAAGGTGGGGGAGCTGATGTGTACCTCAAGTGGAAGATGGAATGGGTGGTGGAAGTTTGGTTGAAGCTCTCCTTCCCAGCTAAAGTAGGAGGGTTGAAGTTCCTTGAATGCCTACTTTGATACCATTTGAAAGGGTGAGCAGGAGTGAGGGTTAGAGAGAAGCACAAGCGAAAGTAAGAGAGAAATCACTATGGAGGTTTGAACTCAAGAGAGCAAGACTAGTATGTGGGACTCCAACAAGCACAATGTGTGACTTACCCTCCCTTTATTATTCCATAGTAAAGGATAAATAATAAGAATGCCACTAATGGTTAGCCAACACTTGCAATGTATAGATGTGTGAACACTAAGTATAAGATCTGTATAGGTGGCTAGGTACAGGTGGCCTTTAACTCCCCAGTACCAAGCATAATATTTCAACTTAGTTGCAAAGTGCCATGGGACTAACATTCATCTAAGAGATGGGAATGTTAAAATATTTTCAAAAAGGTGGATAAAAATTCAAACAAGAAGTTAGAAAAAAAAAGGTGCAAGCATTGGAAAAACAGGTATATTAAATTTTGGGTTGCACCAAAATTATTTTTTGGTTCAAGAATTACAGGATGTTTATTTTTGGATACTCATAATTTTTTGAAGAAGACTATGATATAGTTATATTTTTAGGGAGAGATAGGCTTTCTACCATGCACATAGTAAAATATTTTTAAAATTAGGACAACCGGTAGTGACAGACATGAGGTGTTGCGACCATGGAGCTTTAATTCACTAAGACAAGGAAATGCTGATTAATGTCAAGAATGGATGGATAAATCAAAGGAGGTCTAGTTTTAGGCCAAAAAGAATGGTAGGATGCCCAACCCATGCTCATGTATAAAAGCCAAAAAATGAATGGGTAAGCTTATTCTTATGGTGTGCAACCTTGAGAGAGCTTTCTTCTTGCTTGTGTAGAGAGAGAGAGAGAGAGAGAGAGAGAGAGAGAGAGAGAGAGAGAGAGAGAGAGAGAGAGAGAGAGAGAGAGAGAGAGAGAGAGAGAGAGAGAGAGAGAGAGAGAGAGAGAGAGAGAGAGAGAGAGAGAGAGAGAGAGAGAGAGGTGAAGATTTTCACCTCTTATTATTATTATTATCATCATCATCATCATTATTATTCTTCGTCTTCTTCTTTGCAAACTGAGCTTAGAGTAATCAAAGCTATGAAGATAAGCATGCTTGAGAAGCATCACTCAAATCATGGAGTCATCGAGTAGCCTTTGTGGATAGACTACAACAAGAAGGTAAATCAGTGAGTTCACTATGGCATTCATGAGAGTATGGGATGGTTATGTGAAAGGTAGCTATAACTACATCACTCAAAGCACTTGAAATAATAACTATTCATAGATTTGCCAATTTAGCTTGAGAAAGCTCTAACAATGAGAGGAGTTATGTTTTGACAAGAGACCTAGTTATGATCACTTGCATGTTTTTTGCTACAAGGAATTTAGTTATATATCTAAGAACAAGTGGAGTAAGCACGATCCTAAGTCTAAGGAATGCATTTCTCTTGGCTATGGAGAGTCATGTGAAATGGGCTATCACCTATGGGATCCTGAATCTAGAAGGATAAAATGCAGCTATGATGTCATCTTTAATGAGAGGATAAAACGTATAATCAACCTATCAAAAGAGTTGAGATTCACAAAGTAGTATTTAAAGAGGATGGGCAACCAACACATGAGCAAATTATATGACCTATTCCACATGATGTAGGACTTGAACATCCAACATATATTGAGGTGCGAGTATCATCAGATGGTGGATAACCTCATGTCCTATATGATAGATAAGTGAGACAGCCAATGGCTCCTATTCAACTAGTTTTATGCATGTCTATAAGGATAAACCACCAGATAGATAAACTCCATCTCTAGATTGTGTCATAGTTATAGATTGTGGTGAGACTTCTTGTTATGATGATGCTATGACTACGGATGATAGTTATAGGTGGTAGAGCGCTATGAAGTTGGAGATGGATTCTTTAGAAAAAAATCCTACTTGGGAGTTAGTTCCTTTGCTTAAGGGCAAGCATGCACTATTATGTGAGGGGTCTACATACTAAAGATTTCTCCATCTAATGCATTGCCTAAGTGCAAGGCAAGATTGGTAGCCAAAGGATTCAAGTAGGAGAAGGGGATTGACATTGCCTAAGTACAAGGTAATGTTAAGGTATCTCCATCTATTGACATTGCCTAAGTACAAGGTATCTCCATCTAATGTATTGCCTAAGTACAAGGCAAGATCATTGGTGGCTAAAGGATTCAACCAAGAGAAGGGGATTGACATTAATAATATAAGAGAAGGGGAATAACTTTGATGAGATGTTCTCATTAGGAATCAAGAAGATATATTTTCACAAGTAGTCATGATTAGAACAAAATCAACTTTGATGAGATATTCTCACTAGTAGTCAAGATGACCATCCTTCATACATTTCTTGGTTTGGTTGCTAAAGAGGATATGGAGTTGGTGTAGATAGATGTAAATACAACTTTCTTGCATGGGGAGTTGCATAAGGATATTTACATACAATAACTTGAGGGGTTTATTGTGTGAATGACAAGGGACAATTGGTGTGTAAGCTACACAAGAGTTTATATGGTTTGAAACAATTGGTTTATTGTGGAAGGCTAAAGGTCATATGAAGCTTTAACATAAAGGAATTGGGGAATTCTAGTCACACTCTTGGTATGCATAGTATGTGAGATCCAGATAAAAAGATACTCTATTTGTTTGGAAAAGAATACATTGGGAAGGTATTGAAGCTTGATGTATGCTATGGTTGCTACATGGCCAGATGCTATTTATGCAATGGGAGTTATTAGCATGTATATGGCAAACCCTAGCAAGAAGCATTGGGAGGTTAAGAGTATTATGTGATACTCTAATGGTACTAGATCTGTGTGCATATGCTTCTAAAGGAAGGATGTAACTATTCTTGGATATGTAAATGTTGCCTTTGTAGACTCTAGGAGATCTAATACAAGTTTTATCTTCACTTTCATAGGTGGTGCAATCTCTTGGGTCTCTTAATTGCAACCATGTATGGATTTCTTTGCTTCTAAAGAAAAGTATGTTGTAGCCATTGAGGCTTGCAAGGAAGCTATATAGCTTATTTATCTAGTGGGAGACGTGTATTGTAGGAGAGGTGCCTACACTGCACTGTGATAGTTAAAGTGCCATCCAGTTGGCATGGAACCCTATCTTTTATGCAAAGGAAAAGCACATTGAGGTGAAGTATCACTTTATTAGGATAGACAAGCACATTGAAGTTGTTAAGATCCATATGAATGATAACCCTACAAATCTTCTCATGAAGAGTTTACATTTAGAGTGTGTTGAACACTATAGAGTGTTGATGGGCATTGGATAGTATCTTCACTTTCTTCTCATATTCCTATTAAGGAACATAGTCTTTAAGTGGGAGGTTATTGGGGTAAAGGCCAATGGCCAATAGTCAGGCAAATACCCCTTCTATACCTACACATTGTGTAGTCATGTATAAGTGAAGATAACAAAGAATAAGGGCCATTCATTTTGTATCCACACAACCCTTTCATGTTCTTCTCTCTCTCAACTCTCTTGCACTCTACAGCTTCTACCTTGTATCCCGCCATTGCTTCCCTCTTATATGTAACTATGGATCATAAATATTAAGTACATTGCTAATGGGGCTACACATAACATGTAGTTTGAAAGAGAAATCCAAAATATACCCAATCACAAAGTAGATGGACACTTCTCATTAATACTTAGAAGGGGCAAGTTGAAGGTTTCAAGCTTGAAGGACCGATAATAGAAATCAAGAAAGTGCATATATAGCATACATATATGTACTTGGAATTACTCTTACATTTGTCCATTAACATGCCATGCCATAGACAAAATTGTACATTAAAGTGTATCAATATGGCTTCACATTTGGTTGTAGGTTTGAAGAATTTGCGTACAAAACTGACACATTGACATGGCATGCTATAGAAAAAATTGTACATTACAATGTATCAATATGGCATCATATGTATTATGTTTATATGTGCAGATATATATTCAAACCTCAAAGATTGGCAACTTACAAAAAAAAGCATGGTTGGGATTTTTAAGGAATTTTATGGTCTACTAACAAATAACTTTACACAAAGTTAGATTACATAGGTCATTGGCCAAGCATAAGTTTTCTTTTACAACACATTTTACATAACATCCTCAACCATCATAGGGTATGGATCTTTAAAGCATCTTCAACCATTTTACATAGCATCTGCAACCATCATAGGGTATGGATCTTTAAAGCATCTTCCCTAGAAAATAAAACAAGCAAGTCTTTCATATTAGATCTTTTAATGACATTTAAAGATATCTACGACCTACGGTCACAACTTGTTAGGTTCTTATTACAAACTTCATGCCATTGCATGTCTTTGTGGATTCTTTGATAATAAAGTAACTTCAAAAATTGGCATTGATGTTTATTTGCAAAGCAAAGAAATCCGTGGACTTCCTAGGCCAAAGATAGGATGCGAAGGAATTGTATGTGATTGCTTTCAAAGTATAATGAAAATCCATTGTACATAAATATATGATTGCATCCCAAAATTCTTATTTTATTACATAAAATGGAATTATGTGAATGGAAATGTTGTGGTGATTGATCCAGGATGACATTGAAAGTCCTCTAACAATGTTAGAGGTTTGATGGGAGGATGTACGTTTAACAATGCTTAGTCTTTTTGCATCAAGAGCAAATGGAACTAGCAAACGAGGACCTAGATATACCTATTACGTATCTATTCAAGTACAATGGTTGGTAAGTAAATAAAGATGTGCCTGCCATACATTTGGCTACGTCAATCTAGAGCTATGATACACAAGGCTCTTCTATTGTATTCCTTGTTCGAATTTGCTATCGTTCTCTTACACTCACATAATCTAAATCTATAACTTGGAAGTTGAATTATGTGGATGTGGTACACCCTAGCCTTCATGATGGACTATAAAGGTTGAAGAAAAACTGGCTATAATGATCATCACCATGATACACAACAAACAATCAATGTCATATAGATCATACAAGCGAAGCTAGATGCTACTTGAGGGTTCTCTTCCCAATTGTTACACATGCAAAAGACTACAAGAGCTAAATCTATATATGTACCCTTAATTGACATTACACTCCTCACAACATCCCATCATAGGAGACACAAGATGTTGGTTTGGATAAACTAGTCCATGTCTCAAGTGACATGGAATTTGAGTGGATTCACTTTTGGCACTATTATAATATCAAGATATGCATATAAAAATTATAGGTAAGCCAAACCAAGCTAAATTGGACCATCAAGATGGACCAAAGAAAAAAATGAGATTTCACTCAACCAACAGTCAACATAGATACAGTGGTTAGAATGACCATATCATCCAAGTTTTGGAGGATATGATATCACCATTAAATCAATATAGATAAACATGCATATGAAATTTGGGATGAGATCTATTATAGGCCCAACATATTCAACCAAACCTACATTGAGACATGAAGATACTCTATGTTTAGGGGAGGATACGATATGCCAAGTGATACCCAAAATAAGAGACACGCACGCTGCATATGTAGATACCATGCCTACTACAAAAATACAAATCAATATCACTACCTTTCCCTTGAAGAATTTTACCACCTATAATAGATTATGGCATTTCTAGACCAAAAGTGTTTAGAAGTTTTAACTAGTGGAGATGTAGACATTAACATTGAGATTCCCTAATCCAAATGCAAGTAGCAACATAAATTAGTGTACAATACACGAGATGATAGATTGTTTACAAACTTCTTTAAGGTCATAACCCCACCACTACACGTTCAACCAGCTCTACCAATTCCACTTAGTAAAGGACCTTTTGAGGTGACTATAGACTAAGGTAGGGAGCTATGCAATGTTAGATAGTCTTACATCCAAGCTAGGCAACATCCACATGACTTTCCACAAGTCCAGATTACCATCTCTCACCACTACCATGCACTCCCAAGTAGTCTTTTTAACAAACTCTTATCATAGAGGAGCAAAGATCCCTCAATCATAATTCCTATAATCGATTTGATAAGCTGGACCTATAGTTGAGAGTTCTTAAAACACTGAAGCCACTATCTTTCTTCTTGCTTGACTTTGGCTATCCATGAAGGAATATACATTGGACCAATTTGGTCCAATATACCTTTGCATGTGTGTGCACGATTTCTAGATTCTATTTGTATGTGTGAGGGGAGGAGAGGGGTATGCGCATGCCCATGTGTATAGGTTGAGATAGATAGAGCATGTGAGAAAGAGCTCATTACATGCCGCACAGAAATATGAAGAAAGACAATCTCAAAAGTGGGTGTTGTATGAGGCAATGCTAAAACATGTTTTGATAGCATGTGAGAGACACTTGCCACATGCAAAGATGAAGAATGATAGTCTATAGGCTTTAAATTTGATAAAGTTTGAGCTTCGAAAAAGAAAATGCATGAAGCCTTGGAACTTTTGTAGGGTGTCAAAGGTACCAAAACTCAGTATTAGTAATGCTAACTATATGTACGCATAAATAACCTTTTCATTCTATATAACTGTATGACATATACTCATAGAGTGAAAACATCAAAGGGAAATATCAACTAATCTTGCACAACTATCAAAGGTTTGGAAACTCTTTAAGGGTTGAAATGTCATGCAAGATGCACTACTTAGATTTTGAAAGATAACCTTAAACATATATTACGTGTTAATATAAGTACATTCTTAAATAAACCTATAAATGCTTGACACCTTAGCATGTCTTGTGGGAGTAAGAAACCCTTTTTTACTCCATGGAAATTATGGGGCTTATTCCACAGAGATGGCAGAAATCCCAAGGCCTAGATATAGAACACAGATTTCTTTAAGTGTTCCGAGCCACCGTAGCCCCTTGGTGACCATGCAACTGTAGTGTCTGACTAGGGACCACCTGAAGTACACCAGGCTTTTCTGCAACATGCCACAGACCTTGCAACTTTAGAAAACTGCGGTGTCAATAAGGAAAGCTTTGATGTGTTTCAGCATTTGTTTTGTAAAACTGCATACCGGATAGAGCAGCAGCTTGAGTTGGAGTAAGCTTTGCAGAAAAACCATTTGCAACTGTTTTGTAGCTGTATAACATAGCATCTTTTGCTGCAGCTTCACTGCACAAACAGGAAAAGTAACACACTCAATTCCATCAGCTTAATTTGTCCCCTACACACACAAAAAGTTAATGTCAGGTTGCATATCAAGAACTGAAGCAAACTTGTGCATGCTAAAAAACAATGCTTTTTGCCTTGAATATAGCATAGTGCAATACATAGTTGAAGTTTCTTAGTATATAGGCCCGTCTACTACCTTAATCTACATCTTGCAGTTCCCTTGTTTTTCCTTTCTCCAACAATATATCCCCTGTTTGCTTTTGCACATTCCCCACTATGTTACCAACTCTAGAAGGCTCAAAAGAGACGCATCATTTTCAAACTCGGAGAGATGGTTTTCCATAAATGAATGGTTCTTATGTAGTATTCACATTCACTTTTCAAATGCATACTACGAATACTGTTTTTCTATAGAATTTACAATCAGCAGAACTCTTGTCTTCCATGTTTAGTGTTGTGGTATAGCTTGTGACCTCCTTCTGTGGCATGGCAACATGGAACAGCAGGAATGGAGCCTTGGAACAGCAGAACACTGTTCCCTGATGGGCTGGAATGGGGAATTGGCGAAAGGCTCCTATTCCTGACAACGTTCCAACTGCAAGGAATGCCAAATTCCAGCCTCGCCACTGCCAAGAGACCATTATAGACCATGTTATGCTCTTTCATAACATGTACTCCGGCCTTCAGACATTTATGGCTCTTCAATCTTTACTCTTCAGACTTTTTTTGTAGCACGTACTTATTTGCAATCCACTAGTGTTGATAGAAGCATGTACTTATTTGCAATCCACCGGTGTTAATACAATGTGCTTTTAGAGCATAATGTTCTTAATAGAGCAATATAATATTTAGAGTGTGCTTTTAGAGCATCTTTGGATACCTGTGAATTTGTCATAATGTTCAGACTTATGGAAAATTCCTAAATTTACCTATTTTTCCATTCCTCTGATCACGTTAGATTGATGACAAAGGGTGAACTTTGAAACAAGGGAGCATGAGTGTGCATAGGAGCATTGTCTTGTCATTATTAGCATTCTTTCCTAAAAGTAAGTCACTTAATCAAGTTAAGGAAGGTAATTTTTCAAAGAAGAATCACCTTCTCAACATACCATTGTAATGGCATACACCCTAATGGGCCATGCTAACAAACAACAGCTGACTTATTTTCTGTAAGGCTACATAAAGAATCTAACATGGGACTCTAATAATTAGAGCCATCAATCACAAATGTGAAGTATTTTTGTGTTTATTTGTTTTTTCCCATATCTAAGACATAGTTTACTGAACATGGACCCTAATAATTAGGGCCATAAATCACAAATGTGAAGAATTTGTCTGTTTTTTCCCCCATATCTAAGACATGGTTTACTGAACATACTGTCAGGGAAGCAAAATTTGAAGATCAAGAATCCCTGTAAATGTGACGAGCTAACGAGGGAAAACGCGAGGATTAAGAGCTCCTGTAAAGGAAAGATCTGAATGCGCACGCACACATGCAGATGCAGATTGTGTTCTTAGGCCATGGCCACTATGCTGCTCAACAAATCAGGTCATTCGGCCAATCCAAGATGAATTGATTGATACAGAAACAAGCCAAGTCTAAGAAACTGGCCTTGACCAATCGATTGACATAAAGACAAGCCAATTTCTTCTGCCAGCAAAAAGGCATTCTGTTTACTAAACAGACAATGGGAACATGAGATATGGCATATTTACCTGCCGAGGACAGAGCTCAACAAATCAAGATGCGTGGCTTCAAGGGCATCATCTGCAACACCTGGTGTTCTCGCAAGGTAGACGATTTGAACGGTGGCCTGCTCCTGCAAAAGTCAGGCAAAATGAATTATGTCATAAAGAAAGAGAGAGAGAGAGAGAGAGAGAGAGAGAGAGAGAGAGAGAGAGGTCATGCCTGTTCAGCCATTTCCTGAGGACGAGATTGAGAAACAGAAGATCAAAGAGAGGAAGGCGAAGGTACAGAGGTGGCCGGCAGCGTCCATATGGGAGCAAACACAATTCACTAAAGAAGCCAACTAGACTTATGCTCACACATCACTAAAGCCCCTATAGGCATCCCCGCCTGTGCACTAGCAATACTTTGTCAGCCTGGTTACACACCAAGTGATGGACAGCCAATCCCCATTCAGAGTGTGGTCATGTACTTTTTGAAACTAGGTAGGGATATGGATGTCATACTTTTATATACCAAATAGATATAATTTGTAAAAAAAAACAAATAATAAACCTATGAATTTTTTGATTGGTTGCAAATGCAAAAAGTACACCCTTGTCTGTCACTTTACAAAGTGGGCACGGGAGCCTCCAAGTGGACGGGGGAGTTCACCTGTTTAGCAGGTAAACAATAGGTCATGTCTTCTCCAATATGTAAAGGATTGTAGACGTCGTCAACCCTTAAATAAGTGTTTTGATTGGTTAAAGCTTATAAAATGGGCAACTGTCATTTGGTGTGTAATCGGCCTCATTTCGTTACACTATCTCTATTGAATGGTAACTTCGCTTCCCTCGTGCCACTTATTTATGTAGGCTATTATAAATTGTATTCGTGTGTGTGTTACAAGACTCAATTTTTTACATCATACTGCAATTAATATTATTGCAGCTTTATAATAATAATGGCTTTTGGATCAAACAATGTGACGACAAAACAATCTTAGGTTGGTTACACACCACCATTGCATGCTTACACAAGAAAAGTCGACTTGGGCTCCGCCACCTGCTTACACACTGGGCAGCGGGCACTTTTCCTAGCCAATAAGTGTCCATCCATCTTCTTTCTGCAATCATTTACACATCGACCACCACCTATACACTAGACACTTCCCGAATTATCCCCTAATCACATGTGAATGAAGGGATGCTATGGATGTTGATCATTATTGACATAATCATTAATATTTGAATACCTAATTAAACACAATCATTGATGCTAGATAACACAAGTTCATATTATTGATGGGGAAAAGGGGATACAATTCATAAAACTAACACATATTACTGACATAATAATCCATGTTAATCATTATTGGCACTTATGATTATTATTGTAATTCACGATTTACACAATCATTGGCTATAAGTATCACAAGTTGATATTACAAAACAAAAAAAGGTGATTAATAAAACTAACACAAATTAGTATTGAAAAAGAGAGCAGGTGAGTTGAACCCCTTCACCATGCTATTGAGGCATGGCTCCACCTAGCTCTTTGCAGAAAGGTGAAAAGAGGGAAATTTTATTAGCACACCACCCCTCTTTCCACCTTTCCACCTGTAATACAATTCCTATAGAAGATTACTCACAATTGTCTTCGTTGTCGATCTCCTTCGCAGAGTCAAAATTACAAAAGACTGTTCTCACATTTGCATTCTCCCTCTCTTGAAACATGGCTTGAGCCAACATTGTCTCTTCGAGCTGCTCCCCCAAGTTGGCTTACCCCTGGTGTTGGCTTCCCTAATTGAGCTCTTTAAATTGCATGTGCAGTACTTGTGTTTGTTAGCGTAGCAACCTCTACTAATCCATTCCTCAAACGATTTTACTGATCCATGTCTTGACAAGGTGCATTACTTTCTCTCTCAAGTTCCATTGTCGCTTCATGTATCCATGCATCATCAAAACTATCTCCATGCACAATCCGTATATTATATAGAACAAGACATGCTGCCACCATCTTTGGGACATTTTGTAAAAGCATGTCACATCTCTTCAATAATATACAAAATCACGCTTTAAGGATGCCAAATGTTCTTTTAACTAGCATATGAGTACTTGATTGTATGTAATTCCAATAATAACGTTCCGGAGATAGTCCATCCTTACTACCCTTGAAAGGAGAAAGCATTCAAAAGCATGTAGAATAAGCACAATCGCCTAATAGACAGTATTGTTCCAAAGCTTTGTTTGTGCATCATTTTCCTAGATCTGAATGTTGAAAAACATTCCAATCATGCATAGAACCTGCCTAGCCCCAACGTCATAGTCCCAAACAACACAATTGGCTGCCATAGTGATTTGCAGAATAATTGAGTAGAAGCCCTTCCTATTGAAATAATATTCGTGGTTTTCTCTTGGGGTAATGATGGGTATATGACTACCATCTACTACACCAACAACATATGATATACCTCGAAGGGCATGAAATGCATTTGCATATTTTTGCATTTGTTGTGATGTTGGCCACTCTATGTACTACCATGCAATCCAAATGCAGCCAGAGCATCGCAAAAGTCCGGAATAGCCAATTGTGTAAATGAAGTTGAGACCTTGTACAAATCAACTACTATAAGTCCTAAATTTGAGCCACTCGCCAAGCGATGCAAAGCCATATAGACCCACTTCTCGACAGGTATCGCTCTTCGATAGTTTGTGTTCTTGCATCGCATTTGTGGTACTAACTTCATGATGAGATATTCAAATGTACTCTTGCTAACTTGTAACTTGCTTTTAAACATTCGGTTTGATTAACTCCCCAACAGCCCTTGCTTCATAAAAGTTTGTGGTCTAGGATAAGCCCAGCATGATCGTCGATCATGCCTTCGATGACCTATTCTAGCTTGACATGCAACGTAACCTCAAGCCATGCACTCCATCAGAGTATGCCATTGCATACTGTCATCATCCCCGCCCTCCAAGTCATTTAACAATAGCTGAAACATTGTCATGACAACAACTACAACACTGATGACACGCATTGTCAAAAGACTTTCATCGTCCATTCACCTGTCAAAAGACATGACAAAACTTTATGAGACAATTGAAGAGACATATATAAGTAGACTTTACAATATTTTTTTTTTTAAATTTCAAATTCATCAACTGTTGAAACCATCATTCTTTTTTAAGACTTTTGATTTGTAACATGCCCGCCTATCGACTACCCAAGCGCGTTTTTAGCGGTCCATTGAGAGACGAGTCTAAGCAACGCTACTTGGTACTCCCATGGAATGTCACGGGGTTTGTCCCCTAGGGTTTCCCAAGTCCGCCTCGCAATGGAACGTCCACGGCTGACGAACCCACCAGGTCTCCTGACAGCATCCTAGCGTTAGGTTTTGGACATCCTACTTTACACAGAGATACCCAATTCGAAGCAGATCCATATCGCACTTGGTTCAAAGAGAATGAGAAACGAGAGGGATGTGTCGCTCAACCTCTCTGCCTGTAGGGCACAATCCCATTTCGGTCCCCTAAAACGGCATGAATCGGGTTCTAACTCAGCACTGCCCAAAGGTCAAATGACGGTAAAACCTTGTGAGAAGCCTTCCAGTTCTCTGGGACCACCCTACCGTAGCATGGATCCATCGGGGTTCTGCCCGCCCGCTTCCCTTGATAGCTTTAGTTTTGTAATTATGTCTTATCACATTTATGCGTGACATTCAAAATGAGCTTCCTTAATTAGGCCTTTTAGGGAATAGGGTTCGTTCATGTAATTTATGGCATCGACACAAAAACAAAACAAGCAGTCCTTTTGGCAAACAAGTTCCTTAACTTATCTTTAAGTTAATCTCTGTCTCTTGCCCATATAGGAGAAATTATATATTCACTTTTGTCCAACAGAAGTACCCCTTCTGCACCTTGCAGAAGTAACTAGTCCAAATCACATGGCACCATAATTTCCATCCATGATCTAAAATAGGATCTTCCAACGCCCTAGACGTTGGGCTCATGGCAATCTACAGCTCCATTCTGGACTCAGCAAGGGGTGTCCAGAGCTCCATTGACCCCGAGGGACCTAGGAGTGAGACATACTTTCCGTGGTTGGTCTTTTCACTACTCAACCTATGGCCCATGAATTGAGCAGTGCCTTTTGGGTTGAGACGCGGCATGACCTTGGAGATGATCCACCTGTGGAAAATATCATTCCTTGATTAATCCAATTAAGAATCAAGCACAATCAAGGAAATTAGCTTAATATCATCTTCCTAGGAAACATTCCTTTATTTTCCATGGCAACTTGTCATTATTGACCCCTACCATGCATTTGCCATCAAACACAAGCACTTGGAATAATCATCAGATCACATCCCAACAATCGGTTTAATGCAAAAGCATTTAGAACGTTATTCAATCAATTAACAAAAACAATGCTATCCTTTTCCAAACATTGCAAGAATAGTTGTGATAACCTTCCATCGCGTGTTTGCTCTCTCCCTTCGAATCTTAAGTGATTCCATGCAAAATTTACTTAACACTTCCTCCATTTGGCTAGGACATATGTTGAAGTTTCAACATTGCTCAAGACATGAGTTCTCATAATCCCTTACTTTAATTGAAAACTAAACCTTCTTCCTAACGAGTACAAAAGCATTGATCTTCCCTTTGACTTAGGGTTTCCTAATTCCTTGAGTTCTTGCCTTTGAGGCCTGGAGATGTTGCTGCATCTCGCCCATTCCTGAATAGATTTTGAAAACATAGTCGCTATTGGACAGATCTCAAGGCATTTTAGTTTTAATCCTAATGATTGTTATTTGTACTAGCTACGCACAACTTCAAGATCCCAATGAACTAATAGTTTGTGATATTAGCAATTTGTGTACCTTCGGTGTGTGTTTCATATAATATTTCCAGTGCATGCACCGTCTATGTGCATAACCCTTAAGTAGCCTTATATGTTCTTTATGCTACGTGTAACTTTGTCGCGTAGCAAGGTATTGGAGTACATGGGTTTGTGCAAACCTCAATGCGGCATATGCATAAATCTATGCAAGGTAATCTAAGGTTGCGAAAAGAATTAACCTATGATCCCCGTATGAGTTCCTAAACTATCGAAAAATAAATTCAAGCTACTTGTTGAAATGAATTCATGTGCATGCCTATGCCTCAATGAATAACGGAGATGGCAATTAGTACCTAGATATTTGGATATGAATTATCCATACCCAACATTGTAATCGTATAAGCAATAACACCCTGGATAGCGGCTCCACTATTGGATGCGAGATTACCATTGGTGCGTGTCTCCCTCCATTTGGGGACTATACTTTTGGCTTATGAATTTCTCCCTTTCTCTATCTTTCGTCAGAGAGATGATGTGCTGGGGTGACTTCCCTAGATTGCGATGGGGCTCAATCCATGGGGAAAGGGAATAAATTGCGGGAAAGAAACGGAGTGTGTGGCCACCCTCTTCGGAGGGAAAGGGAAAGAATCTCTCTCCCCCCCTCTCTCTCTCTCTCTTTCTCTCTCTCTCCCTCTTCTTCTTCCTCTCTCTCTCTCTCTCTCTCTCTCTCCCGCTTTTTCTTCTTCCCTTCTTCTCCTCCTCTTCTTCTCTCCTCTCTCTCTCTCTCCCCCTCTCTTACGCTTCTTCTCTTCTTCTCCCTCTCTCTGCCTCTCTTCTTCTTCTTCTTCTTCTCCTCCTTCTCTCCTCTCTCTCTCTCTCTCTCTCTCTCTCTCTCTCTCCTCTTCTTCTCTCTCTCTCTCTCTCTCTCTCTCTCTCTCTCTCTCTCCTCTTCTTCTTCTTTTCTTCTTCTCTCTCTCTCCCTCTCGGCAGCAACAAGTCGAGGCCTCTTTCAAGGCCTTCTTTTCTTGAAGATGGGGGTTTTATAAGGTGTTGGGGGGTAATATTTTGGGGTGGGGGGGGGGGGGGGGGGGGGGGAGGGGGGAGAACAAAGTAGTGTTGCCCCCCTTCCTTACGATGGGGAGGGGTTATATAGGAAGGAGTGTGGTGTTATTATCGAGGGAGGGGGGAATAGAGATAGTGGTGGGAAATGGTCGCACACGTGTCCTCCTCCCCCCATCGACTCATCGACAATGCCCTTTGCTTGTTTGTCATCTTTTTTATGAATGTCATCATCTTTGACTGCTCCTCCCCGTCATCTTCCCCTTCCGCCACGTCGACTAGCATATTCTCCTTCCTTTCCGTCACGATCTCCCTCTTAACCTACATTGACTATGCATTCAACTCCCCCTCCCTCCGCCAGTGGTGGTGGTGCCCAAAGGGGGGGGGATGTAAAAAAATTTCGTTCGCGTAATTTACAGCACCGACACGAAAACAAAACAAGCAATCCTTTTATCAGACAAGTTCTTTAACTTATCTTCAAGTTAATATTTCTCTCCTGCCTATACAAGAGAAATTATATATTCCCTTCTATCTAACAGAATTACCCCTTCTGCCCTACAGAAGTAACTGGTCCAGATCACATGGCACCATAATTTTCATCCATTATCTAGAATATGATCTTCCAATGCCCTAGACATTGGGCTCATGGCAGTCTACAGCTCCATTCCAGACTTGGCAAGGGGTGTCCAGAGGTCCATTGACCTAAGCAACCTAGAAGTGAGATACACTTTCTGTGGTTGGCCTTTTCACCACTCGACCTATGGCCCGTGAATTGAGCAATGCCCTTTCAGGTTAATATGCGGCGTGACCTTGGAGATGCTCCACTCGCATAAAATATCCTTCCTTGATTAATCCAATTAAGAATCAAGCACAATCAAGGCAATTAACCTAATATCATCTTCTAAGGAAAGATTCCTTTATTTCCCATGGCAGCCTGCCATTATTGACCCCTGCCATGGATTTACCATCAAACACAATCACTTGGAATAATCATCAGATCACATCCCAACAATCAGTTTAATGCAAAAGCATTTAGAACGTTATTCGATCAATCAACAAAAACAATGCTATCCTTTTCCAAACATTGCAAGAATAGTCGCGATAACCCTCCATCGTGCGTTTGCTCTCCCCCTTGGGATCTAAGCGATTCCATGCAAAATTTACTTAACACTTCCTCCATTCGGCTAGGACATATGTTGAAGTTTCAACATTGCTCAAGACATGAGTTTGAATAATCCATTACTTTAATTGATCACGGAACCTTCTGCCTAACGAGTACAAAAGCATCGGTCTTCCCTTTGACTTAGGGTTTCCTAATTCCTTGAGTTCCTACCTTTGAGGCTTGGGGATGTTGCTGCATCTGGCCCATCTCTAAACAGGTTTTGATAACATAGTCGCTATTGGACAGATCTCAAGGCATCGTAGTTTTAATCCTAATGATTGTTGTTTGTACTAGCTAGGCACAACGTCAAGATCCCAAGGAACTAATAGTTTGTGATATTAGCAAGACTTAAATGTAAAATCAATCTGTGTACCTTCGGTGTGTGTTTCATATAATATTTCCAGTGCATGCATCGTCTATGTGCATAACCCTTAAGTAACCTTATATGTTCTTTATGCCATGTGTAACTTTGTCGTGTAGCACTGGGATGCAAGGTATTTGAGTACATGGGTTTGTGCGAACCTCAATGAGCCATATGCATAAATCTATGCAAGGTCATCTATGGTTGTGAAAAGAATTAATCTATGATCCCTCTATGAGTTCCTTAACTATCAAAAAATAAATTCAAACTACTTGTTGAAATGAATTCATGCACATGCCTATGCCTCAATGAATAACAGAGATGGCAATTAGTACTTGGATATTTGGATATGAATTATCCATACTCGACGTTGTAATTGTATTAGCAATAACACCTTGGCTAGCGGCTCCATTGTTGGATGTGAGATTACCGTTGGTGCGTGTCTCCCTCCGTTTGGGGGCCATACTTTCGGCTTATGAATTTCTTCCTTTCTCTATCTTTCGTCAAAGAGATGATGTGCTAGGGTGACTTCCCTTGATTGTGACGGGGCTCAATTCGTGGGGAAAGGGAATAAATTGTGGGAAAGAGACGGAGTGTGTGGCCACCCTCTTTAGAGGGGGAGGGAAAGAATCTCTCTCTCTCTCTCTCTCTCTCTCTCTCTCTCTTTCCCTCTTCTTCTTCTTCTTCTTCCTCTCTCTCTCTCTCTCTCTCTTTCTCCCTCTTCTTCTTCTTCCCTTCTCCTCCTCCTCCTCCTCTCCTCTCTCTCTTACTCTTCTTCTCTTCTCCCTCTCTCTCTCCCTCTCTTCTTCTTCTTCTTCTTCTTCTTCTTCTTCTTCTCTTCTTCTTCTTCTTCTTCTCTTCTTCTTCTCCTCCTTCTCTCCTCTCTCTCTCTCTCTCCCTTCTCCTCTTCTTATTCTTATTCTCTTCTTCTTCTTCTCTCTCTCTCTCTCTCTCTCTCTCTCTCTCTCTCTCTCTCTCTCTCTCTCTCTCTCTCTCTCTCTCTCTCTCTCTCTCTCTCTCTCTCTCCTCCTCTTCTCCCTCCCTCCCTCCCTCCCTCCCTCCCTCCCTCCCTCTCTCTCTCTCTCTCTCTCTCTCTCTCTCTCTCTCTCTCTCTCTCTCTCTCTCTCTCTCTCTCTCTCTCTCTCTCTCTCTCTAGCAACGTCGAGGCCTCCTCCAAGGCCTTCTTTTCTTGACGATGGGGTTTTTATAAGGTGTTGGGGGGTAATATTTGAGGGGGGGAGAGAATGAAGTAGTGTCGCCCCCCTTCCTTACAATTGGGGGGGGGGGGATAGAGATAGTGGGGGGGAAAGGTAGCACATGTGTGCTCCTCCCCCATTGGCTTCATTGACCATGTCCTTTTCTTGTTCATCATCTTTGTTATGAACATCATCATCTCTGACTGCTCCTCCCCGTCATCTTCCCCTTCCACCACGTTGATTGGCATCTTCTCCTTCCTTTCTGTCATGATCTCCCTCTTAACCTACATTGACTACACATTCAACTCCCCCTCCCTTCGTCAGCTCTTGCAGCGTCGACAGGGGGGGTGTAAAAAAATTTCGTTTAAATTTGATTTTTAAGGGGGGTCTTCTCACGGCAAGATTATTAAGGGGTGCGTTCGTAACGAGGGACATTACATGATTATATCTAACAATCAAATACAGAGGAGGCAAGTGTATCCATGATAAAATGAGCTTGCACTTAATGCTCTCTTTTCCACTAAGTTTACTTTTTGGTTAGCTGTACTAGACATGTCATTGAGAGACTCCTCTCTCTTTCTACCCTTCTTATTGCATGCTCCTTGGCTAGCCATTTGATCTTGCCCGATCTTTGAAGGCTCATTGGAGTCAATGCCTTCTTGAGTGTGTTCACCTGGATCATTGGAGATTGATGTAGTGTTGTCTTCTAAAGAAGACAACCCACCAAGTGATGAGGCATGTGTGTCGCTGACAACATTGGCACGATTCCACTTATATTCGTCCACAAGATCATACCATCGGTAAGTGATCTTGTCATTATTACCTGATATGGCATTGTGGGCCTTATCCTTTCTATATGACTCATAGACACGTCCCCAATATTTTCTACATGCCTCACCATCTTTGTCAAAACTCTGCAAATAGCGATGCTAACTATGTGGCTACCTTGGACCATATATCCCCTCCTTGCTTCGGTAGCTTTGAGAACTCTGTAGAGTCATGGATCCTTTGATGTGAATGAGTTGTACTATCTATGCCTCCTTCCATTGAGCTAATTGTTTTTTTGTAGTTGTTGCATGATCTTGTGTCTTGGGTGCATCTTCTTGATTCTTTCCTTTTCACACCCTCTTTGGTTTAGGAGGTTTTGGCACATCGGACTCCGATGAAGCTCACCATGTGGACGTTGCTTGTTGGCATTTTCAAAATGTGGCACTATTGGTACTTGGGTTTGAACCACATCAACCTTGTCACATGTGTCATGGATTGCATCATAGGAACTTATTGCTTGTGGTTCTTATTGTGGTGGTGTCTAAGGGCCATGTTGAGGACTAAGTGGAATTGGACAAAGAATTATATTATTGTGTATTGTTGTGGGTCCCTCTATACCTAATTGTCTTGGTTGTTGGAACAATGTGAATTAAGGAGGATGAGGATTGATCAAAGGAGGGAGGATTGGAAACACATTTAGAGGAATACCGCCACCCACACTATGGCTTGGAACACCCACACTTAAGTACATAAAGTCATTATTGTATATTGCATCTTGGATCATTTGACACGAACTGTTGAAATTCTTCCATGGGAGTGCTTTCTTGTGAATCCATTGAGCTCCACCTTAAGCATGAAAATAACGAAACGATTTTAAAAGTTTCTTATCATGTAGAAAGTATAGTTGAAACTCATCACAAAGGAATGAGTTGTAGTGCTTTACTGTGCTCTATGCATTCACTTGTCTTTGATCAATATAGTTATTTACAATATGTGGATGGACTGAGAGGTTTATTGTTCTTTACATAATTGATCCATCTACTCCTACAAATAAAATTTTGGCCATCATCCTTTGAGCTTTTTTAGACTCCGAGTAGATTATTCTTGCTATTGATCCACAAGATACATGTTCAAGATGCTCCAAAGGCATAAGTTTAGATCATGGGTCTAGCCTCTCTCTCTCTCTCTCATGGTATTGCTTTATGGCAAGCATGTTAATTTGTTGTGCAATATACATATTACATGATATGGGTCTAGCCTCTCTCTCTCATGGTATTGCTTTATGTCAAGCATGTTAATTTGTTGTGCAATATACATATTACATAATATATTTAGTTGTCATTACTTTGAACTATCATCTTTTCTATATATTAACTAAAGGTCAGGTTCGAATACCCCTAACCAAGGATATTTCTCCCAAGCCTACGTGGTGAGCAAGAGAGGTGACTAGATAAACAAGAAAAGGTAAACAAACATATATATATTAAAAAATGCTAGGACAGATTCAAGAAGATGTTTTCTTGTTTCTCTCTCTCTCTCTCTCTCTCTCTCTCTCTCTCTCTCTCTCTCTCTTTATTCTATATTATTTAGAGGTTTGCCTTGGGGATCCTGAACCAATCGGAAAGCTCCAAAGCCACAAGGAGGAGAAGTTTGATATTCAATAAATAAAGAGGCATTTTCCTTGAAGGGAGAATGGGGGTTCTCTCTCTCTCTCTCTCTCTCTCTCTCTCTCTCTCTCTCTCTCTCTCTCTCTCAACCCCAACACGAAGAAAGCAAAAGGAAATAAAAAAAAGACACAGTAGCCCAACTGAAGAAAGAAGAGGAGAAAAGGCCAAAAGTGCAGGGGAAACCTTAAAAAGTCCAAGGCAAATGCAAAAGGGGAAATGTGCATTTTAAAGTACAAAGGCACACCTTGAAATCTTGTAAAAGAGTGCTAGGCGATGGAAAATCTGGAAAGCTGAAACATAATACAAAGACAAAGGCCAAGGCAAAGAGAAATGGAAGACAAAGGCGCACAAGGAAAAGAGCAAGTCAAAACATTTGTAAAAGAGTGCAAGTGCATCATGGTTTAATTCAAGGAGCGCCGGGCTCTCACCCGTGCAATTTGTAAATGTAGACGGGCGGTGGAAAGGAAGCTAGGAAGATAGAGAGACAATGGGAAAAGGGCCTAGGCCACGGCTGGCCATGTAAAAAAGGGGAAAAGGGGATAACCACCCAAAAGGGATTTAGGGTTTTGTATATAAAGTTGAAAAGTGAATGAGAAGCTCATTCTTGTGTGTGACCAAAAGTAGCTCTCCTCCTCTTCTTCTTCTTCTTCTTCTTCTTGCTTACTTGAGCTTGTGCCTGAGAGAGGGAGTGTGAGGGAGTGAGTGTGTGAGGGTGAGGGATTGTGGGGTGGAGAAGCTCTCCATCTTCTCCTCTCCTCTCTTCTCTTCTCTTCTCTTCTCTTCTCTTCTCTTCTCTTCTCTTCTCTTCTCTTGCTCGCGGCGATGGAGCTTGGAGAGTGGGGCTTTAGGATGGAGCTTGCTTGAAGCTTGCACTTGGATCGTGGAGCCACCGGAGTGCGTGGGAGAGGAGATAACTCGAACAGCATGGAGGTAAGCTCACTACACCCGTAGATATGGATGGCACGTCGGCTATGTGAGAGGTAGCCATTAGTGCTCGGCTTGGAACACTTGAAACAATAAGTGGTCCATGGGTCTTGGCGGTTGAGTGAAAGCTCCCACATTTTGGTTCCGTTGCCAGGACAAATGGATTCAAGCCTTGAGTGCTTGCGCGCTTCGAATCGAGCATCGAAGTAAGGGTTTTCCCCGAACCAGTGCTTGAGATAGGTAGGAAGTGAGGGGGTTGAAGATGGTATTTGATCTCCTTGGCAAGTAGGTTTTTTGCTTTTTTGAGATTTATGTTGTGAGATGGAGTAGTGTAAGTATTTACTTTGTGATTTGGATGCATTAGAGTAGGAGAAAACAAAGAAAAACAAAGAAAATAAGCATTAGGGTTTACTGTTGCAAAACAAGGTAAAAACATGGCAAAAATCATGCAAAAAATGGTAAAAAGCTCGCTTGTGATGCCTAAGATCGGCAAGTGAGTGATTGGGGACATCAATACCATACCCGGGAAGGGGTATAAGGGCCAAGAGTGGCAGGAAAGGCCACATTGTGCATTGCAGGGTTTCAGGAGAGCAGGAGAGAAGAGGAAAGCTTCGTGAGTGGATCCGCTCCGATCTTGTCATCCGAGAGATATTTGCCCAGCCCAAGTAATTCTACACCTTCCCCTACATGAGTAGGATGGATCTGGAGCTGCTTGACTAGGGGGAAGGCCTCCAACACTCGGCACGGTAAATTTCGTGAGGTCCGGTGAAAAAATGTGCCGCGCTCAACGTGTCCGAATGACGGCAATTCTGGGCCGAGTCCTAGAATCGGCCCTCGGACCACTCGACTTGGCCTTCGAACCACCCGACTCGGCCCTCGGCCACTCAGTCCTCAGACCATTCAGCCCACTACCACCCGAACACCCACCGCTCGGCCCGTCCGAATTGAGCACTCGGACCAACTTGGAATTCAGCCCTCGACCCTCCTGACTCGGCCTCGGCCCACTCGGCCCTTGGACATCTAGGTTCGGACTGGCCGAATTTGGCATTCGGATAGTTACATACGGCCCTTTCTACTCGGCCCTCGGACGGTCCGAATTGGGCATTCGACCCCTGTAATTCGGACCTGTTGGGCCGAATTTAGATTTTCTCAAAATTTTACCTGAAGACGGTAAAATTGACCAAGAGACCACATAGAGTCGAAACCCTATCAAGGTCGATCACCGGGTTGAATCTTAGAGCAAGTAGCTCAAAATTTGGCTATAAACGGTCTCTCAGATCACGTATGGCATTTACCATAACGGCCTTGTGGTCCGGGGGGGGCTGCCCCCCGGACCCCTGTAGAGGGGGCTCTGCCTCCACACCTCCCCCAAGTAGGTTGGAGAGAAAACGCGTGTCGTGACAAGTCCTCTAAATTCGACCCTAGCGTAGTACTGGCTCTACATGAACATAGATTCTCACTGACGAAAGAGCAACCAAAAGCCCATTGGACCGAGAGAAACAGAGACCCTAGAACCTCAATGGGCCAATCTAGCCAACAAGGGCAAAAAGGCCACACTGTAGAAACACATACATGTTGCATTCGGACTACATCTAGTAAAAGTGGAGAGCAACAACGTCAAGCTACAATAGCAAGAATGACTAGATACAACAGTCCTGACAATAGATGCTCCTTGAATAGCACTGCACTGACGAGCCAAGACATCAGTGGAGAATCCACATCTGGCCGTGCAGTTGGGGACTCAAGGGCATTTGTCAGAAGGCTTAAATTTACAAGCCAAGACCTGGAAGATGAAGACATAGTACCACCTGCTTATCTTAGGGTCAAACTCACCACGGAAAGAGAGTATACTATCGATGCTCTGATTGATGGAGCAGATTTTAATGTCTTGACCTATGAGGCATGGACCCTACTAGGCCAACCAGAGCTGACACCGACTAATGCAACTCTTAGCCCTTATGGGGGACCTCCACAAGCACTCATAGGGAAGTGCAATATCCTTGCAGCAATTGAAACTGAGAGCTTGCCTATCCTATTTCATGTTCCTCCAAATGGTGCTAAATATGGTAAGGAAACCCTCCTGGGAAGACCCTTCGAAAGGGTGACCAAATGTGAGGCTGACTACGTAGCTCAGAGGATACACCTGACACTACCGGGTGTGAGGATAGTCATGTTGAGATATCGAGCTCCACTCGTGATACGCTAGGGTGACCGTTGTGTATTTATGTCATCGACTTGTCAGTTGCAGATGTGGTTGGTACACCGCCCATGAATAATAGCTACATGATAGCTATCCTTATCTACTCTAGTTTGTGGCTCAGTTAGTATGCCACCTTAGTTAGTTGAGTTTGGTTTAAGACCCATATATAGGGTTCTTCTATTTCTTTGTATGAGAGTTCTTTTGGCTTACACAACTAAGAAGAGGAAAACTGTTTTCAGCCTCCACCCTTGTGTGTATTCCCCCATTGTGCAAGCAAGAAAGCTTCAAGTGAGACTCCTTCCTTCTCTCCCACAATCTTGACATGGTATCAGAGCCTTGTTCGTGGTAAGGAGCTCAAGAAAGCAAGCCAAGCTCGCGGTGTTCTGGTAAGAGTAGTAGTATTGCTTTCATTTTCTGTTTTGGGAGCAGATCTCTGCAGGTAGCACAGCCGGAAATTGCAAGAGTGCATTGTCTCAGGTTGAGACGCCCTTTACGGTGAAGCAAGAGGGCAGTATATGCTGTGGGAAAGGCCTTTAGCCCTAGGCGACCTTGTTTTTTTGATTTGAGGCCATTTCGGGGCCTGTTTTGGAGGCGGAAGTTTTCCACTCAGGAAAAAGCCCTGTTTTATACAGTGCGACCACTGTTCTACAGGTCGGTGAACAGTTACCACAGAAATTGCATCGTATGCTTGTGTGCAGAGACATTGGGAGTTACAGAATCATCCTTGGTTCCTGGTTATGCAAAATCGTCACTAGGAAGTGACTGTGTGGTCAAATACCACTTTCGCCAGTTTTGCAGATTTTCCCTTGTAAGGGTGAAGCTGTGTTTTTTGTAGTGACAGGATTTTTTGCAGTGTTCTGTAATGGCGTCTGATTCTCTTTCACAGATTGTCACTGAAAAGCTTGACAAGAACAACTTCCAAGCATGGAAGTTTAGAATGACGAATTTCCTTATGGGAAAAGGATATTGGGAATTTGTTGCAGGAAATGAAGAAGAACCAGTTCTTCCTGATGTTCCCAATCAACAGCAAATGTAGGCATTTAAAGCATGGCATGAGAGAGCCAGGAAAGTTATGTATTGGCTGTTTATCAACATTTTAGACTCTATGATTGTGCATATTCAAGATGCAAGTACGCCAAAGGAGGCATGGGATACTTTGTCAAAAATGTATAGCACAAATACGCAAGCCAGGAAAATGCAGCTCAAGCAAGAGTTGCATAATGTGCAAAGAGAAAATATGAGCATCAATGACTACCACATGAAGGTGAAGAAGATTGCAGATGCACTTGCTTCCATTGGGTCGCCAGTGGAAGACGATGATTTAGTTTCTGTGACCTTGAATGGTCTAGGAAAGGATTATGCACAGTTCCGAACATCCATTTCCGTCCGTGAAAGATTTCCTGATTTTGAGGAGTTGATTGCTCTTCTAATTTCTGAGGAGCAGAGAAATGGTGGTGCATCTTCTTCAGGAGGAACTTCAAAAGAAGCTGTCTTCTACTCAAATGCTGGAAGAGGTAGAGGCAGAGGTAGAGGAGGCCGATATGGAGGCTGTGGTAGAAATCAGAATATGCAACAAACTCAAGAAAACCAGTCCTATGGAGGAGGACGTGGTAACTCTAGAGGAAGGGGGAGCCAAAGAGGTCGTGGTGGATGGCAAAGAGGCCAAAATGCAAATAGTAATGTTGAATGCTACTACTGTGGTAAAATGGGTCATATGGCTAAAGACTGCTATAAAAAGCAGAATGACATCATGAATGGAAAACTGCAACAAGGGAATTATGCATCTTCTAGTAGACAAGGTGATGACAGAAATGAGCACTTGTTTATGGTGCAGCACATGAACAATTCTGTGACAAGTGCAGAAGAAAGCAATGATGTATGGTATGTTGACTCAGGTGCATCAAACCACATGACAGGTCATGCAGAATGGATGGAGGATGCAAGAAAAATGGAAAAACTAGGATTTATGGAGACTGGTGATGATACTGCACATCCTATTGTGCAGATTGGAAAAATTCCTTTGTCTATGCAGGATGGGAAAAAGAAATACCTGTCCGATGTATTTCATGTCCCGAATATCACCAAGAATCTGGTTTCTGTTGGTCAAATGGTTGAGCAGGGCTTGCAGGTCAGATTTAATCCTCATGGATGCTTTGTTGAGGATATGAAAAATAAAGGTCGCTTGATAGCAAAAGGAAAGAAGAAGGGCAGAATGTTTACATTGGATGCAGACATGTCTGAATTGAGTGCAACAATGTTTGCACATGGGACCGGTGTAGTTGCAGATATTGATATCTGGCATAAACGCATTGGTCATGTTAATGTACAGCGACTTAAATCAATGTAGGCCCAAAATATTGTTGCAGGATTGCCCAAATTCAAGGTTGCAGAAATGCATAAGGTATGTGAAGCCTGCCAGTTTGGAAAACAGGCAAGGAAACCATTTCCTAGACATGTTCAAGAGAGTGAGAAGCCATTGGAATTAATCCACTCTGATGTGTGGACTACTAAAGCTGCATCTCTTGGAGGCTGTCATTATTTTGTTACTTTTATTGATGACTATAGCAGAAAAGTTTGGGTGTATTTTATGAAAAAGAAAAGTGAAGTTTTTGGGCATTTCAAAACTCTTAAAGCTATGGTTGAAAAAGAAACAGGCCTGCAGATAAAATGCCTAAGGTCAGATGGAGGGGGATAGTACCTCTCAAATGAGTCTGCAAAGTTCTTGCAGGAGCATGGCATAAAGCAGCAATATTCATGCAGTCATACCCCACAAAAAAATGGAATTGCAGAAAGGAAAAACAGGCATATTGGAGAGGTATCTCGTGCCATGCTCAATGAAAAAGACTTGCCAGATTTTTATTGGGCTGAAGCAGTTGCTACAGCAGTCTACATAATGAACAGGACTCCCACTGCAGCAATACATGGAATGACTCCAGAGGAGAGGGATACTGGTAGGAAACCAGATATTTCTCATTTGAAAATTTTTGGTTGCATTGCCTATGTACATGTGCCAGATGAGTTGAGATCCAAGTTGGATCCAAAAGCTGAGAAGTGCATCTTTATTGGTTACTCTCTACAGCAAAAAGGGTATAGATGCTATAACCCTTCTACTCGTAAGTTTACAGTGAGTAGAGATGTTGTTTTTGATGAGATGAGTAGCTGGTATAAACCAGTAAATGTGATTGATGATGTAGATGCACAAAATGGTAATGCTGCACAGAATTCACAGCAGCATTCACAAAATATTAGTGGACCTGGAGCGTCCTCTAGCAGTGGTTCACATTCTTCGCCATGGACAGGCATATTGAGATCAGGAGAATCTTCTCAAAGTAATGCAGATAGTGGTATGCATGTATCACGAAAAGGAAAAGAGAAGGCTGGTCAGCCCATGTTTGATGTGAATGCAGGTCACTCTTATGTGGATGGTGAATCCAGTGGCTCAGAACATAGCATTGATGATGAGTTGGGTATTCCTTCTATTGTTACACCTGGAGTAAGGAAGACCAGGGATGTTTTGAGAGCACCTGGGAGTGAACCTACTTTGTGCAGGTCTACGAGAGCTAGGTATCCTGTGGATAGGCGGAAATATGATGGATTTATAGCCATTCACTATGCATATATGGTCAAAGTGATACAGGAACCAGAACCCACTTCTTTTGAGCAAGCCATGGGAAAAGAAAAATGGGAGAAAGCCATGGATGAAGAAATGGATGCCTTGGAAGCAAATGCTACATGGGAATTGGTACCTTTGCCTAAAGGTAAAAATGCAATTGGCTGTAAGTGGGTTTATAAGGTGAAGCACAATGCAGATGGTTCTGTGAACAGATACAAGGCAAGATTAGTAGTCAAGGGGTATGCACAAACATATGGCATTGACTATGAAGAAACATTCAGTCCGGTTGCAAGGATGGAAACCGTAAGAGCAGTCATTGCTATGGCTGCATCAAAGGGATGGTCTTTACATCAGATGGATGTAAAGAATGCCTTCTTGCATGGTGATTTGCAAGAAGAGGTCTATATGGAGCAGCTACCAGGTTATGTGCATGCTGTTCATCCTAAGTTTGTTTGCAGGTTGAAGAAAGCCTTGTATGGCTTGAAGCAAGCACCTAGAGCATGGTCTGACAAGATAGGACAGTATCTTGTCACTATTGGCTTTCAGATTTCCAAGGCAGGTTCTCACTTTATGTGAGAAAAACAAAGAAAGGTATTATGCTACTTGTCATTTATGTTGATGATTTGATTATGACAGGTGACAGTGATGAAGATATCCTTCATGTGAAAATGCTATTGAAGCAGAAGTTTGAGATGAAGGATTTGGGAGACCTGCGTTATTTCTTGGGCATTGAGGTGATTAGATCACCAAGTGGGATACAGCTCTTGCAGAGGCAGTATGGATTTGACATGCTGTCCAAATATGGGATGACAGGCTATAAGCCTATTTCAGTTCCTTTGGAGTAGAATGTGAAGCTGAGCACAGATGCAGGTAAGCTTCTAGAAGACCCTACTATGTACAGACGCATAGTAGGAAGCTTGATTTATATGACTATTACAGGCCAGATTTGAGCTATATTGTTGGATTGGTAAGTCAATTTATGCAGGCTCCAAGGAAACCGCATTTGGATGCGGCTAGACGCATACTCAGGTATGTGAAGTCCACATTGCAGTATGGACTATTTTATGAGACTGGGGTTCAGATACAGTTGCATGGATACACTGATGCTGATTGGGCTGGTAGTATTTCTGATAGACGATCTACCAGTGGATATGTGTTCTCTTTTGGGAGTGTTGTAGTCACTTGGAGCAGCAAGAAACAGCCTACAGTTGCCTTGTCGAGCACAGAGGCTGAGTACAGGGGTGCAGCAATGGCTGCATGTGAGGTAGCTTGGTTGCATAAACTACTTTATGATATGCATCAATCTACAGATGGGCCAGTTGTCATTTATTGTGACAACATGAGTAGTATACACTTGGCAAATAACCCAGTCTATCATGCTAGAACAAAGCACATTGAGGTGCATTATCACTATGTGCGAGAGAGGGTTTTACTAGGTCTTATTGATCTAGTTTATGTTAGCACAGAGGATCAGGTAGCTGACATATTCACAAAGGCATTGGGCGCAGAGAAGCTGCGCAAGTTCAGAGACCTGCTTGGTGTGCAGGAATTGGGATTGAGCTCGAGGGGGAGTGTTGAGATATCGAGCTCCACTCGTGATACGCCAGGGTGACCGTTGTGTATTTATGTCACCGACTTGTCAGTCGCAGACGTGGTTGGTACACCGCCCATGAATAATAGCTACATGATAGCTATCCTTATCTACTCTAGTTCGTGGCTCAGTTAGTATGCCACCTTAGTTAGTTGAGTTTGGTTTAAGACCCATATATAGGGTTCTTCTATTTCTTTGTATGAGAGTTCTTTTGGCTTACACAACTAAGAAGAGGAAAACTGTTTTCAGCCTCCACCCTTGTGTGTATTCCCCCATTGTGCAAGCAAGAAAGCTTCAAGTGAGACTCCTTCCTTCTCTCCCACAATCTTGACAAGTCACAACCTTTAGCAAGGGTGACCTCATCGAACCTCGGGGGAAAGGCAAGGAAGGCACTGATGTAACAGCCAAGCCTAGTAATGAGAGCAAGGAGTTGTGGGAGGAGTTGATGCAAGCGCAGGTTGAACGGAGAGAACCAATGAGTGAGGCCATACTTGAAACAAAAAGGTCAGGAGACAAGGCCAAGGATAGGATTGGGACTTACAGATATCGTAGAAGACCACAAAAGAAGCCCAAGCCTTATACATGAAGGGATCGATGGAGAGCTAGCACAACGCCTCGATGGATTTCCAAGGCGTTGCTTCGTGCTCAAGGGTATTATGTAGGCAACCGATGGATTTGGGTACCAAAACCCCCTGCTAAACCACCTCTGCCAGAAGCCCAAATTATGTCAAAAGCAAAGAGGCATAGGAGGAAACCTAAACGAAAATCCAAGTCTCGAACCAAAAATATTGGAGTGATTGAGCCCCTCACGATTGAAATCAAGAAACTAAACAAGACCTATCAAAAATTAGATCCTCAACCTACCGTGCTTAGCAAGCAGATATCGGAGGTAACTGTCGAGCATGCACAAGGTCCACTAGTGCCCAAGGAGCCTTTGACTTTCCAAGAGGATAATGAGCACCATAGGCACAACATCGCTCATGATAAGGCTGATTGCTCAACACAGCTAATGACATAATCGTTTAACAATCACGAGCAAACCATTCAGCCAGTGCCAAGTCCACCTAAGAGTCCTAGATCTCCTACATCCTCTTTTTCCAAACGGACATAGGAAGCACAACAGTGGTCGTCAATGGCGGCTTCTCACTCCCAATCTCTATCTCCATCAAAGCTTTCAAATATCCAAGAGGGGGGACATGACACTAGCCGTAGCTCTCGGCCCAAGGATATGCCTGTGCAATCCAATGTGACCAGATCTACACAGATGAATGCTCAAAGGGCAACAAAAGACGTGACCCCTTCCGATCGCCCTGAGGACCGGACACCACAATCCACCAATAGTAGCAAGTCCACCGAACTAGCTGCTAGTACTTCAAATAAAAAATCACAGCAGTCACAGCCCTTGGCCGTGACAATGCCCCTTGCGAAACGTGTCCTTAGTAGTTTACCTGTGGAGGAGGTGTTACAACCAACTTCATTAACAACTCCAGCACTTCCAAAGAGCCTAAAGCCTAGGCTGGAGGAGCTAAACACATGGGAATTGGCGAAAGAGCTAGACTCTTCCAACAAGGAGACAATTGTACCCACGCAACCTGGCAAGGCTATTCCGCAGGCCACGACTAGGTCCCATGAGGACACACTAGAGAAAGGAAATATTGAGGCCCAACCAAGCACATCAACGGTTGACCTAGTCCAGGGTCTTGAGTCGTTGAGAGATGCACCTTCACTGACCAAGAAAAAGAGGAGAAAACAACAAAAACAACAATAGTTGCACGTGGTTGGGGACCCCAAGAACATTGAGACGAAGAGCGCTGGAGAGCTGATGAATAAAGCATCGAGTCCATCCACCAATGAGCCCACTGATGCCTCTCCTAATAGCGGTGAAACCTCAGACACATCGGCGTGCCCTGAAAAATCAAAGCAATCGTTACGATCAATGGCTGCTTGCAACACTCAATCCACCGACAATAGAACTTGCATTGACCAATCAAGAGTGGACAGTCACATCCAAGGAAAACCATGACGCAATAACGAAACCTCAGGAGAAACGTGGAAACCCCAAGAGCGTCATACATCCTAGCGTTGACTGATCCTGCTCATCTAGGCCTGAGCCCCCAACTACGCTAAAGACCAGGCAAACTCCTAGAACCTTGCATGAGATAGCAACCGAGCAAGCCCTCATTGAACATAGAAGTGTCACCGAATCCTTAACTGATTTGGATGACAAACTCAAGATGTTCGCACGTGTCTATGTCCTGGCAGACATGAGCGCATTCCCTAAAGAGCAGCTTGAAGAATACTTGCCATTTCCCTTATCTTGGGAAGAGCAAGAACATCTTGACGAGCACTATAACAGGCTCCTGCATGAACGCATGCGACTCATCTCTGGCGAGGAAGCCGACGAACTGGGCTTAACTGTCACATTCAATGATGCGCTCTCCCAACCAAATCTCTTAGAGATAGAGCAACTAAAGCGACTATCAAAGGGTCCAAGTCAATTTGAACAGTGTTGGTGTGAAAACCACATTGCAATGGCCGAACTAGGAGCTCAGATCATGACAGTCTCTGAGGAGCGATTGGCCAAATGGCGGTCTCACAGAGACCCAACCTATGTGGCACAAACTTCCCTTCGAGTGGTGATTGCCATTCAGGGTACAGACTTAGCTGAACCTAGCCAAGAGGACTCGCTATTCAATAAAGTTCTCACTGAGGAGGAGCTACATGTTGCCAGTAGACTCGGACAAGGTTCCATGCTACTCGATGTCGCAAAATATCTATCGATGTTGAGTAAGCTGCCACGAGTATTGGATGTGTGTGCCATGCTCCAGTACAATCTAGAGTTCTATAGTTGGTTTTTATCCTCATAAAGCGACATGGATCCATGGATATGTATATAAATAAATAATAACTTTTGTCACCCTGTATAGACACTATCAACACACACAAGCAATAATAGTCAAGCGCAGACAGAAGAGTGGGGCCAACAGGCTAGGCTCGTTCGATCCCCCTCTCACATGACCATTTCCACCTCCGGGCGAAGGGCATACACTCCGCATTGCCACCATGGAAAGCCCTGACCAACATCTCTAATGATGTAAGCAAGGTGCAGTCCCTTTCTATACACCTTTCCCTTTCCAGTCCATCCTTTCGAGGATGAGCCATGCCCAAATCCATGACCACCAGCCGAGGTAACTAGGCATGAGCCAAGATCTGCTAATGGCGGGAGGCTAAGTCAACATCATCACAGGGGGCATCTTGCTACAACGAGCACAACACGTCCCACTCCGCCTCTTCTAGTCATACGCGTTTGAATAACCCACACTATAATCCCTCCCATGCGAAAGGTCTTATTCCGTATCAAGGCCTAGCCCTTGGTTTGCATATTGCAGGTCTCCCTACAAGAAAGACATGGAAAACCTAGGGCAGCTGGCTTGCAGAGTTGCTCTCCACGAACGACGGGAACATGCGGCATGTGCCCCCATCCGTTGGTGCACTACATGCCCACCCTCAAAAGGTATGCGAAGAAACAAGGTACTAAGCGACACCATCCTGGACGTAGGATGTGGCAACACCAGTTGCACAAACCCTCAAGCACCAGATACTCAAGGGCAGAAACGGCAGCCCGGGACAGGGAAGAATTTAATGAATTGTTTAAAGGAATTTTGGAAACGGTGGCATCCCGGGACTACACCATTCATGTCCCGGCCGACATGTTCCATGCCCAACCTCACGGGAGTCCCGCACCAGCACCGGCCCAGTCGCCTAACTAACCGGACTCACCCCGCCTAGTACAAATCAACTAAGCCCCTATGATGTACAAGTAGCTTGACAAGTCATCATGCCATAACTTTTTGTCTTTTGATGAGTAAAGGGGCAAGATCCCCACTTGTACACACTTCCTTTACCTATCGTTAATGTATGCGACCTTAACAAGCAATGGAATATGCATTGCAATAGACATCATAGCACTCTGAAAAATTATGTCTTAACATGATTGCATTTGTTTGACGTACTTAACGTAAGCAAGCATATACTCTCACGAAGTGACAAGTGGATGCAGGATGACATAGGTCTTCGTGCAAATGTGTTCAACGGCCAGGACATCGCAAGACCACCAACCGCACAAAGAACCGCAATAGAGCCATGCTGCTGAACACGAAAAATCACCCTTGCAAGTGCCCACATCGCACAAACCAAATCATAGTCATGGGCTATACTCTCTTCTTGGGCCAAGCTCTACAGTGAGCTCACGATGGGTGTCACCGCAATCGCGCCAATCTCGCAACAACGGCTCCCCTAACAATGAGGCTAGGGCAAAATCATCACGGTCATATCCGTTTCCTGAGCCTCCGAGGCTTGACATGTCCCGACCCATTGAAAGGCTCATAGCCTCTGCATATTGCGATAGTTGTACTGTGGCAAAAAAAAAAAAGACAAAGAAAAAAGGAAAAAAAAAGAGACGGAAAGAAAAGAAAAGAGAAGAAAACAAAAGAACGAAAAAATAAAAAGCACCCATGATCACAACACCGCACTTAGGGGCCCTCAAATTAGGTGCGTCCAGTGCCCTTGGTCGGCTGGCTCCACCCCTAGTCCCCTAGGCCCCTAGCACCCCCCACAATCGTTCAGGTCACCTCAAGGGCAGGACATATCTAGGGAGCCTGTCTCCTACGGTTAGACCTATCACCTTGACCCACTCACATAATCCCCCCTTGCACTCTACCTTAATACCATTGCAATCAATTGTGGTAAGCCCTGTATGAATGGCCATGAAAAGTCCACCGTCCTCATCACACAGGCCCGATGTCCACAAGCTATTAATAGTGTAATACCCGTGTGTTCTATTATATTAGATCGTGCAATCACAATGTACAGGATGTTGCATACATCTCCACGTACGACTTTGCTTAATCCACATGTCATTAGGCGAAACCAGTCCGCAGTCTTCTACCTATGTAATATCTAAGTATGCACGGGCACTCACATAATAACTGCACCAAAGTATACACACAATTTGGGTCCTCAAGTGCAGGACAATGCTCCAGGCTTGCTTCTGTCTCCCAAACTAATCAAAATCTGTCATGTGCACGATAAGAAGACTAGCACCACCCCTTAGGGAGAGACCACATGAGAGATTTTACAATTGCAGGTATTAAAGAATCCAACGAACGTGCTGTCAGCTCTACATCAACACTCCACTCTGACCTCTTGCCCTTTACTTCATCATGCAAACCACAAGAGAATCATCACGAGCAAAATCCACCATGAGCATCCCACGAACACCAACCCCCGTGCCAGCTATGAGTGGTCATTCCCAACAAAGAATAGCCCTATCGCCACCTACAACAATCGTATCACCAACCAATCGGAACAGCATAGTGCCACCAACGACCTTCATCTGCACCAACAGTCCCTTCCACCCACGTCTTCGGTGCAAGCTCCGTATGCTACCTTCGACGAAGAGTGCCATGGGACTGGCACTCGTCTAGGAGGGGGGTAATGTTAACCCCAACACGAAGAAAGCAAAAGGAAATAAAGAAAAGACACAGGGCAAAGGCAGAAAAAAGGTAGCCCGACTGAAGAAAGAAGAGGAGAAAAGGCCAAAAGCGCAGGGGAAACCTTAAAAAGTCCAAGGCAAATGCAAAAGGGAAAAGGTGCATTTTAAAGTACAAAAGTGCACCCTGAAATCTTGTAAAAGAGTGCCAGGAGGTGAAAAATCCGGAAAGCTAAAATAGAAGACAAAGACAAAGGCCAAGGCAAAGAGAAATGAAAGACAAAGGCGCACAAGGAAAAGCGCAAGTCAAAACTTTTGTAAAAGAGCGCAAGCGCATCATGGTTTAATTCAAGGAGTGCCGGGCTCTCACCCGTGCAATTTGTAAATGTAGACGGGTGGTGGAAAGGAAGTTAGGAAGATAGAGGGACAATGGGAAAAGGGCCTAGGCCACAGCCGGCCATGTAAAAAAGGGGAAAAGGGGATAACTGCCCAAAAGGGATTCAGGGTTTTGTATATAAAGTTGAAAAGTGAATGAGAAGCTCATTCTTGTGTGTGGCCAAAAGTAGCTCTCCTCCTCCTCTTCTTCTTCTTGTTCTTGCTTGCTTGAGCTTGTGCTTGAGAGAGGGAGTGTGAGGGAGTGAGTGTGTGAGGGTGAGGGACCGTGGGGTGGAGAAGCTCTCTATCTTCTCCTCTCCTCTCTTCTCTTCTCTTGCTCGCAGCGATGGAGCTTGGAGCGTGGGGCTTGAGGATGGAGCTTGCTTGAAGCTTGCACTTGGATCATGGAGCCATCAGAGTGCGCGGGAGAGGAGGTAACTCGAACGGCATGGAGGTAAGCTCACTACACCCGTAGATATGGATGGCGCATCGGAGGTAGCCATTAGTGCTGGGCTTGGAATGCTTGAAACAATAAGCGGTCTGTGGGTCTTGGCGGTTGAGCGAAAGCTCCCACACACACACACACACACTCTCTCTCTCTCTCTCTCTCAATTGAATACACTTACATGCACACACACTCTCTCTTTTAATTCAGAATACACACATACTCTCTCTGTCTTTTGCTTAGTAAATTCAACATAGGATATGATTATAGAAAGGGGAAAGACAAGTCTTTGAAAATTTATATATATCTCTCTCTCTCTGATGAAATAATATGATATCTTAAAGTTTGAACATGTGTACGCAATCTATACATACTCTAAAAAATTCACAAAATGCATATACACTATTAAAAACGAGTTGAAATTTTTAATTGAATATATGGGATGAGCTTGAACATGTTCATGTAGTATATGCATGCTCTAAACCACACATAAATACACATAGACTACACAAACACATGAACAACATGCATGTATACACATGTATATGTGCAAACACTTGCAAATAGTTGTGCACATGTATGCATATATGTATACATGATCACCCACACTCTATGAGAGAGAGAGAGAGAGAGAGAGAGAGAGAGAGAGAGAGAGAGAGAGAGAGAGAGAGAGAGAGAGAGTATAGGAGAGAGCATGGATACACACTTATAAAACACTCACTTACATACATGCATACACACCATACATGTAGACATGCACATCCACACACAAATATATACATGTGTATATATATGTAATCTATACACACATGCATACACATATATGCATGTGTATATATGCACACACATGAGGCATAAAAAGATAAGAGATAGGAGGAAGGAAAAGAAAGGAGATGAAGTAAAAATGATGAGAGGAAGAGAGAGTGTGTGAGGATACAAATTTATGAGACCACACAAATAGATACACATGTATTAAGTACAAATACATATATACACACACACACACACAACTATATACATATATGTGTATGCACACATGAATATTAAAGAGCATAGGAAAAATAAGAAGAGGTAAAATAGAAAAAATGCATGTGTGTGTACCACTTGCATGTGCACACACACACACACACACATGTATGAGAGAGAGAGAGAGAGAGAGAGAGAGAGAGAGAGAGAGAGAGAGAGAGAGAGAGAGAGAGAGAGAGAGAGAGAGAGAGAGAGAGAGAGAGAGATGTGTGTGTGTGTGTGTGTATTGCAAGGGAGAGAATGGATACACACTTATAAAACACACACACGCGTGCGCACACACACACATACACACACACATACATGCACATATACATGTAATGCATAGACACATACATACACATGTATACATACACACATGAGATAAAGAAACACAAGATACATGATGAAGAAAAAAAGGAGAGAACATAAAAATGATGAGAGGAATAGAGAGGACATATATTTATGAAACACACATAAATAGATACCCATATATTAAACACATACATACACATTTATGAGACCACATAAATAGACACACATGTATTAAACACACATACACACATATATACTCATATGTGTGTGCATGTGTGTATAGACACACACATATACATATACACATGAGAGAGAGAGAGAGAGAGAGAGAGAGAGAATAGAAAAAAAAGAGAAAATGTGTATATGTGTGTATCATTCATTCATACACACACACACACATGTATACACACACATGCACACATATATGTGAATGTGTATGTTGCAAAAGATTTTGAAGTTCAAGTCATGTTCCTTATGTCAACCTCCCATGAACCCTCTTGCCCCATTGAAAGAATACCTCCCATGGAGCACCTAGTTCTTGCCAAAGCGGCATGTGGCTTGCAATGGGTGGATGTGGCTCTAACATTGAGTGGGTAGTGTACACACGCCTACCATCAAGATTGGCTTAAGAGAGGAGGGATCCCATTGATAGGTAGGCCCAACATAAAGTGAGTGAGTGACTGCCCAACATGAGTTGTTGATTGGCTTTGATAGTGAATGGGTGGGTAGATGTGCAAGAGCCAGTGTTGGCTCAATAAGTGCTAGTAATGTCCTACAAGGGAGCTCTACTTTTGCTACTCATGGTCCTACTCTTACTAGCATGAGACATACAAGATGAGTGTTGTGCAAATGATGGCGGTGGTGCCATTGCGACTACAAGGAGGATAAGATGCCTTGATTCTCCTTCTCACTAACATCATCCGTGCAAATGATGGTGGCTTGATTCTCCTTCTTGCTAGCATTAGCCATGTAGATGATTGGCGGTGGTGCCATTACAGATATAAGGAGGATAAAATGCCCCAATTCTCCTTCTTGCCCACATTAGCTGCTGCTGCAAGTGGAGGAGGAAGATAGATCCATGTCTTCTCTCCCTCTCCCTCTCCCTCTCTCTACCTCTATATTATCGTAAAATGAGAGTGATGTAAATACTTAGGTTTAGCTACATCTACAAGTATCAGTTTTATGCCCTGTTGAGAGGAGGGATGTAGGTAGAGGAAGAACTAAGAAGGGAAGGAAGGAGCTCTCTCTCTCTCTCTCTCTCTCTCTCTCTCTCTCTCTCTCTCTCTCTCTCTCTCTCTCTCTCTCTCTCTCTCTCTCTCTCTCTCTCTCTCTATTTGCTCCATGGTAGGCCTTAAGGAGTGTGATGCGAAGGTATGTCTTAAAGAAGAAAGTGAAGCAAGGTTGCTAGATGAGTGAAATGCAAAGCCACTACATGCTGGTCTCGGTGTGGGCAGATTGCCAAGCTAGTGCATGTTGGCCCATGGAACACTATGGGTGCTCCATGGACCATCCGTAGGATATGTATGAATGAGATTGATCAAATGAGAGCTTCCACTAAATGGATGTAGCCTCTAACTATGCATTGATGATCTCATATGGGACAAATGACTTACATATGATCATCCTAAATCATGGATACCAAGGGCCTCTTCATTAATTTGCATCCAAGTGCAATGAGAGTGCGACTTGATCAAGATTGGGTCCCCATACCTACATTCCATACAGTAATATAGATGCGACCAATGTATTGAGGGCTGAAAAGATGAATGGGTTGCCACTTACCCACCCAGCCTCCAATCCTCACTAAGAGAGCTAAAGAGAGGCACCACCTAGCCAAAGGGAGGATGGGCTAGGACATCCCTTTCCTCAAAGAGAATGAAAAGAACCAAAAACACAACTTTACGAGAGAGAATTTGTAGCCCATCTTAATGGAAATGAAGATGATAGAAGGTTAAGAGAGGTGATGGCTACTAAATTCTCCCATGAACATATATATAACATCAGAAAATAAGGATTCCCTACCAATAGAGCACATGGAAAGTCTTACTTAATAAGTTTAAGTATGAATATAGAGGGAGAATTAGAAGAGAGTACATATGATTTAGACACCATATTAGAATATGAGAGAGAGAGAGAGAGAGAGAGAGAGGAGAAGAGGTAGAGGAAGCTTGCCATTATGTATTCATGGAATGAGAAGATGAGAAGAGAGGGAGACAAGAGAAGAAGGGGTGGAGGAAGCTTGCCATTATGCTACATAATAAAAGAGACTCACTCATAGCTTACCTCAAAGAGATGGACTAGCATGAGGGTATTCTAGAGTGCTCTCATGTGCTTGTCATTGCCATTGTCCTTATTTGCATCTCCATGGGCTCCTTATATAGCTTCCATGAGGGATCAAATTAAGCAAATCTTCTTGATTAATATAATCCTAGATGATATATGGCATCTTTGAAAATATGGAGAATACTGGATGGGGCAAGTTTCCACCATGGTCATTATGCAAGAAGCCAAGGGTGGTGGTAGACAAGCTAGAGAAAGGGAGCTAGGTTACAAGAGGTGGGTGCCCAAAGTACATTATTATAATATATTTACAAGAAAGATAAAATGGGAAGCTGATGTGGTGAAAGAGAGAAGAAAATTGCATGTAGCCAACAGTCTGCACCTTGTAACTTCAAATTGGTGAACAATCTAAAAAAAGTTTCTTCTGTAACTTTGTAGATCAAGTCCAAACCTATCGGGCCACGCAAGAATTTAATTGAAATTTTCTTTCCTTTGGGATTTATTGAAATTATAAAAAATGGCTTCCAAAAGCTACTTTGACTTTAGTTCCTCATATATATGTAAATACATATAAGCATGTGACAGAGGGGGTCCATGCTTGTAAGGTTTTGTGTAAGATCCAAATGACACCATGATGTGGATATTGACTTGTATACAAGGGTGAGGTGTCCTCTAATGATGGTGATAGATTCAAAATCTTGGTGATGTAGGTGGAACCCACATGTAGTTGAAGGCTAGTCCTTTGAAAAAATCTATGCACACACTCAACCCCTAGGTGTAATCCATTTCCATCTTCACTAAAATAACCCATCCCTTTTACCCTTTACATTGAAAACCCTCCTAAGAACTTGTTCCCCCACTTGCTAGAGTTATCATAACTGAGAAGCAATAATGTAGCATACCTACTGCTTGAAGAGTAAACCCAAAGTGATATGGTAAGGCTCTTGATAGGGGTTTTGGCCAAATTTTGTGGTAGAAATCCGGTTTGTAAAAAACCCGGATTAGTATCAAATAGCCATAGCTTAGTGCAAGGTTCTTGGAACTAGACCTATGAGTGCATCCTCTCCAAACCACCTAGTGTTGTGTATCCTCATGTCAATATAGTATATGTTGCCTCTCTCATAGAGAAAGTAGGGCTTGTGAGAATAAAAATCCCAAATATGTATTTAAGAATCAAGATACTCTATATCCTCTTGTCTATATGTAAACATAGTTGCTTATATCTTGACCCATTGTGATGTAGTGTTGAACATCATAACCTTGGTTTTACCAAGGTTCAATGACCACCCACCACTATCCAATGCATAAGAGTGTAATGCATCCAAATGTCTATGTAGCCCCCTATGGAGAGTTAGCTATCAACACGAGGTCATCTGCATATACTAAGAGGGGTATCCAAATACCAACTTAGCAAAGCTCCTCCATCTCCTCCCTAAGATATATAATTAGAAATCCCATCAATGTGTAAGAAAAATATTGTTGAAGAAATACAACATCCCTACTTCACCCCAATGGTAGAATGAATAGGTATTGAAAGGCCTTTAAGTGTATGCACTCTACTAATAATCCATTGATATAATGATAGAATCCCCCAAATAAGTTCCTTGGCATTCCCATATCATGTAGCCTATGTGACAATCTGTCACTTAGTGTTATATCCAAATCTTTGTGAAAGTCCATGAAGTAGCAATAGATCTATTCACCATGAGCTCTACCATATTCAATCATTGCTCTAGTCTAAGAATGTGATCTAGTGTAGAAAATCCTCTCCTAAAACTAGCCTATCCCTATGCTCTGAGACCCCATCTCTCTGTCTTACCACTTAGCTCATGCTCAATAATGGAGACATCACCTAGGAGGGAGCTCTTTGTGTGGGCTATAAGTGTGGAAATGCTACATTTGTTGTTATATCTAGAGCCTTATTGAATTGCTTGGTTAGCTCATTTAAGGGAGTGTGGGGATCAACATTATATGATATTTTGAAGATCTCCATTGAGTAGAGATCCCTTGTATCTCTAGAGAAGTAATACCATAGGTGTTGATTAGCCACATGAGGGGTCTATCTCACTAGGGATGTATTTTGAATGATAGGTATGCATGATTCATTGTTGCAACTCTATGAGGCATGGTGAGATTGTGAGATCATGAATATGAGGTATCAACATTGAATGGGAAAGTATAACATGCTGGTATAGTATTGATGAGGATAACATATGAATGCACTAGATATAGAGGCTATTTGGGTAGACTATTGAGTAAAGCTAATCCATGTATCATACCCATCTCTAAAATATACCTCCCATACTTTGTGAATCCCCCCACATCGTATGAGGTTTCTCTAAATTGTCCACATCCCGCTGCTATAAGATCTCCTTAGATGTATCAAAGAAAGACACCTGGTGGCAAGGTGTCTTGGCATTAAAGTCCCCTAGTAGAATAATATCTCCCTCCCTTGAGAGCCCGCAAATATCCTTGTACAGGGCTATATATGGTGAATGCCCTTTGGGCGGGGTATAAGCATGTCATGGGGGGAAGGTCCTCATCGAGGGCTATGTATGGTGATTCAATTGGGAAGGCAATGTATAGAGTATGCTCCTCACCTCGCACTCTCACCAACATATACATGGCTTTCTCATCCCTATAGAGGACCTCGATCATCAATTTTAGCTCCTCCCTTGTTACAAGACATGTCACGGACAAGGATCATGCAACCAAAAGGAAGCAAAGAAAGACCAAGGAAGCCCAAGTCAAAAAGTGAATGAAGAAGCTCATTCTTCACATGCAGGAAAAGTGAAGGAGAAGGCAAGCTAAGAAAAAATGTGGGAGACCACTAAATATTCTAGCAAGGCTCTCTCAAGGATGAACGATGTCCTGTCAAGGATGAAGGAGGTCCTCTCAAGGATCAAGGATGCTCTCTCAAGGATGAAGGAGAACCTATGAGGGCTCTCACTGCAAGGAAATTTGCAGGGTGCAATGTAATTCATTTTATAAGAGCGCTAGACTCCCTCTTGTGCAAGTTGTAAAGTCTAAATGGACATGGGTGAAGGGATAAGGCAACTAGAAGGAAATAGGGAAATAGGGCCTTGGCAAGATGGTCGATCATGTAAAAAAGGAAACTGGTGCCCAAGGGATTAAGGGTTTTGTATATAAACTTGAAAAGTGAATGAGGAGTCATTCTTTGGTGTGTGGCAAAAGTGGTATCTTCTTCTCTCCTTCTTGCTTGCTTGTGTGTGCTTGAGAGAGGGAGTGAGGGTGAGGGATCATGGGAGAAGAAGCTCTCCATCATCTCCTCTCTTCTTCTTATCTCCTCTTCTCTTCTCTTCTCTTGCACGTGGCTATGGAGGATGGAGCTCAAAGGAGGAGGCTTGAGGTTGTTTGAGCTTGCATCATGAATCTTGGAGTTATCGGCTTGCTTGAGGGAGGAGGCTACTCATTTGGGCATCAAGGTATGCTTACTACACCCTCGTATCATTGAAAGGTGCATCAACTAGGTGAGAGATAGCCATTTTTGCTCACTTGAAATGCTTGAAGCAATAAGTGGTTCGTGGGTCTTGGCTTTTGAGCGTAAGATCCCACTACATTTTAGTTCCATTGTGCCGAGACAACAGATTCAAGCTTGAGCACTCATGCATCTCAAATCGAGTGCCAAAGTAGGGTTGCATCCTCGAACCGGTGCTTGATATAGGTAAGAGATTTGGGTTTTTTTAATCTTCAAAACAAGTAATATTTTGGATTTTTGATGAGTAGACAAGTAGGAGGAATCATATCAGTGATTGGGTTTTGATTTTTGTTGCATTTAGAGTAGGATAGGATCAAGAAATTGAAGCAAAAAGCTTTAGGGTTTCTATTGTAAAATAGGCCAAAACAAGGCAAAAATAGAGGGAAAATGGGCTTGCAACCCATTGACAAGGCATAAGCACTCGGGCATCAAAACAAAGGTTTAAGACCCAAGGAAGGGGGGTGGAAGACTCATTTTTAGCTTTTGTAGTAGAAAGAGAGAGAGAGAGCTTGAGAGTGAGAGTGAGACTTTGAGATTCCAGTGAATCGATTGGCTTTTCTAGGAAATTTCCACTTGGATCAGGTATGTATAAGCATTCATGTGTATCTATCCTTGGATTCTGGAGCTCCTTGCATGTGGGTGTGACCAAAATTGTTGCCGTGAATTGATTTTTTGTTGCCCCTGTTTGTGTGCCCGCAGATTTGGACACGGTCCATAGGCGATTCCCAAAATTGAACACTCAAACATCCAATTTCTAAAATTCAAACATTCGGATTAACTTGACTTGTCCGATCATGCATTTTTTGTTAGATCTTGAAAATCGATTGGACATTCACCCTGTCCGATTTGGATGATTGGACTCGTTAAAATCAGACACTTTCAAAATCGAACTTGGACACTAGGCCATTGGCCACTCGGACAAATGAAAATCAGACAGTTAAAATCGGCATCCGACTCTGAGGAATCAGACAGTGTCAAGTCAAACCAAAATATTGATAAGGGAAATTGACAAATCTAGCGTATCTCGGATGAGGGAAAACACCTCCCGCATTCGAGGAAGGCTTTGAAAGTCTTACAGGTGCAATTGACCTTAGAAATCATACCCAGACGGCTAAACACAACCACTAACAGTCACATCAACTTTTAGTCTCTGTTAGAGTCGTGAAATTGACCCCCAAACCCCTATTTGACCTTGAGGGAGCTAAACAAAGCACAAACCCTAGAGACTAGAGAGAGTAGCCAGTATGATTGAGCGCAAAACCGTATTCAACCAAGAGCTTAGACCAGAGTGCAGAAGCTACATTCATTATCTCATATTTGTACCCACATTTTTTTTAACACTTGAAGTGCACTTGGAAAAACAGAAAGCATGATTTTGCACAATGCATGCAAAAGAGCACCACACATACACTGAGTGAATGTAAATTGAGGGCTGGCTATTAATAAAAAGGAACGCACTCAAGCCTAATTAATAGAACGAACCCACCAATAGGAAACGACCCTCAAACCTAGACAGGGGATCAAGCAACCCCAATTGGTGGGACCAAGTGGTAGACACAACATAGAAGGCCAAATGCATCGAGGGAGCAACACCATTGGGAGCACGATGTTGCCCGATTTGATCAACCTCATAGAGAACTTGGTGGAACGGGAGACCGCAGACATGGCAGAGTTCAGTGTAAGTCATGAAAACAAGGAGCTCAACCTGGGAGATTTCCTGGTCAAAATTTAGCGAATGGTGAATGAATATGACACAAAAATCAGGGCGGATAACCATGGTTGGTCAGTAGAGGACATCATAGCAGACCTCGAGGAGGAAAGAAAGCTAGCATGAAGGGCCTTGTAGAGCATAGTAGCATACAACTAGTAGTAGCAGACTAGGAGACTACGACCATCAAAATGTGAGAGGTCCCCAGTGTGTACTAGCCATGGTGAATAAAAACTAAATAGGATCAAATGCAGAGAGGGAAAGAGCGCTACAGGTAGACTTAGAGCTTCTCACGAAGGGGTTGATAGACAACACATCGTAAGAGCAAAGCGCAGTAGCATTAGCAACATCATTGCTTGCAGGATTAGGAGTTCCCAGGGCTCCAAGAGAGCCAGTCGAGGATCCCCATGGTGGTTGCAAAATAACTAGACAGAGCAACAATTTTGTAGAGCAATTCGAGCATGTCTACGAGGCTAATGGCCTCACAAATCTCGCTCATCACTCGCAAGCTTTCAAACTTTGCCTAGGAGATAAAGGACGGATGTGGTACAATAGTTTAGACAACACTGAATGCAATGACTTTAATACTTCAAGAGTCTCTTCATCAAGAGATTCTTTGAGATGGGATACTCTAACAATCTCATTGTTAGATTGATGAACTTTAGTCATCAGAAGGACAAGGAGGATATCCAAGACTACGTCACCCATGTGCGGAGTCTCTTTAAGAGAATCCCAGCCATTGCAGAGAGACCTAGCGAATGAGTAGTCTCCATTGTGTTCATAAGTGGAATCCAAAGTGAAGAGCTTTACAAAGACTTGGTGATGAGCAACTCAAACTTGCAAAGGGATGTGCTAGTTAGGGTCTTCAAAGAAGCCATTCGAGTGGATGATTTGCTCAAAGAGAGGAACTCAAGTCCCACAAACCGATATATCACTGCTCCTAGAGCCTCAAAAAGTACTCCAACTACTAGTGAAGGATCCAGTCAAAGCACCCAAGACAAAGGAAAGAATATTGATCAGAGCTAGTTGTTGGGAGACGTGAAGCTAGAGTTGGCTAAGCTATAGGAGATGATGAGAAGACCTACACAGTCACATGTCCAATATGTGTATTGTGGTGGAAGCCACCTTCCAGCTAAGTGTTATGACCCAAGGTCCCGACCTTGCTCCAACAATTGTGGTAGCCATGACACCATGCACTACAGATTGCCATAGAGATTCCCATATCCATAGCCTTACAACAAGCCTTACCTAGGGAATAGACCTCCAAATTTCTTCGAGAGAGAAGCCCCTTAGCCCTCCCAGCACCTAACGATACAAAGCTAGCTATCCCTAGGATAGACATCAATCCCACAGGCATACCTAGACTGCTTAGACCCTATATAACCCATCCACCAAGTGACACTCCAGTCCACTATCTGGAGGACCCTACATAACCCATCCACCGAGTGACACTCCAATCCACTATGTGGAGGAACCAAACAATGAGGAGCCCTATGTGAACCCCTACATCTCGTACGATGAAGAGGGCAATCCAGTCCTTATGGACTATCGACTAGTGTTGGTGCTTGCATTAGGAAGAGGGAGAGGCAAAGGCTTAGGAGAGTAGACCCAAGAACCCATTTCTTGTTGGACTTGTGGTCACCCACTAGGACACGTCTCTTCGTGCTGCCATGAGAGAGAGCAACCTAATCAAGGTAAGGCAGATCTTAGATGCACTGAGTGCGGAATCACTTACGTTTTTGTTGATTGCCCTAGGCAAAAACCATCCACTAGTTCAGCTATCATACCATATGTACCATTGGGACTATTTGGAGTCGAAACACACGACGAGTAGGCCATGCCCATCCCGTTGCATGTCATGATCCATGCTAGATGAAGCAGGCCAGCATATCATTGCCAAGGCCTAGCAACCTAGATGTAGCCTCAATTAGAAAGAAAAGTCATAGGTAAAGAAAGAAGAGAAGTGAGACAAAGGTCACATTGAAAATTGAGAGTGCAACTACACTGCCTGTCGAAAAGAAAGTCATGGATGTTGAGGCCGAAACATCTTCCCCAAAGATGGTTGAAAAAGGAAGTGCCAAGGTAGGGGAGTATCCCAACCTAAAGCACCAACTCATAGCCATTGAAAAGGTCAAGGGACTGGGTGAGAGAAGCCCAAGAACACCTAAAGGATGCTGAGCCCATTTGGGAGGATGACATCGATGATCTCTCTAGCATGAGCACGCCAATATCTTCCACACAATTGAGAGATGTGTCTACACCCCAAATCGTGCCACCAAGACAGATCTTGAATACCCCGTGCCAGCAAACCAGTCAAGGCCATTGGCCAAGAAGTGTTGAATTAGGACACAAGTCAGCAGCTAGAAATCTTCTCACTACACTAGTGACCACCCTTGTAACTTTGAGCCTAGGAGATCTGCTTAGGCAACATATAATACTATGGAAGGAGCTAAGCCAATGGGTGGAAGGATCAATGGAGCAAGCAACTACTAACTTAAAATACCATGACACAGTAATGCAAATATCTAGCCTGATGCTACACTTAGTGCCCAAGTCTTTGCATGTTAATGCCTTTTGGGAAGGCACTGAAATGCACACGGTCTTACCCTATCCTAGCTCTAGGTAATACCATGAGGAAAGAGAATATAGACACGAGGGCATGTGTTAGTATACTTAGCCATACAATACTCCAGGCATGGGGTAACCTATCTATCAAGGATGCTAGGTTCAATATTATGATGGCTAATGGAATGAAGGTGAAGCCATCCGGAGTGCTAAGAAAATTTCCAATGAAGATCATAGGAGTTCGGTTCTCTGTGGACTTTATAGTCATGAAAGGAGTGGACTACGATGTCTTGTTAGGCTACCTGACCCTAGAAGAACAACACACATGTCATAGAAAACTGGGGTAATGGTCTGATATTTTTAGGCGATCGAACGAAAGCGGTGAGAGTGGAGATAGAAACCTGGAAGACTACACCAGTTGACCTAGACACCATCTCAACTATGCTCAAGGACAACGCTTAGATCAGAAATCTTATGGGCCACTAACTAAGTATATTCCTTGCCTTGAGGATGAGCGAGATTGGATGCATATGCTAGCCACAATCGATCTGCCATTCTCAGATAATGAGGAATACGAGGAAGTTGCTAAGGCAACTAGTAAACCCAGAGACAAGCCTTCTGTGTCAATCTACATGACAGCTAGGAGTTGGCATGAGCAATACACCTCTATCACATTTCACATCCCAAACAATCAACAAGACCTCCACGAGATCATAGAGCACTAAATAGACAAACTAGCTGGTAACCTAGCCGCAAATCTTAAACTGCTTAAGGATCTCTTAGATGAAGTAGAGTAGTGATGGACCAAGGTGCATGACCTAAACTTGGCATACAATTGGGCCTTAGCCATGACTGATAAGGAATTTCACTTAGGAGAAGACAAGTAGTTGGATGAGGATGATTTTGATGAGATGAGTACAAAGATTGTTGTTCCTCCAATGACGAGAGCAAAGAGGAGATCGACATGATAGAGTATGATACAGAGGGGCACAAGACCTATGGATCTGCAAGTTGAGGAGCAGAGGAAGCCACGAGACCTATTGAAATGATTCACAAAATTTAAGAAAGGCGAGAGGGTAGTGGTCTTGCTAGGAGCTAAAAGATGAGGGCAAGTGAATGAGACTATAGAAGGACCTGCCAAAGTCAAGGAGGTCAATCTAGCTAAGGAAGGGGAGACATCCCAACATATTTTTATGGCCGATGACTTGACCAAGGAAGAGGAGGAAACTCTTGTTGCTCTCTTATAAGAACTCATAGATGTATTTTCTTGGTCCCTTGATGACCTGAAGGGGGTAGATCCAAGTGTAGTGACTCATAACATCCTGATGACATCCGACATAACATTGGTCAAGCAACGACCGTATGCAATGAATCCCACAAACATGCTCACGCTGTTAAGGAGGAAATTGATAAGCTACTAAGAGCGGGATTCATTTATGAAATTGAGCACACGGACTGGGTGTCACGCTTAGTGATCATTATGAAGAAGAATGGACAAATCAGAGTGTGCATTAATTACAAGAAAGTCAATGCTGCCACAAAGAGGGACAATTATCCACTTCCATACACTGAGCACATGCTCGAGACGGTGGCTACTAAAGAGGGCTATAGTTTTTAGGACCGATTCTCAGGATACAATCAAGTACATGTGAATTCGGATGATAGACACAAGACCGCTTTCGCTACCAAGTGGGGCATCTTTGCCTACTTATTCATGCCCTTTGGGTTGACGAACGCACCGGCCACATTTCAGAGGCTCATGTGTACCATTTTCAAAGACATGCTAAGGTGAGAGTTAGAGGTATTTGTTGACAATTTATATATCCACTCTAATTAGAAGACACATCTAAGAACGCTGACTAGTCTTTAAAAGATGTAGGCTATATCATCTCTCCTTGAACCCCTTGAAGTGCCAGTTCTAGGTAAGACACGGATGCATCCTAGGGCACGTGGTATCAAATAATGTCATTGCCACTGACTTCTCGAAAGTGAGGGCTATCATTGATCTTCCACCACCAATCGACTACAAGGGAGTTCTAGTGCTTTCTTGGCCATACATGGTACTATTGATGATTTGTATTAAACTATGCATTAATCACTAGGCCTCTATACAAGTTGCTGGTGCTATTTGAGTGGACCCAAGAATGCCAATGCGCATACGAAGAGTTAAAGAAGGCTCTAACCACAACACCAATCTTACAAGCCCCAGACTAGACCATAAGCTTCCACACTCACATTGACGCCTCGAAGTCTGCCATGGGGGTTGTGTTGTGCTAGTCGGGTGAACACAATTTAGACTATCCAGTGAGCTTCACTAGCAGACAAATCATGGATACCGAGATCAACTGCTCCACCATGGAGAGGGATGGGTTAGCCATGGTCTTCTTTGTTGACCATCAAACCTTACTTTATCTTGTTAACAAACCTTACGCTACATGACACATTGCTTGATGGTTATTCTTGCTTCTCAAGTTTGAATTATTGGTGGTTGTACGCAAAGGGAAGCAGCACTACATGGCGGACCATATGTCTCCCATATCCATAGGAGAAGCTGCCGGACAAGGCATCATAGACAACTTGTCTGATGCACATCTGTTTAACCTGTCTAGCAAAAGGGACTTATTTAGAGCTGACTTGATGCCATAATGGGCAAATGACATAGTCCAAGTGCTTTGAGCATGGACTACCTGAAAGACCTATTGAGAAGGCCCGACTTAGGTGACTCATCCTCAAAATACAACCCTATCAGTTGATTGCAAGACAAATCTATAGGTTAGGGCATGATGGCTTGCTACATAGATGCGTATGCAAACATGAGATACATGGCGTGGGCCGATTGCCTGATGGAGCTAGAACACTTGTTAGAGACTCAACTTCTAGCCACCCATCCACTGATTTGTGAAAAGGCACATTGCAAGAGTTGGTTTGACAAGCACGTCACGCAGCAAGACTTCAAGCAAGGTGACTTAGTGTTGTACTCAATAAAGGCCCACAAACAAAAGATGAAGTTCAAGGGATCGAGACCTTTTCAAGTCCGCATTATCAGCAGAATTGGCAATATAGAGCTCTAGACCCTTGATGCAGAGGGCATAGGCTTCTTCAACGGGGGCCACATAAAGAAGTACTACCCTCCCACACATCCATTGCATGAGCCTCCCATGCTAGAGCCCCCTGTGAAAGTCTAAGTCACCACATTAACAAAAATTGAGGAAGAAGATGAGAAGCAATGGCACCTGTGTATCTACGCATAACGGTCACTGCCCAACATACACATATCTTTGATGCATTGATTGACAAGGGAGCTGATTTCAATATCTTAGCTCATGATCATTGGACTCTAATTGGCCGTCCACAACTACAACGTACCAAAGCTAAACTCAACCCATTTGGGGGTCAATCATATGCCCTTCTAAGGAAGGTGCAAATTAGCAGCCTCTAAAAAGTCTAAAAGCATATGCATAATCTTTTACGTGTTGCCAAATACAAAAGATGTTTGTCAAGAATTGATGTCAAGGTGCTCATTTAAAAAGCAAGCACAATGTAATGTCGACTACGGGTGACATCATATTCACCTTGCTATCGGCAATGTATGAATAGTCATGGCTTTTAGCAAGGGCAATGTGGCTCCATCAAAGCCCGCAAGGCCACCAATAGAGAAACCCACCACCAAGTCTAAGGATGGGGGTCAAGACTTGTCACAACCTGCCACGTCACTATGGTAGCATATCGCTGTGATCAAAGCTAAGGCCCATGATCCACAGTTCAAGTGGATGCCTAAACATCAAGGACTGCTACCTAGGGGCATGAGATCACGACCCCGCAAGTCTAGGAATGCACACTAGAGATTGAGAAGGCAAAGAAGAAACTATAGGCACCGATGAACAGTGGGCCCTCAAGACCTTATTACAAGCATAAGGCTATTATGAGGGCAATGCCTGGATATGGATGCCTAAAGCTAAGTTGGCCAACAACACTATTCAAAATCCACCCTTAAAGCCGACTATACATGGCTGCACGATAGATCAAGTAGCACTAAGACTGTGAAGCCCATAGAGCCCAACACAATTGATCCAAATACCTCAACAAATCTATCGACCAAAACTGCAACCTTCAAGTACCTTTTAAGGTGTGCATCCAAGCTCTATGCCACTTGGCAAGTGCTTCACATGATGATTTTGGAGCCAACATTCAAATCTGTCCAGCAGGCGCAACTGGTGTGAACAGGTCATGAGCTTTGTCTCCACAAATCAAATGCATATGGTGATTGTGATCGGCACTATGGTGCTTAAATAAGCCTTAAAAGACTCTATAAGAAGTCATGACCAACATTTGAACAAATGGGAACCACAATGAACCAATGCCTACCTTTCAAGAACAATGGCAACTTGTCTATCTTCAGAGATCCTGGATCTTCACTTTCTTTAGGTCTTCTTCATTGCCTCTCCTGCTCTAGGGAGCCCACCTAGCATGGCTCTAATACCATGTTAAGAGATAGTTGGACAAGCTAAGTGTTACACACAACCTAAAGATAGTAGAGCTAAGCTTGAAGTCTTAACATGGGGGTAATGTTACAAGACATGTCATGAACAAGGATCACGCAACCAAAAGGAATCGGGAGAAAGACCAAGGAAGCCCAAGTCAAAAAGTGAATGAAGAAGCTCATTTTTCCCAAGCAGGAAAAGTGGAGGAGAAGGCAAGCTCAAAAAAAACGTGGGAGACCGCTGAATATTCTAGCAAGGCTCTCTTAAGGATGAACTTGGATGTCCTATCAAGGATGAAGGAGGTCCTCTCAAGGATCAAGGATGCTCTTTCAAGGATGAAGGAGAACCTCTGAGGGCTCTCACTACAAGGAAATTTGCAGGGTGCAATGCTCTAAGCCATCCCTTATTCTAGTATTGAGACTGTATCATGACCATCTGCTCTTTATCCTTCCAGATTTTGAACTTTTCTCTTTCTACTGTTTGAGGTGGTTCAACTGCTTTGCCAATTGTTCTCATTCTAAGAGAGCCACCTGAAGTTGGTTTTCCATCTCTGTTAGTTTTTCGGCTACCACTTCATCTCTTTGTGCCTTGGTCACACAGTTCCTTGAGCAACTCTTCATTTTGTTGTTTCTCCTTTCTACACTCTATGTAGGCTTGGGCCCTAACCCTTTCTAGCTCCTCAATGAGCTCATCTTTAATTCTCTTTAGCTGGTCAAGGTACTCTTACATCTGCTCATTCTACTGTGCAAGAGGATCAAGAATCCCCCTCCAGCATCACTTGTTCTCCTTCTTCCTCGCCATGGGGCTCTTTTGCAACTTTCTCCTTTGTTTTCCCTTCTATTGCCTGTTTGACTTCCAACTCTTTCCTCAAGTCACTTATCTACATTTGCCGTATGGCTATTTGGAGTATTTTTTCAAGTTGACTGGCTGAGAATGTTTCCTTTTCAATTTCTAGCCTCACAAGTGTTTCCTTCCTCTCCTCTTTTATTCTTTCCAACTAACCTAGCTATTCCTTAATGTACTCATCATATTTTGCGCCAACCCTAGCATGGCCGAGGGTACAAACATGGTTGACTCTTCCACCCTCGCGGCCTTCTTTGGGTCCTTTTTAGACTCAACATCCATCACAATAGCAGACCTCTTTGTTCCTGGCATGGGGGCTCCTCCATTGGGTGCTGTCTAAGATGGTGCACCATGTTGACTAGGTATTGCACCCAAGCCATCATGTTGCTTTGGTCCATTGTGGCACCCATGGTTTCTTGGGTGGTAGTAGCAGTGGTGACCATGATGGGTGGGGGCAGTTCCAATGGGGCCTTTCCTTTTCCTTCCACCTTGGGTCCTTTAGCTGCTTCTGCTACTGTGAAGCTAGTTCCAAGCGCATCATCTAGGCTCCTTCTAGCTAGCTCTTTGGCATGGGAGGGTTGCTTAACCAATAGTCTAATGGCAAGAGCCATTTGCTCATCGTCTTCTCTCCTTAGCCTTTCCTTCTCCTCTTGCTGCTTCTTCCTTCATTCTTCCTCTATTCTTTAGGATTCTTCTTCCATCTTCTGTAGCAATTCCTCCTCTTGTTTCTACTTCTTTTCCTTGCTTGGAATTTTTAGCAAGGTTTTTGTTTGCTCCCCCTGTCTTGATGCGACCGAACCCTCCCTACCTTGCTCACTCATGGTCCTTTCAATGGACTCCTCCTATTGCCGGTGAGCTCAAGGTTGAACTCCCTTGTTTCTTGTGGCTTTCTTTGCCTTCTCTTTCTATGACTTGCTCGCTTCTTTGTTTTCCACCTTTCTTCATTTCGGAGATGTTCATGGGCTTTGTGGGATTGGGGAGAGGTGCTGCTCTTGGATGGTAGATCTCTATGGATTCTCCCCTACTTCCCCTTTCCTTCCTGTCTCTCCCATAGCTTCTTGGATGCTGGTGGTCAGCATTCCTCCAAACCCTATTAGGGAAGCTTTTGATGCAAGTGTTTTTCAGTCCGATTCAGCTGTGGTGCCTGGTGACTCCCCTCATGCAAGTCTCTGGCTCAATGATAATGGACTTGTTTTGATACCCAAATGCTATGGTAGTTCTCTAGGATAATTTTGAGCTGTTTTGGGGATGTATTGACCTCAGTATGACTGATTTTACTACTATAATACAGTATACAACTAGTAGATATCTTGCCAGGGCTCCCATAAAGTGGTTTGCTACTGTCTGGGTACTCCAATTGGATGTATTAACTCTATAGATGTCATGTATGTATATGGACATGTCTATGGATTATTGTGGGCTCTGAATACTCTAAATTTGGATTGATTTCACTACTGATTATGCAATGGGCTAGCTATCTATAGCCTGTGCCAAGAGTTTGTCTTGCGCATTGTTATTACTTATTTGAACTAATGTTGAGAAGCTTGTATGTACATGCATTGAACGCCAAAGGTTATGGTATATGTTGGAGATGGTTTGAGGCTATTTGGAGCTAGAAATACTTCAGTTTGTGTAGAGGATTTATGGTTGGTTAAACACAGATTGTCACAAGTGGTTGGAAAACACCTACATCAACTATATGCTATCTACTTGGAATGCCACTATATCTAGATGTTTTGCTACATGTTTGGGGATGTTTTTGACATGTCTGTGAGTTGAGATACCTTCAATATTACTGAGAATTACTATTACATGTTCTTGGACTAAGATTATCATAAATAAATAAATGGTTTGTAAGAGTCAAGCACTTACAAGCGAAATACGACACTAAATACTATAATTACAGATATGGGAAATGCTCAAGGCACTGACAATATCACTCAATTTGTGGGAAAGAAGCTTGATAATAATAAAAATTCTTTGTGAAAGTTCAAGATGAAGATTTTCTTAATTAGCAAAGGCTACTAGGATTTATGCATGGGAGCTAAAGCAGAACATATTACCTGAACAGAATCAGACTCATGATCAGCAAAGAGCTCACCAACAATGGTTGGAAAGAGCAATCAAAGTGTTACACCAGTTCTCTTTATGCATTTCTAGTGTGATGGCTATGAAAATTACAAGCTATTAGTCCCCAAAGGATACTTGGGATATTCTCATGATGAAGAATTATGGCAATGTTACTCATGCAAGTAATATACAACTAAAGCAATAGTTGAATAATATGTCTAGGAATGGTAGGAGCATGCAAGCTTACACGACAAAGATAAAAACCATAGCAACAGACCAGCTTGCTACTATTGGTTCTAAGGTGTCAGAGGATGATATGATTGTGTTGGGGGTAAAGGTGCCTCTGCCTAGCCACTCATGTATCACTATGGGTGCCCATCATTGTCACTTCATTCTTTATTCTTTTAGTGACATTTGAAAAAAGGGAAGGCCGGTCACACATTGTGTGTGTCCTTCTCTCTTGCTCTTGCTCTCACTCATCCTTCCACTTTTTCAAGGCTCACCTCTCTTCAACTGGTATTAGAGCCTTCTTCTTTACGAGTAGCACACTCTCAACTTCCATTCGAATACCTACAGTAGTCATCTCTTTGTTGGTAGCCATAGCCACTCCGTTCGAGCTTCCTATCGGTTGCATTCTTCTTTGGCACTCTTTGAGCCTTCTCGAGTAAGTTGGAGCAGTCCCCCATAGCCCTCACCTTGCTGGTGTACCATCACGTTGTGTAGAACATGCCCTTTTTTAGCAACAACTCACGTTTTTCGTCTCCTACAACATATCTTCTTCATTGGGCAGCTAGACAAGCACTTATACACTTGCTTTTGATGCTTTGCATTGATCCTTCCACTCTTGGCATTCCATTTGAGTTCTAAGATTCAGTTTTGGACTATTATAATAGTCCACAAACTATCATAAAACATGGCAACACTTATCTTTAATGTCTACACTCATTGCCATTGGTTGGATGATGCCCAGTTATGTCCGGTTGATGCTTATATATTCAAGGATGCTGTGTCATTGCTTGGATTTGATTTTGGAATAATTTAACCACTTAATTTACTCCATTTTGGCTGAGGTTTGCTGGCTGGAAATACAAGGTAGCACTCTATTTGATGCTTCTATGGTCAGCTTTGTTGGTATTATGATGCCCGGTTATGCTGAAGTGATGTATACATGTATGGGAATGCTATGCACGTGTTATGGGTTGGCTTTGGAGATGATTTTGGTATGCAAATAGCTTGGTTTGATAGTATATTCATTGTTATATACAATAGGGCTAAACCTCTTTTAACAAGGATTTTATGTGTCTATTGCTTCTAGCTATGATTCGGGTGTTCTATATGCACTCTGATGTGTACTATTGATGCTAGTACATTGGTATATCATATGCCAATTATTTGAGGTGGGTTTGAGCTTCATTTGAGGACTGGTTTACTCAATTTTGATAGTGAATCCATTGCTGTAATAACTAGGGCTGAAGTCTATTTGGTCAATGTATGCTCTACCTATTGGTCATCTCACGAGTACTTCCCGGGTGACTCTTGTATGACTACACAGATGTATATAGAGGTTGACACATGTCTTGTATTGCTCCAAAATGCATTTTGAGCTTTGACCAAGATCTTTCTTGGTTGGCATTTGATTGACATTGGTCTACAATGGCATGCTTTGTGACAGTCATTATGCCTATGGTCTATGCTTGACCCGTCGGTACATGCTGTGATGCATATGTCAGAAATGCATGCTCCTTACATTGTCTCTGTTTGATTGCCACTTGGAGCTTCAATTGGGCATTCATTTGCATACTTTGGATCTCTTGGATGCTTATTTGGGTATTTAGAGATTTGACATTGACTGTTCCATGATGTACTGGATATTATAGGTGATGCTTGACTAATCCCTTGCTCTGGATACTCCATTGATATACGGTCTTGGCTCCATGATGCCTTATGCATTTGCATGCTATCTTTGAGCTTGGTTGCTTGATTGACATTGATCTTTTTGCTAGTGGGAGCTTCATGCTATCTCTAGATATTGCAGAGCATGTGGTTTATGCAATTGAGCTTCTTGAGTAGATGAGACTGGGATCTCTCACATGTCTATGCTGTTAATTGATACTTGTCTGCATTGCATGCTTTTGGGTTGATTTGATCTATCTTCTCTTTGAGCATACACCAACCTTTGTCAGGTATTTGGGTGTTCTCATGGTTCTTAATTGCTATAGTGTTTGTTACATGCCTACTTCATGCAGGATCTGACCTAGCAATCATACTTGACTTTGGATCACTGTTAGCTCATTGTTTGCTCTCTTTTTCTCACCACTATGATTTATTACAGCAAGTTATTTTCTACATAGTCTACCTCTATTTGACTCATTATGGCTGGTCATCTCAAAGATATGGCTTTTTTTAACATTGCCAAGTTGGATGGCACCAACTATGGCTATTGGAAGTCTCAAATATGGCAAGTTTTAGTGTAGAAATTGCAGATTAAGCCACTAAGAAACAAAGGTATTAAATTTGAGAATATGGATGATGATGACTAGGTTGATTTAGATACATTATGCAAGTCCACTATCATTTTATCACTCCCTAAAGAGGTCCATAATAATTTTATTGAAGATGAATATCAGAGTGCATGGAATATATGGGAAAAGATTCAAAAACTTTATGCAAAATAGAGCCCTGCTTCACATACGTATTGGCTTAAATAGTTGATGGATCTCTGCATGAAGGAGGAGACCCCATTGTTTGCTCACTTTAGCTAGTTTCATTCTATCGTGAAGAATCTGCTTCAACTGGATATTGAGTTTCAAGATAATCTGCATCCTTTGTTTCTGCTTGGCACTTTACCTAGGTCTTGGGATGTATTTCGCAGTGCGATCTATACCAACAAACTTGATGGGCTGAAATTGAAAGATGTAGAGAGTGCTCTTTTGACTGGAGAAAGTATCAGGAAAACAATGATGCTTCCCACAACTCACATGCTTTATCAGCTAGAGGTGGCAGAAGTGGCAAGAAAGATAATTATCCTCATGGGAAGGACTCTCAGAAGTCCCTATCTAAGTGATGTGGACGCAACAAGTCCCATGGATGTAAGTCAGATCTTACATGCCATTATTGTCAGAAAGCATGACATATATGGCCATTGTGGCAAGATGCATGATGACAAGCGCAAAGAAAAGGGGAAATAAAAAGTGCAAGAGAAATCCAATGATCATAGCATTATACTTGCAAAGTCTAACATAAAGATTGAGGAGACAAATGTCATGCAGCCTGAGGAGTTTGATGGTGACTACATCTTTGTAGCCTCTTCATGTGATGGCTCTCAACTGCTCAGTCTATTTATGCACAATGTTGGCTCTCGGATTCGGGTGCATCTTTTCATGTGACCCCCTACCATGAGTGGTTTCATACCTATCGCAATGTATATGGTACTATGCACTTAGAAGATGATCGATCTCTTGCTATGGTTGGCATTGGTGATATCACTCTACAATTTCCCTCCTCTGGTAGCACTTTTGTTCTGCATAATGTATGTCATGTACCCACCTTGACTAAAACCCTTATCTCTACTGGGTAGCTTGATGATGTAGGTTATCATATATGCTTTGGTGATTGTGCATGGAAGATAGCTTGTGCAAGAAGTGCCGCTGCCAAGTTTGGCAGCCTCTACCCCTTGGTTGTATCTAGTACTATTGACCATTTTTTTTCAATAAGTTCTATCTCACATGTATCTCTCTGACATGATCGTCTTGGGCATATGTTGCTTAAGGGAATGAAAATTCTTAGTGCTTGGCACTATCTTCTGCCTTTTGACTACTCACATTTTGAGTCATGTGATCATTATTTATATAGCAGGCAGACTAATAATTCACATAAAAAATCTAGTATTCCAAGCATGGGTGACCCTTTGGCTCTTGTGCATTCAGATGTATATGGATCCATGCCTTGCCAATCATTAGGGTGTCCGAAGTACTTTGTCACATTTATTGATGATTATTCACGTAAGGTTTGGACTTATCCCGTAAAGTAAAAAATTGATGTCTTGGCCGTCTTTCAACATTGGGTTGCTTTAGTAGAGAATCAGTCTGGGCATAGGATGAAATGCCTAATGACTGATAATGGGGTGAGTACATCCCACGTACCTTTGAGCAATTTTGTGACGAGCAAGGTATTAAGCATCAATTGACCGCTCCTTACATCCCTCCCCAAAATGGTATGGCTGAGCATTTGAATACAACTATCCAGGAGAGGGTCCACAGTATGCTTAGCCAAGCAGGTTTATCATAGCATTTTTACGATGAGGCAGTCTCTACTACTGTGCATCTCATTAACATGTCACTTTGCAGTGGTATTGACTTCCAAGTTACAGAGGAGGTATGGACAAGAAAGCCTCCCTCATATGCTCATTTGTGTGTCTTTGGATATGAGGCCTTCTGCCATGTGCCCAAGGACAAATGTAATAAGTTGTATCCTAAAAGAAAGCCTCCCTCATATGCTCATTTGCATGTCTTTGGATGTGAGGCCTTCTGTCATGCACCCAAGGACAAATGTAATAAGTTGTATCCTCAAAGTGTGAAATGCATTTTCCTTGGCTATGGAGATACAAGTGAGATGGGATATCATCTTTGGGATTCGCAGGCGGTGCAAAAAGTGATCCATAGCCATGATGTTGTGTTCCATGAGGACAAAATGCATATGCAGCCTAAGAAAGTTGTTGAGGTATGCAAGGTTATCTTTCAAGAGAAGCCCCTTGCTCCCGCACAGCCAGCTAGACAGTTTGCACTAGTAACCGATCCTCATGGCTAGGATGTTGGATAGGTAGCATAACCTACATTGAGGCATTCTACTAGAGATAGATGACCTCGTGACTGTTATGAGCCCTCCATAAATTATGTCTCGATTATAGATGCAAGAGAGTCTCTCACCTATGATGAGGCTATGCACAAGGGTGACTGTCACTCCTCGAAGAGGGATATGCAATTTGAGATTGACTCATTGCATAAGAATCGTATGTGGGATTCGGTTTCCTTGCCTATTGGCAAGAGAGCTTTGCCTTACAAGTGACTGTACAAGTTGAAAAGTACCTCTAGACACCCCAAGCCAGCATACAAGGCCAGATTGGTAGGAAAGGGTTTTAAGCAGGAGCATGGTGTTGACTTTGATGGGGTCTTCTCTCTCGTGGTTAAGATGACCACCCTATGCTTAGTCTTGGCTTTGGTTGCACATCTTGACTTCGACTTGTATCAGTTGGATGTCAAGACAGGTTTCTTACATGGGGACTTGCATGATGAGATATACATGGAGGAGCAACCTAAGGGCTTTGCAAAGCCTAGCAAGGAAAACGCAATGTGTAGATTGAGGAAGAGTCTTTATGGCTTGAAGCAGGCACCTAGGGAATGGTACAACAAATTTGGTGCATTAATGCAGTCACAGGGCTACAGCCATAGTGCTATGGATCTGTGGTTTACAGAAGAAAGGCCGTGATGGTTCATTACTGATTTTGGTACTCTATGTGGATGACATGCTTTTAGTAGGGAAATCTCATGATGAGCTAGATGCTCATAAGGCTCAATCGAAGAAGACTTTGAGATGAAAGATCTGGGAGGACAGACCTCTCATATACTTGGTATGTGCATTATGTGTGATAGGTCTCAAGGACTACTCTATCTGTCATGAAAGGAGTATATCCATAAATTCCTTGAGCGTTCCATATGCAAGATGCGAAGCCTATTGGTTGTCCATTTCCTTCTCATATGAAGGTATCACAGGCCGATTATCCATAGACAGTTGAGCAAAGGGCCGAGATGGCCATTGCCTTCTCATGTAAAGGTATCACAGGCCAATTATCCATAGACAGCTGAGCAAAGGGCCGAGATGGCCAAGATTCCCTATGCATCCACATTGTGGGTAGTCTTATGTATGCCATGATAGCCATTATGGCTACACCTAGGAAGAGGCATTGGGATGCTCTAAAGGGTATCATGAGGTACCTAAAGGGCATTGCTGATATGTGCATATGTTATGGTAGCTAGGATACAGGAGCTGTGGGATACACTGACTTTGATTATGCAGGACATTCAAATAATAGGAAGTCCACTTCTGGCTATGTGTTCACTTTTGTTGGAGGTGTTGTTTCATGGATGTCTAAGGTGCATAAATGCACGGCCCTTTCTACTACAGGGGTTGAGTGTGTTGTAGCCACTATTGAGGGTTGTAAGGAGGCCATTTGGTTGGGTCATTTGGTTGCTAACCTTACACTGCATTCGAATTCTATGAATGCTATCTAGTTAGCCAAGAATCTGATCTTCCATGTGAAGAAAAAACACATTTGAGGTGAGATATCACTTCATTCATGAGGTCATTAAGGACAAATCTGTTGACCTTGTGTCAAGATCTCAACTGACCAGAATCTTGTAGACTTGCTCATTAGAAGCCTCTCTAGAGAGCGCTTTGCCTTCCTTAGGAGGTTGATGGGCATTGGATAAGATGACATCTTTCCTCATCTTGTTGTATCTATGTATATCTTATAATGTCTTTTCTTTTTTTCTTTTCACTCCTCACTGAGACAGATTTGCCTTTAAGTGGGAGGATGTTGGGGGTAAAGGCGCCTCTGCCTAGCCACCCGTGTATTACTATACTAACAATACCCACGCCTACACACTGTATGCACAGCGGGCACCCATCACTGTCACTTCATTATTTATTCTTTCAATCACATTTGAATAAAGGGAAGGCTAGTCACACATTGTGACTATTGGAGTTCCCACATTGTGTGTGTCTCTCAGGGAAGAGACATTGTACTTTACTCTAGTCAACATGCTAGAGGTGGTAGAGGCTGTGGATCTTTTTGAGGTCAAGGGGACACTCGAAATGCACATGGAAAGCAACAGAAAAATGCATGGCAAAGTTCTAATGTGCAAGGTCAATGCAGATCTAGAGCCTTTCAAGGTAGGAGGAGATCACCTAGAGGTAGAGGTGGCTCTTGGCAGTCACATAATCAATCTAACATGGATAAAGACTATCATTATTATGGTAGATACAGACACATAGCGAAGGATTGTCATAAAAAGCAAGCAGATATGAAGGAAAAAGGAAAATGGCATGGAAATTATGCATCTTCTAGTTGCACACAGGATGATTAGGGAAATAGGCTATTTGCTATGCAGCATGTTTCTAAGAATATGCCTAAGCCAAAGAAGGATGAAAAGTGGTATATAGACTCAGGAGCATCTAATCACATGACTTTGTATAGTGAATGGTTTGACAAGTTAGTAGCAGGATCTCATGGATATGTTTGCACTAGTGATGACACACAACATGATATTTAGCATACAAGTGTGGTTTCCCTAATTATGCATGATGGCAAGAAAAAAAGTTTACATGATGTATTACATGTACTTCAATCACTAAGAATCTATAGTCTATTGGTCAGATGGTAGAACAGAATTACAAGTAAGGTTCAACAAGGATGGTTGCTTTACTGAAGAGTACAAAAATGGTTTGCAAATTGATTGCTAGAGGTAGAAGAGATGGTAGGATGTTCACACTTTCTTGCCTGGAAAAAAAATCAATAAAACAACTAGAAACATAAAGATAGATCCAAATAGAGTATATAAAAAAACCGGTAGTGCGGTACGAAAGAGGGAAGAAATCCTTGATTGAGAATAAATGTTTTGCAACAAACTCACTTAAACCAAGCAGCTGCTTCAAAACCAAAGTGATGTGAGGGACAATCACAAGACTGAAACTCAAAGGAATTGATGGGGGCTTCTGCAAGATGTCTTTTCCTGAGTTGAAAGCAATTCAGGATGTAGAAATCTGGCACAAACGCATTAGTCATGTAAATATTTAGAGGCTGAAAAATATGCAGCAAAAGCAGGTTGTACTTGGCTTGCCAAAGTTCAAGTACAATGATTTAAAACATGTCTATTGTGCCTGTCAATTTGGAAAATAGTTAAGGTTTCCATTTATGCAGCATGTTAGAAATAATTCTCGACCTTTGCAATTGATACAGATGGATGTATGGGGTCCATCCCATAATGCCTCTTTGGTTGTGCTAAGTATTATGTATCGTTCATTGATGATTTCAATCGATATACATGGCTATACATTCTAAAACACAAGGAGGAGGTACTTGATGTATTCAAGGTTTTTAAGAAACATGCTGAAAATGAGTTTGAAAATGAGTTTGGCTGCTACATTTCATATCTAAGGTTTGATGGAGGTGGAGAATATGTCTCAAAAGAGTTTAACAGATACTTAACCAAACATGGCATAAAAAGGCAGCTCACATGCAATTACACACCTTAGCAAAATGGTGCGGCAGAGAGCGAAAGAATCATGTCATTATGGAAGCTTCTAGGGCAATACTCAATGAAAAGATTATGCTGAATGGATATTGGGCTGAAGCAATGGTTACTACAATCTATGTATTGAATCAAACACCTACACATGGATTTCACGATTTGACTCCGTATGAGAAATTGTATAAGCACAAACCTGACATCAGCTACCTTAAAGTGTTTAGTTGCATTGCTTATGTTCATATGCTTGATGCAAAGAGAAGGAAATTAGACCCCAAGGTAGTAAAGAGTGTTTTTCTTGGATATGCACAAGATAGAAAGGCCTACAAGTGCTATAATCTGTCTACTCGAGAAACTTTGATTAGCAGAGATGTAGTTTTTGATGAGTTGGCCTCTTGGTATGGTGCTACAAATGCAGTGGTTTTTGAGGCATCAGCCAGTGCTACAATCAATGCCCCTTCAAGTAGTGGCTCATCTACTATTAGTCCTTGGATAGGATGGTTGCGCAGTTATGATGCTAGATCCACTCATACGAATATGTCAATGAGGGGGAGTTTGGATAAAGGCAAGGAAAAATTGCTTGATGATGCTACTAATCTGCTTACGTCTGGATATGAGTCACATGGTAGTGATAGCCTTGATAGTGAATTGGGCATACCATTGGTTATGACACCTTTGGTGTAAGACTGAGCAAGTACCTACTGCCTCATGAGAGGTATTTGTATAGTGAGCCGCAATTGAGAAGATCTGAAAGGGTCTAGAAACCAAGTGATGGACTAACATACAATGGGTATTTAGCCAGACATTATGCATATATGACCAAAGTGTCAGGCTACAGAGAGCCTATAAAATTCAATGAGGCAGTTAGAGATAAAAACTGGTGTGCTACCATGGATGAGGAATATGAAGCATTGATTGAAAATAACACATGGGAATCGGTCAGTTTGCCTGAGGACAAAGTACCCATTGGCTATAAATGGGTTTACAAAGTGAAGTGTAAGGCAGACAGTACACTGGAAAGGTATAAAGCCCGACTGGTTGCAAAGGGATATGCACACCAATATGGATTGGACTATGAGGAAACTTTCAACACAATCCCCAAGATGGCAACAGTGAGAATAATAATTGCATTAGCAACTTCAAAGGGATGGAAGCTTTGGAAAACGGACATGAAAAATGCCTTTCTAAACGGTGACTTGGTTGAGGAGGTTTATATGGAACACACCTTGACTATCCCAAACATGTGTGCAAGCTGAAAAAGACATTGTATGGGTTAAAAAAATCACTGAGAACATGGAATGATCACATTAGCAAGTATTTGCAAAGAAAATTGGTTTTTAGATGGGTCATGCTAACTACATCTTGTTTATGAAGAAGACAAAAAATGGTTATGTTTTTTTGGTGGTTTATGTGGATGATCTGATCATCATTGAAGATGATGATCATGGGATTGCTGAAATTAAAGCAATGTTATAGGCTAAGTTCAAGGTGAAAGATCTTAGAGAATTGAAGTACTTTCTTGGGATAGAGTTGTGTCTACACCTCATGGTATATGGCTTCTCCAAAAATAGTATGCTCATGATATTCTGCTGAAATATGGGATGATAGAATGTAAACCAATGGAAACACCATTGGATCAAAATGTCACACTTGATGTTGGGAATGAAATAGAGAATTTCACTATGTAGGGTAGCCTGATATACCTCACTATCACTCATCCTGACTTGAGCTATGCAGTGGGGTTGACTAGCCAATTCATACAAAAACCTCGTAAGCCACATTTAGACGTCATCCAAAGAATCATGCGGTACGTCAAAGTTATTGGTGACTATGGATTATTTTATGAGCATGGAAAATCACTTGACTTGACAGGCTATATAGATGCTGATTGTTCTGGTTGTGTCTATGATAGAAGGTCAACCAGTGGTTGTGCTTTTAGCTTGGGCATCAGCTAGAGTAGTAAGAAACAACCAATTGTTGCATTGCCTAGCATAGAGGCAGAATACAGGGGTGTAGCCTAGTAGCTTGCAAAGCAGCTTGGATTGTGAAACTACTACATGACTCGGGTATTTAGTTGGACAACAAAGTCACATTGCATTGTGACAATAGTAGCGTGATGCTGGCTACCAACCCTATCTATCATGCAAGATCTAAACACATAGAGATTCATTATCATTTCATTAGGGAAATTGTACTTTCTAGACAGATTGATCTACTTCATATGAAGACAGAAGACCAAGTAGCAGACATCTTTACCAAATCACTTGGTAGAGATAAGTTTGTTCATTTCAGAGAGCTACGTGGAGTACAATAGATAGTTTGAGCTTGAGGGGGAGTGTTGAGATTCAAGCTCATGATCACTGACAACTGACTCTACCTTGATAGTCGTAGTCTTAGTTGTCATCATCTATCATGTGTGTCTAATAAATGAGTCGGAGATTAAACTGTAGTTAGTGACATAGTTAGTTAGTAGACTAGACTATTAAGTATGTGTGACTAGACTTTAGTCTATGAGTTATGAATAATGAAGAGAAGAACATGAAAGCACTCTACTGTCTGTGTGGGTTTCCAATGTCTCTGTATTTCTCTCTCCCTCTAAAACTTTGACATTCCCTAGGTGTAATAAGGTTGATTGTATGGTTGTGAGTATGGCAATTGCCTCGGTAGTCAACAATGCAGTGCATCATGGCCAAATCTACCACAATTGGCACACAGGGTTTGGATCTGGGATCCATGCACTCAACCAGAAGGTGGTTTCCTACACAATGTACACAATGTACATGAGGTCATGTAGGTCACATTTTCATCATCTCTTGAAGTCTAGCCAACTCTAGCTTCATGCCTACCAACTCTTGGCTCTGGTCGACACTCTTTCACTTATCTTGGGTGCTCTGGTTAGATCTTTCACCAATGGTAGTAGCCCTTTTCTAAGGTTCTAGAGATAGTGTTGTCTTGGGTTGTGGGTCTCGAGCTTCTCTCCTTGAGTAAATCATCCACTTGTATGGCTTCTTTGAAGACCCCAGTAAGCACATCCCTTTGTAGGGTTGAGTTTCTCACCGAGGCTTTGTAAAGCTCTTCGCTTTGGATCACGCTTATGAACATAGTGAAGACTACTCATTCACTAGGTCACTCTATGGGATGGGGATTCTCTTAAAGAGACTCCTCACGTGGGTGATGTAGTCTTGGATATCCTCCTTGTCCATTTGACTGACGTTCATCGACCTGACGATAAGGTTGTCAGAGTATCCCACCTCAAATAATATCTTGATGAAGAGACTCTTGAGGTTATTGAAGTCACTACATTCGACATTGTTTAGACTAGTGTACCATGTCTCTCCTTTGTCTCCTAGACAAAATCCAAAAGCTTGTGCATGTTGAGCAAGGTCCATGAGGCCATTAGCCTTGCATACTTTCTCAAACTTCTTCACAAAGCTATATGGGTTATTGTTGAGTTGATACTTATCGAGTTTCTTAGCAACCATAGGTAACTTAGTCTAGCTCCTAGAATTTGGGGTGATTCCTAGTCTTGCTAGCAACAAAGTTGCCACAACTGCTCCACTCTATTTTGTAGCCATGTTGTCTAAGAGTCACTTGGTGAGAAGCTCGCTTAGCGTAATGTCGGCTTCTAGTACTCTCTCTCTTAGCGTAATCTCCCTTTGAGCATTTGGTCCTATCCTATTTCAGTTGGCGAGCACTAAAACACATTGAACTTCACTCATTTCTATGTCTTGCCTCAACTTTTGAGCTCATTGCTCTTGGTGATAGGCGGATATGCTTAGCAGTGCTTTCCTTGCCAACCTTCTCTCCTCCTCTAGATCGGCTATGATGTCCTCTGCTGGTCTACCGTGATGCTCTATTTTGGTTTGCAGGTCATACTGGGTCATCAATTGCTAGATGTCAATTGGGAATTCTCCTAAGTCAAGCTCGTCATTTTTCAGGTTGGCATTGGTTCTTGACATGTTGTTGATTTCTTAGGCAACTAGAGTGTCAATTAGATTGATCAAGTTAGGTAGAGTTGCATCCCTAATCGTGCATGTTATTGTTGCTCCCTAAGCGGCTTGATGATTCAAGTCTCTTAGTATTTGGTGATTGGTGTCCTTGGTCACTATTCGATGCTTGGGGGTCTCCTCCTACTAGTGGGTTCATTCAGCTTATTTTATCTTATGTGAATTTATTGTTATCCAAAACAATCCTCAATGTTACGTGTACTCAAATGCTAGTGGGGTGCTCCTTAATGTGCACTAAGGCTTTTAGCTTTTCTGATGCACTCTAGGCGTTTATGTGATGAAATGTGTGAATTTAATCACAATCAATGCAAATCACACTCCCTTTAATAATCAATTTCAGCTAGTGCTAGCTCTTTCGTGCAAGTGGTGGCCGCTCACTGTGGTCCACTCTAGGTCCCCATTATACGTCTGAAGGATAGCGGGTTTAGGTTGTCCGTTTGGATCTCTATTGGGGTATGGTCAGTGACCATAGTTGCTCCTAGATTGTCAGTCTCAACTCTCAAGTCAATTGGCTCTATTGCCCCTTTCACTCACCTGGGAATCTACCAAGGTGTCCTATAGCTATAAGGCTTGGCCTCTACAAGGTCTAGTGAGGCCAGAGTTTATCAGAATTTGATGTTCAATTTTTTCGTCTATTCCCAGAATCAGACATCCGATTCTGGGATGTCTGAGTCTAGACTATCCGATTTTGGACTGTTCAAGTCCGATTCACCTGAATCGGATGCTCAAACTATTTAAATTTTGGGGCTATCCAATTTTGGAATGGTTAGGATTTTTTCAATCGGACGATCCAATTGCGTCCAATTTTGAAAATCACACGACTTCAGGGCATTCGGATGGTCTGATTCTAGGAATCAGGCGGTTTGAACGTGGCAGCAAAAACTAATGTAGACCTGCCAAAAATCTATCACAATACTCCTAATGCCTTGTCCTAGTCCGTAGCAAGATCCAAGATTAAACAACAAGAAGTTAGCTATCAAACCAACTCACTAATAGCCCACAAATGTGTTCAGTCACACAAATCAAAGCACTCCTTGCTACCATGCAAAGAACCTATCTAGCTCTCTTTGCCTCTTACCCTTTGTTCTTTAGTCTTCCACTCCCCTTCTTCTCTCTTTCCTCTCGAGATGCATTGAAGTCCCTTTTTCTTCATGTTCTGCCCTATTTACAATAACCCTACTATTTGTTTCTATGTTTCTCCTTATTTTTCCTTACCTAAATCCATCCAAATCACAAGCAACCGCTTACACTAATCCCACCTACTTACCTAAATCCAAAAAACCAAAAAAACTTACTTGGGAAGGAGATTGAATATCTCTTTAACTCCCTCGCTTCCTACCTATCTCAAGCACCAGTTCGGGGGAAGCCCTACTTCAATGCTCGATTTAGAGCATGCAAGTACTCAAAGCTTGAATTCATTTGTCTCAAGGCAACGGAGCCAAAATATGGGAGCTTCTCGCTCAACTGCCAAGACCCATAAACTGCTTATTGCTTCAAGCATTTTAAGCCAAGTGCAATGGCTACCTCTCACATAGCCATATGCACTCTCACACCTACAAGTGTTGTGAGCTTACCTCCATGCTCGAACAAGATGTCTCCTCCCTTAAGCACTCTGGTCGCTCCACGATCCAAGGTGCAAGCTCAAGCAAGCTCGATCCTCAAGCTCCAAGCTCCATGCTCCACTTCTACGCACAAGACAAGAGAATAGAAGAGAAGAAGAAGAAGAGAGGAGAAGATGGAGAGCTTCTCCACCACAGTCCCTCACCCTCACACACTCACTCCCTCACACTCCCTCTCTCAAGCACAAGCTCAAGCAAGCAAGAAGAAGAAGAAAAAGAGAAGAAGAGAGCTAGTTTTGTCCACACACAAGAATGAGCTTCTTCATTCACTTTTTATCTTTTATACAAAACCCTAATCCCCTTTGGGAACCCATCCCCTTTTTATATGCCCAACCATTTTAGCCTAGAGATCCTCTTTTCCTATTCCCTTCTTATTTGCATTGCGCCTTCACACATGCTTGTCTACATTTACAAATTGCGTAGGAGGGAGCCCAATGCTCTCTTACAAAAATTTAGGGTGTGCCTTTGCATTTAAAATGTGTCTTTCCTCCTTTGCACTTGCCCTAAACTTTTAATATTTTCCTTGTGCTTTTGGCCTTGTTTCCTCCTATTTCTTCAGCCGGGGGCCACCTTTTTCGGCTTTGCCCTGCATCTCTTTAATTTTCTTTTTGCTTTCTTGCAATGGGGTTAACAATGGTGGAAAAGTATCCAATGAAGGATAAAATTTTGGTTGCCACCTTGATGTAAGTAGTTTTGCAGAGCTACTACCTACAAACTGATTATGAACTTTTGGAGGAGTAAAAATGTGAAATGTTTATCATTTTGTGTACTATAACTCATTTAGGAAGATTGGAATCTTCCATAGGGAAATTAGGGTTTCCACCCTTTGGCTAGCTAGCATTGCACATAATGAGACAATTGCACAAGAAAGCCAATACTCCAACTCCACCAAGCTCACCATTCTAGCCCACTAAGTCAACCACTCACACTTGAGACTACTAGAGCAAGCAAGAGTTGACTCTTCACTGACTACAAAAATAGGGCAAGTACCTCTAGATAGAAAGGGGGGAAATTTTTTTGTGAGCTTCTTCTTTGGCATATTTTTATTTTAGGAAAGCTTTCACTCCATTGTTTACATCAATCAAAACATAGTTTAGTAGACATCATCATATTACTGCAATGAGTAACATAGCCTAAGCATACTAAATTCATTGTGGGGTATGCTAAATGTCCAATATGGAAGCTAGATGAGTGGAAAAATAAGTATAGGTATAAAAAAAAAGAGTTGTGCAACATAGGCCACCAATCTAGGTCAACAAAAAATAGTTGATGCGTCTCCATAGAAAGCTTAGGTGGTACATGAGCATGTCTTCTTTTTTACGTTATGTAATTTGTATAGCCCATCACTAACTATGGCTAAATGAATCATTGCATGTTTTATGTTTTCAATGGTAACTTCATGCACAAGGGTTGAAACCATAATCTATGCACTTGCAACCATTTTGGCTACCTCTTCTAAAACCCTCTGTCATACCATGTTGTAGACCTAACGGTTGTAGAAATTGATGGAACCAACCACTATGGGTGTAGATATGGTGGTATTGGTAGTTGTGGCCATATTTCCTTGAAATAATTCCTAATATAAATTGTGCATTCATTGGGTTGTGTATCTTGTCATGGGTTGTGTATATAAATTCTTCTACCCTACAAACTAGAGGGATCCATAGGGTGTACACAATATTTTTTCTATATAACATCATATGGAAAGAACCATGTCATCTATGCCTTTGGCCCACCCTTTCCTATGTATTTTTGTATTTCCTTGCATGTTTATTGGTTCCTCAAACATGAGAGTTTTCGCCACTACTTCATGCACCATACATGCAACTTGTGGTGGGCTTGGGACATTCCTTGTTGTATGCACTTGTAAAAGTGCTTCCATGCTTGGCCATCACCAAGATATTCACTGAGGATATTATTTAGCAGCTTTCACTCTGAAGCATGGAAATTGAGATCTTTGAGAAGCATGAATTGTAGTGTGAGACTTGTCCTTGAAGCCAAGCGACTTGTAAGTGTATTGGAATCTATGGAAAACATTTCTTTGATTCAAAAACATCTTGTTAGGAGTTTCCACTCATTGTCTAGTATAAGTTGCCTACCCAAGTACACATAATGCCGAATGTGTGTGTGTGTGTGTGTGTGTGTGTGTGTGTGTGTGTGTGTGTGTGTGTGTGTGTGTGTGTGTGTGTGTGTGTGTGTGTGTGTGTGTGTGTGTGTGTGTGTGTGTGTGTGTGTGTGTGTGTGTGTGTGTGTGTGTGTGTGTGTGTGTGTGTGTGTGTGTGTGTGTGTGTGTGTGTGTGTGTGTGTGTGTGTGTGTGTGTGTGTGTGTGTGTGTGTGTGTGTGTGTGTGTGTGTGTGTGTGTGTGTGTGTGTGTGTGTGTGTGTGTGTGTGTGTGTGTGTGTGTGTGTGTGTGTGTGTGTGTGTGTGTGTGTGTCCAAGGTCCTTGCATAAGGGTGAGTGAAAATGTGTTTAGCTATGTGTGCCTAAGTGTACAATTGACTAGGTCATGAGTGATAGACATGTAGAGCATGTGATCAAGCGTGAGTGTGTCGGTGTATGTGACTATGGGTGAGTGTACCACCAAGGATCTGTGCATGAGTTAGTTTATTTTCATAGGAACCAATGCCTATGTGTCTATGTGCATGGGATTTATTAAGTATGTGAAACTTTGTGGGATTGAAGGTGGCAAAGTCATTCAACATGTGGCCAATCATGCATGGATGCTAGCAGTGATATGAGTGATGTGTGGCAATGAGCGATAGAACAATGTGATTGAGTCGACACTAGATGAGATCAAGTCAACACTTGATGAACTTAAGTGTGTAGCCTATGAGGACCGAGTTGGATGATTGTATTAGCTTAGATAGGTTCCATATAGTCATCTCATGGCTGCCAAGTTGGATGGATTGAACAACTCATTGCCATCTTACACAATGTGTCATCTCATGACTGCTAAGGATGGATTGAACAACTCATCGCCATCTTACACAATGTGTCATCTCATGGCTACCAAGTGGGATGGATTGAACAACTCATTGCCATCTTACACAATGTATATACACTCAATATACGCCATCCATCTCTCTCTCTCTCTCTCTCTCTCTCTCTCTCTCTCTCTCTCTCTCTCTCTCTCTCTCTCTCTCTCTCTCTCTCTCTCTCTCTCTCTCTCTCTCTCTCTCTCTCTCTCTCTCAACTAGCCTCCTCACAAAAACACATGCCCTCGTCCTATGCTCCCATCCTCACATCCTTTAGGCTCCACCTTCTATTCAATGGTTGAGAGAAGCACGATGATGTCCAATGTTCTAGAAGGGGCACATTTTGGCCTCATCCATTCACAAATCGTTGCCGCAAATAGAGTGCTTGGGAGTATGAAGATGGGTAAATACTACCTATTGAAGGTAAGTGACAATTCAACAATAACGTTAATAGAAATGATTTTTAGGGAAAACCGGATTGAATCATTGAAAATTCCCCTCTCATTTCCATTGAGTGAGGGATCCCCTTTGTAATTTCTTATATCTACACCCTAAGAATTAGCCCAAAATATATGGATTCCTTTAGTTGATATCGAGCAACCTTATGATAGTAAACTAAGATCTTTATATAACAAACATGATCTCATGTATTGTATCTCTTCCTTCTTGCTCACCTATAAAAAATTAAGCTCATGCCTCACAATTCCATTTGGGACAACTCTTTAATGTCCATTTCTTGTCCTCAATCAGTCTTCAACCATGGTCAATTGCGAACATTGTGGATCACCTAATCACTCTTGATGCCTCTTCCAAGTCACCTTTATGCAACACAATAACCTAAAAAAGCAACCATTTTTAATTTTAAAAAACTACCAACCCCTTTTTAATGTTTAAAAATTTGCCATGTTATCAAGTATTTAACCACAAGATTAGATTATTAGCCATTATGCCTAGTAATAAGCAACTTTTGTGCTTTTGCTCGTCCAAGAAACTGAAAACATGAGAACCCCACCCATGTGACATCATGAACTAGATGCCATAAAGAATCTTGTGTACCACCAATTGGGAACTTCTCAATTGGCAAACCACCTTAGCGTCTTACCAAGCTCTACTTTAAATAGATGCTTACATATGTGGAAGTGCTAGGCAAACTACACCATAAGTCCCCAATGATGCTCTCCTCAATAATGTATGATGGCTCTTGATAGTTGGCATGAATGCCATTGACTTGGCATTTCCTTAGAATTATTTAATCTAAAATCTCACCTTTCTACTTCCATGGTTGAAAAGCTTGCCTAAGCAAGCTCACCAAAGAAACACACCCAATAGAAAGGAGTAGTGCATGCAAACATTTAAGGATTCACAAAAAGGAACTCAAATAGCCACACTTGTCACTTTGGACCCCTTGTGTGTCTTTCCAACTTAGGTTCAAGTAACCAAAAGCATTAGGTACATGTGCACTAGGTACACATGTTAGATATGATCAATGCCCCACCCTCATTAGGTACTACCAATGATCCATGGTGCTCAAAGTTGTAAGGCCCCCATTATGAGGAGAAGCCAAGTGTGAGCCCGGACATTGGTGGAGTCCTGACTTGTATATCAGATGAGGTCTATGTGACCGGATGGCAAAAAGGTGACCATTGTGGGTCTAATCTTTGGGTTAGACAGAGTGGTTAAGCTGGTAGCAACTCGAGGCACATTGCATTGAGTTGCGTAGTAAGGGAGTTAAAAGGGGCCCCTATTGTGGGGTCCGGGGGCCGCGGAAGCGGCCCCTGGCTGGGGGGTCCCAGGGAATATTCCCTGGCCGACTAGTGGAGGCTCATATGGTAGGTCGGTCAGCAGGCCGACCTAACGACCTACGCGGGCTATAAAAGCTAAACCCCTTCGCAGCCATCTCACACTCATCTTTCACCCAGTCAGAGTTGTTGTTCCAGCTAGCCTTAAGCTCTTCACCTATCTTCTGTCTAGATCGCCATCTAAGCTTCATTCATTGGAAGCGCACGGGTGGACAGAGCCATCTTTGTATCAGTTGTTTGGAGTTAAAGAATTTTACTGATTCTCCTCTTATCTGTTGTGTACTCTCTATCTCTTTCTCAGATTCTGTTCGCTGCGCCGTGTAATATTTTACATGGTATCAGAGCCCAGGGGGCTCTAGAGATCGGAGAGAGTGCAAGAGGCAAAGGCTTCAACAGCAAAGAGAAACGATGTCGACTCCGGGAAGCAGTTCTGGCGCATCAGGAAGCGGTGCAGGAGGTGGTGCTGCTGTACCGGCTATTCAAACACTGAGGATTCGTCCACCAACCTTCAGCGAAGGCAAGTTAGATGGTACAAACTACACCTTGTGGAAGTTCAAAATTACTACTATCCTTGATTCTTATGAGCTTCTGGAGACTGTGCTGGGGACTGACGCAGAACCACAGCCTACCCCCGATCCATCAAATCCTAGTGTGATGATTCCTCCGAATGCAGATCTCCTACGAGCTTGGAAACGAAGGAATGCAGATGCATTGTGTGCCTTAGTTACAAGCTGTTCTGACAGTGTTTTGACTCTGATTCAGCATACAACCAAAGCGTCAGAGGCTTGGAATGTACTAAGGAGTCAGTATGAAACACGAAACCAAACAAGGATTCAAAACTTGGAGAATCAACTAGCAGCGGAGAAGTTTGCTGAAGGAGAGACGGTTGAAGCATTCATCACTCGGATTAAGAATCTGCGCGACCAGATGGCTGGCGCTGGGATACAAAAGACTAGCGAAGAGCTAGCTCGGAGGTGTCTTCGGATTTGTCCACAAAAGTTTGATGGACTAGTAACTGCCCTTAATACTCAGGTGAGACCTCAAGCTTTGACTTTTGAGGAGTTTTGTGCATTATTAATGGAGGAGGAGTTAAGGCTGAAAGCCCGAGAAGGAAGCAACAATGGAGATGCTGCATTCTCTGCCAATGCAAAAGGCAAAGGTGTTTCCTCCACCAAAAATGATGGTGACAAAAAGAAAAAGGGCGGCAAGAAGAAGTTTCAAGGAGAGTGCTTCTACTGTAAGAAGAAAGGACATGCAATTGCAGATTGTCGTGTCAAGAAGGCAGATGAAAAGAATGGTACCCTTAAAACTAAAGGGAAAGAGACAGCCAATACGGCTGAAGCAGAGTTGGAATTATTCATGGCGACCATTGAGGAAGTGTGCTCCTCGGCGCAAGAAGAATCTACCACTGACTCTTGGGTGTTGGATAGTGGGGCCTCCCGTCACATGACCAACAAGAAAGGTCTATACAGTTCTATGCAGCCTCTACAAGAATCCATCACTGTGACGGTTGGAAATGATGCTAAATGCCCTGCTGCGGGCACAGGTACTATTTCTTTTGTTGCTGCAAATGGTGAAGTCAAAAAGCTTTCAAATGTGTTGTATGTTCCCGAAATCAGGAGAAATCTCTTATCAGTTGCTGCCATAACTGATCTTGGTCATGAAGTGAGGTTCAAGAAGATAGGTGCAGAAATTATTGATAGTGCTGGCACAATTGTTGGCAAAGGAGAAAGAAGGAACAACCTGTATGAGCTAAGTGCTCTTACAGCCACCGCTGGAGTGGGCACAAGTAAGCTTTGGCATGAAAGGTTTGGACACATCGGATTTGCAGTATTGAAGGAGATGCAAAAGCAAGGTATGGTTGCTCACCTACCTACAATAACTGAATTGAAGGAACCATGTGAAGCTTGTATGATGGGCAAGCAACAGAGAAAGGCATTTCCACAAGAAAGCAAGAATAGAGCACATGCTCCTCTAGAGTTGGTGCATGCTGACTTGTGTGGTAAGATGCCTACACAGGCCTTGGGGGGATCTTCTTATTTTATGTTGATTGTCGACGACTACAGTAGGAAGATGTGGGTGTACTTCCTTCGTGATAAGGCTCAAGCTTTTGGTAAGTTTAAAGAATGGCTAATACTTGTTGAGAATGAAACAGGGAAAAGTGTGAAGAAATTTAGAACAGATGGTGGTGGTGAGTTCAACTCAAAGGAGTTTGAAGGCTTTTGCAAGAGCAAAGGGATCAAGCGTCAATTGACGACGCCTCACACACCTCAGCAGAATGGTGTTGTGGAACGCAGGAATCGTACCATTGTGGAGATGGCAAGATGCATGCTAAAGGGCAAGGGATTGCCTAACCATTTTTGGGCTGAAGCTGTTAATACTGCAGTCTACATTCTAAATCGGAGCTACACAAAGGCTCTCAAGGGAAAAACACCTCATGAGGCTTACACTGGTAAGAAACCATCTGTTTCACATTTCAGAATTTTTGGATGTGAATGTTATGCACATGTTCCAGATGAGAAGAGAAACAAGTTACAACCAAAAAGCAGAAAATGTATCTTCTTGGGTTATAGTGATGAGCAGAAGGCTTACAAGTTATATGACCAAGAGGCAAAGAAGATCATCGCGAGCCGTGATGTGGTGTTCAAGGAGGAGCCGCATACAGTGGAGGAGGAGAAGGCAAGGTCTTCCACTTTATCATCAAGCGAAGAAGTAGTCCACTATGAACCTGTCCCGAGAGCTATCCCTATCCTTAAGGAGGAGGAAGCATCATCTTCAGATGATGAGGAAAAAGTTCACCAACCTGACATCACCCCACCGGAAAAGCCATTGCCGCGCTGGGTGAAGCAGCTCTATGACCACAATAATCCTATGCCTGCATCTGTTGAGGAGAAGGCAGACGGACCAAGGAGGTCTCAGAGAATAGAGGAGCAAAGGAGGGCTTCTGCTCACATAGTCAACATGGCCTTGATGGTTGAGATTATGAGAGAAGTAAAGGAGCCAACTGACTTAGAAGAAGCACTTGCAGATCCATCATGGAAGGCTGCTATGCAGGCGGAGTATGACAGCATAATGAAGAATGACACTTGGGAGCTAGTGGATCGGCCAGCAAAGTGGAAGATTATTGGCACCAAGTGGATCTGGAAGGTAAAGTACAAGGCTGATGGTACCTTAGAAAAGTACAAAGCTAGACTGGTTGCCCAAGGATTTTCACAAGTTGAAGGGTTTGATTTTCAAGAGTCATTTGCCCCAACTGCCAGAATGACCACTATTCGCACGGTACTTGCAGTGGCTGCCCACAAGAAGTGGCCAGTGTACCAAATGGATGTTAAGTCAGCGTTCTTAAATGGTGACCTCAAGGAGGAGGTGTACGTGGCTCAGCCACCAGGGTTTGAGGCCCCCCATTCTGAGAACAAAGTGTGTAAACTGAAGAAGGCATTGTATGGGCTGAAACAAGCCCCCAGAGCATGGTACCAGCGGATAGATAGGTTCTTTTTAAACCTAAACTTCAAAAGATGTGCCTCAGATGCTAACTTGTATGTTTACAGGGATGGTAAAAAGTCTGTAGTGATTGTCCTATATGTGGACGACCTTCTTATTACAGGTGACTATGAAGATATGATCAACCAAACTCGAAAGGCTTTGAGTTTTGAGTTTGAAATGACAGACTTGGGCTTGCTGCACTATTGTTTGGGGATTGAAGTCTGGCAAGAGCCAGGAAAGATCTTCATCTCTCAGAAGAAGTATGCATGGGAGATCTTGAAGGCATTTGGTATGACCGAGTGCAAGGAGATAGCTACACCTATGGAGGTGAATGTAAAGTTATCCGTTGAGGATACATCAGCACTAGCAGACATTGGGAGGTATAGGAGGTTGGTCGGCAGTCTAATCTACTTGTGTAACACCAGACCAGATATCAGTTTTGCTGTTGGTGTTTTGAGCAGGTTCTCAAACAAACCTCATGAGAGTCATTGGAATGCTGGGATGCGGGTGCTCAGATACTTGAAGAAAACTCTTGACTATGGTATCACATACAGTTTCGGAACTTCTCTTGTGGGGAACTGTGACTCAGATTGGGCAGGAGACATTGATTCCAGGAAGTCAGTTTCTGGTTATTGTTTCTCTTTGGGTTCAGGAATTTTCTCTTGGATTAGTAAGAAGCAACCAACAGTGGCATTGTCTTCTACCGAAGCAGAGTACAAGGCAGCTTGTTTTGCTGCATGTGAGGCCGTATGGTTGAGAAGGATTCTATGGCATATGGGAGTGCAGGATGAAGAACCAACTGTGCTGAGATGTGACAATCAGAGTTGCATCGCCATTGCCAAAAATCCAGTGTTTCATGCACGCACCAAACATATAGAGATCCAGTATCACTATGTGCGTGATTTGATGGAGGATGGGATAGTGGAATTGGTCTACTGTCCAACAGAGGAGAATGGAGCAGATATCTTCACCAAAGCACTTACGAAGGATCTGCTTCAAGTTCATCTTCAGAGACTCGGCATTGGGCCGAGGAGATAGTTCACCTATGGGTGGACATTGAGGGGGGGTGTTAGATATGATCAATGCCCCACCCTCATTAGGTACTACCAATGATCCATGGTGCTCAAAGTTGTAAGGCCCCCATTATGAGGAGAAGCCAAGTGTGAGCCCGGACATTGGTGGAGTCCTGACTTGTATATCAGATGAGGTCTATGTGACCGGATGGCAAAAAGGTGACCATTGTGGGTCTAATCTTTGGGTTAGACAGAGTGGTTAAGCTGGTAGCAACTCGAGGCACATTGCATTGAGTTGCGTAGTAAGGGAGTTAAAAGGGGCCCCTATTGTGGGGTCCGGGGGCCGCGGAAGCGGCCCCTGGCTGGGGGGTCCCAGGGAATATTCCCTGGCCGACTAGTGGAGGCTCATATGGTAGGTCGGTCAGCAGGCCGACCTAACGACCTACGCGGGCTATAAAAGCTAAACCCCTTCGCAGCCATCTCACACTCATCTTTCACCCAGTCAGAGTTGTTGTTCCAGCTAGCCTTAAGCTCTTCACCTATCTTCTGTCTAGATCGCCATCTAAGCTTCATTCATTGGAAGCGCACGGGTGGACAGAGCCATCTTTGTATCAGTTGTTTGGAGTTAAAGAATTTTACTGATTCTCCTCTTATCTGTTGTGTACTCTCTATCTCTTTCTCAGATTCTGTTCGCTGCGCCGTGTAATATTTTACAACACATTCCACCAAGTACTTAGAATGCACACACCTCACTAGAAGCACTTTGTAGTAGTAGTCACCTTCCTTTAGGAAGAAATGAACCCTAGGATATCATCATGATGTCATCACATATCAAAGCCCCACACCAAGTTCCCTTACCTTAAGGTATTTTCTAGTGTGTCAAATCAAACTTCTCAAAATTTATATATTCTAAGGAGTTCTCCTTAAGTCCTCCATGGTGGCATTAAGATAAGATCTCATTTGGCCTAAGGAGTGAGAGGACTTGCATTTCCTTGAGAATAGATATTATAGTCAACCTATAGGACCAAGAGTCTCAATATCAACCATTAGAGCATTTAACCTAAGGCATAGGTATCTTAGATTAGGATCACACACATTGTTGCACCTTAGGCACACACCATAATCTAGAATTTCACCACAAACTTACGCAATCACCTTAGGATCGGGATATCCAACAACGAGACCTTACAAATTGTGCAGTGCAATCCTACATGGAACCAACACTATATAATGGGGTACTAAAGAATTAAAGAACAAGCAAAAAGCGTTGTAATTACTTACTTCATTTTTTGAACAATAACACATTATTAGGAAAATAAGAAGGGTTGTTTGTACAAAAATGCACGTCGAACACTTTTGAAGGGTCACTGGATTAAAGTGATTGATTGAACCTATGAAGAAGACTTGAAACTAATAAACCATCTATAAGGATAACTAAGACCAACAAAAAAAAATAGAAAAACCCAAAGAGTAAACATGAGACACATGAATACATTAGGTCATTAAGTGCCATAGGAACTATGAGAGCATGCACTTGTGAAATGAGCAAGGAGCAACATCTCCTACCAAACCCACACACCCTCAATATCAAGAGGATAGTTAGGCTCATCATGGAAGAACAACATGCACTTATCTAGCCACATGGAGAAAGCATATTAACTACCAAATCTAGCCACATGGAGAAAGCATATTAACTACCAAATCTAGCTATGAAACAACCTATGTAGGCTCTACCTAGTTGATGCAAAAGAATTTAGGACTCCAATATTGGGAATGGCTAGATGAGAATGAGAATGCCTTTCACAAAGTAATGGGCCTAACTAGTTGAATCAAAGGAATTCAAGACTCCAGAATCAATAATGGCTAGACAAGAGTGAGAATGTCCTTTACAAACTAATGGACCTAGCGCTCTTAATTCAAAAAAAAGGTAGAATAACTTTTTTTGAAAAAAGTAACATGAGGTGGCTACTCCTAGATGTGGGGTTGGTAGTGTCCTCTCATAATTTTGCCATTAACCCATGGAAAGAGAGATTACTAATACAAACTAGTGTGTTGCATAGGCATACACATGCTAGTAGCACCCTGCTTACAAGACTAGGCATCAAGATGACTAGAAGATCACCTCACTCAAAATGAGGGGCAAGGCAATGCTGCACCTAGGCAGGAATTTAAAGAACATGGCTGTACACTTGAGCTCACGCTCAACCACTAAGACCCATGGACCGCTTATTGTTCAAGCGTTTCAAGTAAACACCTATGGCTATCTATCACCTAACCAACACACCTTAGATCCTACCGGGGTATAATGAGCTTACTTTGATACCCAATCGAGTTTCCTCCTCCCTCAAGCACACCAATAGCTCCAGGATTCGTGAGATGCGAGCTTAAGCAACCTCAAGCCTCCATCTTCAAACTCCATCCTCCATAATCGTGTGCAAGACAAGAGAAGAGAAGAGAAGAGAAGAATAGAGGAGATGATGGAGAGCTTATTCTCCTTGATCCCTCACCCTCACACTCTCACACTCCCTCTCTCAAGCACACACAAGCAAGCAAGAAGGAGATAAGAAGAGAAGAAGATGAGTCCACTTTGCCACACACCAAAGAATGAGCTCCTCATTTACTTTTCAACTTTATATACAAAACCCTAAATCCCTTTTGGAAAGTCATCCTCTTATCCCCTTTTTTACATGGCTGCTAGGCTCTTTTTTACATGGCCGACCCTTTTTCCCATTGTCCTCCTATCTTTCTAGCTTCCTTTCTACATCCCATACATCCCATCTACCTTTACAGTTTGCACAGGAGGGAGCCTGGAGCTCTTTTACAAAAAATTTTAGGGGCACCTCTCATTTAAAAGTGCGTTTTTGCCTTTACCTTAGCTTTTGAGGCCACCCTTGCGCTTTTGGCCGTTTTCCTTCTTACTTCTTTTGTTGTGTCTGACTTCCTTCTGGGCCACCTCTTCTAGGTCCCAACTTGCGCTTTTTCACTTTTTTGCTTTTTCTTGTGCTGTGGTTAACATTACCCCCTCCTAGCCTAGTGCGAGTCCCATGGCACTGATGGGAAGTAGTTGGAAGGTGGGATGGGTACATCTAGATGGCTTTTTTGAGTTTGTATACAAACCCTTGCGGGGGATGGTGTCGGGTGGATCGGCCCTTGAAATTAAAGATGGTGTTGGGCATGGTCCTTTGCTAACACTAATGGTAGGGGGATCTGTCCTTTGAAATTGAAGATAAATTTGGGCCGTAACGATGACCTTGAATGGATCTACCCCTTGAAATTGAAGATTGTGTTGGACGGATTCTTCTTGGAGAATGGTGGATGGACGGCTCCATTTTTGAAATTGACAATGGTGTTGGATAGATGTCTCCTTGCGCCTTTTGAGGGTGCTACAACTTGAGCTTTAACATAGCTTCTCGTTATTCCCTTCAAGTTGCCTTACCCCTTCACCTATGCATGTGCAGACTTTCCCACTTTCACAAGAATAAACCTGGCATTTCTCATAAAAAGAATTACATTACGCCTCACACTTTCCTTGTGAGAGCCTTTGGAGGTTCTCCCTCATCCTTGAGGGATCATTGCTAGAATAACTTACGCTTTCTTTTGTCCTTGAGAGAGCATCCTTCATCCTTGATAAGACCTCCCTCATCCTTGAGAGGACCTTGCCAACGTATTCGAAGCGCCCCCACATTGTTTCTGAGGTTTCCATCTCCTGCACTATTCCTAATGAGCTTCTTCATTCACTTTTTGACTAGGCCTTCCTTGGTCTTCTTCTACTTTTTTTTGGTTGCATGGTAACACGTGCAACAGCAGTAGTGTGAGTTGATGATGATGTGGCTGCGAGGGGATTGATATTTGGAAGAAACCGATCAACTAGTTGAAGTGATGGGGGCTGAGAGTGTATTGCATGGATGATGGGGCCTCCGAAGTTGGTGGGTTGCAGCATTGGTTTTTACCTAAAAAGAAAAGAAGGTGCACTACTTGGGGTTGTGTCTGCCTTACCATGTGGTGCATAGTGCTCATGCCAATGTAACTATGGAGTTAGATCGAGCCACAGGCAACAAGCTTGGGTGTTGTCCCACACTTGAGGACCCAGTTTGTGTATCGTTGGAGGTGCAATGCGTGGCTTAGGGAGACATGCCTAAAATTCCTACCCTTGATGTACCCTAAGCGTGAAGTGGGGCATCAAAAATGGGCTAGCAGGTTAGAGATGGAGCTAGCCGACCGAAGCCATCGGACGCACCTAGCTTGAGAACCCCTAGGTGCAGTGACTGTGATATGTGGAGCTAACCACTTTTTCTATTTTCATTTTTTATTCTCTTGTTTCTTTTCTTTTTCTTTTCTCTCTCTTTTTTTTTTTGGAAATTACATAGTCATGAGACGAGAGTTAATCTTCATCATCCATGTCGGGAGAGGGTGGAGTTCTAGACTTATGAGATTTACTAAGGAATTGCCAATTCTGCATGTACCCTCTGAGAGGTTCAGGCGCACTTGGAGAGTGGTACTGAAAAGAAATGGATGATTGCAGCATGTGAAGTGGCTATCATTCTTATCTTCCAAGAGGGCTAAGCAAAGCAAAGAAAGTATAGCTGCTTGCATCATCAATCTTGCCATGGTGTAGCTATCTATTCCATTGGGATAAAAAAAGAAGGGTGGAAGGTAATGCTCTTGTGGTGCAAGATCCTTTCTAAGTAGTATCCTAAGTAGTCTAAGATAATTACAAGTAGTGAGATGAAGGCGGGATTAAGGAGAATTCATCGATGAAGCGAACTATAGAACCATATAGGTCCTCTGGCACAAAAATGAGGGCCTTTTCAAGTTTAGTAGCATTGGCGTTGTAGATCCATGGGAAGGCATACCGGTCAAAATCCACTCCTACCCTTCTCGAATATGGCATGAAGGTTGGAGTATTTCACTCAAAGTGTAGGGTGTTACAAAAAACCATCCAGGCATCCATGTTCATGTCAAAAATGTGCCTCCTTCATGTGGGTTGGCACTCATAGCCCTTCACAGCCCTGGGCACTTCACAATTTTTATCTTGCCAAAAATATGTGTCCTTGGTCCCCCGTAGGCTGGAATTATGCTCTCTCTCTCAGGTCCATTTGTCTCCTAGTCGAGTTCCCACATTAATGACCTCTTTCACCACCTTGACTGGTAGTACTCTGCGCAAGTTGGCGGGGAATCAAAAATTAAGGTTAAAGGGCATTCTAGCGGTTTCATATTGCTCCCAGGTCACAAGTTCGGCATTGAAGCTTGCTATGGGCCGTCGTCTTGGCTTGGTGGGGGCGATCGGCACCACTATTGGCTTGGCATTCAATATACGCCTTGCTTGCTCCACTATCCATTGTGTCTTCCTTTTAAGCTTTGCTTTTCTTTTAACAAAGGTGTCTACCTACTGCTATTGTTTTTCTGGGAGTGGGAAAGGAGACTGTGGAACAATTTTTTATTCGTGAGGTCCCACGTCAAAGCTTGTGCTAGCCCCTTCTCCTTGCTGGTCTTCTTGTTGTGCCCTCTCAGTGAACCCTAGTGCATTGGCTTCTTGTGGGATCAAGCCTCCTTGCAGTAGATAGCTTTGTTGCTCCTCAAGGCCAAGGCTGACACCTAGGGTTGCGCTGGCACCTACAGGCCTACTCTTAGGGCCTTGTGTGCAATCCCTAGCTTCTTCTTTATGGATTCAACGGCCTCCCATTCCTCTATTTGAGTGACATCTAGTAGTGTGCTCAAGAAGGCACGTTTTTGGGCTTCAAAACTCAATTGCACGGCCTCTACCTACTCTACTCTTAGCTATTACTTTGTCATTTTCCACTTGAGATGGTGCGCCAAAGCTTGGACTTTCCTCTCATTACATTCACCCAGTCCTCTACTCTCTTCTCCATTTCCTCAAGGCTTTCTCCTTGCCTTTGTGCCAATATCATCAACCTCTACTCTTGATCTTTGATTTCTCTTTTCAGCCTGTGTTGCCCTTCTTGCTCTGAGGTTGCCTCTTCCTTTAATTTCTCAATCTCCTCTTGGTATCCATGTGCCCTTTCTTCCCTCACCACCTCTAACTCTTCTATGGATTTATGGACCTTTTCCATCCCCCCTTACAAGCCTTCATATAGAGCCTTACGAGCTCGTCATTATGCCATTGTAGGCTTACTAGGGCTGGAGTCTCTTCATTTAGCCTTGCTTGCCACTCAGTTCTACTTCGTCCTTGGCTCGCACAGTTGCTCCTTGAGCTCACTTATCTCCTTTTGGCACATGGCCACTTGACGATTTTTCTCTAATTGTGATGTAGTCATGGCCTCTTTTTCTGCCTCTAGTTCAGCCCCACTACCATCCTCTTGTCTTCATTTGCCTTCTCTAGTTGCAAGAGGAGGTCCTTGACATATTCGTCATAATCTATAGGTGGCATCTCTGTCGTGGGCATGGAGGTTGTGGAGGTTTCCCTCTTCTACTTCTTGGAATCCTGCTAAACTCGACATCTGTGTTGTCGCATGTCTTTTAGCTCCTCTTATGGGGGTACCCTCCCCTATTCCTTGGGCCATTTCCTTATTAACAAAGTACTACACCCAAGCCATGAGGTTAGTAGTATCCACTTTGGCCATGGAGCTCAATGCGGATATGATTGTGGGAGTGGCGGGTACTATGAGGGTAAAGGTGGATTGATTGGGGCCTTGCCCTTGCCTTCCTTCACTATGGTTTGCCTGATTTCTGGTGCTTGTGTGCTTGAGCTCGGGCTCTCACGGGCTCATGGCGCCCAACTCATTCTGGCTGCCTAGCTACTCTATAGATAGCCATGTCTTGTCTTCTTTCCTTTTCAACTCCTCCTCTTCTTCTTCTGCCTTCCTTTTTCTCTCCTCCTCATATTTCCTTGATTCTTACTTCAACTTCTCCTACTCCTTTTCTTTCTTGTTCCTCTCTTCCCCTTCCTTCTTAGACTCTCTTTGGGCTTTTTGTAAGTTTGCTTTTTCTTTTTTTCTGTTTTTCTCCTCGGCCTTCTCTTGTGAATCCTTCTTCTTTGGCTTTTTGGGTTTTTGTTGGTTACTTTGCATTTGTTGTTCTCTTTCCTCATCATCACTCACTATCCTTTCACTAGAGTGCGGATATTGTTCGTGGTGAGGAGGTGACCTCTCTAGTATTTCTCTGACTCCTTATTCACCTTGTCCTTCCCCCAATGCTTCCCTTATTATAGCTATCAAAACGCCCCCAAAGCCAATGGTCGAGGCCTTGCAGGATGACGCTTTCCTTTTCACCTTGGTAGCCAAGGACTCTCCTCCTACGGGTCTTTCTCCTACCAGTGCTTTTGCTAAAGACTCAATGGTCTTCCGCACAAATCCATTTAGGTTCAATTTGTTAAAGGATCTTGCCGCAATGCTCTCCAACATAGCACATTGATTCGGCTCATTATTGAGTTATACTTATGGTTGGAGAACAGTGCGTGCATCATTTTGGCTTGGAGCTAGATTTTGGAGTCAGGGATGTCTACCAAGGTGATGCCATCGTTTGTGTGGACCATTACCTTGTCCATTCCTAACATGGCATACACATCTCTCTGTGATTGCCTTTCCACCTTATTGGCTAGGCCTAATTCTCTTTCCACCAACTCTGGGGTCAACTCAATCTGGACTCGATAGGTTTCTTCTTCTTCTCGCACGGTGACTATGCCACGGTTTCTACCAAAGGTCCGGAGAAACTCCATGCACTTCTCATAGTTGACAACTTGGCCAACTGCCTCCATGTACTTTTTCAAATGGCATTGTTCAACAATCTACTTCACTACTTGTTCCTCCGTGGTGACATCCTCCAAGTTCAAGACATGCATGAACTTGAACTGGTTAAAGACCCTTGTTTCCACAGAGATGCCATATTTTACCTGCTCTTCTTTGAAAAATAGCAACTTGCTGCCTTTTTCTTAGCTTGCCATGCTAGTCACCTGTCATAGAGCCATGTTCATCATCCATTAGTGTTTATTTTAATAATTTTTTGCAGAGGAAAAAGATCACATTCTTGCGGAATTGAAATGCTTAATTATAGAATTAAACTTCTCCCTCAAGTAGTCCATACATTCCCAATTTTATGACCCTTTTTCTTAACCATGAATTGGCTTTGATTCCTTTTCCTTTTCTTTTGAGTTTTATTCTTATTTCCTCCTTACCCCCTCCCCCTACGAAAAGAAGAAGAGTCCTTCCTAGGACTACGGTTAAGGGGTTAAGGGCATTCTATGCATGGTTGTTGTGTTTACTTTTGCATGAGCCAAGAGGATAAAAATTGGGATTGTATTCCATTTGAGCATAGTGGTCCATGTCGCAAGGTCGACACCTACTTGTGTGATGTAGGTGAGCACATTGTGAAGAAAATCCCTAAAGTTTACTATGCTAGCAATATAGAGTTCCTCTTCTATGAGAATTCGATCTAAATAGGGATACCCTCAGATGTGGTCCTCAAGGGGTCGATTATGAATGATGGTCAACACCCTATAGGAAGTTGGAGCTACATATGCCGGGTCATACTCCATTGAAGTCAAAGAGCATACCATTTGCGTAAGAAGGAGTTGTTGGCAGTGAGCTGCTTCAACTTTTCGATTTCCTGATTCGTGGCAAGGACTTTGCTCTTAACATAAGATGTGATCAGGCATTGTTTGCGTGCTTTTTCAATGGAAAACTCCATGTCAATGAGTTCCTTGGCTGTGTGGGAAGTTTTGATGAAGACAAATTCACATTCCTCCCATGAACAAGGTAGCATGTGCACTTTCATTGCTAAAGGCTTGTCCAAAAGACCTAAGTCCAACTGATCGTAACTTTTAGCAAGCATGGTAAATGTGGCATCCAAATGTCTAAGGCAAGCAACCAAGTCGTCGCCTATATTCTCAGTTAAGTCTGTGGCAAAGGTTAGAATGGATCTCTACTAGTAAGAGGTTCTAAGGCCGACAGGTAGCTTAGGTTTGGTTGGGCTTGACACTTCCACAGATGTCTCTGGTCGCAATTCTGGCTATTAGGATTGTGGCCTTGGTACACTAGGTGTGGCCAATGCTATGGGTAGCATGCTAGTAGATGCTTGGGTGGCAGTTGGGGTACTAGCAGGGCAAGGTTGAGGTGGTTTAGAAGTAGCGAGCTATAGTTTGGGTTGATAGACTTGTTGACTCTCGATGGGTTTAGGTTTTGGAAGGGTAATGGGCCCTGCAACCAGGGGCTTTAGTGACATTGATGCTTGAGTTGTCTTGATGCTTCGTGTGGTCAAGTTTGAGGGCAGCGTTTGGGTAGTGTCATTGGTCATCTTGGCTTTAGGTACCCAAATCCAGGCACTCCCCTTGTAATAGCCTTGCGCTTGCAACAAGGTATTGGGGACCCATCACAGCTTGACCATTCATCAATGCCTATAGTTTCTTCTGGGCCTCCTAGGTTTCGAGGGAAGGTTCCTAGCCTTGTGAGTTCATGGTTGGGTGCTCCTAGGCGGTGGTCTTGGATGTTTTGATACCCATTTGAACTAGTGTTCAAGGGTTTTAGCTTTGTGGTAGGCCTTTTGGTAGTGCTAAGGTTTGGCGGGGTGTGATGAATCACTACCCCCCTGTTAGAAGATGGGCATAGAAACCCACTATAAGCAAGGGAGTATAAGGGCAGATGGGTGTGAATAGCCCTAGGGGAAGGAGAAACCCTAACCCTAGCTGGAAAAGGGATATATAAACAGCCTATGGGTCACTATCATTTGGGAGAGAGTGTACCCAAGTTGTACTCTAAGCAACTTAGTAAGCAAGATTTCATTCTTGTACTTTGAGCTCTTCTCTCCCTCTTGTGCACACATTCTACTGCTGCAAACTCTAATTCTCAACATGGTATCAGAGCCATATCTGATCTCCTAAGCTTCCCTCAGCATCAATCATCACTAAGTGCACATGAGCTGTCATTTTCTTCATCCTATCCTTCTTTCCTCCATAGCTGCCTGCAACCTACCTCCATTGGAGGACTTGAGGAGGACAAAGGAGGCCATATTAGCCTGAGCTTTCTTTTGGAAATCTTTTCCCCACATCAAGACGCAGCTCCTCATTAGTTCAAACACTAACATTGTCCACGTGTGAGGCCAGCATTTCTTGACCTGGCGCGGGCAGCAGGTGGCGCAATCTCAGCCACTACCATAGGGGTTTGATAGCCCCCCAAGTGGGCTATCCTCAGCTAAGAGGGCTCTAAGAAATTCTTCTTCTGTTGGCTGCTACAAGCCAAACCCTAACTGTGTCTTTTTGGGCAGCCATAACCAACAAGCTCCAAGCTTGACATTTTGGCATTTTTACACTCTGATCTTCATTAACAGTTATTCTAATCACTGAAGCAGAGTCTATGAATCCTATTCCAGAGTCTAAAGCTCTTGGGCATCCTCAACGGACATCACCAAGCATCGGGAAGCGGGTTCCAATCAAGCACTTCACTAAGCTTGACAATAGTGTTTTCTTAACACTAATCATAAATCATCAGCTGAATAGCTTGCTGGGCATTCACTAAAACCTAGTGAGTTTTTTATTCCTCTTCATATACTGTTGTAAGGTTATGTGTAAAATGAACACATAGACCATTATGCACAAGAAGTGTATTGCATACCGTAAGTGACATTGTCTCAAGTACATTGGTCAGTGAAATCAATAGCATGAGTGTCATCATACTCTCCTCAAAATCATCAGCAACAAGCATTGAGATCATAGACAAACCGTGTCCAACACAAGCTTCATCCACTAAGCCGTATCACAAGGAGGAGCTTGAAGTCCAGTCTAGGTTTACTTCATTAAAACCTAAAAAGACTATTAAGCCACGGAAGAAGCTTGCACATAAGAAAGGACCACCAAAGTCGTACTTTGAAATATTACACTTATATGATTTTCAGCCCTTCTCTTCATTGCAACTTTGACTTCACTTTGTCTAATTTGCTTCTGCATTCAGTGAAAGGTTTGTAAGGGACTAGACACTGCCCTTGTCCTAACAAGTGGTAAGACCTTCCCAATGACCACAACATATGCTGATGTCCGTCCTCAAATTTGAAAGTTTGATGGTAAGGATTTCCACCCATGGCAGGTACTTATAAAATACAAAATGATGGAGAGAGGCTATTGGCCTCTTATTCAAGGCAGTAGCGTTGTAAACTCTGCAAATATGATTGATATAGAGGATGACCAACGTGCTCAAGCAATCATAATGCTACACTTATATGAATCCTTGATTCATCATGTTGATCAACTAAACACTGCTAAAGAAAAATGGGATGAGCTTGAAAAGCTCTATGGAGCCACTGGCAAGAATACTAAAATCTTCCTTAAAATTGAATTCTTTAGCTTGGAATATCGTTCAGGAGAAGATTTGGGAAAATTCATTTCTCATATGAAGGGACTTATGGCACAGCTTGCTTCTGTACAAGCTCCAATACTTGAAGAAGATGCTATTGCTATTCTCCTAAAAGTTGTAAAACATGTGTTTCCTACTCTTGTAACCACTCTCACCAACATTCTAGATCCTACTTTGGCAAGTACCATTCAATCCTGTTTGGATGAAGAAAAGAGGAACCACAAAGAAAGCAGCAACAGTCAGGCAACTTCAAATTCTCATGAACAAGTATTGGTTCATACAGTTCTCACTAAATGTTCTTTCTGTAAGAAAAAAGGACATCTTGTAAACAACTGCTGGAAGAAGTATCCCGAGAAGATGAAATGTAACAAATGCAAGAAGACAGGGCATATAACAAGTAAATGCCCCAACACTCCTGAAATACCCAAAGAATTGGTGGCCAACTATGTCTCCAATTCATCTGAAGATCGACTGTTTTGATTATTTAAATCATCTACCCAAAACAACCTTGTAAGTGTGATTTATAAAGGCATCCCAAAAAGGGGGGATCTTTTACATGTCTTTTAATCCAATGCCACCCTGGCATTGAGGGGGGGTGTTAGAAGATGGGCATAGAAACCCACTATAAGCAAGGGAGTATAAGGGTAGATGGGTGTGGATAGCCCTAGGGGCAGGAGAAACCCTAACCCTAGCTGGCAAAGGGCTATATAAATAGCCTATGGGTCACTATCATTTGGGAGAGAGTGTACCCAAGTTGTACTCTAAGCAACTTAGTAAGCAAGATTTCATTCTTGTACTTTGAGCTCTTCTCTCCCTCTTGTGCACACATTCTACTGCTGCAAACTCTGATTCTCAGCACCCCCTCCTTAGGCTTGATGGTGGGTTTCTCTACCAGTGGCTTGGCAGATTGTGATGGAGTTGTGCAGCCCTTACTAAAGGTTGTGACGATTTGTACATCATCGATGGCCAAGTGAATACGTTGTGACTAGTAGTCAACATTACAATGAGTCTTCTTCTTAAAGGTTCATCCTAACAATGATTCCGTGCCTGCATCTTTCGTGTTTGGCAACACATAAAAGACCATGGGCAATTTTTTAGACTCAATAGAGATTGTAACTTTGCACTTTCCCAAAAGTGTATATGATCAGCCCCCCAAATGGGCTGAGTTTGGCGTTAGTGGGATGTAAGTGTGGTTTACCGATTTGATTCCAATGATCATGAGTCAAGATATTAAAGTCAGTGCCCTCATCGATCAATGCATCAATGGCATGTGTCTGTTGGGCTATAATGGTCATGTGTAGGTAAGCTGGGGAGCTACGGCTTCCTCATCCTCATCTTCAATCATAATGATGGTAGCTACTCATATATTGACAAGGGCTTCTAGAATCGGGGGTTCGTGAAGTGGATGCGTGGGGGGCTAGTACTTCTTTATGCGACTGCCATTAAAGAAGCCTATGCCCTCACCTTCCAGGGTTTCGAGTTCCACATTACCAGTTTGGCTTATGGTGTGAATTTTGAAAGGTCCCCCCTAAACTTCATTTTCTGCTTATATCCCTTGACCTAGTACACCAATACTAAGTCACCCTGTTGGAAGTCTTGTTGCTTGACATGCTTGTCAAAAATTAGCTATTGCATCATGCCTTTTCGCATATCAAAGCATAGGTGGCTAGAAGCCGAGTTTTTGATAAGTGTTCTAGCTCAACTAGATGTTTCGTCCAGGCTTCCTTTCCCTCCCACCTCTCTTGAATATCGATTCTCAAGCTAGGAATGAAGAATTCTATAGGTATAATTGCCTTAATTCAGTAGGTCAACTTGAAGGGGGTCCATTGCGCCACAACTATTTTATAGGCTATTTGATAGGCCCATAAGGCTGCCATTAGCTTGTTATCCTATTCATTGTGCGAAGCAAAAACTACCTTGGTCAGAATGTTTACCAGAATCTTATTTGTTGATTCCATTTGGTTGTTTCCTGAGGCACACGATGATGTACTTTGCTTGCGAATATTGAGCAGCAGGACTATAGGCCTAATAAAGTCAATCCCCCATTTCTCGAATGGTTGTCTCGCAATGAAGGGACTTAGCTCCATTTTGTCCTTGCAAACTAGTACCTTGGTCTGTTGGCACTCATCATAATGTTTAACGGATCATGCTGCATCTCTTGGAAAAGTGAGGACTACCACAGTTGAGACTACAGCACCTTGTGGGCCATCGTATCTCCACTGAAATGTCCTCTTACAATTCTGTCGCACGCCTTAACTAGTATGCTGTGCATTTTGTGCTCACACACACATCTCCATTGCAATCTGTCTTGCCCTAGCCGATAGAGTTGGCCTACTATTAACCGATATGATTGGATTTTGAGAATGAGTCACCTCAATCACCTCATGATTTTTCTATAGGTCGCTCAGGTAGTCCATGCTCAAGCACTTGGACTATGTCATATGCCCAGTATGGCATCAAGTCAGCTCTAAACAGATCTCTTTTGCTAGATAAGGCAAATAGATGTGCGTCTGGCGATTTGTCTCCAATTCCCTATCTAGTGGCTTCTCCCGTGGGTATGCCAGACATATGATCATCCATATAGTGTTGCTTTCCCTTGGGTAGTATGACGAAGAAGTCAAATTCTAGAAGAAAAAGTAGCCATTGAGCTATGTGTCCTATGGCACAAGGTTTGTTCACTAGATACAGTAAGGCTTAATGGTCAACGAAGAAAATAAGGGGCGTAGCCAGAAGATAATGCTGAATTTTCTTTACTACAAACACCATGGCTAACCCCTCTCATTTGATTGTGGAGTAATTCATTTCTATATCCATGAGTTGTCTGCAGCTAGATCACCAGGCTAGCACAACACAACTCCTATTGCTGCGAATTTAGAAGCATCAATATGAACATGAAAGGTTATGTTCCAATCTGGGGCTCTTAAGATTGGTGTGGTGGTTAGATCCTTCTTCAATTCCTCATATGCGTGCTGGCATTCCTCGGTCCACTCAAATATTATCAGTAGCTTGTACAAGGGTCTAGCAATCAATGCATAGTTTAGCAAAACCCGTTGATAGTACCCTGTATGGTCTAGGAAGCACTAAACTCCCTTGTAATCGATTGGGGGTGGAAGATCAACAATAGCCCTGACTTTTGAGAAGTTAGTGGCAATGCCGTTCTTGGACACCACGTTCCCTAGGATGCATATGTGCTTTACCTAGAACTAGCACTTTAAGGGGTTCAATGAGAGAGACGATATAGTCTGTATCGTTCAAGGATTGCTTGGAGTTTTTCGAAGTGTTTCTTCTAGTTGGAGTGAATGCACAAGTCATCAACAAAGACCTCTAACTCTTTCCTAAGCATGTCCTTGAATATTGCGCACATGAGCCTTTTGAAAGTAACAAGTGCATTAGTCAACCCAAAAGGCATGACTATGTAGGCGAAGGCACTCCACTCAGCGATGAAGGCGGTCTGTCATCAAGGTGCACTTGCACCTAATTGTATCCTAAGAAGTCATCCAAAAACTGTAGGCCTCTTTGTGTGCCACTCTCTCAAACATTTGTTCAATGTATGGCAATGGATAATTGTCCCTCTTGGTAGCAGCGTTTACCTTCTTGTAGTTGATGCACACTCTGATATTTCCATTCTTCTTCAATACGATCACTATGGGTGAGACCGAATCCGAGTGCTCAATCTCCTAAATGAAACCTACCCTTAGCAACTTGTCAATTTCTTCCTTGATAGTGTGAGTATGCTTGGGATTCATAGGGTATGGTCGCTATGCTTGACCACAGTTGCATCAGGGGTCATGGGGATATTATAAGTTACGACACTCGAATCTACCCCTTTCAACTCATTGAGGGACCAAGAAAAGATGTCCATGTAATCTCACAAGTGAGTAATGAGACTTGCTTCCTCTTCCTTGGTCAAGTCATTGGCAATAAAGACTGGTCGAGGTGTCTCCCCTTCCTTGGCCAAATCAACCTCCTTGACCTTCACTATGGTCATTCTATTGGTTCGCTTGCTTATCCTTGTCATTTGGCTCCTTGCAAGATCACTACCCTGTCACCTTTCTTAAACTTAGTAAATCGCTTTGGTAGGTCTTACAGTTTCCTTTGTTCCTCAGCCCACATAGCTCTAAGCTACTCGTTTGCTCTTCCTTCAACCTTCGGCGCCTCAGGTGGACTAGCAAGTCCCCTTTGTGGTGCATCTGGTCTTAGGTGGTTGTGGCACCTTAGGGTCACTATCTGAACTTACCTTCGACTCAGAATCAAATTCTCCATCTTCACTAGAAGAGGGAGTCTTGTCTAGTGGTCGTAGTTTGGACGGTGACTCTATCCTAAGCACTGGCAAAGTGCTTGGCTGGCAATGGTTGCTTATTTGTAGTCTATTGCCTTTGCATGCTCCAGCCAAGCTCAATTACAATCCATGTGCATGACTCCTCTCTCAATTCTAAAGGCATTCTTCCCACGCATGTTGGAGTCAACTTGACTTTGCTCTATCATCCTTCCCTCAGTGTCATATTCCAATGTGTCCTCCTCTCCTTCACTTCCATCACTGAAGGAATAGCAATCCTTGTATTTTGCGCTAGAACCATCCTCCTCTGATTGCTCATCATCTCCTAGGTCTTGATAGGGCCTTTCCTTCTCATCGGTGGCTAAGGCCCAATTGTATGTTAAGTTTAAGTCGTGCACTTTGGTCCATCGCCACTTAGGTTCGTCCAAGAGATCTTGGAGAGGTTTAAGGTTAGCGACTAGATTGCCCGTTATCTTGGTTGTCAGATATTCTAGGATCTATAGGAATTCTTGCTTATTACTTGGGACATGGAGTTTGACGAGGTTGGATCGTCCGTTCGAGCTTTTGGCCATCATGCAAATTGGCACTGAGTGTGCGCTTCTAGGCTTATTAGTTGTCTTAACAGCTTGCTTGTACTCCTCACTATTCAAGAATGGCAGATCTATCATGGCGAGCACGTGCATCCAATCTCACTTATCTTCAAGGTAGGGGATATATTTGGTCAACGACCCGTAAGGTTTTCTAATTTGCGCATCACCCTTCAACATGATAGAGATGGCATCTAGGTCGACTGGTGTGGTCTTCCATGTATCCATCTCTACTTTTACTGCCTTCATTCAATTGCCTAAGAAGACCGTTACCCCAGTCTTCTATGGCCCATGCATTACACATCCAGGGTCGGCCTAACAGGATATCATAGTTCACTCCTTCATGACTATAAAGTCATCAAAGATTTGGATTCTTGTGATCTTCAAGGGCCAGTTTTTTAGCACTCCAAATGGCTGCACTTTCATTCCATTGGCTAGGGTGACATTGAACCTAGCATTCTCAAAAGGCAGGTCACCCCAATCATGGAATACTGCATGGCTTAGCACACTAACTCCTGCTCCTATATATACAATTCCCTTTCTTGTGGTGTCTCCTAGAGCTAGGACCGGTAAGACAGCATGCATTTCAGTGCCTTTCCAAAAAGCATTAATGTGTAAGGACTTCGGCACTGAGTTCAGCATCAAGCTCGATATCTGAGTTATCGCATCATGATCATGTAGATTAGTTGCCCCTTGCTCCATTGGTCCTTCAATCCACTACTTCAGTTCTTGCCATAGCGTCAGATGCTGCCTAAGCATATCTCCTAGGTTTAGAGTCATCGGGGTGGTCACAAGCATGGTGAGGAGGTCATTAGCTGCTTGCCTCTCTCCTAACACTACATTTATTGGCCAATGGTCCTGACTGGTTTGTTGGCCCGTATCGTGTAGGCTCTGTTTAAGCCACACTGGTTGTGGTACAGCTACATCACTTGACTTTGGTCCTAGAGGCGAGGCTGGTGTGCTTACACTTGAGAGATCATTGATCTCATCTTCTAATATGGGCTCAACATCCTTTAGGTGCTCTTGGGTTTTTTTTATCCACTCCTTGACCTTTTTGCTGGCCTCAAGTTGGCACTTTGGGTTGGCCAAACTTTGCACTCCCCTTCTTAGTCATCTTTGGAAGGAGCTGACATTTCTGCTTCTGTGTCTACTTTTCTTCCAGCAGCAAGAAGTGACGTGGCACTCTCAATTTTCAGCATGACATTCATCTCAGCTTTCTTTCTCCTTCGCTTACGACTTTTCTTTTCAATTGAGGATGCATCTAAGTTGTTGAGTCCATGCAATGATATGCCAGTCTACTTTGCATGCACGCAGGTCATGACATGCAATGGGATGGGTGTGTCCTCTCCGTTAAATGTTGCAACTCCAAACAGTCCCAATGGTACTGATGGCTTATTTGCCGCACTAGAGGGTGGTCTTTATCTAGGCATTCGTCGATGAACAAGTGAGTGATTCCACACTCTAGGCATCTAAGATCGACCTTTTCCTACAATTAGTCTGCTCTCATTCAAGGCAATGTGAGGAGATATGTCCTGGGTGTCAACAAGTTGGTTCTTGGGTCTACCCTTCAAAGCCTTTGCCTCTATCTCTACCTCTACCTAATTCCATCGCCGATACATTTTGGTAATTTAGAAGAACTACATTGCCCTATTTGTCATACGATAGATAGGGGTGCACATAAGGTGTTGGGGATAAAGGCGCCTCCGCCTAGCCACCTGTGTATTACTACACTGACAGTCACCGCCATTGCACACTGCAGGTGGCGGGTGCCCGTCATTGCCACTTTATTCTTTATTCTTTTAGTGAAAGTTTGAATAAAGGAAGGCCCGGTCACACATTGTGACTATTGGAGTTCCCATTTCTTGTCTCTCTCTCTCTTGCTCTTGCTCTCCTGCCATAGCTCTCGAGTCCAAGATTCGGTCCTTCTCTCCCTTCCAACTAGTATTGGCTTCCTGACTCTTGAGCTTGGTTCGTGGCATTCTCAGCTTCCCATCAACTCCCCACTCGCATTGGGTCTCCTTCCTCGCAGCCATAGCTCATTCTCTTGAGCTCCCGTCACTCCCCGGCTTCCCGACCGGCCTATTGAGGCACCATCAGGGCATTGACATTGAGGTATTGCTTCATTATTTCAGAGTTTTACTTTAGTTCTTAGGTCTCACAGGCTGTAAACAAGTTGTGGGCAGCCATAGCTCACACCTCTTGGAGCTTCCTTCACCTGGATCTTGCTTCCAGCCTATCAAGGCTTACTGAGGCTTGGTGTAGGTCTTCTTTGGCCCTCATTTGTGTCCCCTTTTGGCCCCATTGTTGACGTGCGGGACAGCAAACCCCCGCAGCCAACTCATGTTTTTTTTTACGCCTGTTTCAAAATTTGGCCCAAAAAATCACTCTTTTTGTCATATCTCGGGCATTCGGAACCCGATTCAGAATCTGGCCCAAAAAATTACTCTTTTTGTCATATCTCGGGCATTCGGAACCTGATTCAGGCAAGGTAAGAGTCTAAGTTGGGGTTTTAGCACGCTCCAGACGCGATGATGATGTCAGATTTGCCAAATTCTGATGACAAAATATTCTACAACAGATTTCAGGTCTGAGACAGCATGTATTTGTATGCCTATGCTTGTTTGGGCATGACTACATAGCCGGTTTGATGCCTATTGCATCCTGATTGATTGGGGGATTGAAGCTACATGTAATGCTATGATTTTGGCCTGATTTTGGGGCTGAAAATACACAGTTTATAATAGTAAATACATGCTGAATACTCTTGGACTGAAGCTATCTTTCATGCTTTGATATATGCCTATTGGTTCCGAATGTATGTCTTGGGTTATGCTATGATGTATTGATCATCGAGGGACGACTTTGAGCTTGTCATTGAATCTGGATGCTTTTGGAATCTTGGGCTTATTTCAGCCCGCACTTATTGACATTGGTATATGCTTTGACAGTGATGCTTCTTGGATTTATGCATACCCGTTGCCTATGGCTTGATGCTCATGTCACGGTTGATTACCCTATGCATACGTTGAGCTTGAGTGCTCATTGAAGCTCCACCTTGGATGCATTTTGGATTATCTAGAGTAGTCTTGGATGTTAGTTGGCTTGTCAGAGTTTGGATTGGGATGTATTTGATGTCTTACATGCTTACGGATGCTACATACAAATGCTCTACTGCCTACATGTTCGGGATGTACTATTGATGTATTGTCTTGGACTGATGTCATTCGCACTGTGTCTTTCCTTGGCTTGAGCTCTTGAGCTCGTAGATACGACTTTTGTGCCAATGGGAGCATTCTTGAATGCTTATCAGACATTGAGCAGGTGATACTTTTATGCATTGAGCCGTTACATGCCATTGAGCAGTTACAAACATTTGAGACTTTGGGACTTCTTACCTTTTGGGATGATACATCATATGTATTGGTTCACTGTATGCTTATGAGCTGAGTCTCTGTTTTGGATCCGTATCTTTGTGAACTGACACCTACTTGTGTCAAGTTTTGAGTGGCAGGAACACTTTGCCGTGTTGATTGGGGGGGTGTGCCTACTCACTGGAAGATGTTTGTATGACATACTTGGGTGTTAGATTCATGCTTAATCGACTGTCATATACTTATGCTATGCCCGCATGATGTCGGATTTGGTCTTGGCATATCTGATTTCCTTGGGATCCGATTTTGGCACTGTTAGCTCTCTTTTACTGAAATCTAATTACAGCAAGCATATATGTATGGATTGGACATGGATTTTTCATCTTGAAACACTTTGAAATGATGTACTTTCACTAGTAATTGGTGGGCATCAGCTTTGGTTCCACTTTCCTTGCCATTTTTCCTTAATTTTGGTGATTTTTTAGTCATTTTTCGCAGTAAACAATAAGCAATTTTGAGCTTTCTACAGTCTTCCAGCCTACATTATGGCGAGTTCGTCCACTGATCATGCTATTTTCAACATCACTAAGCTTGATGGTACGAACTACTCTTATTGGAAGAGCCAGATTTGGCAAGTGTTGGTGCAGAAATTGCAGATCAAACCTTTGAAGTTAAGCGGGCATCCGCTTGCAACTATGCCAGATATGAGGAATGGCTTGAGCTTGATGAGTTATACAAGTCTACCATTGTATTGTCTCTCACAGAACAGGTTCACTACAATGTATTTGAGGAAGAACAGAGTGCATGGCAATTGTGGGATAAAATTAATAATCTCTATTACAAGAAAAGTCCAGCGAGTCAAATTTATTGGCTGAAGCAACTTATGGATCTGCGCATGAAGGAGAATCTGAGTATGTCTGCTTACTTGAGCTAGTTCCATGCTATACTCAAGAACTTGACTTCGCAGGACATCACTTTTGCAGAAGATGTCACTCCACTTTTCTTGCTTGGTACTCTTAATGAGTCATGGGATGTATTCCGCACTGCATTATGTGCCTCTACTGCTACCTTGAAATTATATGATGTTGAGAGTGCTCTTCTACAGGAAGAGGTTAACTGTAAGAATTTGGATGCCTCTCGTGTGTCTCATGCTATGACAGTTAGAGGCAGGAATGATGGATATGGAAAGCATGATAGTGGCAGTGGCCGTGGACGAGATTCTCAAAAATCTCAGTCCAAGTCTCGTGGGAAGTCACATAGCAAATCCCGTGGTAGGAATGCAGATGTTACTTGTCGCCATTGTGGGAAAAGGGCCATATTACACCCCAATGCCATGAATTAAGCAATGAAAGGTGCAAAGATAAGGGGAAAGACAAAGTGCAAGATAAGTCTTATGATCGCAGCATAGTGCTGACAAAGTCCAGTGTTAAAATTGAAGAGATCAATGTTATGCAACCTGAGGATGTTGATGATGATGATTATATCCTTGCAGCTTCTTCTAGTGCTTCGTAGATGACAGAGATACACTCTATGTATGCACAGTGTTGGCTCTTGGACTTAGGTGCATCCTTTCATGTGACACCTTGCCAAGAGTGGTTTCATTCATACCGTATTGTTTCGGGTACTATGCGCTTGGGTGATGATAGCTCTCTTGATATTGTGGGCATTGGTGATGTTAGGCTGCAGTTTCCTTCTGGCAGCAGTTTTGTTATGTAGGATGTACGTCATGTACCTACTTTGACATGCAGTCTCATGTCAGCTGGATAGCTTGATGACGCAGGTTATCATGTATCTTTTGGAGACTCTGCATGGAAGATCACTCGTGGCACACTTGTGATTGAAAGAGGTGCCAAGGCTGGCAGTCTCTACCCCTTGATTGTATCAGCTTCTTCCCTTGATCATGTTTTGTTTGTGGGTTCTATCCCACATGTATCTCTTTGGCATGCCCATTTGGGCCATATGTCTTTGAAGGGAATGAAAATGCTTTCTGGTTTGCAGTACTTATCGCCCCTTCATTATGCATGTTTTGATTCATGTGAGCATTGTCTTTATGGCAGGCAGACTAGGTCTATGCATAAGAAGTCTCGTAGGCCACGCATGAGTGAACCCTTGGCATTGGTACATTCGGATGTCTGTGGGCCCATGCCTTGTTAGTCTATGGGTGGTGCAAAGTATTTTGTTACATTCATAGATGATTTTTCATGGAAAGTTTGGGCTTATCCCATTAAGCTGAAATCTGATGTCTTGGCTGTGTTTCAGAGATGGCTGGCATTGGTTGAGAACTAGTCTAGGTATAGGCTAAAAGACCTAAGGACAAATAATGGGGGTGAGTATGTCTCACGTGATTTTGAGCAATTATGTGATGAGAGGGGTATTAAGCGTCAGTTTACTGCCCCCTATACCCCCCCAGAATGGTTTGGTTGAGTGGATGAATAGAACCATCCAAGAGCATGTACGCAATATGCTTAGTCATGAAAGCCTACCACAGAGCTTTTGGGCTGAGGCTGTGCATGTCATAAACAGATCACCTTCTAGTGGTTTGGATTTCCAGGTTGTAGAGGAGGTATGGACTAGAAAACCCCCCCTCTTATGCGCATCTCCATGTCTTTGGATGTGAGGCATTTTGCCATGTGCCCAGGGATAAGAGAAGTAAGCTGGATCCCAAGAGTGTCACATGCATTTTCCTTGCTTATGGGGATGCAGGCGAGATGAGTTACCGTCTCTGGGATCCGAAAGTGCGAAAAGTCATCCACAGTCATGATGTAGTCTTCCATGAAGACAAGATGCATAGGCAACCTGAGAGAGTTGTTGAGATCCGTAGGGTCATATTTCAGGAGGAGCCGAGAGCTCCCGCACAGCCAGTTGGACAGCCTACAACTGTAGTAGATGCTCATGGTCAAGGCATTGGATAGGCAGCTGCAGTAGATGCTCATGGTCTACTAGAGATAGACGTCCACCATATAGATTTCAGCCCTTGATGCATTATGCCTTGGTTACAGATGCAGGAGAGCCTTTCACTTATAATGAGGCTATGCGCAGGGGTGACAGTCACTCCTAGAAGAGGGCTATGTAGTATGAGATAGACTCCCTGCAAAGAATGACACTTGGGATTTGGTTTCCTTGCCTACGGGCAAGAAGGCTTTGCCATGCAAGTGGGTGTACAAGCTAAAAAGTACCCCTGGACACCCCAAGCCAACATACAAGGCTAGATTGGTAGCAATGGGTTTTAAGCAGTAGCATGGTGTGGACTTCGATGAGGTCTTTTCTCCTATGGTTAAGATGACCACCCTGCGCTTAGTCTTGGCTTTGGTTGCTCAGCTTGACTTGGATGGATGTCAAGACGGCTTTCTTACATGGGGACTTGCATGATGAGATTTATATGGAGTAGCCTAAGGGCTTTCCAGAACTTGGCAGGGAGCACCTAGTGTGCAAATTGAAGAAAAGTCTTTATGGCTTGAAATAGGGACCTAGGGAGTGGTATCATAAGTTCGATGTCTTTATGCAGTCACAGGGCTGCAGCCGAAGTGCTATGGATCCGTGTCTTTACACGAAGAAAGCTCGTGATGGTTCTTTATTGATTTTGGTACTCTATGTGGATGATATGTTGATAGCAGGGAAAGCTCATGATGAGCTAGATGCTCTTAAGGCTCAGCTTAAGAAGAGCTTTGAGATGAAAGATCTGGGACAGGCCGCTCACATACTTGGTATGCACAGTACACGCGACAGACATCAAGGACTCCTCTACTTGTCACAGAGGGAGTACATTCATAAAGTCCTTGAGCGCTTCCGCATGCGGGACGTAAAGCCTATTGGCTGTCCATTGCCTTCTTATGTGAAAGTATCACAGGCTGATTGTCCGCAGACAGAAGAGCAGAAGGCCGAGATGGCCAAGATTCCCTATGCATCCGCGCAGTGGGCAGTCTTATGTATGCCATGATAGCCACTCATCTAGATATTGCCTTTACAGTTGGTGTTGTGGCACGCTATATGGCTACACCTGGCAAGAAGCATTGGGTTGCCGTGAAGGTATCATGAGGTACCTGAAGGGCACTGCAGATATGTGCATATGCTATGGCAGCCAGGATACAGGAGTCGTGGGGTACACTGACTCTGATTATGTAGGACATGCAGATAGTAGGAAGTCCACTTCTGGCTATGTATTCACATATGCTAGAGGTGTTGTTTCTTAGATGTCCAGGGTGCAGAAATGCATGGCCCTTTCTACTACAGAGGCCGAGTATGTTACAGCCACTGAGGCTTGCAAGGAGGCCATTTGGTTGGGTCATTTGATTGTGTTGACCTTGGTATTGATACTATCCCTACACTGCATTTGGATTCTATGAGTGCTATTCAGTTAGCCAAGAATCCAATCTTCCATGCGAAGACGAAACACATTGAGGTGAGGTATCACTTCATACGTGGGGTCGTTGAGGACAAGTCTGTTGACCTTGTCAAGATTTCGACTGACCAAAATCCTACAAATCTGCTCACGAAAAGCCTCTCTACAGAGTGCTTTGCCTTCCTCAGGAGGTTGATGGGCGTGGGATGAGATGACGTCTTTCCTCATCCTGTTGTATATGTGTACATGTTGTACTATCTTTTTATTTTATTTTTCTCTTTTCACTCCTCACTAGGGCAGATTCGCCTTTAAGTGGGAGGTTGTTGGGGGTAAAGGCGCCTCCGCCTAGCTGCCCGTGTATTACTACACTAACAATCACCACCACTGCACACTGCAAGTGGCGAGCGCCCGTCACCGTCACTTTATTCTTTATTCTTTTAGTGACAATTTGAATAAAGAAAGGCCCGGTCACACATTGTGACTGTTGGAGTTCCCATTTCCTCTCTCTCTCTCTCTCTCTCTCTCTCTCTCTCTCTCTCTCTCTCTCTCTCTCTCTCTCTCTCTCTCTCTCTCTCTCTCTCTCTCTCTCTCTCTCTCTCTCTCTCTTGCTCTTGCTCTCCCACCATAGCTCTTGAGTCCAAGCTTTGGTCCTTCTCTCCCTTTCATAAGGCTCCTCATCGTTTAGCTCTTCCACATAGTGGACTAGAGCATCGCTTGAGTTACGTAGGGTCCAGGTGGTCTAGGTATGCATGGGGTTTATCTCTATCCTAGTAATGGTTGATTTGGTGTCATTAGGTGACGAGATAGCCAAAGGGGCTCCCCTTTCAAAAAAAAATTGCAACATATTCTCTAGGTAAGGCTATCCATATAAATGCGAGTACGAGAGTCTCCTCGGTAGTCTACAATGCATGACATCATGACCAAACCTACTACAATTAGCACAAGGTCGGGACCTTGGGTCCTCTGACACTTGGCTAGCAAGTAGTTTTTGCCACAATACACGCATTGGACATGAGGGCGTGTTGGTCATCTCATCATTTCTTGTAATTTGGCTAGCTCCATCTTCATTTCCACTAGCTCCATCCGTGCCCTTTCCTTTATATGAGTACTTGGGCCTGATCTTTCACTTGACATTGAAACTCTCTCAAATTTTCTAGCGTTAGTCTCCTCTCGAGTTGATGAGCTCTTGGAGCTTCTCTCTTTGAGCTAGTTATCCACTCTTATTGCCTCATAAAAGACCCTAGTTAGCGCATCTCACTGCAATCTTGAATTGCCTACCAAGGCCTTGTAGAGTTCCTCACTTCGTATCCCATTGATGAAGATTATGGAGACCGCTCTTTTGGTAGGTCACTCACTAGTTGGGATCCTCTTAAAGAGACTCCGCTCATGGGTGATGTAGTCTCTTATGTCCTCCTTGTCATTCTGCTTAACGTTCATCAGCTGCACCAAAAGGTTATCGAAGTATCTAGGCTCAAAGAATCTCTTAATGAAGAGACTCTTGAGGTTGTTGAAGTCAGTCCACTCAGTAGGGTCCAGGCTCGTGTACCAAGTCCTACCCTTATCCCCTAAATATAGACCGAAAGCTTGTGAGCACTGAGTAATATCAATGAGGCTGTTGGCCTTGCAAACTTGCTCGAACTGCTCTACGAAGCTATATGGGTCATCATTTAGCTGGTACTTGTCTAGTTGCTTAGCCACGAGAGGATTCTTGATTGGCTCTTAGATCCCTAGTTAAAACCCCTAATCCTGCAACGAGGTTGCCATTGCAGTGGCGCTCTATTCTGTTGACAAGTTGTTTAGCAGTCGCTTCATAAGAAGCTCGCTCAATGTGAGATCTCCTTCTGGTGCTCTTTCCCTTTCTGCGTTAGGTTCTGTCCTATTTCTGCTTGCTAGGGTTAGCGCTCATTGAATCTCGCACATTTCTATGTCATGTCGCAAGCTTCCGACTTGCTGTTCATGATTGCAGGCTGCTATGCCCTACAAAGCTTCCCGTGCTAGTCTCCTCTCCTCCTCGAGGTCCGCTATGATATCCTCGGATATCCTACCGTGGTGGTCTATCCGGGTCTGTAGATTGTAATTAGTGACTAGCCACAGGATTTCTATCGGGAAACCGCCTAGGTCAAGCTCTTCGTCACGTACGTGGTTAGTGCCTAGCTCTAACATGTTTGCGGTCTTGTGCTCCACTAGGTTGTTGATGAGATTGATCAAGTCGGGCAGATCCACTCCTCCAATGGTGTTGGTCCTTGCTTGGTCCTACGCTTGGGGTTCTCAATCACCCGACTGCGTTTCACGATCTTCTCCTACTAGTGGGTTCGTTCAGATTGTTAAGTTTGATTGAGTTCCTTATTATTTACAAACACTCCTCAACTTACACTCACTCGATGTGTGTGTGCACATGCTCTCTTCCATGCACCGTGCAAAATCAGGCTTTCAGCTTTTCTTAGGTGCACTTCAAGTGTTGGAAAACAATGTGAGTGTGAATACAAAGTGATACTTGTAGCTTTCACACTCTCATCTACATACTCGGCCAAATAGGGCTTTACGCTCAGTTTACTGGCTGCTTCCTCTAGTCTCTAGGGTCTATGCTACATCATTTAGCTTGCTTAGGGTCAAATGGGGTCTGTTGGTTAGCCTACACTTAGTTTACTAGCTGTTTCCTCTAGTCTCTAGGGTCTGTGCTATATCATTCAGCTTGCTCAGGATCAAATGGGGTCTGTTGGTTAGCCTACGACTCTAAGTGTGTCAAATATGCTAATACGAGTATCAACATTGTGCCTGGCCATTCGATTGCAATTTCTAGGGTCAAATTTGCCTTAAGGATTTTGGTGAATCCTCATGTTGTATGCAGTACTCTCTGTCACCCCAAACACGCTAAATTTGTCAATTTTGATGTGTCAAGATCTAGTTTGATTTTGCAATGTTTGATTTTAGGAAATCAGATGCCCAATTTGACAAGTGTCTTTAGTTGTTTGATTTGATCTGTCTAATTCTAGAATTTTTCGATTATGGGATGTTTGAGTCTAGGAATCGAACAAGTTTTGTCCAATCAAACAAGTCACGTTGGTCCGATTTGAGCATGTTCGATTTCCAAAATCAGACAGGATGGTCCAAGAGTCTGATTTTCAAAATCAGACAAGGTCAAGTCTAATCTGATTGGTCAAGTTATTGGGGTGTCTAAGTGTGTGAGTCCAATTTGCTCGGTCTAATTGGACTGCTCAAGTTGGTCCGAGTGTCAGCCATTCGATTCTCGGAATCAAACGGATGTAGGGCATCCGAGTATCCGATTCTGAGAATCAGACACCTACGGATTGCGCCTGATTTCGTCGAGCACGTAAACAGTGAGGAAGAAAATCTCTTCGCGCCAACAATTTTTTGCCATGCATGCTAGCAAGTTCACGAAAGTCAAAGGAAGGTTTCTACACACCTGATCCAAACAATAAACTCATGTGTCCTTTGATCAATTTGTTGGAAGCACCAAGTCCTACACAAGCTCTCAAGCTCTCTCTCTCTCTCTCTCTCTCTCTCTCTCTCTCTCTCTCTCTCTCTCTCTCTCTCTCTCTCTCTCTCTCTCTACTGTAGAACCTAAAAATGAGGTCTCCCTTTGTGTCACAGGGTCTTAAACTTGAGGCGCGCAACTGCTCAAGCTTGAATTTGTTGGTCCCGGCAACAAAACCCAAATGTAGAGGTGAGCTCACGCTCAACCACCAAGACCCACAGACCACTTATTGTTCAAGTGTTTCAAGCAAACACCTATGGCTATCTCTCACCTAGTTAATGCACCTTCGATCCTACCGGGGTGTAGTGAGCTTACCTTGATGCCCAACCAAGTTGCCTCCTCCCTCAAGCACACTGGCAGCTCCACGATTCATGATGCAAGCTCAAGCAACCTCAAGCCTCCACCTTCAAACTCCATCCTCCATATTCGCGCACAAGACAAGAGAAAAATGGCATAGTGTGAAGAGGTAAGATATGAATTATAAAGGAAGTTGATTCACACTTACATATCAATAAATTTTCTTTAGTTCTTTGAAAGAGAGGATTTTTTTACCAATTGGAGTTGTGGGTTATAGCTATAATTCTATTGCAGGCTTTTCGAGACACCTAAAAGGCTAGTTTGGGCTCTTAGCAAGACATAGTTTTGCTTGAATAAATGTTCTTTCATTCGCATGATCATTGATCATGAAAATTTTAGGTTTTTTTTTACTAAAATTGTAGGTTTTTGCACCAGCCATAGAATCCCCTTCCTCATCTACTCATTTGGTATTGATCAACATCAAGTGGGTGACTAGGCATAGTCTAGCTTGCCTTTTCGATTTTGGAGAGGATGACATGTGCTTGACTTAGTGATCTACTTCTTTATATTGGGTGTCACTGAGCCATCCATAGGGATCCCACTCTAAATTCAAAGGGGGAAGCTTGCAACCTTGCATAATTTCTCGATGATCGCAACCTTGAGTCATAACACTCCATAGTCCATCATAGGAGATTGAGTAATCATCTCTATGGTCCCACAATCTCATGGGATAGACTAATTGCAACTTGGGCAACATTTGGAGCTTGCTAGGATGTCATCATCACTTGTAATAATGAGATCATCTACATTGATGACTAGCACAACCAAGCATGCATTAGTCTTTTTGGTAAATAAAATGTGATCAACTTTGCCAATTCTAAAGCCAAGACTCTACATGCATGCTAGGCTCTCAGAGCTAGTTTTAGCCCATAGAGGGCCCTTTTCAGCTTACACACATAATCTGAATATTGCAAATGACCATATCCTTCAGGCTAATCCATCAAAGCTTCTTCTTCCAATTCACCATTCAGGAATGCATTCTTCACATCCATTTGCTATAATTTCTAGCCCTTTGCTGCAGCCAAAGCAATTACAATTCTGATAGTTGCCATCTTGGAAATCGAGTTGAATGTTTCTTCATAGTCTAAACCATATTTTTGAGCATATTCTTTTGCTACCAACTTGGCCTTGTATCTTTCAATGCTGCCATTAGACTTGCATTTAACTTTATACACCCATTTACAACCAATAGTCTTTTTGCCTTCAGGAAATGCAACCAATTCCCAAGTCTGATTTTTAGCCAGTGCTGTCATTTTCCCATCCATTGCTTTGCACTAGTTCTTATCCAAGATAGCTTCACCAAATGTAGCTGATTCTTTGTTCTCCATGACTTTGGTCATGTATGCATAATGACTTACAAAATATCCATTATATGTGAACCTATCAACCAGGTATCTCACCCTCTGTGAGTCTCTTACATGCGGTGCACTACTTGATTCCCCTCTTTCATGAGGTAGAACAATATGCTTCGCTTAACACCAAGAGTATACACAGATGGAATTCCAAGCTCATTGTCTAGGCTTTCAACTAACTCATATATCCAAAAGTCATCATGCCAAATGCATCATCAAAAACTTTTGCTTGTCCTCTACTAACTTCTCTTTTCTGTTGCTTTCTACATCATTTCTCCCCCTCACTAACATAGTGCTATCAATGGGGATGGTGATACTGCATAGCTATGCAATCTACTAGTCCAAGGAGATATACTAGGAGATACATCACATGTAAGCCTAGACACAGTAGTACTATGCTCTGTAGAGAACAACAGTAGACCCATGATCTGAAGACATATTAGTAGGGATAGCAATAGATGATGCATACCAAGAAGCCATTTCATCAAAGATGACATCTCTGTTGAATAATGTTTATCATGTAGATGGATCAAAGCATTTGTAGACTTTCCACTCCTGAGCATAACCAATGAACATACTCTTGTGCACCTTAGGATCAACTTCCTTCTCTTTTCATCTAGGATATGAATATATGCAATGCAACCAAAAAATGTCAAGTGTCTAATGTCTGGCGTATGCTCATACAATTTTTAATACGGTGTCATTTCACGAATGCTTGCAATTGGGTTTCGATTCAGCACATAGATTGCTATTATAATAGCCTTAGCCCAGTAGTGCACTAGCATGTTCTTCTCATTAACCATTGCACAGGTAGTCTCCATAAGTACCATGTTGTTGAGGGCTGAATTGACTTGTTTTTTTGGCTAATTTTTGTTGTTTTTGTGAGATGAATGGTTGTTTTGTGAATTTATTGATTGATTTTTTATGTGTTGGAAGTTTTTTGGAATGTGTTGGGATGGTTTGAGTATTGTTTAGAAGTTTGTGATGGTTTTTGGTTGAGATATGATGTTTTGATAGGTTTTGTGATGTGTATATTTGATTCTGATATGGTCTATTTTGCATCTATTTTAGTTTGATTTCTTTCTATTTGTGAGGTTGAGATTGTGAATGAGCCTTTTGAGGAGTGATTGAGAGTGTGTTGGAAAAATTTTAATAATTTAAAGTGTCTTTGGTTTGAGCTATATAATTTTTATGCCTTCTGTTGACCTTCTATAGTGTTTTGTAGAGCTTCTATATCTATTCTATAAGCCTTTATTTGCTTCTGTATATGTTCTAATGGATGGATGTTTAGCTTGGGAAATGTTTTGCAATCTTTAAACAGGAATAACACAAGCTTGAAATGTCTTAAAGAAGTAGAAGAAGTAGCTGAAGAAGACTTGAAGTGAAGACTAAAGTGATAGTGACAGTATTGGGCTTCCAAGGGACACTGTAGTGGCTTTGGTGACTCTTCATATTATACATATCTCTTAGGAGGGGTATTCACAACCAAGAGAGGATTATTGAGAGTAATCCTTAGTTATTCTAATGTACTATTGAGAGAGATCATATGTGAGAGAGATAGAATATGAGAGATAGCCACTTTTTTATGAGAAACATTGTATCTACATGAGAGAAAGACTATGAAGACTATGAAGATAATGAATTATGAATACTATGTGATGAATTCCATTCAAACTTGATATTTCCTTTGTATCATTGGAGCTACAACTGCACAACCTGAGACTACTAATGCAAAACAAGCACCCTAGGAGACTGCCCTCAATGTGTGAATGTAGAAGTGCATGCTTACCAAGATGAGTTTCTTCCACAAACATTTCCTTGGCAAGTTTAGGATACTTGGTCTGGACCATCCCCTCCAAACATTTCTAGTATGAGAAGTCAATTTTTGATCCACGTGAGTGCACCACAAAGAAGCACCATGCATCAAGATCTAGATGTTTGTCAATAATCATGTAATCTACTCCACCAACAAACTTTGTCTTTTTGGGAATGATATAGTTAGACTTTGTTATGCACTATAGTAGTTTCGTGTTCTTCTTTCATCCTATCACCATCTTCGTAACTACTACAAAGAAGGACATGATTCATCAACTAATGCACTTCACTTATCTCACAAATTTTTTGCAATGAAAATACATTTCTTAATCAATGATAAGTTGATCGCCACACCTATTCTGCTAGAAGGATGGGTTTCTAGTCCCCCCAACCTCCTTTTTCATGAGTCAATGGAATTGGTGATTTCAAATTACACTCAAATGATGTATCATGCTTAGTTAGAGTTCCAATTGACTGGAGCTTCCTCACCTTGGCAATCACAAAGAGGTTTTCCTCTAGGAGCTAGTGAGTAATGCAAGTGATGCTCTTGATAAGATTCTAATTTTGAGTGCAATCAATTCTCAATTACTTGGCTCAAATACTGAGTCAGCAATCAGGATCCGATCTATTTCTAGTGAGGGCATTCTGATAATTAAGGATTCTGGCATTGGTATGACCAAGGAAGAGCTTATAAACAATCTTGGAACTATTGCTTGCTCAAAATGGAGCTGCAAACTTTTTGAAAGTGCTCAAGGAAAACAAAGACTATATGGTTGGAGATAGCAACTTGATTGACAGTTTTAAGGCTTTTCCAGAACACAGTTGTTTGATAGCAACCTGATTGGAAATTTCAAGGCTTCTCCTTAACACAATTATTTTATGGCTTACTTGTGTTATTGCGGGTGCATGAGGCACTAGACTTAAACCTGTATTTCGTGGCTATTAGTCATTTCGGCTTGCAAAAGAAACTCAATTAGAAAATCCTATGTAGCCTCCTAGATATCTTGTCCATCTAAAACTATTGACAGAAGGCCTATCACAAATCTCCCTACGAAGTCTCAAAAGTGAATCTTTGGAATTGCATTGTTAAAGGCCCTCATTTCCTTTCCAATCTCCCTTAAACATCTCGCACCCTATGAAAACTATCTCTTTTTTTTGGGTGGCTTGGTATTCTTAATAGGCTTTGCGGATTGCTTGATCTTTTGAGGTAGCTATCTTAGATCAACCCTATTGTAGTTGTGCCTTTGTTCTTTCCATACAGATGATAGTATTCAACTATACAACAATGAAAATTTCCATTTATAAACATCAAACGACAAAAACCAAGCCAAAATAGACAACAAAATCAACCATTGCACATTTTCAATAAGAAACATCAAACAACTCATTATAATCTAAGAGTGTCTTATGAAATTCAAATAGCAAGGAGTTGTAAGGAGAGGTAGAAGTTGAAATTGCATTTCATAAGACACATTTCTCCTAATGTCTTATGAAACACAAAAATAATGGTAGAGTGCACACAAAATGGTCCCAAGTTGCTTCTCATAAGAAGCTCTTTTTTTGTAAGAAAAAACTAACATGTATTTCAAAAGAAATCTCTCATTGAATAGTAGTTCATCCTTGTCTTATGAAACATGAAATCATGGCAACTAGTATAATGCATACTCCAAATTTATTTTTCATAAGATGAGTTTAAAGTGAAATTGCAAAACATAAATTTTTTTGCATACAAAAAAAGAAAATCCATTTGCATAGACCAAATTAGTTTTTTTTTTTTTTTTGCATACAAAGAAATCAAACATTGATCTTCCTTTATGCAGAGAATGAAAGGATAGGAGTTAATAAGCAACATATCTTTCAATCCTTGTGTTTTTTGCCTTAGCAACTTTGAACCTAGAACCTTGGACAAAAGGACAAGGAAAGCTTGGACAAAAGGAGTGTTGAGTTGTAGTCCACAAAAAGACTCGAGAGATATTAGAAGAGGAGACCCAAAGCTTGGAAGGATCTTCGAAGTGACGTAGGAAAAGGTAGAATGATTTGTGCTCAAAAGTTGCTTTGAGCTTGTCAACTTTAGCTTGCATTCAAAAATTCATAGTAAATATTCATGCACTCAAAAATATGGTAAAACATTTACACTACTGTAGGACAAGTTTTTTCTTTTAGTTGATCATTGCATGCACAATTTTTAATATATCATTAATTGGTTGCACTGTTTCATTGGAATATATCTCAAAAAAGGAGAGAGAAGCTCATTTTTTTCACACAAATGGCTTTAATAACCAAAAGGGACATAAGTCCCGTGGCTAATGGCCAAATTTATGGTTTTCTCTTTAAGCTGCCCCTTTTTCTTTTGTGGTCATTTTTTCCAACATCTTTGTTATTTTCAACCATCAGCATTTGTCTCTCTAGAGCCTTCAAGTCAATGCATGAAAATCTTAAAACTCTTCCTAGACAATCTCTTTTCTTTTTCTTTTTCTTTTGGCCAAAAATTAAAATCCTTTCTTAATGAAGATTGTATAGAAAACATTCTTTTCAGATTATAAATATAGATTATTAAGGAAGATTTTCAAATCATTGCAAGTGAGTTGCTTTGCATTGCTTATCCAAATCTGTTATTTCTTTGACCAAGTACAAAAGTAAATGATTTTTTTTATCAAATGCAATATGTTATTTGGTTGGTCAAATGTAAAGTGAATGGATTTTTTTTTATGGGATCTCATTTAGATTTGTACTACCAATTTCATTGTAGAATTTTTTTATTTTCCAAAATATGGATAGCTTGTCTCATAAAATGCAATTTCAATACACAAGTGCCAAAAGGTCCTTGCACTGTTTTCACATTTCATGAGACATATTACAAAAATTCTCATCAAGCTTTTTTCTTCCAAGACAAAAGCAAATAGTCACACTTTAGAACAACAATGATAAAGAGGACGCTCTCTTTGGAAAGCTCGGAGTGGGTGTTCATTGAGGAGACAAGTTGATAGAATGTTTGATTTTCTTCACAAAATAGCAAACTCTTCAAGGTTCGGCTCCATCAGGGGTATACTTAATGTTCCTTTCAATTTGAAAGAGCTCATGGGAATAATCTTGCTGAGAAGCTTAAGGTCATGGTATTATAATTGATGGTTATGTGCAGTACATTGGTGTAATTGAAGCAACCAATGCTTCTATGACAACTCTTATTAGTAGGTGGAATCTTATTAAAGGAGGAGTTCAAAAAGCATGAGGTGAATTGCCCTCATCAAAAGGATAAACAACAATGTCTCTTGATTGACAAGGGCATAGGATTTCTTATTTTCCTTCAATATATGGAAGATTCTTCTTTAGATACATTGCAAGGGATTGCCCACTAATGAAGACAATATAAAATCTCCTTCTGAGGAGAAGCCAAACAATTCAATAAATCTTTATGATAAGAACCATATTGAAGAATATGAAAACCTCAAGTTATGTAATATATTTTAAAGATTTTTATTTGGAAAAATGTTAATGTTTTATTAGACTTAATAGATAAGTGACTTTAAGATTTTCACATGTTGACAAAGGTTTTTTTTTTTGCTTGGTATGGAGATTGAAATCAAAGACCACCTTGTCAACTTTCTTGGAAGAGCCAAGGGCTCTTGGCCATTAAAGCTTAGAGCCTTGGCCACTACATTGGAAGCTTCAATAATTAAACTATTGCAATTCACCATATTGAATTGCCAAGCTCTCCAAATTTACCAATAGTGGCCTTAAAAGCTATTTCCAAAGTGATTGGATCTCAAGCTTTCCATAGAGGAGTGGACAATATAATTTTGGTGGAGAAGCAAGAAGCCATGAGAGTTTTTGGCTATATCCCAATTATAGTGGATTTAGTGCAAGATATTTTGAAGTTCTAAGCTCCTGCTTACTCTTTCATATGGGAGATGCAAAAGATTTGAAGCTCCTTCAAGGCTATAGGAAATAAGAGTTCTTGAAATGTATAGACCTTATTGAGTGGCATGAAACCAAAGACTCCTCTACAACAGAATAGACTAAAAAATATTAAAGGTTCAAGGGCTCCTTGAAACCCATCTTTTGCTTTCTCTTTTCCTAGTTTGTGGCCATAATTGTATAACCCATGCTACACACTTGACCAACAAAGGAATTTAGTTAGAAATAATATTTAAGTAGATAATAGAGACATACGAGAATGCAAGCTTCTTACCATATAGTGAGTAAAGTGTTGATTACCCTAGGCTTGTATGATTGTATTTTTGAAAAGGTGTAATTGGTCTTTTAAGTTTTTGAGATCACCATCTTTCCATTTAAATTTATGGTAATAAAAAAAGATTTTTTTTAGTGTTTCCCAAACTTTGGCTTTTCTATTTTGAGGCTATCAATTATCAAGATGATCCTTCATTGCATTATGGAAGGATTTCCATTGATTGTATTTAATAGTTGAACCACTGTTTTTAGGGTTTATATTGTCGAGTTTTCCATGAAAGCTGAAGAATTATCCTATTATTGGCCTTTAATCACATGAAGTATTGAAGTTTGATTAAAACCAAATAGAACATATCAAAATCCTTTGTATCTACTTTAAAACTCCTAAACACAAGATATTGTGTTCATATTGAACACTAAATGACATTAAATCACTATATGGACTTGATGAAAGTGCTCTATTCATCAAGGTAACAGAGACCCTTTCTAGTTTTCTACACTTCAAAATCTCACTTTCATCGAGCTGAATCACAAACCTAGCTATTCCTTGTGCCTCTTCTAGAGACGAATCATACAATCCAATCATCAAATGTTGCAGGGTAGGCCTTGAAACTACTTTTGAAGCTAGTCTTTATATAGAAAGGCTCACTCCATCACTTTACCATTAACGCTTTATTTGATAGTCTTAACCATGGATGGTCTTGAAAGTAAAAAATTATCTGCCTAGCTTTATTTTATATTTAATTGCGTTAGCTTAAAAAATGTTATATCTACATCTCAACTAATTTTGATACTATCTAAAATCTTTTGTACTAGCTCAATATCCAAAGAATCATGCTTAATGAAGGATTCCAAGTACTCTCTTTTCTTTTTTGAATTTGTTCCTCTCAAGAGTGTCCTTGGGGACTACTAAGGGCAGAAGGTAATAATAAGACTAAGATGTCTATGAAGCATCTCTTTCACTTGATTTTTATGGAATCTTTGGGGTATAACCTTCCATCCCCAACCAAAGATCAAGATTCTTTTTTCCTTCAAATCCGAGCACCTGTTTCATGAAATCTAAAATAGTGTTAGATTTTTTCCTTTTCCTAATCGATTTGTACTCACTCTCTAGCTCCATGCAAAGATGATAAAGAGATCTTTTACTAGCACTACAAATATAAGTGGGTGGTTGATCCATAGCTAAAATTGTGATCTAAAGATTCCTATGGAAAAAACTGTGTGAATTCAAAGAAGAAGAATGAGGAAGAAACTAGTAATGACGAGAAGAAGAAAAGAAGACAATGAGAATGGAGGGAGGGAATCCAAAATTATTTTTTAAATCAAATTGAGTATTAACTTTCACTTTTATGAAGAGAAGATCGGATCTTTATTGGAACAATCATTGTCAACTCAATGGATATCTAGATTTCTAGGTTGATGTAAGCCACATGAATGTGATGATAGTGACTTTTAATTATTTTATATATGTTTATTTATCAAAAAATGATTAAAAAACCAAAAAATGTGTTTTTCCCTAAGTATTTTCTCTTTCTAGGATATCTTACAAGGCTTTTTTGAGACCTCAAACTCCCCTAATGTCTCTCTTTTGATTTTGCATTGCTCCCCTAACTCCTCATGTCCCGTTTTTTTTCATTGCTCTCATTTAAAACAGCCAATTCTTTCTTCAAACTAAAGAATTCTCTTTTCTTTTATTGTCGATATGCTACTTGAGTTTTGTTCTCTCTTTTTAGTATTGCTAGTCATGCCTTCCTTTCTTCATCTAGCCGATCTCTCTACTCTTCTAGCCCCTTTACAACTCTTCAAAACCTTGTATTGGGCTTAATGTGGCCATAGGCATGGAAGTTGATGATCCTTCCACCCTAGGTATTTTTAATGCTTTTTCTCTAAATTTTGCATATGATCTCTTGGTGCTTCTAGTTGTAGCCTCTTTATATCTTGCCTAAAAAAGTGCGACAACTTACATTACTAGGTCATAGACCCTATTCTCTAGCACACTTCTAGCCATATCTTCTACTGTAGGGACCGTGATGGAAGGTGTGGTTGTTATAATTGGTAGAAGAGGTTATCAAAGCCTTGTCTTTGCCTATGATTGGTAGCCTTAGTGAAGATCGTGTTGTGCTAGTATCTGCTTCTAATGAGCTTCCCAAGCTGATGCTCATTAATGCTAATACTTCAATCCTTAAGGGTTGTTTGATTGATCCTTTCATGGCCAAGGATATGTACTCCTCTTCTTGTTTCCTAAGGTGCTCCTCCTCTTTGTACTACATTAGCCTCCATTCCTCTTCTTCCTTTATTGTTACTTTCTTATCTCTTTCTAATTCTTTCTCTTTTTTAGATGTGTCCTTTCGTCATTTGATCAATACTTTAATAATAAACTTTCATGTACCTTCATTATTAAGGGTGGCTAATTTTGGCACTTCTGATTGTGCTTTGGTTGTTGCTATGAGGTTTCTAGACTTACCTGTCATTAATAGTGGAAACTTTTACTTCTCAATTTTCATGATTTTCCCAGTGTGCTTGAGATTGAAGAATAGCTATTGTTGGCTCTGGTTGATTCACTTCCTCTTCCCTGGCTGGGGCTTGTCTTGGGATCTAGATTAAAGCCTTCCTACTAAGTCCTTGTTGACTCTTGAGCTTTTGTCACATTTCCACAAGTCTTCGAGCAATTTTCTCTGGTTCTAGTTGCTGGTTCTAGTTGCAATCTCCTGATTTCTTGATCCCCTAGGTCTCCTAAGGATTCAAGCTTTGATATTCTTGTATATGTGGAGGATACCTCCGGTATTGACATGTTTGGGGGTTTCTACGATGCATGTTTCTCTCCTATTTATGGACCCTTGATGACTTCTTGTATGATGCCATTAACACACCTCCAAATCTTAGTTGTAGCTTTTTCCTCTCTACTTCTCTGCTTATTGCTACTAACATGGTTCTAGATCTTTCAAAGTCTTGTGCACCATACCCAAGCATCTTGGATGTATCATGGATGGTCATTATTATAACAAAGGCATTGAGGTTCTTGTTATCCATTGCCAATTCAACTACACTTTTTAGCATTGCCGCTTAGATCCTACTCATCATGGAGATGTGCTTATTGTCGAAAAATAAAGCATGTATTCATTTTTCCTATAGCTTCACACCCAGCTTTGGGATATCCACCAAGCTTACACAATCATTGGTGAACACCTTATATTTGTCCATCCCCAGCATTGCATAGACCTCCCTTTTTATGTCTCTTCTCCTTTTTGTCCCACAAGCCCTTCATTGGATTTTATGACGATTATGGCATCCCATTGAGGAATTTCATTGAATTTTTTATGGATATGGTCGAGCAACAAGGCCTCCATGACACAATCATATGTGCCTAAGCTAGCTCTTTGAGCAAGGAGACCATGGTGAACCTCAGAGGTGGATTCTATAGGCACAAAGCTACTTAGCAAGCCTCTGTATATGATTTTGAGTCTCTAGTCAACATCCAAATAGCTTTCCATGTCTATAAGTGACACAAATGCCCCAACTCTGATGAGCTTGCTCCCACCGTCACAACATTAGAAGGAGCATAAGTATGTAAGTTTTATTTCACAAACCACATTTCTATTATGCAAGGGGCTATGATATAATGTAGGCTTTGAGTGGTTTGAGAGATCAGAGATTCTCGATTTGTCTTATGCTAATGGGTTAGTAGTTATTAGAGGCAAGTTGTTGATTTACCTATCAATGTGCTACCATCCTTTTACATTTTATAAGCACCTCATCATAAGTAAGCTTTTGTGTGTTTTTGCCAATACCTTGTGTCTACAAAATATGGTTGACCATATGGATTTATTTTATTTAGCCTTTGATAGAAACCTTATAATGATTCCTTGGGAAATGAAATATTTGAGCATTTCTCTTTTGGGTTTGGCCTACCATATTTTGTGTGTTGCATTAGCATTGTGTTGTGTATGTTGTGCTAGACATAAACAAAGCTTGTCATGAAAGGGTGGGATGCATGAACATAGAAAGTGGAAAAAAAGAAAGTGATATGAATTATTCCTATAATTTAAAAGAATGCTTGAATTTTGCTTGTCTTTTCTTTGTGATGACTATCAATTTAGATCAAAGAAGGTTTCCCTATGCTCAAGAGTTTAATGGGTGCTTTTCCATACCAATACTACTTTGTGATTTCATTCCTTGTGCATGGTGAATGACATGTTGGTTCATTGTCATAGTCACAAAGTAGTGACCAACAAAGGGCAAATAGAAGCTTCATAGCCATAGTTATATCTCAAGGTTGGATATTCTTTTACAAATATTTTTTGACTTATTCAAAGCTATATTTTTAGTACTTGATCTTTTAGTACAAAACAAAATAGAACAATACAATACATATCTTTTTCATATGGGGAAATTGTGCTTTTCTCTATCATTATGAAGAAATGAAGAGACTTGTACCATAGCTCTTCGCCAATTATAATGCCAAAGCAATTGCCTTTTAAATTTTCCTAATTTCCTTTGATGGCAACTGCTTTACAACTTATGCACATCTTAAATTAAGTAACTTTTATGTGGGTTGATTATCTCCAAGCATAAGAAGTGAACGTGGATAAAATATTCACAACTGCATTTAAAATAAGAATTTTCTTAGAAGCTTGATTGCTCGTGCCTTACGAGTTTTCAGTAAAGTTTATTCTAAAAATTGAAAATAGTGCTAGTCCACAAAAATACACAAATAAGTAAGAGAAGCTAAATCATTTCTAAGGGTAGATAGTCTTCAAGTATATTATTTGAGATGTGCATGCCATAAAGAATGATCAACAACATTCATGGCCTTGAAATAATTGGTAACTTGTGTGATCTATAATAAATTGATGAAAAACAATAATAAATCCTTTTGATGAAAAATCAACTAAATTCATGGCATAGCCAAGTGATCATAATTCACCATGCCCTTACACATCCACTCAATATATCACAACATTAGCATGAGAAAAATATATCATTTAAATCATATTCGATCATATTACAAGCATAATCATGAATAGGAATCAATTAGCCAAAAATAAGAAATCAAGAAACATACCACAAGCATCTTGACTAAGGAATTGGTATAAAATAACTCCTAATGCACATAAATGTTAGTATTAGTCAATATGTATATTGTGTAATCACCTACTAGTAGTATCACCCACTTAGTAACAAATGTCACACCCAAGAAGGATAACTCATCACATCCCCACTCAAGGAAGAAAGATCTAAACCACTCATCCCTCAACATCAAAGAAGAACAATTTAAGGCACTCATCCCCTTGCATAGGTCTCTCTTTACAACACATTGTTCAAGAAGAATGTTGTGCAAGGTATTAATAGACCTAATAAATGATGGCCACACAATTGTAAGTATGTAAGCTTTCCCTAGATAGTGTGAGCTCCCCACATGGAAATTATTCATTGACCTCTTAGGGTTAAAATTAGATATTTGAAACAAACACTTGATCATAAATAATTCAAGGGCTGTGATGTGCATCAAAAAATACAATCCTCTATCACGTCCATTAGAAATCATATCAAAAATGACAATGTTGATAAGATACATATTTTTTTGTAAGTGTCCGTCTGAAAGTTACTTATCAATCACAATTAAAGTACATTTGTGCAAGTATTAAATTAGTCACAATGCCTTAAGAGCTACTCTCATGTGTCCATTGAAGTTAAGTACCTATTTGCTCTTAAAAGTTGCTAAGATTATGGGCTCAATGGTAGTAAAACTACACATTGGATCATAAACATAGAATGGATGCTTCCTAGCAAAGACCTTAGATTTAGAATCAATCATTCATCGTGCAAGTATACACCACACCTATCCTCAAGGAATCATTAAGCAAAATCAAATAACTTATTCCTTTGATGCTTCATATTCTACTTTGACAAAAACATTAGCAATTATCCCACAACCCTCGAATATTTGATACTTGATATGATACTTGCCAACTTTAGTCGTATTGAACAAAAAAACATGCACCCAAATGATCAAGATATTTCGATCAAACATTTCTAAAGGCTAAGACCCCTTAATGTATGAAAAGCCACGGATTTAAAAAGATGATCAAAAATGTTCAAGATAGCCTTTTACGGTGATCCCAAGGCTTCCAATGGATCTCAAAATAACAAGGTCTTTCTAGTGAATCTCCTAGAAAGAGAGACTCTTAAGAGGTTTTTGTTAGTTGTACTCATTGACTCATGAACAAAACTACAAAGCAAAACTCTCCTACATGAAATGCTAGTGAAAAAGTATTCACATAAAAATTGAACTATCAAATGTTTGATTTATGCACCATGAGAAATAGATGCATCATGACACTAACCTACATGCACGAAGACAAAATTGGTGATGGTTCTCTTTGTAAATTATGCATATTGAAACAAAGGAATCTTTAAAAGTCGTCAATCTAGAATACACGTTACAAACACTTGTTTCCATGTCTTCCCTTTGCTCAAAGGAATCTTATTGTGTTGCTCTATAGAACACATACTAAGTTGTCAATGACTTTGCCCTTACAATTTCCATGGAGTATGTAGAAGAAGCCATATCACCTTCAAATGTTATATATAGTTATTTCAGCCATATGGTTAAATGTTATGTCCAATGCAATGGAGTATATCCTAACTGCTCAGTTTGTTTCTCTTGTGAAGATTACAATCCAAGCACTCCAGCTTCTTAAGAAAAAAACCGCAAAAACTTATTTCCATGTCTCCTTTTCTCAAAGAAATTGTGTTGCATTGCTCTTATGGTATAAAGATTACACATACATGTTTCTACATCTCATTTGCCCTTTGAATTTTTGCCTACTATGTAGAAGCCACATCACCTTCAAAAATCTTAAATAGTTATTTGGACTTGGCCGAATCCTCTATTCAGTACAGTGGAGTCATATCTGAATTGCTTGATTTGTTTTCCTAAGGTTACAACCCAAGCACCCAAGCACCCAAGTCTCAAAGTCCAAGAAAACTTCACAATTCTTTAAGGCTTTTATTGTTATAAAGACACATCCTGCTGAAATTGGACATGACTATCTAGCATGATTGTTTTGCAAAAGGCAAAAGAAGGTCATACATTCTTGAAACATTGAGGACATTGGACGTGAATATATAACCACATGGAAAAAAAGAAAAGGGATTCTAAGCTTTCCACAAAAGAGACTAATTAGATACAGGCTAGCAGATTTAAAACTAAAATTATGATTCCTGGTTCTACTTGATAGGGGAAGTGGGACGGTCAACCCCTAACAGCAGTCCAACGCCCACCTAATTAGGCTCACTTTGCAACCAATCAATAGTGAGAGTAGGCTAACAACCAATCAATGGTAACAAGACAATAATATGCTCCTTTGCTGGCATGCTTCCGCATAATAGCCGTGGAAAAGAATATGTTTGCCATGGGAAAGAAAGCCTGTTGTCCTCTACATGAAAGAGAACCTAGAAGTCTACAAAATTGCATACAACTGGGTCGTACTGCATGGTACAAGTAACAGTATGATGATCCACCAGAAAATCCGCACTGCCTCAGTCCCTGCTCGACCTGCAGAGTCCTCAGCTAGCTGACCTTTAAGACTTGGTATGGATTTACACTCCTGGAAATGGATACTGCAGCAATACAAACACTGACCACAGCTGCAGTTGTCAGGGGGCTGGGAATAGCATTCCAAAATTTTCAATGAAAGAATACAGCGGACTGCCTGGTCAACCCTCCTGAGTTTGAAAAAGGGAGCTTTGACTTCAATGAGGAAAATACCAGTAGCCAGCTCATGATTGAGCTTCCTTCTTTAACATCAATTCCCTTTCCAAGCACGCAACCGCACACTGCCAGGGTTAAGCAATGACTCCGCCATCATCCAACCCTGTCATACCAGAAAACTTATTTGAATTAGTCCACGCTCATTTATGATGCCTTCCTGTCACTTCGCTAAGCAGCTTAAATGGCAGAAACAAATTGCACCTGTGATGTAGCTTGGTCTCTGAAAGCTTCAAAAAGTTCTGAGGCATGCTTGAAGCTCTCAGCAATTGCTTCTGCTGCACTCATATTTGATACATTCCACCTCCTAATCTCAGACAACCTGCCTACATTCTTATAATGTGCCGTGTTGGCTAAATTTTCAGATCCTAGCTCTTGCAATACAGGACTCTGCAGAATATTCACAAGCAGGTGTGCCTAGAACAGGAAAAAACCTTGCTTTAACACAAAATATTCCCAATATACGGTCTCTAGTATATGATAAATAAACACATACATGAAATGTAGCTCTCAGAACATCATCAGATTTAGCCTTCTCTTTCAAAACAACATATGCTCGTCTCTTCCTTGCATTGTACATGACCAGATAATTTTCTTTCTGAATCAGGAAAAACCAAAAACAGTTATAAGTCAATGTAAAGAATGAACATTGCAAAACTTCATAATTTGATGTATGCATTCAAGACACGCTGGGTCAGAATAAAGAAGGGATCTTTAGACAGTAGAAAAAGTCTCAAATAGCACTCTAAAGGCAAAAACTAACACACTGTGGTGTAACCCTTGCTGCATAAACATGTGCCAACTTGTGATGCTGTGCTGTTTCCGCTCACTTGCAGACATATAGTTACAACCTGTAGATCTGTAAAAAGTAAAAATCCACATGCTTGTCTATCCTTTCTGTATAAACATGTACAAAGGCATACAATCATGTGCTGTTTCAACTAAACTTGCAGGAGTGTGTTCGCAGCCTGTACTGCTCTTTGATTAATCATGTAACCAGATGTTTCTGCCCTGCACAGCAATTATTTGGACCTATAGATTATCATCCTAACCAGTGAGACTTCCAATATTGAAAATCTGGTAGTGGGTGGAGTCTCTAGACTGCCCACATTGGCAAAAGTTGTGGTGGACAAGTGCCTGTGCATTGCCTAGAATAGATCTCAGTTAGGGACATTAAATAGCTCCTTAGAAATGACTTTTGGAGTCATGGGGGGTTAGGGAATTAGAAGTTAACAACTTGGACTAAAGTTTGTGAAAAGTTTCAACACTTTCAGGTTCAAAGAGGTTAACGATTAAAACTTGGGACTGGTTAGTAGCCAAAGTTTGGGTAGGGCCATATATTTTTCATTTAATTGAAATATTATTGGCTGAAAATTCAGTTTAGAGGCTGAGTTTTGCATGGGCAAGTTTGCCACTTTGCATGCAGCCATGCAAGTTGTGAGAGGTAGGGGACAAGGGGGGGCAGTGGAAATTGATTGTAGGGTTTTAGAAGGGCTTAAGGTAACTTCGCTCAGCCAAAAGTTTTCAATCTAATACCTCAAATGGATGGGTTTCCATTAGTAGAACTACTTATGAGAAAGTCCTACCATGAATTATCAACAAGGAGAAATGGGGGTGTCACGGGAACGTGAAATTTTGGGATGCTTTAATCTTGCCAATAACATTTAATTAAGTTATTAATCAAATGTGCAAGGTTATTTAGCACATGTGATGTGCATGGCAATTATTTCATGGTAGCAAGCCAAGGACCTCGAGGGTGTAGTGGATGTCAATGGCAAAAGTTGTGATAAGTTATGCCAGCTCAGCTTTGGGGGTCAATTGGTATTAGTTTTGACCCTAGGATAGTTGTTTAGCCAATAAGTGTCAATGGTGACACTAGGGACTAGTATTAATAAATTAATTAATGCCAATCTAAGAGTCAACAAAGGTTGGGGACCACTCCAAGTTGAAAATGGCCTAGCCAACTTAATTATGGATGGGCATATTTAATTTTGAGAAGGGTCACAAAGACTGAAATTAATTTCCGGGATTATTTAATTCTAAAAATTGATTAAATGGTTGGATAATGCTTAAAAATGGATTTAGAAGACTGCCACTTGGCAAAAATGCCCATGCAAACTGAGAAAACGTTTTTGGGGGTTGGGTCTCAACTATTCAGTTAGTTTTACAGCCTAGGAGAAAGAGGGAGGAAGTTGCCAGTGCAATTTCTAATCAAAGAACAGAAATTTGCTGCAAAAGACAACCATTTGGGAGCCTTTGCAAGCAATGGACAATTTTTGCAAAAATTAGGATTTAGCAACCACCTCAAGACCCATGCCAACAAAATAAGGCATCGTACACTAAAATCAATACCTGCAATTTGTTGTATTGATAGGGATTTCAGATGCCAAGCCATCCATTGTGAATTGGGACCGCATTTGGCCAACTAGTGGTTCCGTTTGTGCAAGTTCTGGGTAAAAGTCAAGCGGTATTTGGCCCAAATTGATTACTGATTGTTTGTACAAGGGGATTTTGGATTAGCCAATGGTTTTTTTTTTTGCAAATTAAGTGTAGCTAATTATATTACTTTAAAAAAAACCTGAATACAAAGAAGTGCTCATGCTCAACAAACCAAGTTGGAGCTTGTGAAAGTCACAGATACATCATATATACAAGCCTCTCAAGGTGGTCTGAGGGGGATAGGGGCTAGAAGCCATGGAGGGGGGGAGTATCGCCATCTGGGGCTGCTTGCCTGCATCATGAAGAACGGGTCCTTGCCGCCCCAAGTACGCATGAAATGACCTTGAAGCTCCTAACGAGCCCTGGACTCGCCCTGCACCTAATCCCATCAACCTCGAAGGGAGTGGATAATGGAGGTCCAGAGCTTCGCTAGGGTCACCTATACTGAAAGTCTCTCCCTGCCGAGAGCGGATTAGCCAAGGGTTGGGAATTGAAGTTAAAGAAATACCGAAAGGGGCACTAGTTTCGAGGCCAACAGAGTGTTTATTGTCCAAGATTGTTAAGGTAATACATGTGTTTCAATTTATGCTCAATTATTAATTGTAATTAAGTGCTTGATCAAGTTTGACCACCCTATCCGAGAAGGCTAGTTTTAGGAGAAACTACAGCACTAACTTCAAAGGCTACTATAGGTGGTTGACAAGGATGCATTTGCTGAGATTCAAGATCGTGCGAACTTTAACCTTTAATGAGCATATTTCAAGTTAGCATACGAATGCTTCAACAGGAGTCTTGAACAGCAACAAATCACTCGTGTGGAAAGATGTGTGGTTAAGGTTCACAAAGAAAGCCCACTTTTGCAATGAGATTACAAAATCCCCCTAGCCGCTATGCTTCCTAGGCATTCAAATCAAGGTGCACTTTGAGTTTTTAGGGTTGTTGGTTAACAAGAACACCAAGTGGTTTCAAAATTGTGGGGGATTAAGCTTGATTTGCTAAGGGTTGGGGACCTTTAGTGATTTGCTAAGGGTTAAGGAACTATAGTGGTGGATATGGGAGTATATTCAAATGTTCAACTGAAGGAACTCAAATGCATTCCTCAAGTTCATGGCATGGACCTCCAATATCTCGGAGCTTTGGCTATTTCCAATTGTATTCAATTTGGAACTAATGTGAAAAGAAATACCGCAAGAGACACCATTTTGAGATCCGTGTTGGTTTGTCTCAAGTTCTTGAGAGCAATCCAACCCAAAGTGGTAGAGTATTGAATTTTAAAACACTTATTCACTTTATACACTTATTGCTTCTCGTAATCATTGTTATTCATAGTTCCACTACCCTTGCTTGAAAAGAAAGGCTGGTTACAACTCGCCTTTTCAACAAAAATGGGCCCATTCAATGCATCAAGAATAAGAGGTTTCATAGAACAGATATCCAATACTCAATTTCAACTTAAGAATTTTTGCAACTATGATTTGTTCATATAAAGCATGTTGATGTTGTCACAAGGACGTGAAATTTTGCTTGCTTTACTTAACATTTGGATTAATTTTTAATCAAATGTTTAAGTATGTGTTGCACATGTGAAGTGCAACTGAGATTATTTCATATTTATGAGCCAAGGATCTAAGGAAATCTATGGATATTAAAGATAAAAGTTATTTTAAGTAATGTTACACAAATACTAGGTGGTATGTGGTGCCAAAAATTGGCCTAAGACATTTTATTAGCCTCAAGTGTCAATTGGTGATACTAGGGATTTGGCATTTAATTTAATGGTACTTAATTGCACTCAAAGGGCTAAAGAAGACTAGTGAAACTTGGGAGATAAATTGGCCTAGCCAATTTAATTGTTGGTTGGTCATACTAATTTTCTAAGCACTAAAATAATTATGAAAATTATTTTTAGAACTTTAAAGCTGAAAATTAATTTACTAATGCAAATAATATTGGAAAATTGAATTAGAAAACTACCACTTAGCAAAACTTGCCTGTGCAAGTGGGAAAGACGTTTTTGAGGCTAGGGGGAGAGAGGGAGGGTCATTCCACCCTTGTGCAAGCTAAGAGAGACAGAGAAAAGGCTACCATAGCTATTACAATAGTTGACATGCCATTTCCAACTAGCAAGAGACCCTTCGGGAGCTGGTGACATACCTTGAAGAGACTAATTTCTTCAATGGAGTAAAATTTCATGGCTATCTAGACAGAGCAACAACTAATTTCTTCCATTTTCTTGTGATGGAAATCTGAATTTTATCTCTATTCAACATTCTCCAACCATTTCCCACCCTTGCTCCAAAGATATCACCATTCTACTCCTTGGAGACTAAGAAATTGCATTTTTCTCTGCTGCTGTAAACCCTAACCTAGGGCAAAAATTAGGGTTTGACAACAACCTCCGAAAGCATGCCAAGAGATTGAAGCCTCAAGACTTGAATTTTCAAAACTGAGAATTATTCTCAATAAGATTCAAATGAGAGACCAACCAACATTCAAATTTGGGGCAAATTTCATTTCCTAAGGAGTCGTTGTAGGCCAATTGCCTGAGCAAATCAAGGGGCAAATCAATTTAAAGACTCGTTGGTCATTGTTGACAATAAGGGGCTTTTGGATTGCGAATGCGATTGAAGGAATCCCATTGTTGGAAAATGATAGCCAGCTATGGAGGAGACAAAAGAGAGACAATGAGAGTATACTGAAGCAAAAGAGTAGAGTGTACTTTCTGAACTGAAAGAATGAGAATGAAAGGTACAAGATAGGTCTAAGATAGATCTAGCTCTAACTCAACTAGAATTAACTAACTCTAGGAGTGGTGACACAACTTATAACTTTAGTTATATTCACACTAAGAACTAAAAAGGAACTAAAGACTAAAACATTGGGCACTGTCCATAGATTTGGCAAATTTTAGCACCCCCTTGTAGTGCCAATGTGGTAAAGTACATGAATGATCAATCATCAAAGAGTAGCAAGTTTAAGGACTTGTGAAAACCCTCAAACTTCTCACGAGATAGTACCTTAGGTGAAAATGTCTGCAACATTTTCTTGTGTAGGAACATACATCAAGCTAATCTCTCCTACATAGCATCTCTCTCTGACAAAATGGTAATGTACCTCAATATGTTTCATGCAAGCATGAAAGACAATATTTTGTGCCACTACAATAGCACTCTGATTCTCAAAAAGAATGGTTGCAGGACCCTCCAATGGTATATATAGATCAGCCAATAATCTATGCAACCATACACGTTCCACTATTGCCGTGAAGGCTACCCTTTACTTAGCCTCACAGGACGAGGTAGCCATTGTAGGTTATTTCTTACTTAGCCATGAAATGCATAAACAAACCAGACAGAAATAGTGTTTACTAGTAGACTGCCTAGTGTCTGCATCACCAGCCCAATCTGAATCATTGTAAGTCTCTGATGCTGTAAAAACATCAGACATCTCTTCACCATCATGCATAGACAGCTTTATGCCTATGGCTCCATAGGCGTGCACATAGGTTTGCAATCTTACATATTAAACCTATGTAACAACTTATCCACATAGTGTGACTGTGACATGACGATACCATGCTGATTTTGGGTGAACTAAATCCCCAAATAATAGTGTAGACAGCCCATATCTAACATAGCAAATTCATGTTTTAATTCAACCTTGAAATCTACAATTTTTGCTTCTGAAGGTCCAATGAGCAACATGTCATGATGTTCTCCTTCCACAATCTCAAATGGCACATTATGGGTTGAGGTGTTAATGGTATTGCTGTGAGCAAACTCTACCTATGGAAGATAGTGTTTCCACTTCTACTTTCTATCAAAAACATAGCCCTTGTGAAGATCCACCACTACTAAATTTGCAATCTCATATTTGCCCATATGTCTTATTTGCATGAAAACCAAAGATAACTTTTAATGTCGTATTTATGTTCTCAAGCAATGCTCTCCAAGGACTAGAACAAACTTGCAACCCCTAGGTTGCCTATCCATCCTTGGATGAAAACTAAAAGAAAGCTTTAATACCATGTTCATGTTCTCAAACAATGCTCTCCAAAACAGACTTTTCACATTTGCTCTACAATAATCTTCTTCCTTTTTGAAATGAAATGAACCTACTAAATGAACCTATCAATGATAGTCCAGATGCCATCATTTCTTGTTTGTGTCCTGCAAAAGAACATGCACAAGAATCGATTCAGGCTGAAGTAGACCTTGAACCCTTTGCCCCATCATACTTCACATTTTCGAAAATGATACACAAAAGACAATGCATCAACTTACGTCAAAGTAGATCAACAAAAACAAGCCTCCAACACCTTTGTCTTCGCCTCAATGCCCCCTCGACATAACTATAGTAAAGGATGGCTCTTAATAAGGACCTTTTTCCTCAAAGGGTTGACAACACAAAGTTTCCCATATTATTATGAGAGAACCATCTCTGATAGGATAATGATCAATGCCGCTAACTAGAAGGCACTTGATCAAAGACACTTTAGAAATTCTCATCTTGTGTATATTGCTCTTTTATATCATCAAGCCCATGATAAAACACAACAAAGACTGTCAAAACCTTTGGCTTCAGCAACAAAGGTTCAACAACCACATTCTTCTTTCCATCCACATGAACAATTTGAATGTAGAAAATGGAAAAGAAGATGACCATCTCATGTGCTTCTCTAAGAACTTGAGCTGAGTGAGGAAATATCTCACAATTTGATGATCTATCTACACTGTAAAGTCAACTCCAAGAAGATAATGCATTCAAGTTGTAACAACTTGGAAAGCTTTTTCTCATAAACCTACATATTCTTTTCAGCTTCATGCAAGATGCAGCTATAGGTAAGGTTTCCAAGAGCTACTTGAAGTTTTAGAATTACTCATCAACGGATGCCAAATAGATGGAAGAGGATGACTTAGCAAACCACTCTCTATCGTTGGATCTTCACCTTAAGGTATTTCAACTAGAGCCAACTTTAGATCCAAGCTCTTTCAGATTCAACAAAGCACGACGCCCAAAGCACTCTGATGCTCGGGAGGTAGCACTTCCACTTCTCTAGTAATGGACAACTCCAAAATTGCAAGCACCTGATCTCTATGGGCCCTTGAATGGCAGGTGTCAGATGTTTTCTCTCAATTCTGGAGACACAAATCTATGATTTCTCTCTCCTCAGCCTTGCCTCTCATCTACCATTCAGCCCTCAACAGTTCTCAGCCACTGCTGAAACCCTAAATTACAAAGCAGCAACAAGGGTTTCTCAACCACCTCAGGATTTGTACCCAATTATGGCAAAACCCACACTCACCGTAGCAGCTGAAGACAGACTTTACAGCCAATCCAAGGGGTGAGCCCATTCTCCATTTATTGTTGCCTGCATGCAAGAGATTGAAGACCCAATTCTGCCCACATTGTGAGACAATCAAGGGGCAAATTGATTCCAAGAGGTGCTGGTCATTTATGACACCCAATGTATTGAAGATTGAAGGTGATCAGTCCATATTTTCATGTACTTCAACCTTTAGCAATACAAGTTAAAGAAATACTGCAAGGGGCATGGTTATTGGAGCCACTCTGGTGTCGGCTGCCTGAGATTTTATGATAAAGTGTATTTTCAGTTTTGTGTATTTTATAGATTGCTGTAATTTGTGATAAATCAGGTCAACTACCACCCTTGCCAAGAAGGAAGGTTGGCTTTACCACAGGTCGAAGAGGAGAAGCTGAACACAATGCTGAGCCAAAGAGAGGATGAGACTATAAAATAGCATAAAGTACAACCAACTGGCCAACCTGCTAATCCAGGTCCAACAGTGGCAAATGTGCAACCTGGCCATAAAAATTTTGTAGAGAGTTCACATTGACCCATGGGGTTAATACCTTGACATTGAATACAAATGTGTCTAAAGACAAAATCACCAGTTTAACAAACTGATAACCTTAAACAAGTGCATCAAAATGAAAAAACACTATCACAAGGCTGGGATAGAATAAGAACCTGAAATAATGGTAGAATTTCTAGAAATTGTTGTGGGTTTTCAAAGGCTTCATGGACTCTTGCTCCTGCAGTGTCATCATGGAGATGTAAGTTGAATATTTAATGTTGAAGAAGGAAAGGGATGGGGGGGGGGGAGGAAAGATCAAAAAGTCCAACTTTTTTACCAAGCACACAAGGCTTATCCCTGCTCCATGGAAGCGTAATAATTCTTTCTTTCAAATTTCCTTGAGCCAAGGATGGAACTTGCCCTGTGACGAGGCATTATGTTAAATCTTGAAAAGTTCTACCAAAAAGCCCAAATCACCAAAAGTAACTTTCTAGTTGTAGCTTGCTTAATATACAATCCCCATGCTTTGGATCAAATCCTCAAATTTTATTTCTTTTGAAGCACAATACAATTTCAATGCTTCTACAAAATCCTGCAACTCTCTGTCCATTGATGCTACCTGTCTGAAGAAACGACTGAACTGCAGCTCCAAATCTTGCCCTGTTCAATGTTGGAAGAAGGACTGATTTAATCTGCAACAACCATTATAGACAACCCTGGTATAAGTCGTCATCATCATCATCATGAACCACCCAAAAGGAGGGAGTTTTGGGGCCGGGGGAGGGGGGGTTTTGGGGTCGGTAGAGGTAGAGGTAGAGGTAGGCAGACTTCGAGATATTGTGCAAGAACTTACTTCTTGATACGAACAGCATAGATAGCCACAAGAAAGCACCATAAATGAGGCTAGCAATGATGGATTCTTTTTGGACATGAAAATCCCCAGGCCAGTTCCTACCTATTGTACAGGACAGTGACATCACTAGAAAGCCAAAATGATAATATAGGCTTTCCTGCATGCTGAAAAGCATTAATCATACCAAGTCTGCTACGTTACTGATGCATTCTCCTTTGGCTGTGATATCTCCTATATTCTCACCCCGTGCAAATGCTTTGTAGATGGGAGCCCGAGTTGAAGTTGATGTTACTGCAGCAACATTCTGGACAGATAGTCATAGGGGCAGCAAAGAATATCAGTACATAAAACAGAATATAGTACAAACAAGGCAAGAGCTGAAAGTAACCTTGGCAATATTTGCTGCACATGCCAATGGTAAAAACAGGTGAGGCGCTGCAGCAGTCCCCAGTTCTATAGCTGCTCCAAACTCCATCAACAAATCGCCCATGAATCTCAGCTAATCAAACAGACTAGCAATCGTTTAGCTCACACTAATCTATGGCTTCAATAAGAGAATCAGCAAATCCAAATTCTCCATCTCCTAGCGGAATCTAACCTGTTTCATATCACAATCAAACTTTTTCCCATGCCGAGCAAACAGCATTTTACCAACACGTCCTGCACCATCCTGTTGAGAAGAGCTGGTCAATTCCATTAAAGTAAAGCCTGCCTATACACATTTGTTTGGTAACCTCTCAGGTACCTTTATCACCCAATTGGCTGCCACTGAAGTAGAAGTAGCACCTCGAGACACTCCTACAGCATGTAATAATGACCTTGTGGTGAATACACTTATTGCACCGCCAAAGAAGTACTGCACAGGAGACATGAGATTTGCAGGAGAGTTACAATCATTCAGTAATGACAGTCAATCATCATGATACACGTCCTGATTGTATTTCTCAAGAACTTTTACCTTTAGTGCTCTCCAGCGCATATAAGGTGTGTATGAGGGTGAAACACTGTCCGGATATCCTTCAGGAACCACACAGGATCTTATGAATGCCACTAGGTCCTGTTCCATGATCACAATAATCAATTGTGAATGTTCCAAGTTCTATACCACACAGACATGTTCTCTACATCACATTTTCAAACATAAAGTGCAACAGGAGTCTCAAGTAATAAAAACATACAGACAAAGGGTTTTGGTTTGTTTTAGCATCAACCAGGTGAAATCTGGTGCTTGTTTTCACTCCTTCCTGGTTATTTGCAAAGTACTTCCACTGGCTACCTCTTCCTGAGACTTCAATGCACATAACTTGTCCCTTATCTGCACTAATTGCAGAATCATGCCAGACAGCTTTCTTAACAGATCGCTTTGTATTTTGACTCCCAGAAGCTTTCGTGGACTTCTTGGATTCAAAAACATCAGTTTGAATGCTATTGTCCCCCTGAATAGGAAAATCAGCTGTCGAATAGCATTTAGCAGTGCTCGCAACTGCCTCTTTCATGAGTTTGTGGACCTCTTGTCCAGATTGTTTTTGAGCAAGTGAGAAATACACTGATGAGAAATGATCCATAGGAGAGGAGACAGTTGCACCTATAGGGACACTGATCTTCTTCATCATCCACTGTGGTAAAACCCGCAATCATCTGCAGCAAGTAAACCCATAGACAGAGATGAGCCTGAAACATTCACCGCATTCAACTTCACCTGTTCCAGACTTCCACTTATGTCATCTCTCATCTCCTAACCATTGCACTTGTTAAAGCCTGCTATGATTGCAAACGCTGCATTCCAAAGTAGATACTCCCAAAGCATCAAATCATGAGCTGTGACAGTATGCAAAGCACTTGATCGCAATATCAACAGACCAAAAATGTTTTGCAGAACTCGTGATGGTAAGCTTCTTGTTGGGGGGTATCAGAACAGACTCCTTCAAGGGATCGTAAAATAAAGCCAACACCGTTGGACCGTAAGCAACCGGAAATGCTTCAGGCAACCTGAGTGTGACTGGCAATTATGATCAACAAGAGCTAAGATACCAGCAGCGATGTCCAACAATCACAGGATTGTACCAATGGATAAAGAAACCACCAATGCTGTCAAGAGCACCCTTAGTAGCAATGTCAAATGATCGCAAGATTCTGCTGAGAGATATGGGAGCTAACAATGCTGTGAAGAGCACACCTTGTCAAAGAGAAATTCTGTAACAGATATAATCCTCGGAACGAGAATGTGCATCTCCTGCGATGGATTTGACCCTTACAATTTTCCAAGGCGTTACAATGGTTGATCCGCCAAACCCTATTTCGATTTAAATTGTGGGAGGGAACAATTCTCGGATAAGGCGATCGTACGCAGGAAACAATGACCTGCAAGATCCCGCGGCCAAGCAGGAGAGGCCAATGAGATAACGAGGCCGAAGCAGACGTACAGGACCAGAATAACAGGCTAATCTGATCAAAAGTACCGCAAGAAAAACGCAATTTTTCTTAATGGGCGTCTCTTCTCCAGAATTTTTGCATTTTTCTGTGCATATGGCGCAAAGTAGGCTAATCTGATCGACAATACTGCCACCGGTTTCTGTGCAAATGTAAGGCAGAGTAGGCTATTCTGATCAGCAGCAATACCTACTGCAAGGAAAACTCAAAATTTCTCCTACCATTAGTCTCTGCCTCGGGACTATATTTTGCCTCTCTCTCTAATTGTGAGGCAGAGCAGGATAACCTGATCAAGTATGGCTAATGCAGGTACCCTAATCATGAAGCCGCATGACGGAGGACGATAGCTACTGCAAGGGGAACTCAAAATCTCTCCTACATTTGTCTGTGCTTCAGAATATCACACACACACACACTCTCTCTCTCTCTCTCTGTGCTCCAAATTGGACTTTCACAGACTGGATCTTTTATCCTGTCTTGTTCATTCGTTCTTTGTAAATAGCTCGCGTCAGACGGTTTACATTTTTGATGGTCCGGACTCCTCTCGGGTGTCTCTCTCTCTCTCTCTCTCTCTCTCCCCCCCCCCCCTGCCTCCCGACTCCCCGCCCCCTTTGGTTCTGTTTTCTGTGCGCCTGAGGTGGATCCCGCCCCCTTCTTTGGTTCTCTTTTCTGTACGCCACGGCTTCCACCTCAGCTCTGTCAGTCCATCTCTCTCCTCCACCCATTCACACATGCCCACGTCATCTTGATTCTTTCTCTGAGTTGCCATCATCTGTACACAGTTGCGTCAGCATGACTAGAGGTGCACGACTCGCATTATGCATAGTCGCATTGCTAGCCTCTAGGCCCAGCAATGAGTGTTTCGGAATGTCAATGTGCATACTCTACATGCATGCTCTCACCTACTTCCTTCTTTCTCGTTCATGGGCCCCCAAAAAGAAAATTCACACCATCCCAATTTAGTGATAATTTTGTGTTTTTTTTAACCCTTTCGCATTGCTATTTGATTTTTTTTAATTATGCATTTACTATTTCTTTATTTTGGTTGTGGCTTGGGTAGCCACCGAACCACATGAATCACTTCAAACCTAGCTAAAAGTTTCCAAACTTGTTTCAAATTTCCCTCCTTGCCTTCAACACTTTAAATGCTTTGTAAGGTGAGAGTACTTTTCATTCTCCCTCTCTTGCCGTCTCTCTCTCCCTTTCTCTTTCTTTTGCCAGCTTGCAAGTCTCCGTGGTGAGAGCTCTCTCTCTCTCTCTCTCTCTCTCTCATATATATAGTTGCCACTGTTATTGCAATAGGCAAGAGTACAAGACACATTGAGGGCTCTCTCCTACAAGACCAAGCAGCAGCTACATAGCCTTGCATGTTGGGTGAAACAAATGGTGAGCACTACTTCTCCCAGGTGGCGCTCGGGCAGTAAGAAGCAACCTGCATGAATCACCACCTGCCTGTGCATGTAGGGAAATAAGAATGCCCAAGGGCAACGAGTATGCACAAGACATTAGGTGCGTAAAAGAGCTCTCTCTCTCTCTCTCTCTCTCTCTCTCTCTCTCTCTCTCTCTCTCTCTCTCTCTCTCTCTCTCTCTCTCTCTCTCTCTCTCTCTCTCTCTCTCTCTCTCTCTCTCTCTCTCTCTCTCTCTCTCTCTCTCTCTCTCTCTCTCTCTCTCTCTCTCTCGTGCATCAGGCCAGTGGCGACACAACAAGGAGTGGTGTCTACGTAGCAACTAGTAGTAACAACAAGCAGGGTGAATACTAGTGATGGTGTAACATGCTCGACTAAGACACCCTCATTAGAACGAATTAGTGGTCCATTGAGATGTTTTTCTAAGCGATGCCTCTTAGTACTCTTTCAAATTACACGAGGTTTGTTGCTTAAGCACTCTCAAGTCCACTGCAAAATGGAAGATTTCAACCATACCCACAGGGATCAACCTAAATTCTTGGTTTCTAAATAAACTAAGGTCACCTATCAATTTAACTAGCATCGATCTTCGAGCAATAGCTTGTGCTAGATCACTCAAACCAAAATCGACTCGTGTCGCACTTGGTTCAAGGAGAGTGAGAGACAAGGGGGAGTATAGGCATGTTGACTCCTTTGCCCATAAGGCAAAGTCTCACTCATATCCCCTAAAATGACACAAAGTTAAGGTGCTAACTAATTCTACTTGGTCAATGTTACCTATACTATAACGCGTTGAGAATTGTGGTAAAGCTTTCAACTTATTGAGACCACCCTACCTTAGGGCAAATTCATTAGGAATCTTGCCCTTTTACTTTCCTTGATTAGATAGTTTTTGTTAGCTAATTACCTAACACATTTATGTTGGATGAATAAAACCAACTTCTTTAATTAACCTTTAAGTCATAGTGTTCATTCACATAACTTAAGTCACAACACACAAACAAGAAAAACAATCCTTTAAAAAACATATTTATTTATTATAAAAAGTCCTATACAAATTTTCTACCTTTTGCCCATATGGAAAAACAACCCCAAGGTCTTATTACCACTAAGATTCTACCCCTAACTAATAATGGGGCTCTCAAGAAGTCCATCCTGAGTCATGTAGGGATTGAGCAGTTCCTAAGAGTATAAGGGATTTATAAGCCAAAGCCCCCACCTGGCACCCTCATCTCCTCTTGCCCAAGGATTCCCTACAAAGTGACCTCTCGCACATCAAGGCCAATCCCCAAGCTCTCTGAGGCAGTAAAAACTAAACCCCTTGGTGAAGGATTCATAGCTAACCTTGGGGGAGGTGTAGCATAATTTCTTTTATCCTATTGTAAATTAGGAAAATAAGGCTTCAATCTTGTACAATCAAATCTCACAAGTGCATCAAACAAACCTTGCATGCACTATTGCAATCTCAAGCAATATTGCTTTACAAACATGAAGGCAATCAAAGTAGGATTTAACCTAGTAACAATTCTTTCCAACTTGGTTCATCTCCTTTTTGGATTTTCTTAAGTTCCCTTAAAATCTCAAGTGTAAACTGTCTTTTCCATTGGATTCCACCTTAATGATTATGAGTTTACCTAGTTGTTGCAGAGCTTTGCTCACAATCTTTTCTTTTTAGTCTAAATTCCTTATTTTGTAGGTTGGACAATTAACCTTATTGCGAGTCTTGGCAGTCTTACTAAACTTCTATGTACTAGAGTATAGCTAAGACTTGACTTAGCTTGTGAAAGCTAAGTTGAAAACCTTGGAGTCCTCTCAAGTGAGTTTGTGTTGGAAGCTACGTAAGTTAACAAGGTGAGTATTTTCCATAGGAATTTTAAGCTTCTAATTTTTCAGAAGAGGATCATGTAGGTTCTTAGGTTGCTTCTTGAATTAAGGTTCGTACTTCATTTTTTTAATGTAGTCAAAGTGAGTCAATTCAGTATCCTAGATTTCTATCGGCTAAGTACATAATTCAATAATTTTTACTTAACTAATAACAAGTATGATTTGCTCTATCAAAGAGAGTACCTTCTACTCAATTAATTTAAATTAATAACTAATTTAACGAATTACTTCTAACTATCTTAATTCACTTTTTCCTATGTCTACATGATTCATGGGTGGCAAAAAAATATTTTTGATGCAATTACTTAATCCTTATTCCTTGTTAAACAAATTGTTGTAGATTTTCTAATTGACCTTTTTGAATTTAATATTGATTTATTCAATGCACTTTGCTTACATGTAGCTACCCTTGAGTCTTTTCCTCTTTTTTTTTTGCTTTCTATCTTAGTTGAATTTTTTCGAGTTTTAGGTACGAGTGTATTCAATGCATTGTCATGCCATGCAATCGTCCTTACTTTCAACATTTCTAATCTAAATTAATATTTCCTAGTTCATTTCAACATTGCTTTCTAGTTGAATTTTAACTTACTTGATTGCTAAGTATAAAATTTTTGTCTAAATTTTGGAAGATCTTTTATTATGTTCATAATCCTTGTACTAAATGAATGTTAACCTACGAAAGGAACCTAGGGTTGTGTTGTGAAAGATGGCACGTTGTCCACACTTGCAGCTCTATTTGCAACTCTCGCACTCCCTGCTCTAAAGTATTGTCGTTTTGGGGCCATCATGGATATGGGCCTCTTGCATGCTAGTCTTTTGAGCTTTATCGATCTTGAAGAGAATAATTAGGATCCTCGAATCAAGACGAAGATCTTGTAGAGATGAAAGGAGTCGTTCACGGATGCTATAGGTGAGAGGGCGGATAGAGTTTTTGCCACTAAATTGATTGCTTATTACGTATTCTCTATTTAATAAATTCATGTCAATTATAAATTATTGACTCACTTTTCTTTAAGTGTTAATGATGATCTAGCATGACCATGAGACAATTTAGAGATCAGTATTGATGCCAGGAGGCATATTCCACGGTGGATTCCGTGAGATTTTGTAGTGGATTCCGTAAAATTATATTTATTTGCCAGGGCTCGTACACAAGGTGGATTCCTTGTGCGAAAAGTCGATGGGGACGCCTATCCTTTTCGGGCGTCTCATTAATTTAATGTGCAAGTGGGTGATTCCATAGCAGGTGATTCTGCAAAATACATATTTAAATTAATGGATATTTATGAGTTTAGAGTGTACACTCGTATTAAATTAAGGTTAGGACAGAGTTTCAACCTATTTATTTATTTTGTAGCTAAAGACTACCATGTGTTCACTTTTGTCAGTTTAATTTTATTATTTTCTAACAATTGTGAATGCTTCAGTTGATGTGTAGAGCAGGTGGAGGTGGCGATGGGAAGCACTGGGTAATAGAGTGTATTCAAGTTACTTAGAAGAAATTATCATTTTTTATGGGCGTGCGTCTTAGGCGTGGCACCAATATTTATTTTGACGCGCTTATTTATTAAAGCGCTTGATATATATTTATTATTTTGTATGTGCATGGACACACAATTTAAATATTCATTATTGGACATTGTATTTGGGCACATCCCGACTCTTGGGGCGCCCAATCGCTTTATTCTTTATTTGGACAAAAGCAAACACAAAAGCTAGAGTGTGCTAATTAAAAATTTGGGCTATTTTTTAGCTTAGAGATGAATAATATATTAAATACATGCTTTGTGGAGCCCTCACACAAGACATGGGGGGAGATTATACCCAATTGGTTTTCTTGCTTCATGACATGCAAGTCTTCTCTCTTGGTTTTTGAGCAAAAAGTGGAGTTCTTTATTCTTGGGGACCTTCCGACCCTCGCTACGTATACATACGGCATCCGATCTGTGCACCAGTGGTATCAGAGCGAAGCTGAGATGAGGGCTTCCAATAGCTTACCATCTCGCATAAAGGCAAAGCTCCTAGAATGATCAAGCTTTACACTCAATCTTGCGACAATCCGTCAATACTAGCATGTTCACGGCGGTGAAGAACCCCTTGCTACGCAGTCAAATCACGAGGGACCACTCTCTGGAGGCGGAGGACCACCTAGGAAGCTCCTTCATCAATACGTTTTTTCTCAGAAAATACAGATAAGCTATTATCAATTAGTTTCATTATAAAGCTTGATCATGAATTTATGTTTATGTTTGGTTTGCTTGGTCACTTCTATGCAAAAGTAAACATGTTCAAGCCAACAACTCTCAAAGATGTAATTTCCTTGGCCCATGATGCTGAAGACAAAATTTGAGGACGAGAGAAGTGTCCACAACAATTCTCAAACAATGGTAACTTCAGTACAAAACAATTCAATTCTAATTTTCAAAGATTCAATCAAAACCATTTTCTTCCATCTTCATTCCGTAAATCTTGGACATGACCCCCTGCTTTACCATCAAACACAAATCTAAATCCTAAGCCATCTCTTCAGCCAAATCCCAACATTCCTAAACTTCCCACTATTACCAATAATGTGTCTAAAGCCAAATCCATAGTTTGTTATAAATGCCATCAACCTGAACATCTAGCAGTGAATTGTCAATCCAAAAAGCCCATTGTTCACATAAACTATTTGGGAGTGGCTGAAGATGAAGACCATGAAGAAATACCTGATTTCACGAAAGACGATGACGATAACTGCACTACTTCCGATACTTGACCAGGTATACCAAATCCCCATTCTTTATTAATGATGAAATGTCTTATGCATGGTAAAGAAAAGACTGTTTTACATGATGATGGGAGTACACACGACTTTATTTCTGTAAAATTGATCAAAGAATTGAAAGTACATACTATTTCTACTCATTATCTCATCAAGGCTACATTCTTAGGCACTAGATACAATGGAACACAATAAGTGCATGACTTAGAAATTAAAATTGGTGATTATGTTGAACATAGAAATTTCCTAGTTGTGCCTCTGCAATCTAGTGACAATATTTTAGGAATGCCTTGGCGTCATCAGTATAATCCCGATTAGATTATTCCACGCATTCAATGAAGATTCATTCTCATGGGAAACAAATCACATTGCATGGTATGCACTTTTGATAATTTTTCATTGCTTAGTCATGCATAGGCTAAACATGCATTAAGAAAAGGTAGAAAATCCTATTTAATCTAGATGAATGAAATTGAAGTTAAGGAAAATAAGATGCATTCTAGGTACGCACAATTTTTTTCACAGTTTAAAGATTGTTTTGCTGCTGACTTACCAACTAGTTTACCACCCACACGTCTTGAAGATCATAAAATAGACTTAATTCCAGGTTCTCAACCACCATGTAAAGCACCTTGTCGACATAATTAAATTGAACAGAAAGAAATTCAAACTCAAGTTGAAGAATTGTTAACTCGAGGACTCATTAGACCCAATAGTTCTCCATTTGGTACACCTGTCTTATTAGTTTTAAAAAAAAACAACACTTATAGGATGTGCATTGATTATCGTACCCTAAATAAAGTCACTGTCAAAAATAGATATCCGATCCGTAGGATAGACGATCTTATGTACAAACTACAAGGGGCTACAATATTTAGTAAAATAAATATTAAATCTAGATACCATCAAGTATGACTAGATACATTTGACATTTTCAAAACTACATTTAGAACTCAATTTGGACATTATGAATTCCTTGTTATGCCTTTTGGTTTAACTAATGCACCGGCCACATTCAGTCATATGATGAATCATATATTTTTGAAGCATCAGTATTGTGTCATTGTTTTCTTTGATGAGATATTGGTTTTCAGTAAGAATGAGAATGAGCATTATGAACATTTATCTTTGGTTTTCAAATAACTGAAAGAGAATCAATTATATGCTAATCTTGAAAAGAGTGAATTTTTTCAAAAATAAATAGAATACTTAGGACATATTGTTTCATCTGAAGATATTAAAGTTGATCCTAAAAAGATAAAAGCAATTTGAATTGGCCGATACCTAAAAATGTGCATGAATTACGTTCTTTCTTAGGTCTTGCTAGCTTCTATAGAAAATTTGTGAGAAATTTTTCATTGCTTGTATTACCTTTAACAAAATTATTAAAGAAAGGTATTGTGTATCATTGGTCCGAAAATCAGCAAAAGTTATTTGATTTCCTGAAACATGCTTTAACTCATGCTCCTGTATTGCAACTTTCTGACTTTACTATACCATTTTTCCTAGTAGTCCACTGACGCTAGTGGATCTGGAATAGGAGCTGTCCTTATGCAAGATTCCCATCCCATAACTTACTCCAGCTGCAAGCTTAAACCCTCTGAACTTAAGTATTGTACCTATGATAAAGAATTACTAGCCGTCGTACAAGCCTTACGTCAATGAAAACACTATTTAATGGGATCTGAATTCATGATTAAAACTGACAAACAAAGTATCAAACATCTCCTTAGTTAGCCACAAATATCTGACCGACACATTAAATGGGCTGCTTTTATTCAAAGTTTTCATCCACTTATCCAATATCAACCCGGAAAAGAAAATGTTGTTGCCGATGCCTTGAGTAGAAGACCAACTATTTATAATATCTCTGTAATATCTTTTGATTCTCTTATCCCTATGAAAGATACCTATGACCAAGACCCTAGTTTTCAAGCTGATTGGAATTAATTAATTAACAATAACTGGATTTCAATTGATTCATTGTCTTATGTTAATGGATTTATGTTTTATGAGAAAAGGTTATGTGTAACTATTCCTTTTAGATCATTTGTGTTACACGAAATTCATTGTCCCCCATATCAAGGCCATAGAGGTATTATTTCCACTTTACGTACTTTGATTGAAGATTTTTATTGGCCACAAATGGAATCCGATGTTTCTATCTTTGTATTTGAGTGTTTAATTTGTTAAAGAGTTAAGAGACACCATGGTAAGCAGTATGGTTTGTTAATGCCTTTACCAATCCCTAAAAGACCATGGGAGCATATTTCAATGGATTTTATTATTGGTTTGCCTAACACTCAAGCTAATCATGATATGATATGGACTATTGTAGATCAATTTAGCAAACATGCATATTTCATTCCATGCAAGAAAACATTAATTGCATCTCAAGCTGCTCAATTGTTTCTGAAAATTGTTTTCACTAACCATGGTTTACCAAAAGTTATTATTTCTGATCGCGATTCTAGATTCTGCAATAATTTTTGGACTACTTTGTTTGCTAACTTAGGAACAAAGATTGATTTTTCATTTGCATTTCATCCTGAAACAAATGGACAAACAAAAGCTACAAACAGCACAATCTTAGATCTTTTACGTGCGTACACAATTTCAAAACCACAAACCTGGGATACATACTTGCATTTACTTCAGTTTGCATACAATAACACACCACATACAGCTACATGAAAAGCACATTTTTAAATCATTTATGGATATAGATTGCCTACACCTCTTACTTCATTGTCAAACAAAGTTAAAGCTGCTGATGATATTGCCCACATGCATGCTACTATTTTTGATAAAGTTAAAGATATGATTGCGAAAGCCCAGCAATCATATACTAAACAAGCAAACAAGAAAAGAAAAGCTACGAATTTCACAGTTGATGATTATGTTTGGTTATGAATTGAAAAGCGAAGACTACAAAGTGTTGAGAAACACCCTATTATAAAGTTAGCTCCTAGATTTTATGGACCTTTCAAAATCATTCACAAAATCAGTGATAATGCCTTTAAATTTGAACTACCCCAACACTGGAAAATCCACAATACTTTTCATATCGGTTTGTTACGACCTTTCAAAGGCCAATTACCTATCCACCTTGTTTATGAAAATCCTCCTTTGTTAGAAGAAGAAACTGAAATCCTTGAACCCGAGACTATTCTAAATATACCGACTTTATGACCATTAGAACAGGCTGAACATATTCTAGATATTTGGTGAAATTTAAAAATCATCCTATTGAAGAGGCCCAATGGATGCATGCTTGTGACCTAAGTGCTCGCCCCTTACTGCTCGCTCCACATTGAGCTAATAGCAATTGAGGACAATTGCTATCCCACCCCGGGGGTATGATGCTAGGAGGCATATTCCACAGTGGATTTCATGAGGTTTTGTGGTGGATTCCATAAAAATATATTTATTTGCTAGGGCTCGTACACAAGGTGGTTTACTTATGCGAAAAGTCGATGGGGACGCTTGTCCTTTTTGGGCATCTCGTTAATTTAATGTGCAAGTGGGTGATTCCATAACAGCTGATTCCACAAAATACATATTTAAATTAATGGACGTTTATGAGTTTAGAGTGCGCACTCGTATTAATTTAAGGTTAGGACAAAGTTCCAACCTATTTATTGATTTTGTAGCTAAAGACTGCTAGGTATTCACTTTTGTCAGTTTAATTTTATTATTTTCTAACAATTGTGAATGCTTTAATTGATGTGTAGAGTAGGTGGCGGTGGCGCTGGGAAGCACTAGGCGATAGTGTGTATTCAAGTTATTTAGAAGAAATTATAATTTTTGATGGCTGGGCGTCTTAGGCGTGGCGCCAATATTTATTTTGATGCACTTATTTATTAAAGCGCTTGACATATATTTATTATTTTGTAAGCGTATAGGCACACGATTTAAATATTCATTATTGGACATTGTATTTGGACACATCCCGACTCTTGGGATGCTCAACCGCTTTATTCTTTATTTGGACAAAAGCAAACACAAAGGCCAAAGTGTACTAATTGAAAATTTGGGCTATTTTTTAACTTGGAGATGAATAATATATTAAATACATGCTTTGTGGAGCGCTCACACAAGGCATGGGGGGAGATTGTACCCAATTGGTTTTCTTGCTTCATGTCATGCAAGTCTTCTCTCTTGGTTTTTGAGCAAAAAGTAGAGTTCTTTGTTCTTGGGGACATTTCGGCGCTCGCTACATATGCATACGGCATCCGATCTATGCACCAAGTATTCCTAGTGCATCACTTAATGGGGTGATTAGAGCATTGTGATGGGGATATCTGGTACATGCAGTACAAGTTATGAAGGGGAAAAGAAGTGTCTGCCAAGTGTAAGAGTGTACACAAGAACCAAGGAGTTACACATAAATGAAGATGGATTGAGTTCTAAGAAGAGGAAGTGCATTAGCATTGTGTATATGTATTTATGTGTGCATCCAGGGATGCCTAGGAATGTTTACTTGTGTGTAATGAGCATTGCATTCATTTGGGGTCATCCTCTCTTCTACAAGTCAAGGTTTAAGGTCATTTCTTTCATTAAGAAAGACGAGAGAAGGAATTTTCTCACTAAGAAAGATGAGAGACGTGATCCTCTCGAAGTGAGAAGAGAAGTGATTTTCTCTTTCTAAGGTCTAAAATGACACAAGCTTTTGTGTGGAATTCAATCTTAAGGTTGAGGCCTAAGGCAATCTAATGAACTATCCTTATCTATGACTCAATGTGGTTGCATGGACCCACAAGTTAAGAGTTCAGTTTAAAAAGCTATTTTTTTGAAAAAAAACATTTTAAAAATATCTCGTAATAGAAAAACAATCTCTAAAAACGGGCCACATGGGTTATCGGAAACAACGAGATCTACAACTTTCGTGTTGGACATTTTTTCATCCAAACAACGTACAAAGAGATATCTTGAAATTAGCACTGCAAAGTGGAATTACTACATCTTGCATGAAGATCAACTCAACTCTCTCTCTAAGAAGAGAATCTCTTGAAAGCCTATAAAAGAGGAGGCTCTCCTTGGGTGTAAGAGAGAGGTAAAGGAAGCATCATTTTGTATGTATCCAAGAGGAGAAGAGAAGGTGCAAGTACTGCGGAAGCCCGGTTGAAATCAAGTGCTGTGGAAGCTCTGTTGAAATCAAGTTTCAAGAGGAGAATAGAAGGTGCAAGTGCTGTGGAAGCCCTGCTGAAATCAAGTGCTGTAGAAGCTCTCCTGAAATTAAGTTCCAAGAGGAGAAGAGAAGGTGCAAGTGCTGTGGAAGCTCTGCCGAAATCAAGTGCCAAGAGGAGAGCCCTACACATATTGTGTAGGAGAGAAGGAGACTCAAGAAGGATCAAAAGGTGCCAACTTCCAAGTTGTGCAAGTGGTAGTTGGTTGTATACCATGCAAGGAACCGTGATCTTATTTCCAAGATCTACAAGTAAGAACTAGCTTATGTGTAATGGAGGAGCTTGCTCCTTGTCAATAATATAACTCCACAAGGGGGGGGACTGGCCCATCTTCCAGTCCCTAGTGTGTTGCCAATTTCTCTACCTCTCTCTCTACATCTTTCTTTTCTCTCATCTATTCTCCCTCTATGCCAATATAATGTTCGCCATATATATTTTAAGTATATAAGAAAGTCGAGCGTGTATCTCGGATTTTATAATAGTGGTATTAGAGCAGGTCTCTTTGCTTTTCTCAAAGTAAAGGCGATCATTGCAAGAAGAAGGTAAAGATGGCAACTGATGAATCACCTACAAGTGAGCAATTACAGGCTCAATTGACAAAGTATCATAGCTTGTTGGAGATTCCCGAAGTACATCAATTGATTGACAGCTTAAGAGCAAGGGATGAAGCTACTTATGAAGGATCGAATCCTCCAAAAGATGGTGATATTGAAGGAAACACCATTGCACCAATTGATGGTAAAGATGCAAAGCATCCAATTGCTGAGAAGCTTCCTAGAAGGAAGAAGGATTCTCAGGTCAAGAAGAGTAAAAAGGCCTCACCTCGAGTGAGGTGGATAAGGAGGGAGTCATCTCCCTCAGCAACCAGCTACTCCCCTGATTACTCAAGTTCCTCCTCCTCATCATCTTCTAGTTTCTACTCTCTTGGTTCTAAGTCTCGTGCAATCTGCAAACGGACAAAGAGGGACCATAAGAGGAGCAAGCTTAAGAAGACTAAGACTTTCAAGTTTGGGGATAAGGACATAAAGTTTGACTCTTACTCCGGTAAGAGAGATCCTGCTAAGGTGTTAGCCTTTGTCAGTCAATTTGAAGTTGCTTATTCTGATGGTAATTTCTCATAAAAGTCCAAGCTAAGGCATGTAGGCATGCACTTGAAAGACACTGCCAGCAATTCGTGGTTGAATCTAATTTTGGAGGGAAGGAAACCTGCGACTTGGGAAAAGTTTAAGAATAAGTTTTATGCTCAGTTCTTGCCTCCTAATTTTGAGAATGATGTCAAGAAGGAATGGGATTGGCTAGGCCAGAAAGAGCATGAAACAGTCACTAGTTATGTAGACAAGTTTTGGTCTACTCTTCTCAAGGTTACTCCTTTCATGGAGATCAGTGATGAAGAGAAGAAAAGGAATTTTGAAACTAGCCTACCCCCTCATTTACACAGAACCATGAAGGTGTATCCACGTGAAACCTTATCTCACATGATGGAGTCTGCCATCATAGCTAAAAGTTTGCATACACCTAGTACATCTTGAAAGTTGGAGATGAGTTCTTATAGAACTAGACAAGAGTAGCTCTATGATCAACCAAGAGACAGGACTAATCGAAGAAGACCTACCTTTACCCATGACCAATATTCAAAGCCAAAGGGTAAAAAGAGGAAGCACAAGTATCTCTCACCCTCTGAGATACAAAAGTACAAAGTGGAAGGAAGGTGCTTTCTTTGTGGTGAGTCAGGGCATATGAAGCATGATTGTCCTCACAAAAGGAAGGAAGCAAATGTGGTTAAAGATCCTCCTCTGCCATCTTCAAATTCTGTTCTGGATGTGCAAGCTAACACTCATTCAAATGAGAAGAAAGGACAACTCTTAAAGGGTTGGGGGACACTCAACAATCAACGAGTTTTGATACTCTTTGATCCAGGGTCCACAAATAATTTTGTGTTAGCTGATATTGTTGAAAGGCTACAAATTCCACCGGATTGATTGGGAATGAATCTTAGAATTGGGGATTACCGCGACCAAGAATCTTTTCTACTTGCACCCATAGGTAACTATGATGTTATCTTAGGCATGCCTTGGCATTACAAGATTAGACCTCTTCCCGATTTTGTTAAGAAGACCCTTGAATTTCAATTCAAGGGTCGGAACATAGTATGCATTCCTGACGCATGGAGATTGGCCTATGCCAATGGTTAGTCATGTTAGCATTTTTAAAGAAATGAAAAAAGCTATTTCTGCATACATGATTTTTGTGAGAGAGTCAAAAGAAACTAATGATTCAAGGGCACTTGGTGCCTCTAATGAACACACAATACCAACTAATGCTTCTAAGTCTCAAACTTTAAAAGAACCCCTCTCTTTAATTAATCAAGCTAGACATGATTTTCTTAAACAATATGAAGATTGTTTTAGTGATTCACTCCCAGGAGAGTTACCTCCTAAGCGCTTGGAAGATCACACAATTGATCTTATTCCAGGCAGTTCACCACCTAACCAACCACCTTACCGAGTAAGTGCAAGTCAGCAAGAGGAGATCCTAACACAAGTAAACAAATTGTTGAAAAAAGGGTTAGTTCAACCTAGCTCTTCTCCATACTGCTCTCCAGTCTTACTTGTTCAAAAGAAAGATGGTTCTTTCTGTATGTGCATAGACTACAGATCTTTGAACAAGATCACAATCAAGAATCATTTTCCTATCCCAAGGATAGATGATATCTTGGATAAGTTGCAAGGGGCTAGTATCTTTAGTCGCATTGATCTCAAGAGCGACTATCACCATGTACGGATAGCACCTGAAGATGTTCATAAGACAGCTTTTCGTACAACATTTGGACTATACGAGTTATTAGTCATGCCATTTGGTTTGACTAATGCACCTGCCCCATTCAATCGAATGATGGAGAGAATTTTTATACCTCACTCAAAGTTCATAGGTGTCTTCTTTGATGACATTCTAATATTTTCACGGTCTGAAGAAGAGCATAGAAAACATATATCTATTGATTTTCAAGAGCTTCACAAGCATAGACTACAGGTTAATGCTAAGAAGAGTGAAATTTTCCTTTCGAAAATTCATTACTTAGACCATATTGTTTCTCACAATTTGGTGAGAATGGATCCTGAGAAGATTCGAGCCATTGTTGAATGGCCTACACCTACTTTTGTACATGAAGTTAGGAGTTTCTTGGGCCTATGTTCATACTATAGGAGGTTCATACGAGGTTTTGCATATGTTGCATCTCCTCTACATGACCTTACTAAGAAGCAAATGTCTTTTTGCTGGGAATCAAGGCAACTACAAGCCTTTGAAAGAATTAAGTTTCTTGTGACTCAAGAATCAGTTCTCATAGTTCCAGATCTTCAAAAACCTTTTGAAGTTCACTGCGATGCTTCTGGGGATTACATTGGAGCTGTGCTTAACCAAGAGCATCATGTAGTAGCATTTGAGCGCCGACACCTCAAGGACCATGAGCTACATGCTCCAATATATGAGAAAGAGCTTATGGTGGTGGTACATGCTCTTCAAGTATGGAAACACTATTTACTTGGTGTAGATTTTGTTATTAAAACAGATCACCAAAGTCTAAGATACTTTCTCACTTAGAAGAAGCTCTCACAGAAACAAATGCGTTGGGAAAATTTCTTATCTATGTTTCATTTTCAAATCCTTCATACATCTGGAACTAAGAATGTGGTAGCAAATGCTCTATCATGGGGACCTCAAGTGAATGCAATCACAACTGTTTACCATAACGAGTTCATGGATTTACCCAAAATGTATGCAACTTATTCCAATTTCTCAACCATATGGGATCAGCTTAACTCAGGTCATACGATTACACCTTACTCGATTCGAGATGGTTATTTGTATCATCATCAAGCAATTTGTGTAGCATTACCATTGCAACACAAGGTAATGTATCAAGCACATGCATCTCCATATGCTGGACATAGGGGTATTCTACCCACTACTCAAGAATTGGAAATATATTTCTTTTGGTCCACTCTTAGAGCTAACATTGAAAGATATGTTTGTGAGTGCAAGATATGCCAAAAAGTAAAGTATGACAAGCATAAACCACCTGGTCTACTAAAGCCATTACCTATACCCAATGAGCCTTGGGAAAGTATAGCCATGGACTTTATCATGGAGCTTTCTCGCACACAAGCAGGCGATGATGCAATCTGGACTATCATTGATAGATTCAGTAAAGCAAGCTCACTTTATACGTGTGCGAAAGACAATTAAAGCTGATCATATGTCTAAGCTATTCATTGCTCATATTTTCAAGCATCATGGCATGCCTAAGTCCATTATAAGTGATCAAGATCCCCGCATGACTAGTCTCTTTTGGCAAGCTCTCTTCGAGAACCTCGGGACAAAGTTAAAGTTTTCATCCTCTTATCATCCTCAAATGGATGGGTAGAGTGAAAGTGCTAATTCTACTATTTTGGACCTTTGAAAATCCTATGTCTCTGATAATCAAAGAGAATGGGAAAAGTATTTGCCTTTAGTAGAGTTTGCATACAATAATATGGTGCACTCTAGTACTGATAAGGCACCCTTTGAGATCATCTATGGTAAGCCTCATTTACCACCATTCTTCTTACGATGGATAAGATCTTTGTAGAGCATATGAGTTTGTTAGAGACATTGATACAACTTTCACTCAAGTAAAAGCTGCTATCCAAAGGATACAAGAGAAGCATAAACGCAAAGTAGATAAGCATCGTCGTAAGTTAGATCTCAAGTTGGGACAGTATGTTCTTCTTAAGTTTGAGAAGGCTCGCTTGAAGAAGAAGAAATGTCAAAAGGGTAAAGTGGTTAAGTTTTCTAATCGCTATTATGGCCCTTTCAAGATCACAGATAAGATAAACGATGTGACTTTTTGTTTGGATCTACCAAGTCATAGGAACATTCATAATGCTTTCCATATAAGTTTGCTATGTCCCTATATTGGAGAACCTCCAATGGAACCAATCAAGGAAGATTTACCTGACATAGAAGAAACAGAAGAGTTCCTTGTGCTTGAAAGAATTTTACACCATCAGGACAATACTCTAAGGTCAGTTAAGGTATTACGGAAGTATCTGGTTAAGTTTAAGAATTATCCCCATTGGACGCTCAGTTTATGACTAAGAGAGAACTACAAGACTTTCCAGATCTTCTTAAGGACTATGTATCCCCTCTACAGTTGAGGTCAACTGTTTAGAAGCCAGAGGGATGTCACTAAATTGATTGCTTATTACACATTCTATATTTAATAAATTCATGTCAATAAATTAATGATTCACTTTTCTTTAAGTGTTGATGATGATCTAGCATGGCCATGAGACCATTTAGAGACTAGTATTCCTAGTGCATCACTTAATGGGGTGATCAGAGCACTGTGACGGGGATATCTAGTACAGGCAGTACAAGTTATGAAGGGGGAAAGAAGTGTCTGTCAAGTGTAAGAGTGTAGACAAGAACCAAGGAGTTACACATAAATGAAGATGGATTGAGTTCTAAGAAGATGAAGTGCATTAGCATTGTGTATATGTATTTATGTGTGCATCCAAGGACGCCTAGGAATGTTTACTTGTGTGTAATGAGCATTGCATTCATTTGGGGTCATCCTCTCCCCTACAAGTCAAGGTTTAAGGTATTTTCTTTCATTAAGAAAGACGAGAGAGGGAATTCTCTCACTAAGAAAGACGAGAGATGCAATCCTCTGGAAGTGAGGAGAGAAGTGATTTTCTCTTACTAAGGTCTAAAATGACACAAGCTTTTGTGTGGAGGTTGAGGCCCAAGTCAATCTAATAAACTCTCCTTATCTATGACTCAAGGTGGTTGCATGGACTACAAGTTAAGAGTTCTGTTTTAAAAGCTATTTTTTTGGAAAAACTATTTTAAAAATATATCACAATAGAAAAATGATCTCTAAAAATGGGCCTCAAAGGTTATCGAAAACAACGAGATCTACAACTTTTGTGTTGGACGTTTTTTCATCCAAGCAATGCACAAAGAGATATCTTGAAATTAGCACTGCATAATGGAACAACCACATCTTACATGAAGATCAACTCAACTCTCTCTCTAAGAAGAGAAGCTCTTGAAAGCCTATAAAAGAGGAGGCTCTCCTTGGGTGTAAGAGAGAGGTAAAGGAAGCATCACTTTGCATGTATCCAAGAGGAGAAGAGAAGGTGCAAGTACTACGGAAGCCCTATTGAAATCAAGTGTTGCAGAAGCTCTATTGAAATCAAATTCCAAGAGGAGAAGAGAAGGTGCAAGTGCTATGGAAGTTCTGTTGAAATCAAGCGCCAAGAGGAGAGCCCTACACATATTGTGTAGGAGAGAAGGAGACTCAAAAAGAATCAAAAGGTGCCAACTTCCAAGTTGTGCAAGTGGTAGTCAGTTGTATACTATGCAAGGAACTGTGATCTTGTTTCCAAGATCTACAAGTAAGAACTGGCTTATGTGTAACGGAGGAGCTTGCTCCTTGTCAATAATATAACTCCACAAGGGGGGGGACTGGCCCATCAGTCCCTAGTGTGTTGCCAATTTCTCTACCTCTCTCTCTACATCTTTCTTTTCTCTCATCTATTCTCCCTCTGTGCTAACATAATATTCACTATATATATTTTAAGTATATAAGAAAGTCGAGCATGTATCTCAGATTTTATAACAGTTTCTATCATATGGAATAGGGACTCCTTGTGCAATAGTGTTGGTGCCCGATGATATTGACTCTCTTTCCTTTGCTAATCTTCTCTTCCCTTTCTTTACTACCCCACCCTCTTCTTCTTCTCTTCTCATCTCTTCTTCTTCTTCTACTCCTCTATCCTCTTCTAATCCCCCTTCTCCTTCGCTTCTCTTTATTCTTCTATCCTTCTTCTTTTCTCCCCCCCCCCTTGCTCTCTCAAATAGTAGAAACTAAGACGCAAGGAGAATGAAAGAATAATAGGCAACCCTTGGCTAGCCTTAGTTAAGGCTCTTTATAAGCCTTAGCTAGCTTCTTTTGATCACAACACGGGTGGCTATGGCACCTTCAACACTCTCAAGGAAAGAAGATGATTGGAGCGATGATGCCGAGGTTGTTTTTGAATTGCACAATTGAATGCTTGAATTATGATGAGATTGAGGCGATGATCGAAATGGTGGCAATGCTATTTTGTTTGTTGATATGTTTATTTTCCTCTTTTTTTTCATCTAATTATTATTAAATGTAAAAATTTTAAAGTTCAAACCGGGGTCCCTCCCCCCCCCCCCCATGCTTGAGTTTATGTGGAGGAGGAAATCCTCTTTCCCTTATAGGAATTGAGATGTCCTCGTCTTGAAGGAAGTTGGGAATCTTGCTTACATAGGGTATTCTCATCGATCCAAGTGGCATCCTTTTCAAGATAGTCTTTCCACCGGATGAGATATTCCCTAAGGGTTCTAATTCTCACGGCAAGTTTTTTTACATAAAGTATTCTATCATGTTGAAGCTCAAGGACTTCTTGGCTTGGCATTACAATTTGTTGCATCATCAAGAACATGATTAGGATTAGCTACATAACCTTTTAATAGGCTAACATGAAATACATTGTGAGCTTTTAAGTGTTCAGGAAGTTGTAACTAGTAAGCATTGAGTCCTAGACACTTGAGAATCTTGTACAGTCCACAATATCTTGGACTTAGTTTCTTGAATATTCCCAAGGAGAAGGAGCTCTTCTTAGGATGGACACAAACAAAAACCATATCTCCTTCCTTAAAGATCCATTATTGTCTTCCTAGATCAACACATGCTTTCTACCAATCCTTGGCAGGCTGGATATCTTGTCTGATAGCCTTGACTTGTTCATCCATCTCTTCCAACATCTTCTTGGAAGCTTCTACCTTTAGGGTAAGATAAAAAAAGTTAGTGGGGCTAGGCATTTTTGCCCATACAAAGCTTTGAATGGGGTCATCTGAATGCTTTGATGATAGGACGCATTGTAGGCAAATTCAACCAAAGATAGGTATTGTATCTACTGTTTAGTTTCCTACAACATTAAGCTCTAAGTATGTCTTCAATAACTTGATTAACCCACTTGGTTTGCCTATCAGTTTGGGGATGATAGGCTGTATTGAAACAAATTTGGGTGCCAATGGCTTCAAACAAGCTCTTCCAAAAGTGAGAATTGAAAAGAGAATTACGATCGCTAGCAATCCTTTTAGGCAATCCATGTAGCCTAAAGATCTCCTTCACGAAGAGCCTTGCAATATCTGAAGCCTGGTCATTGGCCTTAACTAGCATAAGGTGAGCAACCTTAGTTAGCATATCCATAATCACTAGGATTGAATTATGTCCTCCTTAAACAAGGGGTTAGCATATCCATAATCACTAGGATTGAATTATGTCCTCCTTAAATAAGGGGTAATCCAACTACAAAATCCATGATAATAAATTCCCACTTCATTTGTGGGATATCAAGTAGTTGGAGCTTTCTTGGCATCTTAACATGCTCACCCTTTATCTGTTGGTAGCTTATGCATTTAGTGACATATTTAAGTACATATCCTTTGAGCTTTTCTTATTAATGAAAGCTTCTTCTTACAGCATTGAGAGTCTTTGCATAGCATGGGTGTCCTAAGAAAGGGGAACCATGGGTTTCCCAAAGTATCGTCTTATTGAGATCTTGACTCCTTGGAAAGTCTTGTTTTAAAGTAGACAAGTCCTCTCTCTATGGAGAAGTTCATATATTTGAGCTTATGCATGCATAGGGTGTATATCCTTGGATAGGGTCTCTTTTATTATCTATTAATACTTTGGATCCTTACCTACTTCTTCTTTGCATGTTTCTATAATTTGATTATTGGGCATTGACACCATTGCTGCTAGAGATCTTACCTTAGAGGGTTCCTATGAGATGAGGGCATTTAGAAATGCTTTGTGACTTAGGGTATCCACAGTGACATTCTTAATGGGCTAAACTAGGTGAGAATCAAGAACAAGTATCCAATTCCAAGGATAGACAAGCTAGTTGACTGTCTTCAAGGTGCAAGAATCTTCTCAAAAATTGATCTAAGATTAGGTTATTAAAAGATAAGGATCAAAGAAGAAGGTATTCTAAATATTGCCTTCAACATAAGGTACATTCATTAAGAATTCATTGTGATGTCTTTTGGATTAACCAACACACCTACAACCTTCAACAGGCTAATGCAAGACAGTTTTCAACCCTATCTTGATGACTTTATCATTGTATTATTTGATGATATCTTAACCTACTGAAAGAAGGATGAGAATCATGAGCTACAACTTTGAGTTGTCCTTGAAACAATGAGGATACACAAGCTTTATTCCAAGAAGAAGAAATGTGCCTTCTTCAAGAAGTAGATCGAGTATCTTTGGATTTATATTATTTGATAAAGGGATTGCAATGGACTCTACCGAGGCTAAGGATGTGCAAGAGTGAGCACCCCCAACAACAGTTAAGGAAGTGCAAAGCTTTTTTGGCTTAATAAGATGGTACATCAAAGACTATGCCTTGATTGTCGCACCTCTAACCGATTCACTCAAGAAGCAAGTTACTATTGTGTGGATTCCCACTGAATAGCCTAGCTTTGAGAAGCTTAAACAAAGCTTAAGGTAAGAAGGCTTTGCCATGCAAGTGGGTGTACAAGCTGAAAAGTACCCCTGGATACCCCAAGCCGGCATACAAGGCTTGATTGGTTGCTAAGGGTTTTAAGCAGGAGCATGGTGTTGATTTGATGAAGTCTTTTCTCTTGTGGTCAAGATGACCACCCTACACTTAGTCTTGGCCTTGGTTGCACAGCTTGACTTGGACTTGTACCAGATGGATGTCAAGATGGATTTTTTACATGGGGACTTGCATGATGAGATTTACATGGAGCAAGCTAAGGACTTTACAGACCTTGGCAGGGAACACCTAGTGTGCAAGCTAAAGAAGAGTCTATATGGCTTGAAGTAGGCACCTAGGGAATGGTACCATAATTTTGATGCATTCATGTAGTCACAGAGCTATAGCCACAGTGCTATGGATCCGTGCTTGTACACGAAGAAAGTCCGTGACGGTTCTTTACTAATTTTGGTACTCTATGTGGATGACATGCTTTTAGTAGGGACATCTCATGAAGGGCAGTGCTTGCACTGCCATGACTTTGGACACTAGGTAGGAGAGTGTACGCGCTTCGGTGCTAGGATGCCTCCACTGACAGGCCCACAGGTGGATGCGGATGGTTTCATAGGAGTACAAAGACGATAGAGAGGGAGATGGCAGGGGGGAGTGACATAAGGAGCAGGTAGGCAAGCGATGCCCCCTCGGCAGAGTACTCCATAGCCCCCCTGCCCGTCCCACCAGACAAGACTACGACCCCCTACATCCACTACCCGCACCATAGACTATCTCGCCTGAGTTCCCACAGCTCCCACACCCACCCGTCTCTACATCCCATGCCCCCCCACTGACCCTGGCCCACAACTCCCCCTTTCCAAGGCCACGAGTCCCCCCATACACTCACCATGCATCCATGTCCATCCCACCATCCCTCAATCCTCTTCCCCCCACCACCTCCCCTACACCTTCTATCTTGAAACTACCTAACTTGAGTCAAGAATTTAAAGTTGTGATGACTAATGCAAGATCTCTTGCATTAGGTTGTGCACTCATGCAAGAAGGTCATTTGATAACCTATTCTTCAAGGAAGTTGAGGACTCATGAGAAGAATTACGCTACTCATGATTTGGAGCTACTTGCTGTGATTCATGCTCTCAAACTATGGAGACACTATTTGCTTGGTAAAAAGTTCACTTTAGTCCACCGACCACAAGAGTCTCAAATGGATCTTCACTCAACCAAACCTAAACGCGAGGCAACAATGATGGATAGAAGTCTTGTAGGATTATGACTTTGAGATCAAGTATAGACTGGGCTTCTTCTTTTGGAACAACACTAGGGCTCCCCATGGTGAATTACTTGGTTTGATTTATCCTTGATCCAAGAGTTTCTTGAGTTACTTTTTCAACTTAATGGCTTCTAGAATAGACATACGATAGGGTCACTTTGCTACTGGAGCAACTCTTGGTATTAACTTGATTTCATGATCAACTTCTCTTTGTGGGGGAAGTTCGACTAGCTCTTCCGAGAACATATGTACGTATTCCTTTAACCAAGACGGCCCTTCTCTAGCTTCCTTTCCTTGCTTAGTCTTATTAAGTTTAATTAGATAGACATGCAATCATTTTTTCAGCCCCTTCTCATGATTTAAGAAGCTTTTGCCAGTCGGATTCTAGGTTTTCTCACTTCACCCTAAGTGCTTACTAACTCCCCTTTTTAAACTTGGAACGTGATTTGGCCTTTCTCACAATCAATATGAGTATTATTGGGGATTAGCCATCCATTCCTAGCAAACACTCATTAGCTTGTAGATTCATAACTCTGAATTTGATGTTGGAAATATTGCCTCGTAAGTCAAATTCCACTTTTCTAGTCTATTGAGCAAAAATTATCGCTTTTCCATTTTCTAATTTTACTAGCAACTTTAAGATAGGTACAGTGTCTATCCCTAGTCTTTTTGCACACTTCAATGAGATAAATGAGTGGGTGCTTTCACAATCAATCAAAATCTTGGAGGCTTTACCTTGGTAGGTTGCTATGGTCTAGATCATTGAGAATTGGTAGTTTGGACCCTCCTTGTTGTTGAGGGTGGCATGTATTGTTGCTCTTTCCATGTTCGCCTCTAAGGTAGGATCTTCACCTTCTTCTATCCCCTTGAAGGTTACTCGAGCAAATTTTCCCTTAGCCATATCTTCTCAATTTTGGCCAAAAAAAATTGTGCTTGGTAGATTGTTTAGCCTAGCTTTGGGCATTGTCTTTTGAAATGGCCAAGCTCATTGCAATGGAAACACCTTGGTACTTCATTATTGCCAATTGTAGATGCAATGTCTCCAACTACATTTGTTTTAACTTTCTTCCTTTGACCAACCTAGTGTTGTCCTTGGATCCTTTGACAAATCCACATGATCCTTTGTATGGAGAACTCTATCCTCAAAATTTGCCACTCTTGGGTGTTGTTTGAAGCTCCTAGATAATATACCTTGCTTGGATTAATGCATCTTATAAATCAAATGGACGCATTTCTTCAAGGTGAGTATCCAGTGGAGGTTTTAGTCCATGGCAAAACTCTGATACCTATTGGGTGATGTCCATGGTAGGCCAGCATACTTTAAAAGGGATACAAATCTAGAATAGTAGGCTTCCAAGCTCAACCCAAAAACTACTTCAAACTAAAGAATTCATTCATCTTTAAGGTGTGATATGCTGGTGGGAGATATCACCCACGTATAGCTTTCTTGACCCATCTGATGGTTGCTTCAGGAACCCCTTGATCTTTGCACCATTGCTTCCACTAAAGTCGAGCTTTACTTGTTAACTTTAGCTTAGCTGTCATCGCTTGATTAGGAGGAGTAGCTTTTGCAATGGCAAAGTAATCCTCCATGGATTCAATCCAAATTTCCGCTTCAGATTCAATGCCCTTTCCCTTTGCCATCAAATTCGGGTGGCTTGATTTGCTTAAGAAGAAATTTCTTCTCTTGTGCTTCAGTCAGGGTAAGCATAGGCATGGAAGGTGTAATACCTGGGATTGCTAACATTTGCAAGATTAGATGTGCATTTTCTATGCTACCACTTTCATTTCTCTCTTAAGGTTTTTACTAGTTGAATCCATGATTTTAAATTTACAATATATGTCTACTATGAAAGTACACAATCTTGCAAAGAATTTGAGACTCTTTTCATTATTCATGGCTGTAATAATGCTTGTTGAATTTCTTTATTACACCAACTAGAGATTATTGAGATCAAGCTAGGAATTTTTTTTGTTACAACAATTCAAATTGTGAAATTCAAATTTCTTTATTACATCAATTCGAGATTATTGAGATCAAGCTGGTAAAATTTTTTGTTACAACAATTCGAATTGTGAAATTTAGATACATCAATAATTTTGTAGGTTGGAGGCTCATCAAATATATTTAGGATTTTGTATTTTCAAAAAAGATTTAGAAAACCATCTTTATAATAATTATTGTGATGTAAATGCCCTGAAATGACAATACACTCAATTGGGAGAATGTGAAGCAATTGGTCATAACGATAATAGTTTTGGCAAATCTATTCTTTGCTTATGTTGAGGATGGAATTTAGGTGTAACTTTTCAAACATGAATAAGCAGCTTGATCAACTTAAGGTCTTCCACCCAGTTGATTCTTTTGAGATTGTTGTGAAGATAGGCAAGTTGATTGACATTAATGTGTAAGAAGCTGAGAATAAGGAATTAGTGTAAGAAATGTTGATAATATGCCATGTCACATTGACATTGGTATATAAGGAGATAAGTTGTAATTTTTCATATCTTTTGGACATATCAATACAATTACAATCTTTCTCTCCCTTCTTGCTCCAAGCTTCCATGGCTTCTTCATCTTTCCTGTCTTTCTCTCTCCAATTCTAGTCTTTCTCTCTCCTCGTCACTCTATTTCTCTCTCTTCTTGCAGTCTTTCTCTCTCCAATGCAGTCTTTCTCTCTCCTCTTCTTCTCTCCCTAGTTCTCTCTCTGACAAGTGGTATCAGAGCCATAACTTTGATCCATGGGAAGAGTCACTGTCATGGAGAATTTAGTCACAGGGACAAGTAGGAAGTAACTGGAGCATCAAGATTTGGTCATAGGGTTTGGTACAGTTCAAACCATGACTAGTCAGGGTGTTCTGCAGCAAGTCGGGATTAATTTTGGAGGTTTCTTGGAGAGATCTTGAGGAAGATGGAGGTTCTTGGTCAAGATAGCAGGTCGTGGTCAAATGGAGGCCCATTTTGAAGGTTCTTGGCCCTAACTGGAGTCTAAACATGGATTACAGGAATTAAACCTTGATTACTTTTTGGAACAAGCTTCTCTTTCCTCTTTCCTTCAAGCTTTCCTTAAGCTTTCATGGTGGATCCTTGCTCACATCTTCAATCTATGGCTTCTACACTATCCAAGGACTTCAAATCTTGCCTCTCTTCAGCATGAGCTTCATGAGGAGTAGCCTTATGGCTAGTTCATCTCGTTTTTTTTTTCTTGCGCATCTCGGAGTGTGTGTGCTGAGCGATCTAGTGTTGCTGGGTCTCTATTTCATCAGGCTCTATAGCTGTTGTCTCAAGGCTCCTTCGAACATCACTCATTGTGAGCATCACAACTAGGTGGTTCTTGTTTCTTTCTGCAGGCGGTGCTTGTGCAATAGATAACCGGGTCTTTGCACGCTATCGCATTTGGCGTCTGCTCGAAAGTCTTCAAGGACAGAGATAAGTCACAGGAGATGTCTGGATTGTTTATTTTGGCCACAACAATCGCCTAATCCTGTGGAATTCTGACGTCTTCCACCATTCCAAAAGGTGTTTGAAGCTCCACAATAGATCTGACAAGGATGTTATCTGAAACCTCCTTCGCCGTTGCTGACAATGCTAGTTCTCTCTCTGATCATTGTCCGTCTGATTTGTGTGCTTGCACTTTCCATGTCTATGCTGTTAACTGCCTCATGGAACTCCTCATAAGTGCTTTTGTCCGAAGAGGACAATGGTTTTAAGATGCAGTTCAAGCATCTGACGTCCTCTGCAATGCTATCGAGCTCCGATGAAGTTTTTTTTGCCGCACGCTTTCTTGCGGGCTCACGGCTATGCAGCTTCTTGTACGCGAGCCATTTCAGTCACTCTCTCTCTCTCACACGCACAGAGTCAGTCTCACGAACTGGAGTAGAAAGCTTCACCACTTCTTTCAGATGTCTCACTCTGCATGTTGATCTCTTCAGTGATCATAAGGGAGACCAATTCATCGAAATCTGGAAAAGGCTTTCTGACATATACGGAAGTTACAAAAGACTTCCAAGCCTTTTCATTGTTAAATCCACCCAAGGTATCCCTTGTGCATAGACAATGTGACCTAGAAGAACTCTTGATGAGATGCCGAAGATGCATCCTCTCTCTCTCTCTCTCTCTCTCTCTCTCTCTCTGTTATGCTTGATTTGCCAAATTTCTGTCAAACCTTTGATCACCTTATTCAGGAAATGGGTTCCGCAGTCCGACACTAATTCTTTCGGCAGACCAAAACGGCATATTATCTGCTCTAAAAGGAAACTAGCAGTTTCTTTAGCATCATGTTTCCTTGTTGCACGTGCTTCTGACCACTTTGTGAAGTAGTCAGTTGCTACAATGATATACCTCTTTTGCGCAGTCGACGACGGAGTCACTCTCACTCTCTTGCTCTCAATCTCTGATGCGCAGATCGGATGCCGTATGCTTGCATAGTGAATGCCGGAAGGTCCCCAAGAACAAAACAACTCTACTTTTTGCACAAAACTCAAGGTAAAAAGCATGCGCGACATGAACAAGAGACCAATTGGGTGCAATCTCCCCCTATGCCTTATGTGAGCGCTCCACAAAGCATGTATTTTATGTATTGATCATCTTCAAGCTCAAATAATAGCCCAAATTACAAAATAGCACGCTTTTGGCTTTTGAGTTTGCTTTAGCACAAAATAGAAATAAAGATAATGGGCGGCACCCAAAGAGTCAGGCGTACCCAATACAATGTCCAAATACAAATATCATAATCATGCGCCCATGCGCATCATCATTCCTTTGTGAAGTCTCACCTACTTCATATTGACTATTGGGAATGCCCCTTCATCTAATGATACCGTGACCTTGACCATTTTGGTTAGGTGGCCGAAGTGGGATTGAAGATTCACTGTTTTAATGAGCTTTCTTCTTAGTTTCCTTGGTTCCCATTTGCATTTGCATACTTAAGGAGAATTGAGCCATTATTTGAGCATTGGATTCTACTAATTTATCAATTGAAGCATTCATTTGGGTTGTAGAATCCACCAACTTCTCAATGGAAGACTTCGTTTAATTAGTAGACAATACCATCTGATCCACTCTAGATAACAACTCCATATGCCTTTGAGCATGTCTATTCTCATGGTATTATTGAGTGCATTGATTTCTCCTTCCATTTTAGGCTCTTTAGGACCCTCTTAAGGTATATTTTCAGCATGGAATCTCTGATTTGCTGATAGCATATTCATCCTGGACCTTACTCTTTCCCTTATGACCTGCCATAGTAGTGTAGTCCTGTAGTACCCCTATTAGAAAATTAGCTATAAGTTGAGCTAGGAAACTTTGATTCCTAAAATTTTTGATTCAAATGGAGCCAATGATACTCTCTTGAAGATGAGTTATAGCACGTTGTAACATGTTTAGGACAAAAAAATTTGCAATTCAATTTCTGAGGCTGTGAGCTGAGGTCTGCATCCTGTTTTAACATGTATAAGTACATTGTTTCCACTTGTGAGAGTGAAATGGTAGTGCCTAATAGCTATCAAACCTTGCAAAAGATGGATAGGACTTGTGGGCATCCTATATACCTACACTTGTACTTCAGTGATGAAGATGGTACCTGTAATAAGCTGTATATACCTTGCAATGTCCTGTAGATCCCTTGTTTCATCTTGTTTTGATCTTCAAGGAACTTGAGTCTTTGAAAGTGCTGCAATATTCAATTTTCCACTCGTTATATCTATGCAAGGGATAAAATGGTAGGACATGCTCCCTACACGGACTTTGAATCACCAAGATGTGAGCAAAGTTCCCCTCGAGTCGGTTGGTTGTACCCCTTCAGGATCGTTAATAGTGGGGGAGGGTCACCTCTCTATTGTTCTATTATCTCCCTTGGCATCCACCTTTTTCCTTGGTGGGAATATCAACATGGAAATGTCATGCTACTCTAATCAATCAATATGATATGCATTACTGAAATTTTCATTCAGCTCTTTACATGAAATGCAAGAGAATTGAAATTTGGCAAAATGAATGGGAAGAGGGTCTTAGCATGCAGTGATTCACTATTGACTTACCCTTTTACAATGGATTATGATATATCTTGCTATGAATGAACAATCATAAGCAAATAAATGGATTAGAATAGGCAATCTTATCAATCAATGGGGCTTAATCAATTGGATTGAATGCAATCTTGAAATTTCAGTTAGAAGCTTCTAATTCACTGATTGAATCCCATATGCATCAAGTAAACAATGCATTCTATGAATGGCCTGATTCAAGCAACGATTGGTTGAAATTTGATGGAAATTTTACACTTCTTTAATCTCTCAATCAATCGGATGAATGAGAGAGATTAATAATTGAAGAGGAATACCTTTTGTATGTTTGATGAAGGCTTGAATGATCCCCAAATGCTTAATGAAGCCTTTGATTGCCCAATGTTGCTAGAATAATATTCAATCCTTGTGCATTTAATGCTTGGGAGAAATCTTGAAGCTTCAAATGCTTAAATGGAAGCATTAAACTTGTTCCTCCCAAAATTTGACTCCATGGAAGCTCTTAAGCTTCAATCCTTGGTCATTCTTGCTCAATGCTTACTATTTCTTCAATAATCTTTATTGAAATGAATCCCTAGGGCTGAAATGATGAAGAATCTTCAAGAAATTAAAGAGAAATTAAAGCTTGAGCTGAAGCTTTCATGCTTATCCATGGACTGTTCATTTAGGGTTTCAAGAGAGTGAAAGATTGAGAAATAGAGGTTCATTTGAAGTCTAGACATTAGAGACTTGAAGTATGTTGTGCCAATGATCATTTAGAAGCATCAATGCTATCCAAGAGTTGGAGAAATAATGAGGAATAAGGCTAAAAAATCAACTCAATTTTTGGTCTACCTTCCTGCATGTGGGTGTCCATGCAATTACCAAAATGGTATGGTACCTATAGGGCTTGAAGTCTGGAAGGCCATTATGCCTACCATTGTTGAAGAGAAGCAAAGATCAGTGAAGGAGAAGATCTTTGCTAAAAACTCCATGGAAGCTTGTAATAGCTTGAGGAAAGGGCAAAGAGAAGCCTTTCTTGAAAAGTAGCCATAGTTTGTTCCCCTTCCAAGTCCGGTTAACTCCTATTTGACCATATTACCTTAAAAATTGAATAAAAATTTGATGATGACCTGCTATTCTGTCCTTCCACCACCATATCTGTCCCAAAGATCTCCAAATATAGTATTCTTCCAACTATAGATGTCCTGTAAGCCATTGCTAGACACTCGCCATGTCTTATACCTATAGTACTTGTTTGAAATTGGTTTTTATGATGAAAAATTGGATTGAATATGAATAAAAGAGGAGAAAAATGAATCAAAGACCAAAGCTCTGATACCACTTGTCAAGAAGTGGACTAGAGAGAGAGAAAGAGGAGAGAGAAGATTGCTAAAGAGAGAGAAGAAGGAATGCAGAGAGAGAAGGAGAGTGACAATGAAAGAGAAAGACTAGGAATGGTGAGAGAAAGACAGAAAGAGGTAAGAAGCCATAGAAGCAGTGAGCAAGGTGTGAGGAAAGAGACAGTAATATATTATGTTTCAAAAGATGTGAAACTTTACATGTCTCTCCCTTTTATACCTATGTTAGTGTGACATGGTATTACTATTATTTCTACACTAGACATCTCTTCTTCCTAGCTTCTTATAGAGACACAAAATCCGTCATGTACTCCACCCCACCTTTTCTCCAAAAGTTGCCAACACCCTTCATATTTTTCTTTTTCCTTTAAATTTTTTATGCATCTAAAATTTTTAAGGCTTTGGCCTTTATGTTGTTATCTTTTCTAACTCTTTGTAAATGCAAACATGTATAATTTTGTGCATACCATTTATTAATAAATGTGGGCCTCTCATGTGGGATTTCTTTTAAATGAATTTGCAACAATGTGAGTATTATTTACTTTGAAAAATATGGAAATGTGATGTATATATAGGTATTTGTGTCTTTTCAGGTATCATTCATATACATGCATCGACTTTGTTTCTAAGGCACTCTCAAGGCTATTGAGTATTGGTATCCATACCAGGGTAGTTGGCTTGCTATGTTGTGCTTGTTCTCAAGGGTCATTTTTTTAGCTTTCTACTGATTTGATATATCTTAGAGAAGAGGGTGGCTTGTTTCTTGATAGTTCCTAACCATCTTGCTCCAGCATAGAATCTCTTATGTGGCCTTGGGACTCTTCCACCTAGCCTCTCACCTTCTTGAATATTTTCAATTGATGTTTGGAGTCGGCATACTCTCCTACCCTAGCGGTCCCCTTTACCTCAATTTTTTGTACTAAGATTTTAGGTTTTGCATCATGCACTTTTTTCCCTAAGGTTAATGTGTAGCACTCTTGCTCTTTAAATTGATCATTTCCTCTATTCTTTTATTTTTCTTCTTTCTATTCTTCTTCCCTACTATTGAGAACACACACATTTATGGGTCCTAATATTGATATTCTAGCTTGTTTGGCATGTGCCCTAGTTATCACATTGACTGGAATGGGTTTGGATTTGTTATCCAGAGATTCAACTCCAAAGAGCATTGAGGGCACTAATGGGATGCCCTTGTTACTAGTAGATGCCTTTCTTATTGGATAGTTTGGATATAGATGTGTGACACCACACTTAGGACATTTGAGTTTGACTTTGTCCTTATTTTCCTATTTCTTTTTAGGGCATTAGGGGGAGATGCCTCTAGGGTGGGCACAATTCCAATAGGTCATAGGTTCTTGAGGTAGCAATCTTTTTGACCCCTGGCCCCTTCCTCTACTTGATCTCATAATTGGAATTGGTCTATAGTACATAAGAATTGGGTTGCCTTCTTCATCATATGAGATGTAAGGGTTTAGATATGGCTCCTCCTATAATGGCTCTTTTTTGTGATGTATTGGAGCATCCCTTTATGGAAGAATTATGATCAATGCATGGGTTCTATGTAAACCAATCAGATTGATGTGTGCTCTAAGTGCAGTTGATCTCTAGTCATTGGGTGCTAGAAAGGCTAATTGAGCTTCTTGTCCATAATGAAACTTTTTTTTTATTGGATAGTGATTTTGGTGAGGATATGATAAGGAAACCTTTGAGGCAATCAATAGTGGGTAGCTTCATGCTCAAATCTCCCAGAATTAGTGCAAGATCTCGATCGTGGTTCAAGGCACTTTGTTGGAAGGTGATTTCCCTTGCAGTGTACATATTGAACATTTGGTCTTATGTGCCATCTCAAGGCTTCTTGAACTTGTCAGACATATCTTGTCACTGCAAATAGTCGACCATTCGCTGTCAATTGTGATAATGGTTTGTTGGTTGGATTGTCTTGTCATTCCTTTCATGTAGCAAGTCATAAACTCGTATGGCTTCATAAAAAATATTAGCCATACACATCTCTATAAGTTTGAATTTCTCAATAAGGCTTTATATGACTCTTCATTTTTTATACCATTAATGAAGATTATGGAGATAACTTTTTTCGTGGCTCTTTCAGCAAGCATGGATTCTTTTGTAGAAACCTCACATGTGCATCACATAGTCCCAGATTCCTTCCTTGTCCTTTTGGCTCACATTCATGATCTTGACAATGAGATTCTTAACATATGCTTCTTCCAAAAACTGCTTGATAAATAAGCTCTGGAGCACATTGAAATTATTATTCTTGGTGTTGTCAAGAATAGTAAATCAAGTTTGACCTTTTTCACCCAAACATAACCCAAAAGCTTGTGCTCTCTTGCTAGTATCCATGTTATTCACCTCATTGACATGTTCAAACTAATTGAAAAAGCTATATGGGTCATCACACATCCTATTTGTCCACTCGCTTTGTTAGACGATTGGTATCTTTGCTTATCTTCTAGTTGAGGTGCCATTCCTAACCCTATCAAAAGCAAGGTGTCTAAGGTAGTATTGCCCTTCTCTATTGAAGTTTTGTCTAGCAGTTGCTTGAGAAGAAGTTTAGAAGGGGTAAGGTTTGCATTGGATAGTTTGGCCTCTTCTTCTTCCATGGATGCTACACCCCCAATCAAATCTAAGATTCATTTGACTTGTGTCAAGAATCGCATGGTGGGGGAATTTGCTTGGGTTGCTATGCCAAACACACACTATATATACAAGAGGAAGCTCACTTAAGAACAAAAGAAGAGAGATGGACTAAAACATTTTTTTTCTAGTTTCTTCTTCTTCTTTTTCACACAATACAATATATACAAATTATAGATAAGATACAACATAAAGAAGAGTGGCCTACTAAGTCAAATAGTGCATAACTGAATATACTAATATACCGATGCTATAACTATGCCATCTATAGGTAGGTGCAACAAACTAAATATAATAAGTGATAAGTTAGTGGACATGTGAGGATCATAATGACTACCAACCTGCTAAGTGTAGATGTGCCGACATATCTAACCACATGGTCCATCATCAATGTCCGCATGTGTTGAGCTTGCCATCTCAACACTCCCCCTCAAGCTCAATTGTATCGCTACAACTCCAAGTAAGCTTTGAAAATTTCAAAGATTCTCTGCATGCAATGCCCTCATGAAAGTGTTATCTATTTGATCATGTAACTCCAAGTAAGCTTTAAAATTTTCAAAGTTTCTTTGTATCTAATGCCCTTGTGAAAATGTTAACTATTTGATCAAGTATGCTGACATATACCAATTCAACCTTTCCTCTGTAAGTACCTTTTCTCTCATAAAGTGGTAATGCACCTCAATGTGTTTTGTCCTAGTATGTAACAATGAGTTCCTAGCTAAGTGTATGTTGCTCATGTTGTCACAGTGAATGACAATTGGACCATCTCTTGTATATCATAATCACACTAACTTTTATAGCCATACCACCTCACATACTACTATAGAAGCACCTTTGTATTCAGCCTTTGTAATCGATAAAGAAACGTAGGTTTCTTTTTGCTATTCCTCATAACTACTACACTACCAAGGAAAAACATGAATCTTCTATTAGATTTTTTGCCTCCGAGCCCAATTTGCATTTGTGTATCCAAATAGCTGTATATCCTTACTTGCATCATAAAAAGGTCCATAATGTAAAGTGGACTTCACTTATCTCAATATGCATCTAATTGCATCCAAATGAGGCATTTGGATAGATTAATTGAAAAGGCCAATATCATAACTTAATTCTGGCCTTGTGATAGCATGTAAATCAGACTCCCTACTATCCTTCTAAACATTTTTCTCCAATGGCACTGAAAGACGCTTACATGATGTCATATCATACTTGGACAACATATCCAAGCCATATTGCCTTTGGGATAGCCATATACCATCATCACATTTGATCATCTCAATACCAAGAAAGTACCTTAGCTCACTCAAAATTCTTCATCTCAAACTTTTTCTTCAAATGGTTCTTGACTTTTGCGATCCCACTGTCACTGTCACCTATAATTATCAAGTCATCCACATAGATGACTATGATAACCAAAGCTACATCTCCCTTTCTCACATAAAGTGAGTGATCAACATTAGAAACATAAAATCCAATGTTGATAAGATACTCTCTAATCTTATCAGACCATGCTCTAGGTGCATGCTTCATTCCATAGAGCACCTTCTTTAACCTTCACACATATATGGGATACTCTAAATCCTCATAACCTATTGGTTGCTCCATATACAACTCTTCTTGCAATTCACAATGCAAGAATTATTATTTATACTCCAAACTCCAACCTTTGGCTATTGTCAAAGCAATCATACATCTAATAGTTGCCATCCTAGCAACTGGACTAAATGTCTCTTCATAATCTATGCCACATGTTTGAGCATAGTCTTTTGCAACAAAAACCAGCCTAGCCTTATACATGCTAATAGAATTATCTGTATTATATTTAATTTTGTAGATTCACTTATGGCCAATAACTTTCTTGCCCTTAGACAATGGTACTAGATCCCAAGTGTTATTGGCTTCTATTGCAGCCACCTCCTTATCCATTGTTGCATCCCAATGAGCATGATCAACAATATCCTCAAAACAAGTGGTCTTAAGATCCTCAACCACATTTACCATATAGGCATAATGGTGAGATGCATAATCTTCAAAACCAAATCTTCTAATAGGATATATGAAACTAATAGACATGTGTACCATTGGATCACTTAGTGGAGCCTTTACATTACCATGTGCTCTGTGCACAACCAGTGTCCTGACTGAAGGAATACCAAGCTCATCATCCAAAATCTCTAAACCATTGGAATCTCCATAAAACCCCAAATGACTAGCAGATGCATCATTACCATTTGACACTTTCTTTTTTCCTTTATCTTTACTTGCAACACTAGTAAATGCACCAGAAGATGTGGGACTACTCCTTAGTCTCCTAGATCAATGTCTAACTATAGATATAGAATCAAATGATGTTTTTGGTCCACTAAGGCTTCATGATTCTTGCTTTTCTTTCTACACATAACTATCATGATCATGGTCCTGATCATTTACCAACTTCTCATCTCATTAAAAATAGCATCCTTGCCTACTCTAAACTCACTTATGATAGGATTATAACAATGATACACTTTCTATAAAGAGCATCCAATAAAAATACATTTTTTAGCCTTTGGATCAAGCTTATTTTGCAACTCATTTGGTGCATGAACATATACAATACAATTAAACACTTTTAAATGTGACACATCAGGCTTCTTGCTTGTAAAGAATTCTTTGGGGGACATCCCATTAACTATAGCTATGGGAGTTCTATTCATAATATAGACAACAATATGAATAGCTTTAGACCAAAAATATTTTGGCACATTCTTTTCAACCAGCATCTATGCCTGTTCTACATTTACAATATATCTATTTTTTCTTTTTGCAGCCCCATTTTGCTATGGGGTATACAAGCAAAATATATATTTATCCCATGAGGCCTCAAGAAGTCATTGAACTTATTAGAGAGGTTCTCTCTCTCTCTCTCTCTCTCTCTCTCTCTCTCTCTCTCTCTCTCTCTCTCTCTCTCTCTCTCTCTCTCTCTATTTGACCTCAAACACTTAATTTTCAAGCCTATTTTTGTTTCAACTGTAGCCTCGAAGGTTTTTAAGTGCTCAAATGCATCATTCTTTTTCTTCATGAAATATACCCACAACTTTCTTGAATAGTAATCAATAAGCATGACAAAATATCTATTATCACCAAGAGATATGTTTTGTATAGGCCCACAAACATCTATATGCATAACATCACGTACATTCTTTGTGATATCCCAACTTTATTTTCAATCTTTTTGACTTCTCAAACATTGGACTTGAAGAATTCTAAACCATTAAATAGAGGAAGTCTTGAGCAAAATAGTATGAGGATCGTAACCCAACATTTTTCCAGATTGATAGGGATTGTAGCCATCCGTCATGGAAGTTATCACACGAACGCGAGTCAAGGGCCATAAGTCAAAATTGATCAAACACATTTAAAACTTGGGAAAGCAAGACAAATCACAAAGCTTTAAGCATTAAAGCTTAAAAATGCTCATGAAGAAAAAAAAAAGAGGAGGATAACGACGATGACAGGCCGTTGCCCCCCACCCCTCCTTTTTTTATTTAAAAAAAAGACACCTTAAACTCATAAATTTGGAGTTCCTATTTACTGATGAAAAAGCCTAAATTCTCCTTCTGTATTCCAGTAGTTAGCTCTAACAATCTCCCTCTCTTCTCAACTCAACGAGAGGCTTAGATTGAAGCCAGATCATTTGAGAGCGGTGGATTAGTCATGGCATCTCTGGCAGCCTCTTTGGACCTCAAAGATTAAATCACCCTGGATCAGATTGCATCTTGAAAGCTTCTAGATTACTGATTTGCCAAGATACCCTTCGTAAAGAGCTCTTCTTCTTGGCCACAACCCTTCTTCTTCAATTGACATATAAATATAAGGCATGCGGAGCCATTGGGGAGGAGTCCAAGCAAGATAGGAGAGGCTCTTCTTAGAAGTATAGAGCAAGAGGGAGTGGGGCAAGGGAAGCGCAAGGATGGGAATTCTCATCACGAACACAAGGAGGATACTCCGCGAGCTCTTGGAATTGAATCCTCCATCCCTTCTACCCTACTTCCCTATGGAATCAAGAATCTTCTCGATTTTCCTAAAATCCTAGTGATCGCCAACCCCCATCAATCCAATTGTGACAACCTCAAGCTCTCTTGCCAAAACTCTCCTCTACGATCTCACGATTAAAGATCATGGCCCAAAGAAGAAAGTTATGAAGGTCGTGGAGGCAGGAGCTGCCAATAATGATGCAGACACAATTACTACAAATGGAATAGCGAGTACTAGGATTACAAATGAAGCTACAAATACCATCAACCAAGCACCTGTCATGGATCCCCATGTACTATATTTTTATAATAAAGGCGCTGGCATGCCATCATCCAATGAATTGGCAACAAAAGCTGCATGTGTAAAATAGGATTTCTTTTCATCTTTGAAAGGAATTCTTAATTGCAAATTCCAAGGGGTAACTTGGGTTTGTACAAGATGAACCTAAGCGAGGACAAGGAAGATACTATGTCCCTAAGAGACTTAATATTTTTAATTTGTATTGATCTAATGAAACTTCTGATGGATAATCACAGACACTAATTCTCCATATATAAAAGACATTGAGATGGAATTGTCGAAGAATATTATTCGTAATTAAACTAACAAAGTTTTTCTTTTATTGCGGTGTCGAAGGGGTTTTAGTCGAAAGGTCGTATCCACTGGGGATCAGAGATGGAAGGAAGTAGAGGATTGGAGATGGAAAAGAAGAAAAATAATAGACAAGATGTAAACATGATAAAACAAAAGCATAATGAATCAAATCACTATGTATTGATAGAACTTGAAGTTCCTTGTCTGGCACTACTTAGAAACAATCTCCAAGCATTAGATCTCCTAGAGCTCCCTCATAGACCCAAAAATGTATCCAACATTAACTTCTACTCTGCTGCTCGGAACCCAAATCTGATGGTTTCGTTGGCTCCAAAAGGGGGTTTAAACCCCAAGATGCTTGATCAGAAACCTCCATGATCACTCCTTCTTCTTCTCTTAGTTCAAAGTGTTATTTGCTACCTATTAACTACAATCGCAACGTACGCGATTTTGCCCGTCTTTCATTTTTCATGAAAAATCTAAAACTGGCCGAAAAAACAACTTGCTTTTTGCATGCCACCATAATTTAGAAGTTTTCCTAGATTTTTAGGATATTTACTATAAATAATATCCAAAATATAAAAAATATGCTAAAATTATCTAAAAATCTAGTATTTTTGGACCATCCATGCCACGGACACTAGCACTAATGAGTCAGATGACATTGACTCTCTAGATTAATAAGAAAGTTGGATAATGATGCACTCTAGAGTTTTTCACATTGTGTTTATGCAGTGGCACAACATCCACCCCCTCTGAACCTACACAACCTCTGGTATGTGCAAAAATCCTAGTTGTCACCAGATTTTGAGTCCTCCTCATCCTCTATAACCATATCCTTTGCTTCTTCATCTTCCTAGCTAGCCCTTGTATCATGGCCACTATTTTCTTCCAATTCTGGTAACTCATAGGTAATAGATTCATGCCTCTTGAATAATTTGATTCTTTTCCATGCTACTGAAAGTTCTATGGCTGTCCCATCCAACTCATTTAATGCATAAGTAGCATGATCAAACACCTATCTTACCACATAGGGTCCAAACCATCTTTTGGAAACTTTACGCATGGCACTATACTGGTTGTCTAAATTGCTATCATAAACCAATACCCAATCCCCATCTTGTATGATTCTTGGCCTCAATTTATGTCTTTGTCAAACCATTTCTTGTTTTGTACCCTTGTTACCCTTAACTTTGCAACTGCTGCCTCTATGTCTTCTGACTTTCTTTCCAACTATCTAATGCGTAAGGCCAACAACTCCTCTCAATTCAACTCCTATTCTCAAGGTAGCACACTCCATGTGGGTGTCATCCCTTCTATTGACATGATAGGTTTTTGACCATACATTAATTTAGCAGGCATATATCCTGTAACGGCACTATGAGCTGTTCTATCATCCCACAAAGCATAAGGGAGTAATCGTGACCACTCTTTTACCTTCTCTCCACATGCTTTTGCCAATGCCTTCACAATAGGTGGATGACCTCTTTCACTTTTTCCATTTCCTTCAAGGTTATAAGCTGAATTTAAAGTAAGCTTTATCCCCAACCGTGCAAAGAAATCATGAGCTTCATCTGCATCCAGCTGACCCTTATCTGCCATAATTTTTCCCACACAGCCATACCAACAAAAGATATCTTCTAAGAGAAAAGTACACACTACATTTGTTGTCTTAGTACGTAGAGCTCTCCCTTCCACTTGATTAGTCATGTCTTTATGGGCAAGTACAAGTTATCCCATTTGCCAAAGACCTATAAGCATCGTGACTAAATCCACCACTCACTTAAAATGAAGAGACAAGGGATATGTGGGCTGCAATCCATTGATGACCAATAAATATGTGCAAATAAAAGCACCAAAATGTGCTCACATGGAAACAATTTTTTGTAAAATGGCTAATTGCAAATGTACCTCTTGTTAAAAAAATCAAATATGAAGCAATGTAAAATGTGTAGTCCAAAAGGCTCACATCTTAAAATATGGAAAGGAAAAGGGAAGGTCAAACACCTTTTGTCTCATTTCAAAAATTGAAGGGTCTTTAGACCTTAACCAAAATGTATGCAACCCAATTTTTATAATATCAAGAAAAGGAAAATGAAGAGGCTTGTTGGGTGATTTGAGGAGGTGGGAGGTTGAGGTGGTTACACCCTCTCTCTTCCTTTATCTTCTCCTCTCACTCTTCATTTTTCCTCTCTCCCATTTTGGCACAACTCTCATCTTTCTTGTTCTTGCTCCTTTCTCTTGTGCTTCATTGCCAAATCTAATGGAGAGTGAGGAAGAGGAAGAGGGTGAGGATGGAAGAATTTTCTAATTTCTTGTGTGCCTCTCTCTTGTGTGTTTGGAGAGCATGGTTCTTGATGAGAAGAATGAGAGTTTTCTTGCAGGTTTTTCATGGCCAGCAAGTGTGCTTGTACCCTCTCTTGGCCGGTTTGTGGTTCTCATGGTGCCATGGCAGGGTGCTCTTCATTTGGTGCACTGGCCGAGAAAGGGGTGGCTATGGAGCTTGCAAGGAAGAGGGGTTTCGAAGCCATGGCCATGACAAGGTTTGAGGGTTTCAAGCTCATGCTTCATCATTTTCATGATAGAGAATCAATGACTATCTCAAGAGTACAAGGCAAAGAAGGTCTGATGAGAAGATAAAGTAGACAGAGTTTTAGAGATCTTGTGGTTTTTTTGAAGGAGCTATTTGTTCAATGAAGGCCATCTGTACCTATGCTCCATGACATTCTCACCATCTTACTTCACGACATACACAGTAGATTTTCCTCCAGTCATCTTTTCCCTCAATAAGTGGTGGTGGGCAGACTAGCAACGCACATGTATATCCCTTTCCACTTCTGTCTCTCTTATCATAGCACTCATTCAAGCCCCCCAATCTCCACTCATCAATAGCCCTGCTTAACGTCTGTTTCCCTCCCTTCTCTCATCCCCGTCTACCCAATCCTCGCTAGTCACTCTACTTCGCCTCCTCATTTCTCCATTGCCCTGTTCCTTTCCCTCGATTACCATCAATTTTGACTCTGTTCGTGAGCTTGCAGTATGCCTACACTTTTTGCCTCTTGCCCAATGATGGCCATGCCCTACTAACTTTTTATTATCCTTCCTCTACACAACCCTCGTCCCACACAACAACTGCGCCCCTTCACCACATGGCTCTAGCTCTGCCAATCCTCCACGAGACTGCAAAATTTGCGGACGAATGTCAATGCTTTCTCACGACACACATGGCCTTCTTATCCTCAACTATAACAGAAAAAGAAAAACATCATATTTCAAAAAATAATTTAATAGAATACTCCATCCTTATAAAACCTTATTCATATGCTTGACTTCAACCCTCCTTGTACCCCCTTTCCTCATTATCAAGAATTCCCATGCTTCTCAAGTTTTTTTTTGTTGTTTTTTAAATTTTCATTTAATTTTTCTTTTTAATAAAACCTACCTCTTTTCCCTTTTCAAAACTATCGGGTGGGAGAACTCCAATTTAATATCCTTCGTAAGGGTGTGCTTAAAGTTTATATTTTTCTTGGATCTTATTTATGTGCTTCATAGTGCAGTTTTCTTTCCCCTATTAAGTGTGATGATGTTCTTGTGTTCAATTTGTTGAAGAGCCCTATCTTTCGGGTTTTGTTTGTGGTTTCATTTGGTGTGCTTATAACCTAGGCTATACGACCTAGTTGTGCAATTTCTCTCTATGTGATGTATGTCCCATTTCTTTTCCCTTCAAGGAAAGCAAAAGGCAATTAGGAAAACAAAGATTGAAGACCAATGATGAAGATGAAGATTTGTTCAAGTGCTGATCATGGTTCTTCTTCAAGTTTCTTCACAGGGATGTTCACACTTAAGCGAGGGAGGAATAATGACCAAGAAATATGTGCAAATAGAGGCAACAAAATGTGCTCACATGGAAACATTTTTTTGTAAAATGACTAATTGAAAATGTACCTCTTGTTAAAAAAATCAAATATGAAGCAATGTAAAATGTGTAGTCCAAAAGGCTCACATCTTAAAATATGGAACGGAAAAGGGAAGGTCAAACACCTTTTGTCACATTTCAAAAATTGAAGGTTCTTTAGACCTTAACCGAAATGTATGCAACCCAATTCTTATAATATCAAGAAAAGGAAAAGGAAGAGGCTTGTTGGGTGATTTGAGGAGGTGGGAGGTTGAGGTGGTTACACCCTCTCTCTTCCTTTATCTTCTCCTCTCATGCTTCATTTTTCCTCTCTCCCATTTTGGCACAACTCTCATCTTTCTTGTTCTTGCTCCTTTCTCTTGTGCTTCATTACCAAATATAATGGAGAGTGAGAAAGATGAAGAGGGTGAGGATGGAAGAATTTTCTAATTTCTTGTGTGCCTCTCTCTTGTGTGTTTGGAGAGCATGGTTCTTGGTGAGAAGAAGGAGAGTTTTCTTGCAGGTTTTTCATGGCCAGTAAGTATGCTTGTAACCTCTCTTGGCCGGTTCGTGGTTCTCATGGTGCCGTGGCAGGGTGCTTGTCTCACAAATGAATATGTTTGACATGTCATACATGTTTCCACAAAGTGAGCAACATCCTTATACATACCCTTCCACCAATATCTTTCTTTGATCTTTGCAAAAGTACCCCAAACACCTCTATCGCCAGCCCATAAGCTTTCATGAAATTCTTGGATAACATTTACTTGTGAAGCTCTGTCACCCAAAATTCACAATGGCATACCTTGTTTCTTTTTAGCATGTTTCCATAAGTATCCATATTTTAAGAAAAATCCATAGGCTTTCCTCTTGATCTGATTAAACACCTCATCTGACCATTCATCTCTCTTTGTTAATGTACTGAGGTGTTGACCAATTCTCAACCACTCTCTTGCATATTTGTCTTCCATAAACACTTCTACACAAGATAGATAACATCTAAAGTGTCTTCTCTTTTCTGTCCAAGCTTCTGTTAATGTTGTAGCAACTCCTTGCATTGCTAAATTCACTCTTATAACATCATTTTCAGCATCAAGAAAGTCATCTTCTTCCTCCTCATCCATCATCCCATCTTCATTCTCATAGAGTGCTTGAGATAACATGTCTGCCAACTGGGTTATCTCTTCCTACAATATGTTGAAATTAAGGGTTCAAAGATTTGATGTATGCAATCCACCGAAGCATAGCAATGTCCGAGGTAGCACAACTAGCAATCATACCCAATACCGATCTCAATGACTACACGAGCACCCATAAAATACTTCTTATCACATTTAAGGGCTCTCACAATTCCCCATAATTCTCTTTTTACCTATAGATACCTTCTTTGTCGTTCAGTCAATACTTTAGCACCAAAGCAAATTGCATATCTTTTTCCTTCCTCATCATCTTGCCCAATCATCCATCCAATCCCAATTGGGCTTGTATCAACAGTAATAATGATAGGATTTCCATGTGAATAATTGGTCTTTCCAATGTAGGAGCTAATTTCAAGAGCTGTTTCAATTTCTTCATTGCTTTCTAATGCTTCCTTTCACTATGAAATCTCTGACCTTTCCTTAGGAGCTGATATAGAGCATCAACTACATGTGCAAAGTGAGGAATCCATATCAAATAGAACACACATGCACCCAAGAATCTATGCACCTCTGAGACATTCATGCATACATCTTGCATTCTATCAATCCCATCTATTTTTGCTGGTGATGGTCTTCGCCCATATGGCCCACACATATGCCCAACAATCAAAACCTCTTCAACTCCAAAGATAGAATTTTGTCTAGAAAGAGTTAAATGCATCTCTTCAAGGACGTGTTAAAATCCTTTCACAATCCACAATATGGTCTGCAACAAAGTGTCTGCACCCATGAGCATCCATCTCTTCATTCTTATCATCCATTGCATACCCTTTTATTGGAGCATCATCTAAGAAGGGCATTTTCAATTGTGGTATAAAATCCTTGAGTACTCTATTCATAGCATTTGTCATGTGTACCATTGAGTTTGTTGCACCCTGTGGGAGAGTACACATACGTACTAATCCCAAGGGAGTTTTAATAGTTGTGATATCCCTATTTTCAAGTGCAAGCTGAAACTGATCATACCCCAAGTAAAGATCACCCAAAGAAGAGATTCCTTTGCTTGCAAAAGCCTCCGCAAATTCATCAACCACAAAACCTACATCCACATTTCTTATGGTCACTTTATTGACCATAAGCCTAGTTGCATGTCTTGAATAAATCTCAAAGCCTCATTCTTTTTGGGCACATTAAACCAAAAATTTGAGTACGAGGCTAAAGAGGGCTCCAAGATCTTCATGTGAATCTTTTCATTTAGAAAATCCATTAGTTTTGGCAAGTAAGCTTTAAGCACTGGAATAGGCCTCAAGTTCCATGGTACATGTGGCACAGTAAATATTACCATAGGAGAGACAACATTGGGATCCACACAACCTATTTCAATTGGTTGATGGCTACTTGCCCTTCTTTTTTCCCTCTTGTTTGCTATCCTGTTTTTGCTCCTGACTGACCTCTTTCATAACATGATCAGGAGGTGGCTAATTTGTAGCTTTAGGTTGATCCACACTTCTTCTTGTCACTCTTTTAGATGTCCCTGCATTATCTTCATCTCTCTTTTGTTTCTCTTCCATAAGTACATCCGTGTTTTGCACCTTTGCTAAATATGCATACACTGAATATACATCTACTAGTGATTCCCAACCAATTATGTCACGAATGCCTTGCCCTGCATGAGACATTTCACTATTAGTAACTTTTCTCTTTTTCGTTACATGCAAAGCATGTGTCCATATTGTAGCCTTTGGACTTGGTCATGCATTCTATCCAACTGTAGACCAAAAGTAAAAGCATGTATAGCCGCATAAGCATTTTGGATAGCCAAGTCTTCCAACAACTTCTGCATAGTACCTCCCTTTTCAAAATTCAAAGCAAGATGCAATCCCATTTCTTGTACATGAATCTTGCTATCTTTCCAAAAGATGAGATGTCATGCCAAGGCCTCTTGATAAGTAGCACAATCTTTTCTCTTATGCTGCAAACTATCACATCACATACATCTTTTCCTTAGTTTAGGGGTTGCTGCTTGTCCTCTTTCCTCTTGTCCTTTCTCATCCAATTTTGCAACCTTTAACTGAAGATCTTGCATGCCTTTGACCAATTCATCTAATACATCTTCCATAATAGTAGGAACAATAGTAGGTACAACCACAAGGTTAGACACAGAAGTGGGTGGCTTACGGGATACATCAATTGTTTTGCCTGTAATAATGATCAAGCTAGACACATGCAATCTTTCTCTTCTTCTATGCTTTTTCGCAAGCGTAGTAACAAATTTCTTGACATGCCTCCACTCTATTTTAAGACCTATCTCTGTCATATCTGATCCTCTAGCAAATCATCAAACTTCTCTTGAAGCTCAAGATCTTCTGCTTATAGAAACAATTCAAATTTCTAACTTGCAAGAGCTTGTTGCTATACAAGATTTAACTGCTCAAACTGACTTTTGAATTTTCTTAATAATTATCTAGCCACACGACCCTTACTCGATTGTAAAACCCACTCATGAAAAGTCTTGCGCATAATCAAACTGGTGTCTTCAATGTAAAATTCTTCCCTGAGTGTCTTCTTGAAAGCTAGCTAGTCAGCATCCTACATGTACAATTCAGTAATTCAAGCTTTTAATTCATGTACAATAATCCATATAAAATACTGGCTCCATGCAAGTTGGGACACTCCAAAGAATTCCATCTTTTGAGCATAGGTATGTACATATGCAGATACATTCTTGCCATTAAATAACTTCATCTCACGCTCAGCTACTTGTAGACCATTCATCACAACAGTTTCTGTTTGAGCAAAAGCCTGCATCACCTATTGTTATTGTACCTTCATAAGCACACTCATATTATATACTAACTACTGCAAAACATCACTGGAAATTGTGCTCGAATGTTCTCCCATCTTGTCTTTCCTTTTGATAACCTTTCACGTTGTGTTCACCAATGTCGGAGGGGTTTTAGTCGAAAGGTTATACCCATCGAGGATCAAAGATGGAAGAGAAGAAAAAGAATAGACAAGATTTAAACACGATAAACCACAAAGCACAATGAATCAAATCACTATGTATTAATAGAACTTGAAGTTCCATGTCTGGCACTACTCAAAAATAATCTCCAAGCATTAGATCTCCTATAGCTTCCTCGTAGACCCAAAAACGTGCATCCAACACTAACTTCCTCTCTGTTACTCGAAACCCAAATCTGATGGTTCCGTTGGCTTCGAAAGGGGAGTAAAACTTGAAGACACTAAATCAAAAACCTCCTTGATCACTCCTTCTTCTCTTAGTTCAAAGTGTTGTTTGGTGCCTGTTAACTGCGATTGCGATGAGCGTGATTTCGCCCATCTTTCCTTTTTCATGAAAAATAACAACTTGCTTTTTGCATGCCACCCTAATCTAGAAGTTTCCCTAGATTTTTAGGATATCTACAATAAATAATATCCAAAATATCAAAAATAGAATAAAATTATCAAAAAATCTAGTTTTTTGGACCATCCATGCCACAGACACTAGCATTAATGACTCAGATGACATTGACTCTCTAGATCAATAAGAAAGTTGGATGATGATGCACTCCAGAGTTTTTCGCATTGGGTCTGTGTAGTGGACGATAACGGGTAAGGATCCACAAAAATCTAGGGAGTTATTCTCAAGAATAGAATTGTTGTTAAGTCCAAACTAGATCTTGAGGAAGGGGAAATCCAAAAAGACTATTGTAAGGTATCCCCACTTACGCTAAGTTTTGTCTTGATGCTATTATTTTTGGAATGAAAAGATTTATCTTGGAAATAAATTTGTTAAAAGTTTATGTATAATGTATTTGAAATAAGATGTTTGTGATTGTAAGTTAGGTTCTGATCTTTCCTAAAATCATCAAACTAAAAGATGGATAATCGAGTACAGATCGCCGAGGACTAAAGCAGTATTTCGGTTAGCAAAGAATGCTGATTGAGGCAATGTTCTTGATGGCGCTAGACCTCCCCAAGGCTAGCATGAATAAAACCTACTCTAAGGGGTTTTCGTTTTTTGTTTCACATTAGTGAGTATAGATCAATCATGATGCAAAAGGTCTTGTCGTATAGGGAAATCTAGTTGGCAGGAGGAGATGAGGATACCAGGGGTTTGTGGTCATAAACTGCTTAGGCCCTTATGAACTGCCAACTACCCTCCAATTTCTAGACAATATTCTGGAAGTTCCAATACTAGTTAAGGAATTGAACTTGGAAAGAATAATACCTTTGGGTTGACATCACTCTAGTCAGAACAGAAAACATTGTAAACAGTTATTTTTCTTAAAGAAACCTATTGAGAAAGGGTTGCTTTACTTTGTTTTTGTGTCATGAATTAAAGGCATGTAACGAATTTGTATCAGGAGATAATTCAAAGCAGCTGTTTTTATATGTTGAACCTAAGGTGGTAGGTAATTAGGTAATTAAAAATACTCTCTTGAGGGAAGTGGGAGGATGGACCCCCAATGGATCCAGACCTATGGTTGGGTGGTCTTGGTAAGCTGAGAGCTTTCATAAGAAGGAATAAAAACTGCATCTTTGATGGACCATTAGAGATCAGAAAGCCTGACTCGCATCACTTTAGAACCTTGGGTAGAAGGGATTAAAGTTTCATACTTCCCTTCATTTTATATTCTCTTTGAACCCAGCACAATGTAAGCCCAATTCAATCAGCAATTTCTATAAGGGATGAAATCTCAAACTGTTAATACTAGTCAATTGTTAGTAGTAGATTTGACCAAAAAGACTCAGGTCAATCCTCATGGGAATGGCCGAAACTTCCACTGTGGGGTAGACTCAAGTGAGCCTAGTTAGCAAACTCCGAGGGTTTTCATCAAAATCTCAGACGGTGCTTTTTAGGACATCTCTTGATGGGCTACTAAGAATGTACCACCAAGGAAAGGACGGGCACGTTACATTCTTGCTCACATCTCTTCATGTGAAAAAGGTTGTCTTGCATGTTTACCAAACTAACATGCTTCACATGCTTTATGAAATTCTATAACTCTAAAAACAAGAAACCTTGCAACCAACCCTTTGGATTGCATTCATTTTACTCCTTGCACATTTGCATGTCTAATACATTTGTGTCATATTTCAATGTCTGTAAACTACTCCTTTGCCTTTAGTATACATAGTAGTATTCATAGTAAAAATTTCACAATCTAAAGTAAACATGCGAGAAAATCTACTTCCTTTTGTGACCAACTTATACTTATCATTAAAATCTTTCACAAGGTGGTCTTTTGCATTAAATCAAACATGCAACCCTTGCTCTACCACCTAACCAATAAACACTAAACTCTTTGTGATGGATGGCACATGTAATACATCTAATAAATTCATTGTCTAACCATCATCCAAGGACAAGGGAATCTTTCCAAGGTGTGAAATTGGATGAGTCATCACCCGTCGTTTGCACATAACTTAGATTTTGTATGTCTTACACCTCTCTAAATCATTTGCCATACTTGATTATATGATTAGATGCACTTGAATCAACATACCATACATTATCTCAATCCCCCTTTTTATAACAACATTCATCACATGTTTTATAAAAAACATATGCTTTTCTTTATTCTGTCATGAAGACGATGCATAGTTTTCTTGCTATAATTTACCACTATACATATCATTCTTCTTAGCATACCAATGGATTGTAATATAACCTGTTTTGCGACAATAATGATAAACAATACTAGAATTATTAGAACCACTATTTTTCCATCCATCTCTTCCTCTAGAGCTCCCTTACCTCAAAAGTTTCCATGATCTCTTGAAACTTGCATTTTACCGAATTGCTAATTTCAATTGTTTTGTTGGTTATCACCAGCACATCCCATAGCATAGCCTCTTAAAGAGGATATGCCAAGTCCTCTTTCTAAACTTGAGTAAAATTCTTGGACCTGTTCACCACTTCTTTTAGATGATTCACCCTACATGTTGATCTCTTTAGCGATCATGAGAGAGATTAACTCATCAAAAATTGAAAATGGGCTCTATACATGTATAAAAGTGACAAATGATTTCCAAGCCTTTTCATTATTGAGGCCACCCAAAGTAGATGAAACCAAATCATCATCATCAATTATTATATCAATAATTGCTAAGGCATTTGCAATGCTTCTCACTTTCAAAACATACTCATTTATAGACGTATTCCTTTTCTTCAAAGTATTCAACTCTTGCTTAAGTTGAATATTTTGTGTCTTTGTATTTACTAAAAATATATTCTCAAAGATTGTCCAAGCTGCATGTGAAGTTTTTATATTTATGATATGCCACAACATAGTGTTTTCAATGACTATAGATAGCCAATACATCACTTTTTTGTCTTTTGCATTCCATACTTTCTATGTCTTTAATTCTTTTGCAGTCATAGGATTGCTTAGCTCTGGCTTCTTTTTTTCAATTGAAACAAACTCATAAAGGCATTTTCCAATAAGGAAGTTTGTCACATAAAGCTTCCATGATGGATAATTATTCTTGTTTAGCTTCTTAATGATGGAGTTTCCATTGTTCTCTACCATCTACCATTTCCACAAAATTGATATAAAACAACAAAGCAAGTCTTATGCAATCTTAATTACAAGTATATAGTAACACACCAAAGAGCCTCTTTCATTGACTGCTCAATAACACATGTAATCTGCAACCTATTTATAGATAAAAATTGTATTTACTTCCTATTAAACATATCAGAACTTACAGATTTGAAATCTATAACCTATGTATCCACTTCTAGTTGATATAACTAAAATTGCACTATATCATAAAACTGTTGTTCATAACCTTATGGGTCTAAAATGGGGCCGAAAATGGTCTCAGATGGTCAAAAAAGCAGCGAGAGATCCGTAAAGGGCATATTTGTAGAATATACCATGCTCTCCTCGCACACCAAATCTCACAATAATTTGAGATTTTTACTCTACCTTCTTGCTTTCGGTGCCTCCATAGGCTCTATCTAAGAGAAAGAGTGGAAGAATTGGAGAGCTTTATATCTTTTGTTTGCTTGCTCGAATCTTTTTTTCTTCTCCTTCACTTCAGCCTTTAAAACGAGGCTCTCTCACTGGTGCCGCTCTGATATCATGTTAAGAATCGTGTGGTGGACAGACTTGCTTGAACTTCTATGCCAAACACACACCATACATATAAAAGGAATCTCACACAAGAACATAAGAAGAGAGATGGAGGCCAAAATGTTTTTTTGTTGGTTTCTTCTTCTTCCTTTCCACACAATACAATGTACACAAAGAATAGATAAGTTACAACATAAAGAAAAATGGCCTACTAAGTCAAACAATATATACCTAGCTATACTAATCAACTAGCACTAAAAGTATGCTAGTTGTACTACGTAGGTGCAACAAACTAAATATAATAAGTGATAAGTCAATGGCTATATGAGGATCATAATGACCACTAACCTGCTAAGTATAGATGTGTAGACCCATCTAACCAAGCGGTCCATCATCAATGACTACATGTGTTGAGCTTGCCATCTCAACAACTTGATCCAATTTTGCTTTCTTCTTATGGCTTTCCATCCTTTGAGCTTGAGTAAACCTAGCCGCTTGCCTTATAAGATCCTTTCCCAGTCTTTTTTTGGCTACCAATTCCACCGACATGTTCTCTACTAGTCTCCTTGTATGATCTATCCTAGTGTATCGGTTGTAGTGTGAAATCGATTGTTGGATGTCTGATGAAAATTCACTTGGCTTAAGCTCCTAACCCATCGAGGTTTGAGCTTGATCCTAACATGGTTTTGGGATCTTCTTGATTGTCTAATGCTTCAATAAAACTGACGAGTTTTGATAAAGAAGTGGAAATTTTTGTTTATCCCTCCTTGGAAAGCATGTTTTAGTGAGTGGTTGCCTTAGAAGTTCATGGGTATGTAGCACTTACAATGCTAAGATTTGGTTGCCTTAATAGCCCTCCTTGGCTAGTTGGGCACATAAAACTCCATTTCTTTGTTTGCACGTGTTTGTTGTGTTCTCCCTTAGCCCAACATTTTGTTGTGGTTTTATGTGTCCTTTTTGGTTTCTTTCTCCCTTCCCCTTGTCCTTTTTTGTCAATGTATTGGCTACTATCTTTATGGAGTGGTTGTGCTAGATGTTTCATACTTGGTAAAGTCTCAAGGCTGTGGTTCTTAGTTAAGGTTGACTCTTCATCTGTGTTCCTTTGCTTGTTTCACCCTTTCTCAATTCTTCTAATTATTTACTTTCCTTATGTGTATTATGATTGATTATTTGATCCAACTTGTCAATACAAGGGCCTCTCTTACAAATCTTAATAAACTTTTCTTTGCAACTCTTCTTTGAGACAATAGCTCGAACTCTTATCTCAACCCAAAAGGAGCTTACGCTAGCAATAGAAAGTACAATGCTCAAAATAATGCTTTTGGCTCACTCTAAACAGCCTAAATGATGCATATGGCCACCCAGATACTATTCAGCCTGAAAACTCTTGCATTCCTTGATAAAAACCTTGCTTTTCACTATCAAGGCTCTCCTACAATAGTAGGTATTCAGAAATACAAATCTATCTTGGATTTCTGTTTGCACGAGAAAGCCTTTTAGGAAAAAAGATACCCGAATCCAAGCCAAATCACTTGATCAATGGGAAGAATTTAATTCAACCCAATTTAAGCTATTATAGTAGTAATATCTTTGTTTTGAACCCTTTTCTCAGCCTTGTGAATGCTCTCCTAATAGAGAAAAGGACAATCAAATGTATGGCTTGCTTTCTCTCCTTCAAAACACTAAGTTTTCCCTTTCAAGATTGAAGTAGAATTTGCTCTCCCTTATAGTTCTTGATTTTCCTTAAGATTTGATGCAATAAAAACACAACAATATGGCACCCTCCACAACCATAAAGAGCCCATGTTTTCAACATAGCCTATCCTTATCTTCTCACGACTTCCCCCAATCTTAATATTGGGCACTGTCTCTTTTCAATTGGTCCCTTGGTCACTTCTTTGGACTTCTAAAATTTAATGAACCCCTTTCCCACTTGGTTCTCATCATTTTAGGCGGCATGAGAACTAACTTAAGAATCTCATGAAATACACTAAATTACTCTTACTTAAGTCTTGACATACCTTGTCATACTCCTCTCAAGTCACATAAATACTCATATGGGCTCTTGGGACAATGATTCTCCATTATTTTGGTCTTCTTGAATTCGATATACACTTGCATTCTTGCTTGGACATGTAAAGTGACTCTAATTTACCCAACATATAATGGATAGGATATTGAAAGATCTCATTATCACTAACACACACATCTCATGATATACATATGAAATATCGGCATTTGATTGAAACCTGTAAGTTTTTTTTTGAATGGACATGTTGCAACACTATACCACAATTTTTATCTCATCCCAAGTGCTTGATCCTTTTGATAGTATATTATCAACAGAACCATTGTTCCACCACCATTTGACCTCACCAATTAGATGTAAATGTGCTATCATAGATCTATTTGGCTTCACCAATTAGATGTAAATGTGTATTAATTCACTAGCTGTGGTAGCTGAGAAATAATCATCCATACTATCAATCCAAACTTTTACATCTACCTCGACTTTACCCTCACCATTGAAGTCTAGTGCTTTTATTTGCTTAAGAAGAAATTTCTTCTCATGGTGTTTTGTTATGGTTATATCCATACATTCTTAAGGTTATAAAAATAATTTATCTTAGATTCTCAAGTCACCAGGTCATCAACTTAATAAACTAATTTAGTTACCCACAACCCTCTCAATCCAAATACTTGGATTTACTCTACCAACTCATTTTGAATCAATGCATCACTTTTTTCCCCTTAGTCATCACAGAAATCCCTTTCTCATAGGAAGTCATATCAATATCACTTTCTCAATTAAACCCCCATGGAAATAACTTGGACTAAGTTTCCCCAAGAAATTTGAATGCATATTATATTACGTTAAGAAAAAGACAATTATCTCTCATGTTCTCACAATTTTATTTTTGTAAAATCTTACAATTCGATAAACTTTTTCTCTGATACCATGTGTAATGTATCGGTCCCTACCTAGGGTAGGGGAGGCATTGTTTAGTAGTCATTGGGACACCTCTCCATGAACAACACCATCCACACCCAATTTGGATATACGAACTTAGTTGCTCATGTAGTCTCTGAGTCTATCTCACAATGAAGACTTGAGAATTTCTAAACTACAAAGGTCTCCTAAATAACAATCTAATGCCCCCCTAAGAAGGGTTACTTCATAACCGATTAAACATGGCACTGGGCTAATACCGTACTTATTTAAAAAAGAGTGGAGTTGCCTTTGGACTTCATAACCATTAGGACCTATTCTCAACTAGATTTCGATGTCCTAAGATGATATTAAGTTGATTAACTATCCTATCAAATTGGGGGTCATGTTTAGCACATCTCTATCTAGTGTTTAGGATAGTTACCCAATTGATTGGGTCCTCCCAACCATAGGCTCTTAGTCTTCAAGTCTGAGGCTTCTCGCTTTCCTCGATGGGTTTGTTTTAGTTATCTAATTACCAAACCATGCTACCACATTGTGAGAATATAGAAAAACATCATCCTTTCATTATTCCATTACACATAGTTTAGGCACAAGAATAAACAATCAATCATCAAAGTTATTTCTTTTATTTATCATTCCATTCATTCATTACAATCCCACAAAAGGATCTTGACTTTTGTGAAGTTGTATCAATCTCCCATGAGGACTCCTGACCCCTCAAGATCATTCCACCTCTTAACTAGTATTTGAGGTCATCCACCCCTGACTTGTGATAGGGTTCACAAAGCTCTACATCCCAATCATAGGCTATCAAGGGATTTATTGGCTCAAAGTCCCTTTAAGCTCCTCCACCTAAGGTGATCTAGCAAAAAAAAATTACCACTTAAATCTTAGTTTATCTCAATCATTTTGGCCTTTCCATTGGACCTTGGGGTAAGCCCAACTGCTAATGGGTTTGTCATTCCCATGGATCCAACATCTACATATCCTATTATTGTTGATGCCATAGATCCAACAACCACATATCTTCTTATTAATTCACAAGAAAATTCATAAAATAGACATATCAAAGCTCCAAATCAATACAAGTAAGAAAATATAAAATAAACAACTCAAATTTGATTATGGCAACATGATATAATATGGTTTATATCCTCGATGCCATCTTTCTACCTTATTCACTAGGGTGTCTTCCTTAAGTTCTTAAGAAACACCTTCTTAAACAATCTCCTTTCCCTCACAATATCTCTTAGAGGCCATCATTTAAAGTAACTTTGATAGAGCTTTCACATAGTTGTAGAAAATGAGAAAAAAGCTAGATAAATTTTAGTAGAGCTTCAATCCACATGTGGAGAAGAGGAGAGAAGCTCAGTGGGTTTCGATAGAGCTTCTGCACATGTGTGGAGAAGAGGGAATAAGCTCAGTGGATTTCAACAAAGGTTCCATGTATGTGTGGAAAATATTAGAGTGATGGCAAAGCTTCTACATACATGTAGAGAAGAGGGGAGAAGTTACCTATTTTTCAATAGAGCTCATTAGATTTTGGTGGAGAAGCGGGGAGAAGCTCATTAGATTTTGGTGGAGCTCGCGCACAATTGTAGAAGAGAGAGAGAAAAGGCCAAGAGAGAGATCTTCCCTCTAACTTCCCTTGCACTCAAAGTGGTGTATCCTCCAAGAGAGTTGTATCTCTATGTGGTACTCTCCCCCCCTTTATATACTAGTTGGGGAAAGGGGGCTGTGGGGAGGGGGTTTTTCTTTTAGAGTTTGCAACTTATATAATCGATGACCAATGAAAAAGCTATGTAATTTGAGTGTTTTTTACTTAAATTTGAAAGTATCAACAATTTTACAAAATTTAGGAGTCCATAAAAATTCCAAAACATATCCCTTTTGTCTCTCGTGCAACTGCATGCAACTCGCATATAAAAATTAGTACACATTGGACAAAACTTAAAACTGCTATAGCTTTTGACTCAAAACTTGAAATTTGGATATGCTTAAACTCTTGCAATTGTGACAATAAGATCAACAACTGTATCACTTCATTTAATATTTTTGAGAAATCATTTTAAAATATCAAAATTCAAATTTCATAATTTTCCATTATAAACATCTACCAATGTCTCAAAAAAATCAATAGAGGCAAGGACTTTGATACTCCCAAATGTTATTACTCTTGAAGTTATCGATATGCAACAAATATTAATATCATTGATTACTTTTATTACTAAATATTGCAAAATACCTTAAGGTAACAAGGTGCCTACCTTACAAAATAAAACAATCAAAGGTGCCAAGAACCACTTAAATATTGAAAGATAAGATTCAATGCTTGCTATTACTTGGTTCTTGGGCTATCCATAAACTTGCTCATCTATAAGGCTATAAATTAAATGCCTTGCCTCATCATGCATACATAAATCAAGTATCTAGCAATCTATTCATAGAGAAAGACCTCAAAGCAATCTCTAGCATCATGAAAGCTCAACTTCAAACTGATCTCCATAGGAGTAGAAATCAGCTTATAGTCCTCAATACCAAATTTTTGCAATAATGTCTCAATATACTTTGTTTGACACAAAGTGACTCCTCCATCAAATAGCTTGGATTGAATGCCCAAATAATGATGCAATATTCCTAAATCTAACATGTATAAACCTAAATTCAAATTATCCTTAAAACTAGGAATTTGTGTCTCATTAGGAACAATGAGAAGCAAGATGTCATTGATATAAGCCACAATGATTAGAGACACATTACCCTCATATTTGGCATATAGGGTGCTCTTAGTTGGACTATTTTGAAATCCATATATAGTCACATATACATATATCTTCTCATACAAAGCCCAAGGTAACTACTTTAGACCATACAATACACTTTTCATTTTTTACTTTGTTTTCTTGCCCCTTCTAAACAAAACCACAAGACTAAAAAATACATGTATCCACACTTTGTTTTCTTGCCCCTTTTGAACAAAACCATGAGACTAAAAAACATATACTTATTTATGTAAATCACCATTTAGAAATGTATTTTTATCACCCAAGTAATGTACATTCCAACCATTGTGAGCTATAATGCAAAAATGATATGAAATTTTCTATACAATAAGAGGGAGAAAATGTCTCACTCAAAGTCAATGCTTTTCTAGTAAGCATAAATCTTTGCCACAAGTCTAGCCTTATAGCAATCAAGTCTACAATTTGACTTATGCTTCAGCTTGATTGGCTTGTAGCAATCAAGAATTCCATGTGGCTTATACTTCAACTTGTTATCCCACTTAGTACTAACACCTTTTTTCCTTGAGGTAAGTCACATAAGAACCAAGTATCATTTTAAACAATAGCATCATATTTAATTGCATAGAAGCCATTCAATTTGTAAATTTTGTGCCTCTTTAATAGAAAGAGGCTAATCCTTATGACATAGACTAGAACCAATGCATAACAATCTAATGTATAAGATGTACTATAGGAGCTAGAATGATTGTGACTAGATAAAGATGCATCAATTTACTATCATGCAATGTTTGCACTAGTGATTTTAGTAGAGACCTATACTTCTCAATCTCTACTCTCTCATAAATGAGTGCATCATTCATATTTTCATTAAAAATATGCTAATCTATGGAATTATGAGAAACCTACATGGGCTTAAAAACTACCTTATTTGGTGCTATATTGGACTACCCACCACTAAAAAGTGGAAATACATTGTCATAAATGTCATGTGACATACATTTGTCTCTTTGGTACATGAAAATAAAGGCATTTACATAGTTATTGAGCTTGTATATCCCATGATACAATAAACCAAATATGATAATCATATCACCACAAGAGAGATTTTGAACCATACCTCTATCATCCAAAAAAGTTTACAACCAAGCCAATCTTGGCAAATGCAGCAACTAATAGCAAAATCTTCTTGACCTCTGGTATATACAAGATATCTATAAGTATAAAAGCACTATAGCTAATAGCAATCAACACAACTTTTCTAACTCTTTTAACAAGATAAGAGGAGTTATTAGCACATGTGACAATGCTACCTTTAGGGGGAAACTCAAGAGAAGTGTACAAACTGCATTGACAAGTAATATGCTTATTGGCACTATTATCGAAGTACCATACACCTAAATCCATAATGAACATGTAAGAATCATATAAAGAAGGGTCATAATTATGTTAGCACTAAATTTTCACTCTATATCTTGTATAACATTTGCAAATGTTGATTTAGAAGAAGAGGCATTTGCAATAGCCACACTAGCCTATTTCATAGCTAGTTTAGGGTAGTCCTTAATGACATGATCTTTAGTCTTACAATAATTGCAAAGATTTTAGTCACATTATTCTTCTCTTCCTTAGTATCCTTCTTTGTCTAAATAGAATTTGTAGATTTCTAGCTATCAACAAAAAAGCTAGTTGTTCCTTTACTTTTTTGACTAGCCACAAAAGCTTGATCTATAATATACATAATATACTTGTTCTATTAAGATTGTTGTCCTTACAATGAGACAAAAACCACCTCATCAAATGGCAAAAGATTTAGATTTCCTTATATCATCAAACCAAGAGTAGATGCTAAGAATCAAGGATTTTATTGAGAACAATCTCTCCATAACTAAACTATCTAGTAAAATCTCATATGTAGTAATCAATTGATCCTTGAGATCTTTGATCTTTGTCAAAAATATATCCATGGAGTCATCTTCATTTATATGTTCACTCTCTGCTTGCTTACATAACCAAGCAAGATAGACCTTGTTCCTTCCTTAGTGCAAATATGCAAGTATATCTTAAGCATATTTACTTGTCTTACATGAGTGAATGTGTGGGTTAACACATGATGTAATCGAGGCATGAGCCTCTCCATCTCTACCATCCCAACAAATTTGTTCAAGAGTAGGTAGTGCTGGTGCTACTCTAGCATTCACTAGAGTAAATCTAGTACCTACACTAGTAGAATGGGCCAAGTAGACATTATTTCAAAGTTATTATTCACATCTCACTCTTAATTAGTGCTCCACACATACTGGATGTATATGGTAACCTTGAATATAATCCAAAATTCTATGAGTGACCAATTCCTTAACTATATATACAAAACCCATTCTTTTTAGACACATAAAAACCATTCTTTTAGCTTGAATATAAATAAATTCATAACTAAAAATCCATCACACACAATAAAATTTACATAACATTCATGGTGCCTTGTAGGACAAGGAAACATTATAGCTTTGTTGGTCAGAGGAGTTGCAATAGAGGATACACTAAACTAGAGCCACAATCTTTGTAAAATTCTTTATAGGCTAAATCATTAATAGTACAAGAAAATACCTTACGAACATAATTGTGCATTTTGCAATAATCACAAGCCAATATGAAATCACCAATGAGACAAAAGGAACTGTCTAGTCTCCCATTATTCATGAGGAGTAAGCAACATTCATACTCAATCCCTTGATCTTCAAATATAAGAAACTTAAGTTTAGATAGTTTGAGAAATCTAGAGCAAGGGATGATCATCGACAATAACCTAGCAATTAGACAACTCATTGCAATGTGCAAACTATACCAATATGTATGCCTCTTGGGGGAAACATTGACCATTAAATGTGTATAGAGTCCATCAAACCTTATAAGATAGCTACTAATATTGTGATTGTAAATGTAGAGAACTATAGGGACTAATAGAGCACCTAGTTACCTTAAAAAGATGTACTTTAGATGAGACACTTAGCATAAAGCACAATAATAGACCCTATGAAACAAATTACAATGCATAGAAGCTACCTTGAGGTAGGGATGTGCACGTATGCTTAATCAAGATGGCGAATGAAGTTAAAATCCTAGTTGTCCCATACCATGTTCTCTAGAATGCAATGGAATAGTCACATCACTAGGATTTCTAAAAGCCTCATGGAGGAAATACTAACTAGAATGCTAATGGATGAAAACCTAAAAAACTATTGGCTAGACATATTATATGAGGTGATTGCACAGGCTACAATGATAGTTACATAGAGTGCATCCCATAGAAAGAGGTGTACACCAGAGTTACCATGATAGGCTTTGGTAGCATTTTAATGTAAACAATTTATGAGGCTCTTAACAATCCTCACAATATGTCCCTTATACAAAAAAGACATTACCCTAGAGAGGAACAAATGACAATCCCTTCGAGAAAACACAAAATAAAGAGAAGGGACAAGTTACATAGGAATCAAATGGAGGATGAACAATGGGAGAAAGCAATTGAGGCCATAAGAAATTAGGAATAACTAAGAAAAAGGAACAAGACAAGACAAAGACCATAATAAAGAAGCAAGACAACACAAATAATTAAAACAAAGAGGAACTAATGGTAACACTAGAGTAGTCAAAGAATAAGAAGCTAACAAAGCTCAAAAATAAAAAGAATATGAGGACTATGAGAGGGGTATTACACTATCCTTTAAAAACAGATGAAAAGAGGAAATCTTCCTTGGAGCGACAATATGAAGAATGGCTACAAAAGGTCCAAGAAAAGTGACAACTAGCAAAGGAATAGGAAAAGAAAATATTCCTAATATAATTTCATCCACTACACATAATCTACCTCAAGATATCTGGCTGTCAAGAAGCTAACTAAAAATGTTGAAAGATTAAGAAATAAATTCTCTTAAAGATACCTTAAAGGAGAAAGATCACACAATCAAAAGCTAGCAAGAAGAAATTAATTATCTAAAGGAAGAATTAGAAAAGTAGTTATAACTCTTGGTAGACAAGGGACAATGAGCTTAGGAGAAAGTCAAGACTATTAGAGTTCCACAAGGCAAAAGATTTTGAAGTTCTAATTGAGGAATTTAAATATGCACAAGCTAAGGATGATATTTATATCACCTTTGACTTTATGATGCCACAAAACACCAAAAGAGTGATTTCTCATTTCCATAATTGACAGGATCAATAATACAACTTTTTTTATAGCTACGAGGTTGTTCAATCGAATTGATAAAGAAGCATTTGTCAAAGAAACCAAGCATAAAAAAGCTTAGAGAATCAAATATATGCTTAGGCCAAAGGAATCCTATAGAGTTCAATTACCATAGAGAATGAATATTATTGACACTAATTGCTTTGCATTTTTTAGCTTTTGCAAGACCACCACAGCAAAGGAGAGAGGATCTAATGTATTGTCCTTACCCAAGGTGCAATGGCACTTCATTCAATCTTCAAAGGCACAGGTTCAACCTCTCAAAAATTCCAAATATCAATACTAAGGACCCTAACTCAAATCACTTATTCCAATGAAGGGACCTGGTACCATAAATTTTTGCATTTGTCAAAACTTTCACAAACTACCAAGATCTATCTTTCTTGGCGACTTGCAAGTACCTTTCCCTACTCATAATTCTATGCTGACAAAAGAAAACTATGTATGAGGATCAGCTCACCATTGTTCTTTGATGCAAATGCTAGACTTGACCAAAATGTTGTGGTTAGACTCATTCTCTGTGTAATATTTTTACCAACATACTACTTCAAGCTACTAGAGGACATGCTCTTACCCCTTCCTTCCATAATCTCCTAACTGAATGTAATCAGCCGCCAACAATTTACTTAATGACCATGACTTGCCTTGCTCGAATCTTATAACCACTTCCTAAGGAGTAAACCATGTCAAAATAAAAAATAGAAGAAATAAGAAAGAAACAAGGAAGACAAAAGAGAGCACAAGATTGGCCCTTAACTAAATGCATGTAATTAGCACTACACTTATAGGGCTCCTCAAGTTATGGGTGTCTTATGGCCTTGGTTGATTGGTTCCATCTCTCACCAATTAGCCTATCTTCCCCATGTCACAAATTTATGCAATTTTAAGGGTAGGACATAAGCTTGATCAAAATACATGTCACCTTGAATTTCATGGCATGAACCATCATTGCACTAACAGGGTCCTCAAGTGTAGGACACACACACCTTGGAGGAGGTCACGGCCTACCTAGTGTTAGACCCAAGTCCCAATCCCACACTGTGCACATGTACCACTAGCATTTTTATGGTATATACTAGCCTCAAGAAGACAGCACAAGGATTTTCTTTTAGGTACACCTTAAAGACACCTCAACACCATCAACATTCACCTCTATGCTTAGCAATTCTCATCCCAACCCATTACTTCTTGATCTTTTGCATCCCTAGTGTTAAAATTACTTAATGTTCTACCATTGGCTACTTAAATTTGATGTGCCAAGGGACCAATACTGATCTAGAGAGTAGGATGTATTAATCCCAAATAGAAGAGAAGATTGCAAAAATGGCACGAATTTTCATAAAAGTTATTCAAAGAGGCCAAAATGGAAGATTGGATAAAGAGATCAAAGATTGATCATAAGAGTCAAAGAAGACTAGTCAATGGATCAGAAGAAGAAACCCAAGGTTGATTGCATACAAATGGAGTGTCAGATATACAAACTAAATATAATGTGTGCTTGAGAGAGAGGCTCTCTCTCTCTCTCTCTCTCTCTCTCTCTCTCTCTCTCTCTCTCTCTCTCTCTCTCTCTCTCTCTCTCTCTCTCTCTCTCTCTCTCTCTCTCTCTCTCTCTCTCTCTCTCTCTCTCTCTCTCTCTCTCTCTCTCTCTCTCTCTCTCTTTGTGTGACTATAGTGGTGAGGGAGATTTTTTATCCATTCTTTGCAATTAACAAAGGAGCTTTCCCATAGTTTTGCTTGAGGTGGGAGCTTTTGCTATATTGCAAAAGGCCCCTTGAGATAATGCATGATGTCAAACATTACTATGGCAAGTGTTGCATGAGGTGAGTCCTTTACCATGCTTCCATTTACCCTCAATGTGTCCATGATAGGGATAGAGTGGCTATTTTTCGATACTGCATGGGTTATTTTTTACCTACCCATTAAGAGTAGAGAACAAGAGAGTGAGGGGAATGTGAAGAAGAAGCCTTCTCCTCGTCTATTGTTTTGTTGTCTTTTCTTGGTGGCATGGAGTAGAGTGAATCGAATCAAGGACCTGGGGCACATGAGGAATTCACTTGGATTGTGTGGCCATCTACTCCTTCAAGCTATAGACTACTACAATGAAGAAGGTGATATAGATAAATCAACTAAAAACTTTGAGTTTTCTATGTTTTTGGCTGTTTTGGGGATATATATATATATACATATTGGGGACACACACACACACACACATATATATATAGAGAGAGAGAGAGAAGCTTGGCAACTTGAAGCTAGAGTATGAGTTGACTAAGTTGTTCGGGGTAAAGGTGCCTTCGCCTAGCCACTCATGTATTACTACTGACAATACCCGCGCCTACACACTGCGGGTGATGGGCGCCCATCACCTCACTTTATTCTTTATTCTTTTAGTGACAGATGAATACAGGGAAGGCCGGTCACACATTATGATTGTTGGAGTTCCCACATTGTGAGTCTCTCTCTCTCTTGCTCTTGCTCTCCCACCATAGCTCTCTTGTGCAAGCTTCGAGCCCTCTCACCTTTCATAAATGAGAGTTAGTATTGTCTCACACATAGAGGACACTCTTGAAAGAATAAGAATCCCAACCATTGGAGATTCACCAGGTAGGGCTTTATATTGAACAACATTAATAAATTTTTAGTCAAGGAAAGAATGTTCCTTTTTTAACAGTATGAAACACATGTACTATGAAACACAATGTAAAAGGGATATAGCTAAATTTACAAAGCACAACAGTATGCAAATAATTCAAAATCATATATAGTACTTAGTGTAATCAACATTATGTTCTAGTACTTATGTAGCTCAAGGTTATATGTACATTGATGTTGGTCACTAATGTTAAGCCACTTCATAGGTCCAAAAACATGAAAAATCTAATCCTCTAATTGAGAATTCAATATCCTTATATGGTATATGATATCATTCATATAGGTTTGCCATCTATATATAGTCAAACTTCAATACCACTTCTCTATCTTACCTTATTACAAAGACTTCTAGGGATCCAAGATTTGTATAGTTTTCTTTATTTACTTTTTTTTTTTTCTCATACTAAGTTCGCAAAGCATGACATAGAGAGGCCAAGAGCAAAAAAGTATATCCTCTATCAAAAGGTGCCTTGTGGGGGGAAGGCTTGAAACTTGATGATGGTTTTTGGTTGCCAATATTTGGAGCTAAAACGCATGTGCTTTTCTTGTTAGGTAGAATCTTTATTATTCAATAAAGGAAAAAAAAATATTTCAGCCCATATTATCATTTTTAGTTTATAGAATTTGTTCTTAGAATGGTGGGCCTCAAATCCTAGTGGTTGAGCCATGTAAACCTCCTTCTTGAGGTCACCATTCAACAATGCCAATTTAACATCCATTTTGGTAAACTAGTCACTTCTTATAAGTGGCCATTGCAAGTAATGTGCAAATAATGGTTATTCTAGTCATTAAAACAAATTATTCTTTGAAAATCGAACCCTTCAATCTATGAAAATCTTTTGCAACTAGTCTCGCTTTGTACTTATAAGTTGCCACATCAGTCTTATAATTTACCTTGTAGACCCACTTGGTGCCTATAATCTCCCTCTTTTGTGGCCAATCCACTACCTCCCAAGTCTTATTCTTCATTATGTTATCATACTCAACTTGCATAGCTACTCTCCCCGTTAGATCAACAAGTGTTTCTACCAAGTTGATTGGCTCATTTACTTCTCTCATAATCTTAGCCATCAAGACTATATTGACTATGTGACCAAAAGCCTTTCTTTACTCCTCTACTCTAAGACCTCCTTGGTCCATCTACCTTTTCCTCAACAATTATAGGCATAGGATTATGGAAATCATAAAGCTGCTTCACCCATCATGGCATTAGATTTTCTAATGGTGTGATTATAGGTTGCTAAACTTCCTCATCATCTGAAGATGATGCTTCCTTCTCCTTAAGATAGGGTCTTGCGATTGGTTCATAGTGGACTACATTTTTTCTTGATGATAAAGTGGAAGAATTGGCCTTTTTCATCATTTGTGTCTTCTCCTTGAACACCACATTACAACTTGCTATGTAAGCCTTTTGCTCTCATCACTATAACCCAAGAAGATACATTTAGTGCTTTATGGTTTTGTATTGTTTTAATTATCCTTTGGAACATATAGCATTCACATCCAAAAATTCTAAAGTGTGAGATAGATGGTTTCTTACCACTATAGGCATCATGATGATTTTTCTGCTTGAAAGCCTTTATAAAGCTCCTGATGAGAATGTAGATTGTAGTATTAATAGCTTCTGCCTAAAACTAGTTTAGGTTATCTCTTGTACTTAAGCATGAACCTTGTCATTTCCACAAGGATGTGATTTCAATGTTCATCAATGGCATTCTATTGAGATAAATGAGGTGTTGTTAATTGATGCTTAATCCCCTTGCTCTTGCAAAAGCCTTCAAAATCAGTTGAGTTGAACTCATCACCACCATTTGTTCTAAACTTTTTTACAATTTTCCATGTTTCATTCTCAACAAGTTTCAGTCATTCTTTGAACTTACCAAAAGATTGATTCTTATCACAAAGAATGTAGTAATAGTCATAGGAACTTAGGTGACATCGGTTGTTCATGCTTTCTCCCTTGCCAATAACTTTGCCAACCTTGTTGATCATTTTTGTCCCTATCTTGGTGAACCTCACTTCATGGCCAAGTTTAGTTATGGAAACAACTAATAATAGATTTCTCCTAATCTTTGTAGCATAGAACACACTTGAAAGATTTTTTACTTCACCATTTTCAACAATAAAGAAAATAGTACATGTATCCTCAATAGGGCATTTTGCATCATTCCCAATCGTCATAGTAATGGATTCTTGTGGAGGTTGCATAGAACTATATAGATCTTTATTGCTGGTCGCATGATGGGAGACGCTGCTATCCAATACCCATGAGTAAGTGATAGACACTTCTTGCACCAAGGAATACAATTCCTCAATGGTCACTATAAACAACTCTAGCTCTACTCCAATCATATTGATTGCCTCCTTTCCTTTACTTTTCAGGGTGCCATTCTTCTCATTTGCCGTCTTCACATGATAGTCTACAATTTGACATCCTTTTTTCTTGTAGTAAAATCTATCCTCGTGAATTTTTTTATTACTACACTTTTACTTTTTGTCACCATTGGTGGAGACACCACCTTTGCCTTTCGCATTGTTAGAGACAAGAGCATCTCCACTACCGTTGCCTTCTCAAGCTTTAAGCTACAACTCCTCGTCTATTAATAGTGTACAAAATTTCTCAAATATCAAAGCTTGGAATCTCACCTAAGTGTTTAGGGAAATTACCAATCCACCAAATGTTGGTGGATAAATTTGAAGACATCTCCAAGTTAGCTTATCAATAGTCTTTTGTATCCCATTTGTAGACCAATACCAGCTATTCGGTCATATAGATTCTTGATTTCTATGATGAATGGTTTAATCATCTCTTCTTCAACAAACTTCTCCATCGTTGGTTGTTCATTCTCTAGATTTTGAATCCTTATTTTATATTTGTTTTGTATTGAGTTCTCAATACATTCCAAGCCTCTAATGCCTTGCTTATATACTGAATCATGGTCAAAATACTATTAGAACAACTTGTAATTAAGGTATAGAATGCATCTACATTCATTTATATCTAAGCCCATAGAAGATCTCCATTTGGAGGAATGATAATACTCAAATTTTATGGATTAGAGATAGATTATGATTCTTTCTTAGTCCCCATTACTGTCTCTAGGAGCTACAAGAATAAATGATAGTTGTAATTTAAAATTCCACAAATTGTATGTAGTTTGTACCATCTAACTTGCTAGTTGGTGGCCAAATCCTTAGTGGTTGAATTATTGGTATAGCAACACCACTTTCTGATGCACCAAGACTCCTTCCACATGATGGCATTGGTCCTCTTCATTGTTGAAGCCCTTGCCTCTCACATACTCTTCACTCCTTAGAGCCCCTTGGGCTCTAATATCATGTAAAAATTAGATGTTGCAGCATAACAAAACTAAGCAAGAACTAGAGAGTATAAAGCAAATAAAAGAAGAAAAGCAACTTCTTGATTCTAAAAAAACTAGTATAAAGATGGCTTTGTCCACTCATGCACTTCCATTGTGAAGCTTAGATGGCGATCTAGATAAATGATAGATAAAGAGCTTGAAGCTAGTTGGAAGATCTTGTCAAGAAACGCGTGATGGGGGGATGTGCTTGAGCTGCTACGCCAAATACACATTGTATACACAAGAGGAAGCTCACTCAAGAACACAAGAAGAGAGATGGAGGCCAAAACGTTTTCTTGCTGATTTTTCTTCTTCTTCCACACACTATACAATGTACATAGAGTATAGATAAGATACAACATAAAGGAAAGTGGCCTTCTAAGTCAAACAATGCATAACCGACTACATTAATCGACTGGCGTTATATCTTTGACAGCTGTAGGTAGGTGTAACAAACTAAATATAATAAGTGATAAGTCAGTGGCCATGTGAGTATCATAATGACCACCAACGTGCTAAGTGTAGACATGCGGACTCATCTAGCCAAGCGGTCCATCATCAATGTCCGCACGTGTTGAGCTTGCCATCTCAACAGAACTTTGACTAGCTAAAAGATAGATTGATGATGGCTTTGGAGGATTTTTCCGTTTAAATCTTGGGAAGGTTGTCAAGTTAGTTGATCCATCCTACCATATTATGAACCTTTCCTAGTCAAAAAATAAATATTTTGAGAAATATTTCATTTACCATGGGAAAAAGGGTGCTCCCCTCAAAAGACTCATCAAGGGGGTTGCTGGCTTGCTTGAGAATAACCCCCCCCCCCCCCCCCCCCCCAAAACCAACAACCACTTCCACAACCCTCGAACTCTAAAATAGGGGTCCATGATAAGTCCCACACCTTGCAACTCCAAATGGCGTGTATCAAATTGCTACCAACTCAACAACTCTATCTAACCCAAAGGCTTGATCCATAAAGATTACATTTTTTCCATCCAATTATATAGACCTTATTTGACATATAAGTCTGGATCCACTAGTCTCACACATGGCTTCTACTCATAACGGAGGCCTTATAACATTGAGTATTATGGATCATTGGTGGTATCTTACGAGGGTGGGGGTATTGAGCATATCTAACAAGGAGTAATCATAGTAGTCATGGTCTCAAAGGCCTTCATTTAGTATCCTCATATTTATACCTAAAGAATTTGCATTTGCAAACATCAAGGGATCCACAACATAGACCTTTTTCAACTTTTCTAGTGGTAATGAAAGCAAATTACACCTACTAAAAAATTGACATAAGGATTATCATCAAATAGTGCTCAAAAATACCAAACAAGGATCAGGATCCTATAGTATGCAAATAGGCCTTCGGACACTATCAAAATGCTTATTTGCATGCCATTGGTTCTTATACTAACAAAAGAAAAATCATACATTTATAGGCTTTGGGTTTACATAAGGTAAACTTTACTTTATATCGCTAAATACTCTCTTAGAGCTCAATACTATCGGAAAACCAAAATAGTTGTGTCATTGATCTCCTTGTTCTTCTTATGGAAAATGATGTCATTTAGAGAACTGGTGATGTATTGTGACTAGCCATTAGCAAACATCCACCACCACCTGCCAAGAGTCCGATTAAGCATCACTTTATTGTCCTTATCTAGGTCTTTAAGCTTTGTGATAAATCTTCCTTCTTAGGCTTTTTCCCGTGCATGATTTGAGGTCCCTTCCTTTGCACATCCCTTTATCATTCCTTGTCTCCTTTCTCTCTACATCGTCTTCTTTTCCTTTTCCCTTCTTTTTTTTCCGTTTTAGATTTTTTTGCTCTCCTTGAGATGTACATTGCATCTAATATATTTAATGTGTATACATGTGTCTTGACTCTTGGAATAACTACTCTACTTGGAATATTGAGAATCTAATAGGCCTTCACATCATCAACTAAGTGACTTGGGAGTAGTAGCTTGGCAAATCTATACCTAAAAAGTTTAGTAGTGTAAATTTCCTTATCCATCTTAGTTACTTGTCGAGCATGTGCATCACTCACATTGTTATCTTGTACAAAATCTCTCAAGAAGTCCTCTATAGCACACATATAGCAAGGGTACTTGTTTGTCTTCTTACATTCATATCATACATGTGATTTATACACCTCAAAATTGAAACTTTGGAAATTAGAAGATGGAACTCTTTCTATGCTTTTTTGATCTCTTTGAGAGTATTATACTACTAAACTCACTCTCTTCTCTATAGAATCTTGAGCCTTGGATTCTCAACCAAACATGGCATGTGTAAATGCCCCTTGCTTACCCTTTTCAAAATTTCCAATGTCAATTTCTCTCCTTTAGTAGCCTTGTCCTCTATCTTTTGTTAGGTCTCTCTATTTTCCTTAGCATTCATGTGTTCGTCAACACCTCCTTTAGAGTGTTATTCTTGCTGAGTCTCCTTTTCTATTAGTTGCTAAGTCATAAGCACTATAACACAAGAAGTATTTACTCCTTGAACCTTTGTATCCTAGAGCATAGCTAAAAAATTTGATTGCAACATGTTTTTCAATGAATATGACTTTGTCTCTATTTAAGTGTATGTGGAAATACCCTAAATATCTGGACAAAGTATTGGGAGTTGGCATGGCTAGCTTCCCAAAATACTTTGTATGATAGATATTTACAATCTCTAGATTAAGTTGGGGGATGATAATGGACACACAAAAACTTGGTTCATGTCCCACTAGTACGAGCTAGAAATCCACCATTATCATCAAGTAATATATAAAGAATAAGTGAAATGTCAAGAAAACTAAGTTATACTAATTAAAAAAGTTGAACAAAATAGTATAAAACAAGTTAAAACTCAACATTTTATTTTTATCCACAAGTCAATTGAACCTTGCTACGAACTCGATACCCAATCTTCATTGTATCTCTAGAAAGTCCTTTGCAACATGAGGTTTTGTTTGAGTGCTCTACTAATTTTTGCAATCATAGCCTAAGAGTTTTGTTGGTCTTCCCAAGAGTTTTGCAAGCATAGCCTAAGAGTTTTGTTGTCATCCACAAAAGTAGTGGTGTTGGTTTCAAGGATGGAGAATTCCTCATTGGTGTCATTCACTATATCTCTCTCATCCTGACAATGCTTTGTAATGAGTCCAATGCAAAAGTCCTCCTCAAGCCTTGTGAACTTCTAGGTATCATAAAGTATAAGGAATTCCTTCAGTAGAATGGGAATGAAGGGGAGATTTGTGAAAGTGAGGGACTCAATAGCCATTGTGATTTATTGCTATTTCTCTTGTTCTTGTAGATGATCCATTTTCAAGCTTTCGAAGTCAAGCTTCCTTAATAACATCCCCTCCTTCTTCTAAATACCCAAGACCTCCAACATGTCCATGTTAGCTTCCTCAACATCTCTCAATATTTTGTGAGTGGAAGCATTTTGTTGAAGTTTTATTGGATTTTAAGGCTTTTTTAATAAGTCACAAGGCTGACAAATGCAGAGTAAAATTCAAAAAGCTCACACATCTTTTTGTGGTATGGACAATGTAATTCTTTCTTACAATCACCAGGAAGTTGTTGTAGTTTGATTATCCTATCTGGACCCTACAATACACAAAATGGCATTCCAAAGGTATGCAAATGTCCTTTTGTGCACGATAGGGATCGTGGACCTCACAAAGAGGAGTGTTTTTGGCCACCTTTTACTTCAAATATATGCCAATCATTTGAAAGGAATGAAGAAGACGAAGTAGTAAGAACTTAAGCGTGAGGGCCAATACCTTAGATGAAATTGCTTTAGAAAATGTCAATAATATTGTTACATGCCTTGAGTCATGCGATAGCCTCCTTTCGAGAGAGACTAACAGATGAGCATGATGAAACCCCAATCAAGCTCTTGAAGGGCGGGGCTTCTAGTTCTATCAGTTTGCATAAGGTGAAAGGCCACATCAAGAGAATTTGGTGCAAGAATATGAAGCAGCGCAGAGGAAAGTGCATCGTAGGTGGAGGCGATGAGTGCCATGATACGACAAGACGAAAGAAGTTTAGCAAAGGACTGCAGTGCAGTCATGTAGGCATGCAGTGCAGGCAGGAAAGAGCGCATCGTGATGCAGTCCAAACCCCCCACGTAAAGAGCTGGACAGTCGCCTTCACGTAAAGGCCATGGCCATGCAGTGGGAAGACGTCGGCGCACGAGACTGCTCAAAACCACCCCCCCCCCCCCCCCCCAATCATGTGGATTTAGATGGGCCGCTTGTTGGCTGCGGGTGACGGATGAGGATATCTTGCATGCAAGGCGGCGGACTTGAGCCGTCAGACGTTGGCAGATACGCCTCGTGTGTGTATGGGTCCATCGTCCATGTGAGGATTACTCACGGACTGCACCTTCCAACACTCTATTAGGGAATTCCGGAGTTTTCATATACTTTGGGAATTGTCAACAAGTAGGTAACATATCTAACCACATGGAGTTTACCTTAGTATTATATAGATATTAGGTTGCCTTCCCAAGTCTTCCTTTTTCACACGTAAGTTTCTTTACCTTTTATTTGAAAGTGAGACTTGGAAAATTTCCAAATTCCCTGATATGGTAAATTTCCATTCTCACGACTTACATTTCTCTCATTTTGGATTCTTTCATCTACAGTTCTGCACATGCATTTCCTATATTTACCTGCATCACACTTGTGTTCACTATGTTGTACATATTTTTGGATAGGTATAGAACTGTGTACTTCTTATGGCTTGTGTTGATGGATGGTTTTGTATCGTTTCCTAGTGATTTCGGATCGATAAATGATGCATGTAGGAGTATTCCAGCCATGCCCGAATTCCCCTATGTACGACATGCAATCTGGCTTCACATACAATTGTCAGTTGTAATTTCTTTTCATTGGAAGTCATTTCTTGGAGATAAGTGTACCAATCCGAATATCCTAAGGCTATTTTTGTGACAATAAGTGTGCCATTTCTAATGATAGGACAATTTTTTAAATCTTAGACCCCATCCCACACTAAGGGGCATTCTAGCATCATCTGAGGTCTCAAATGCACTCTGTGGGGTCTAGACTGTCAACTTTCATGATACTTCCCGATCATTTTTTATGTAGATCCCATTGCATGTGAAGGGTCCTTTCAACACTATCCAAGGTCTCAAATGCGCTTTGTGGGGTTTGGCCTCTCAACTTTCTTGATACTTCCCAATTATTTTTACCCAGACCCCATTGCATACTAAGTGGCCATTTGGCACTAACCAAGTACTCAAATGTGCTCCATAAGTTCTCAATTCTCATATTTTCCCAATACATTATGTTTGCTTAGATATCAATTGGGAAGGTTTGTTAAAATACATTGCCACACCTTTGCAAACATGTTGTCATATTTAATCAATGTGTCTTGTTGTAGATCCAAAGCCTTGCTTCATCCGATGTGGCAAGGGTAAAGAACACAACAAAGAAGGTTTAATACCTCTTCCGTAACAAAAGGAGTGCACTCTTACTTAGGAGAAGAGAAGGATGAGGAAGTAGAAAGTCACAAAAGAAAGAGGCTTTTTTAATTAACCTCTGAAAAATAATAAAAGTTATTGCTTGTAATAGTTAACCTTAAGGTTTTGTATAGAGGGTTACATGAGTGACTTCTACGTGAAACAAGGTGATGAAAATCACATCTTGTATATACACTCTCATTATACTAATGATACTCTCTATTTTGAGTTGAATTTGCAGATTCCTGCACATTTTCTTTGATTGGTTATCTATTGTTCGATTCTTTTAAACATTAGAGCTATTTTTCATAAAAAGCCTTGAACATTTTGTAGAGGAATTTTGCCTTTACTTTTCCCACCACCACCTCTTGTGGTTTTAAAGGATAATATTCTTGCTTGGCGATGGGATTTCTCCAAGCCTTATGTGCTCCATACTGACAATGGTCTATAATTCTCAATAAACTATGTTCCTTGCCTTAACAAAATGTGTTGCACGAGGAAAAACTCATCAAAGCCATAAAGAAGTGAGGTTATGAATGAAAGTGAAAAACATTATACTTACTAAATGAAATATAATGTCATTTTCTTTGCCCAATCTTTTACCATTTCTTTCACTCATCTTTTTATTGCTATCTTGCATTGTTCGTATTCTACTTCAATAGTCATATGGGATTATCTTGCTCTATCCATACCTTCATACGATCATTGCTTTCCTTGCATACTAGCCACAATTGTTAAGCATCCACATAATTCTTTCCAATATTTCTATATTGCAATTACCTAGATTTTATCAAAATTGGAGAGAGATATTTTAGCCTTTTCCCCTCCCATTGATATAACACCCACTACAACACCTAATTTTCCAAATTGCTAAATAAGTATTATATTGAAGTTGCACATGACCCTTCAAAAGCCCATTCTTGAAAGAATTTCTTCACATACTTTAATACAAGTGTCCGAAAAGAATACAAGCTTAGTAGACAGGCATAACCCAAATGCAAACTTAATAGCTTATCAAGAATCTGAATCTCTGCATGTAATGTACAGATATGTACTATTTTCAATGGAATTTATAGAATGGCATCCCAATATGGATCTTGCAATTTTAGTACTACACCTCTCTATGTTTGGCTTCATCCATTATTCAGTGTCATAACTCAACTATTCACTTTGTCTTATAATGGTGCAGCTCCTAGGTTCCTTGTGTCAGACCGACCTTGTAGTCACCCAAAACCTTCGTGATTTCCAAATACTACTTGTAACGATATACTAGCTACATGTTAACTAGCTTGTTAGATGCCAACAAACTACCTAGCTAGTTTTCAACTACCCATAGTACTCTCTTTCTCTCTAACACCTAGACTAATCATGAACTACCATATTAGCTTGTAATCACTAACTAAATACCTAGCTATATAGTTAATGACCATAATATTTGTGTATGTATGTTTAATCACTAGTTACCTAGTCATTAACTAACAACATATCTATCTTGTCAGTAACTAGCTATGTAGTAAGAGGTTCTCTTATTGGCTACATGGTATGGTTAGCCTCATGCTAGTTGTTTTCCTTGTTCACCACATTCTAACTACCTATAGCTAGAAGTCATTTTCCTACTAGCTAGTTCCCTAACTAGTAAAGCCAATGAATTGCATACTTCCTACTCAAAATTTTTGCTACAATCTAGCTACGAAGCTAATTTGTTGCATATGGGCTATGTAACTAGTTAACTTCATTCTAGCTATACAACTACTTTGTTGGATATGGATAATTAGTTAGTTAGCTACATATTGCTATCACTCTTGTTAATTGCATTTTGACTATGTACTTATGTAGCTAGTTTGTTATATGATACTAGCCATTTAACTAGTTTGTGGTATAATGGATATCTAGCTTATTAGCTATAAATATTAGCTACCAACCTTGTTTATTACATTCTAGCTATGTAGTTGTGTAGGCACTTAGTTGCATACTAGCTTCCAACTAGTTTGTTGCATGGTAATTATCTAGCTACTGCACAATAGGAACTAGCATAAAACTCCATCTTCCTTCTTGCCTCATGCTTTCAAAAATGGATGCACTTTGCTATAGCACTGGAGAGGTGTAATATACCCACCCCTAGCTAAGCCAAGGGAGTCACTCATATGCCCTTCCCAAGCAGTACCTCTAAATCCCACAGGATTCACGGCCTTAGGTAGATAGGTGACTTTTGTGTCTACCTTACAATAGGACATCAATGTCTCAATCCACTAGGGTTCACATGAGGTTCCTATACTACTACATTCACCTGACAACAATCTAGCATCCACCAAGAAGGGTCACTTCACAACCAATCAAGGATGAGAGTAGACTAACACCACACTTGGTTCAAAGAGAGTGTAAAATGAGGGGGAGTTGTAAGCATCGGCCCCTCTACCGCCATAGCATAGTCAAACATCTAGCCCTCTAAAATGGTGTTAACTAGGGTTCTAAGACTCAAGCCTAGGCACTCATAGAAGGGTCACTTCATAACCAATCAAGGATGAGAGTAGACTAACACCACACTTGGTTCAAAGAGAGTGTAAAATGAGGGGGAGTTGTAAGCATCGGCCCCTCTACCGCCATAGCATAGTCAAACATCTGGCCCTCTAAAATGGTGTTAACTAGGGTTCTAAGACTCAACCCTAGGCACTCATAGTATTTTAGCCTTAACCCTATTTTCCCTTTCAATAAGCGCTTGACTAATTGAGTCTAATCATCTATAGGATAGCATTTTTGGGACCATATCCACATGCTTTTCACCCAATGTACCCCTCATCCTTAGTTTGTTAATTCTCTTTCACATGGTTCATTAAACGTCCTTTAAGCACATACATAAAAACAACTGAAAACAATATTTTCCAAGTAATAACTTGAGCATGATACTATATAATTTGTATAATTATCTTCTTTAAAATCAAGATCCCATTGTTGGATATTACAACCTTGTTCTAGGTTCCCACCTTCCCTTGTCTAAAATAAGGGTCTATATGGTGCCCATACACCATGCTCATTGTGGCAATCTCTTCTCCATCTTAGGATTGTACATGGGTTTATCGTAGCACGACCAAAGCGCCTTTGGCCCCATACTACTAAGGAGGGAACCCTCCTCTGACAATCAATCTTATCATCCTAAGTGCCAATCCCCACACTCTAGGTGGTTATACTTCTTGCTCGAGTGATATAGCAAACCTTGGTAAAGACTCAAGGGAGATACAGTACCTAAAATTGAGTGCTATTATTTAGCAAGCTCTTCATTTGTAGCTTTTTAAGTGCTTCTTGAAGCTTTTTGGTCATCACTTGGATTTTTTTGGTTATTTTATGGAGCTTTTTGTTTGATTATGTTATCGCTTTGAATTTAATTATTTTGCTGTTGCAAACTAATTAGATCAATTATATTAGGATGTTGAATTGCAAACTAATCGCAAACTATTGAATGCTTTGATCTCTAACAAAAAATAGGTATGCAACTACTTCTAAAGCATGAAGTTTTAGCATAATTTTATAAGTTTATGAAGTAATCCCAATTTAAGTGAGATCCAAAATCCATAGAGTCATACATAATTCCCAAGCATCATCAAGCCCCATGGCATGCACTACCAATACAAGGCATCATATTAAAAATAATGCAACTACAAATCATGTGAAATCATCATCGTCACTAGGATGAACAAATGGCGGTCCGCATGCCACATCAACCAAGCACTGGTTGTAGAGGCTAAAATCACCCTCAAGGCACATACAAAAACGATGCATCTCTGTGCATGCTCTACCAAGGCCGCCACAACCTGAAAAAATATCCAGCACATAGTTGAGATCCTCTGTGAACGTAGCAAGGAGCCACCTACAAAAGAAACCATTTAGTAACATCCATAACAAAAGCATGACATATCTCAATGCAAAGTATAAACCAGTCTAAGAGTGTATAACGCACCTATAAAAAGCTAGTGATCTTTTTGCACCCCCTCGAACCTCTACACCCTCCACATAAGTGTGCTCAAATGATGTGCTTGGAGGTCTGTCTCGAAGAGGAAGCTACGAGAGGCAGGAAACCTGTATGGGCTAACCCTCTCGCTAGCCTCTCTATCATATGAAGGGACATGCATCCCTCGATAAAACAAGCCAATAGTAAGGTCCATGACCTAGCAATGCAGAATCATCTTGTTAGCTACTTAAACTTTTATTTTAAAAAGTTACAAGTTTGTCTTCAACAACTTACCTCCTCTCGAGTATCAGGGTGTCTATATCCACCCTCACACACGAGAGTCCATTTGCAATGGAGCTTCAATCCAATGGCATGAGCTCCTCTAAGCACTTTTCCAAAGTGTTGTGCAAGTCCCAAAGTCACCAAGAACCCCTCATCTGCCAAGAATCTATGGGCTAGGTCCATGACACCTTTGACAAGTGCACTAGAAAATGTATTCCATTCGGGAATCCCTTTCAAATGTAAAGATGTATAAGACCATGCAATATCACATGAGTTCATAAACTAAACTAATGCAAGCACATATACCTTCTGCCTCAAGGCCAACAACAAGCAAAGATGTAGGAAAATCTGCAAACAACAACATAGCAACCTCATATGATGGGACACCATTACACTAGTAAGAGTTGATGGTATTTCCCTCCATGAAGCGCTTAATGCTAAAATTGAAAACACAATAACAAAGCATAAGTAACCATTACAATAGATGTGTATATAGAGAATGGTGATAAAATATACCCATCCAATGCAAAATCGTGATCGATGTCACGTCTACCAACAGAGCATCTACGATAGTTTGGTATTGAAATTCTATCATCAAAATAAAGTTTACTTACAAATTTTGATGTTGGCTAAATGTTAAGACTCAGAATGTAAAGCTAGAAATCTACATACCTGTCTTGCGTATAGCGGGAGGTCTACAAGACTCTTGTATAGGCTCTGATGACTAAGTCATGAACGACATAGCCCGAGAAGGTGTAGTATGTTGCAAAGATCCCTCAAAGTGACCCTTACTTTTTTCCTTTTCTTTCCAAATGCTATGCATGTCAAAACCATCTTTTTTGCCTAAAGTTGTAAAGAAAAATAGAAAGGAAAGCAAATTATTTAGTGTTTAATGTTTAGATTTTATATTATCTTCAAAAAAATATAAAAATGTACTTTTAACATGACTCCAATAATCCAAAAAATGATACTTGATTCACCTTCTAATTCTTCATCCAATGAAACAACTTTCTCTTTGTGTTTAGACCTTTGCTTTGTTGTACCAACCTCATTTGATTCACTTATATTACCTACACAATATAAAGACAACAAAATAATACTTTAATAAATTGACTCATCAAATGAAAATCTTCAACTCTATCATTCATGCAAATTGGCTTACCCTTGCTATGCTTCAACGCATCATCTATCGTGGGGATATTCTTTCGTTTTCCCATGGACTTTTTCTTCATTGTAGTATCAACAGTTGCATCACTAATGGCACCTAAGTAGTGTGAAGTCAACACGATATAATATCATATTCATGAAAATTAGAAACAAGGCTACTTGGATCAAACTAAAAATGTGCATTCCATCCAATATACCCTTTGCCATGCTACCACCACAAGTCGCCTTTATCCCCACAACATGAGGGACCATGTCTATTGTATTGGACATTTCTAATTTGCAAAAACAACAAAGTTAAGAAAACACAAAAGTCTAAAAAGTTATGATAAGTTTCATGTTAAACAAATACATTTTTAGAAAGTACCATTTCCTTCATCCTCTTCTTTGTGCATAGAAATTACTCTATTTTGTTCCAAAAATCCTGCATATAAGGCAAGTATTAGTAAAACAAATAGCTAAGAGCAAGAGTTACCACATATTTACTATGTTTGGCTCTCAAAGTACTTACTCTCTCTTAATTCAATCTCTTGCCGTAGAATGTCATCCAATGGATAGTCTATCCACCATGGACAAATATGCATTTCCCATTCAGACAGACCCCTCTCAAGCAGTGCTTTTGAGAACATACAATTTTCACATCCCAAGTCCATCCACTCCTCCACTAGAGGAGGAAGGCTTTCTAGCACTCCACTTTCATGTAGACTACGCAACCATCTTTTCCAAAAACATAAGAACAAACAACAAAAGCACTCTTAAGTTAGAATACATTTGTACATATGGTATTTAGAAAATATGGTTTCTTTATACTAGAAATACCTATATACCACCCTCTTGCTTGATTGTGTGAGCTCTGGAACCTTCTCAGAGTCTCCAACATTCTTCATTTCACCAAAAATATTTGCAAATGCCTTTAAAATATGTAAACGTCTTTGGCCTTTAAAAAAAACATCAAAGCCTCCTGGAATCTCAGTGCCATCAACTTGTAAGCTCCTAATCAATAAGGAGCATTCTCCAATCATATGAAACCGATACACCTCTTGCTTCATGTAGCTACAAAATCTCCTTACGTCCGCAAAGTGTGACATAGTGGAGTCCTTTGCCTTTGTGACAGTCATGAGAAGTAAAATCTCCCTTTTTCTAATATATTGGTTATTGAACAAAACATAACTTCAATATTGTTGAACCAAATTATGTTCAATTCCAAAAAATAAGAGAACATTAGTCCATGAGGAAAACATACCTCTCCGAAGCAATATTAGCACTACAAATGGCATACAATTTGTCCTTGGTAATAGCCATCATGTTCTTTTCATCCCAATTCAATGCAAACAAAACAGAAAAGAAATCCTTTCCATGTGCAGTATTAGCTATTCCAAGGTACTTGTATCCTTTGTCCCTCAATTTATCTTGCTCTTTGTTTATGAATTGTTTTCTTTTTGCATTATAATTTGCCTCTGGCAATGCCTCCTCTTTGAGTATGGCAGAGTTATAGTCATTCTAAATAGAAAAACCAATACACTATTCATAGTTATGGTTAAATTCAAGGTACAACAATTTGTTATGCTGAAAACTAAAATACTATACCAAACTTTTTACCTTCCACACCAAAAGTGATATTAGCAAACATGGGTTCTTGTACCATGGATCATTGCCATGGTTACTTTTTCCCTCAATTTCATACTCTATTTCAGCCCACCGTCTTTGAGAAGGGCTCATCCTTTCCAAAATGCTTTGTTTATCAGCGATGCCAAACTTTTGGAACATGAAAATTTCATGACCTAGGTTGGGTTTGACATGTGCTCTTGTTACACTACAACATTGAAAATTGTCTTTAAATTTTAAGATTCACACATAAATAAAACTTATTCACATTCACATAACTAATAAATGAAACCTATTGGCATTCACACGTAAATGAAACCTATTGGTATAAATAAAATATCTTGACATTCACACATAAATTATCTTTATATTTTGAGATTCACACATAAATAAAAACTATTGGCAATATTCACACACAATTGATGATCTATTAACCCATTTGAAAAAGTTAATAGTGATAAGTATACTTACGCATTTGATGTATCCAATGCTAACAATAGTTCTCCTTCTTTCTTCTTCTCCACTTGAATGAATTGAAATAGAACTCTAACATGTCACGAAATATCTTCATTATAAACTACATACATCAAATAATAAAATAAATAATTAGTCAAAGAAGGAAGTATCATCACAATAAACAAGAAAAAGCAAGACAATGCATAGTTACCTTCCTTTATCATCTTCATCCATGTCTTCAACCTATGATTACCATCCCATACTAAAAACTTGCGCCCTCTTAAATCAGCCCATTCATCAGTCAATTCATCTTCAAACCTTTGGTTAACTTCTCTCTAAAGAGGGCCCCACTCTTCCAAATTTTGGGGAGATACATCCATTAGCTCACCAGTGGGCCTTCTCAAAGAAACCAAAAATTTCCCCATTGTTTCCATATACGAAGCATTATCGAAAGATGAAATCAACCATGTAGCATAACTAGATGCAAGCCTTATAGCCTCATAGGGCACAAGTCTACACAAAGGGATAGGAGGAGGAGAAGTAGACCTCGTTACAAAAAATGAGGCCAACACATCTGACATAAGCCGAAACTTGACATTCTCTCCAATGTGTCTATCATGTTCACTGACCTCTTTCTTTTCTTCATTAGCAACATCCTCATTCACCTCTTCATTTTCCTCATGTACAGTTTGCAAATCTAAAGACCTCCCCTGTGTTGTTTCACCACACTCCGTGGTGGTAGTGTGGGTGCTCATAGGATCAGCATGAATGTCATTGCTTGCTTCATCCATGCTATCCTCAAGCACTTCATCATCAATGAAAGGAAATTTTTTCCTTGGTTTTCCACCCTTGTTATTTGGAGATTTAGAGAATGCACGGGAGGATGCTTCTTGATCGATACTTACTAGTCTATTGCATAGACTAGATCTTAACCTTGTAATTGGAGTATCTACAAAAATAATTTGAAAATAGAATATAACATTTATATGGAACTTTAAAAGAGTTGCTTAACCATTAAGAATAGAATATGTAAATTTAAAAGAGTGATTGAATGACTTACTTGGATGGCCCCTTTTGCTTTGACCTCTCCTATCACCACCATGCTGACCTCTAGCCATGCTCAGAAGCACTAAAACAAACCACAAATCATTTTAAAAATGAAGACAACTCAACTAAATCACATGTTCTATTAATTAATCTCCACCAAAATATGACCATTTGACGCAAACAACACACTTTAATATCATTTGTTATTTGGTTTTAATAAATGTATTAAATTTTCTTAATCATTTGAACCTCCTGACCACATTTTCACCCCCGCACCCCCAAAGGGGGGATACTTCCAACCCCTTGTTCCTGTCTGCGTTGACGCAGACAATGCTGAGTGTTTGACAATTCCCAATCCAAAAAAATCAAATCATGTCACACTTATTTCTTTAGGATGATTTGCATACGATTTAAAAATGGTTTAATTTTTCATGCCTTGGACTCGCGCGGTTTACACCCACTCTATATGGAGGGGGTGTAGGGGGGCCATCAGCCCCCCCTACTACTATCGTTGGGGGGTTCCAAGGGGGGCCGGCGACAACCATGATACCCCCCTTGGCGGGGTTCGGGGGCAGCACCCCCGAAGCCAAAATTTTGTAGGTAACTTGGCTATAGAAGAGGTTTAAGGGGCGGTTTAGGGAGGAGCAGTGGTTTAAGGATGAGGGGATGAGAGGGGAGTGGTTTAGGGAGTAGGGACTGAGAGGGGAGTGGTTTAAGGAGGGACTAAGAGGGGGGCGGCTGTGCACTACCCGCCCCATTTCATAAAGTACCCCGCCCCCCCACCAGGTCGTCTGCGTTGACGCAGACAGCGGGCGGGTACTGAGGGTTCCCCCTCCTCGCCTTCTCCCTCTCCTCCTCCTCCCTTCAGAGGGGGCTGCGCCCAACCCCCAAGAGTTGTCTGCGTTGACGCAGTCAGCCCCGAGTATCCCAAAGGTCTCCTCCTCTCCCATTTTTTCAGTTTACTGTCTCCTTCTCTACCTCCCCTTTCCTTCTCTCCCCTCCCATTGTTATTCTCTCATTGTCTACCTGCTCTTCCATTTCTTTTAGCCATAGAGGAAAAATGAAACTTGAAATATAGATTTTCAGCCATAAGGATGGAGTGTAGAGCTTACCCTGTGAGTTTGATGGAGAATGTTGATCTTGTTTGAGCTTGTTGCGGGGGCTACTCTCCTTCTTGCTTCTTCTTTATGCCTTCCGACTTGCAATGGGAGAGAAGAAGAGGGAAACAAAGGAGAAAAGGAAGAAGAAGAAAAAGAAGAAGAAGAAGAAGAAAAAGAAGAAGGACAAATAAGAAGATATGTCTAAACCATTATACACAACTTTCAATGGCAAGCGGTACGTGCATATTGAACATCCATCATGAGAGAATGTTTCTCTCGAACACTGAAATTTTATTTACTAAAAAATGTAAATACTGACGACGCCTGACATCTAACAATATAAAACGTGCTTATAAAAATATGTGCTACAACACGACATGATTTTCGAAAAGACATGATTTATTTTCGAAAAGACATGTTTTTTTAAAAAAATTATTTAACTAAATCTTGTGATTTTTCAATATGTAGACTTTTTTTAATGATTTGGTTCATTAATGGATTGATTCGCAACTTCAACCGTCACTAAGAACTTGCCCATGGAGTAAGAGCTCATTTAATCCATATTTGGTGAGGGTAACGGACTATTATTTCTATGTTCAAAGAAATTGATAAACAATAGGTATGCTATTAGATATAATATTTCGCCTTCATAGCTCCATTGTTTGCTGAGTTTCAAACCCGCTTTTGTGAGAGACGATGGCAGACGTTACTCTTCAATGGTCAATCGACTCCGAATCACTGGAACGTATTGTGTCCCTGAGGGATGGAAAGATTCTTGTGAGCTCTTATTTTCTTCAATCACTTCTACCCCCTGACCGGAAGCTGGTAGGTTTGTATGCTATTTTCCAACTTGATGCTTACAGTGAAGAGATCGCGGTTCATGGCCAACCGGATATCAATGGTGCGGAGCAATTTTTGCTAGATTCTTCTCTTTCATGTCAGTATAAAATAGTACATTGTGATACCACTTTCACCATGGACCAAGATGAAGGACTACACACTGTAGAAAATAGCAAACAAGCTCATTTACTTTCAGGACCTGTTGTAGACATTACATCTGATTCCTTCGCAGAGACGTCATCTCAAACTTCTTCGCCACTTATAACAAATTCTTTTTGTGCACCCGTCTCAACTCCGACTATTGACTTAGAGTCAGATGATGAACTTGATAGTCCTCATTCATTTCCACAAATAAAGAAAGAGATTTTACCTTGGATTGCTAATAGTCCCAGAGGAAAGAAGTTGAAGGCTTTATTGCAGATGAGTGAATGCCCTTTTTATGTTAGTGAGATTCCAAGAGAGTACAATGGTTCTGTTGCTTTCGTTCTTTTGCCAACATATGGCACATCTTCAAACATGGATGGGATGCAGCAACAATATGATGGTCATGTCTGGACAAGATCCCATCCAACTAATATCTTCCCTGATGCTACTTTGAGAATTAGCCATTGCCTTGGAGACTTACAATGGCATCGAGTCAATTGTCCTTACTATGAGAGCAACAATCAACATAATAAAATGTATTTTCATGGTTACCTCAATAGCACAGTGAGCAAGGGGCTACTTGCAAGTGAAGAAAAGCATTCAATCACGTGTCACTATTGTAGTAAAGTTGTCACTTGTTATGCAACTTGTGATTGCAAAGTTTATTACATTTTGCTAAAGGACACAAGCATGGAGAGATTGATGCTTCATGTAGGTACTCACACACACAATGTGCAACCAAGGACTTCAATGGCTGCAATTAAAAATTTTAGATCTCTAGTTCACTCAGTTTTGCAAATGAATCGACATTGTGGTGCTAGGAAGATTCAAATGATTGTAGCAAAACAAATTATCACTGAATCTTTGACAAGTAATGGTTCAATGGTGGAGGGAGAACAAGAGATTACAAACTTTTTGGAGGAGTTAATGCCATTGGTTCAAAATCAGAGGTTAGTTTCGATTATTCAAGTCTGCAAACTATGGCTTGTAGCATTGTTATTAGTTTAACAAACTTTCGTTTGTTGAGGTTGCAGGTTCAATAGTATCATGACATGCCAGAAAAAAAAAAACATGTGTTATTGGAGATGGCTTTGATAACATTTTGGAGTTGAAAAAGAGATGCATGTTTCCTTTTTCTCATGGCAGTAGATTTCCAGGGCAAGGAGGGGTGGGTGAAAAAAGTTACATTTTCAAGATGTCTACTAAAGGACCCGGCTCTGGAGTGGAATTGGTTAATCAAATGCGACGCTTAGGAAATGGAGACCTTTGCAAGTCTTGGGTTCACTTTGACTTTACACACAGAATAGATGACTGGGCAACAATGTCTTGTTCTATGTACGATCCATGGTTTGTTCGGGGACCTTACTTGTTATCAATTTTCGTTAACATATTCTAGTTGCTAATCACTGTATTTCTTATTGCAGCTTGAAGGGGATCTGGTGATTGCTATTTATGATACAAAGGAAGAGGATAGAGAAACACAAATTCTTTTTTGGAGATGCCTTAATAATGTGATGCTCGAGTGTGGACACCCTCTTGCAGACTTTGCAGGTTTTATGGCGGATGAAGCCGGTGCAAATTGGATGGCGATCCGCACTGTTTTCAATGCGGGACCTAACAATGTTTTGGAAGGAAGAGAGCGATCGTGTTTGTTTCACTGGGAACAAAGCTTACAAAAGCACACAACAAAATACGTGCCTTCAAACCTTCAGAAGCATCACTTGAATTTATGTGAGAGGTAGCGCCTTTCAAAATCCATTGAAGAAGGCAAGAGGAATGCCACAGCTATACAAAATTGGTGGCAGCAAGTAGGACTACCTCGCAATAGTACCGTACCATTGAAGAGATGGATCAAATGGTGGGAGAATAGGATAGACCATTGGGGTAGTACTACACGTGTAAATGTTTTTTTTTTGTTTCTATTTGTTACATACACATGTACTAATATCATTGGGGTGGGAATACCCAAGTATGAGAACAAAATAGACATGTAAGAGGAATTGCTGAGTTTTTTATTGGGTTGCAGGCTTCCTTGAGTCCTTGGGAGAGGGCTTGTATTCCCAACACAAATCTTTCTGAGAGCATGCATGCAAGTTGGTTGGCAGGGGAAGATGGAAAGAAGAAAATTGGTTTGTATGATGCATGCGTCACTAACTTGATCAACTCATATATTCAATGTTCAAGGCAACTGCCCTTCACAACTGGAAGATACTCTGGAAGTGGTCCCGACATGGATGCTCTTATTAATAGGGTGGTTGCAAGAAATACCCCTTCACCTGCATTCATAGCTCGAACAGTTCAAGGACCAGTTCTTGGCACCCCCATGTATGGAGAGCCTTTCATTTCTGGAAACAAAGAAACAGTTCAAAGGAAAAGAAGAACTCTAGATGGTTGTAGCTCTCATAAACATGGCTATGTAATGGAGTCAAGGGATAGAAAACAAAAAGGACGACCACACAAGATAAATTTTCAAAATAGAAATGACCAACCTACAGAAGTGGGCTTGGACCATGAGGTGCATGCAGTGCTGATTGAAATGGATCTCCCAACTAATATTGTCTCAGAGGAGGAAATGCATAGAAGTTTGTGGGCCATCCGGAGAATGCATGTTCATTGCAAACGAAAATGTTTTGGTATTATAAATAGAAAGAAGTGCTGCAACGTGATAGAAAGTAGATCACCTGGGTTACTATGCCCTTCATTTTGGTCAGAGAGGGAATTTCAAGGTAAGCCTATTGCACAATGGTTCTGGTTTTGCAGTCATGATGTGGAGCATACATGGGATGTTGATAAACAAGTTAAGCATGTGCCCTTGCGACCAAGGATTTGGACTATTGACAAGGGCACCAATGCTTCTGTAGAGGAGATTTCAATTCTTATAAAAGGAGGTTTTGTATTCAAGCATGATGGCATTCCACCTACCCCCAAAAATACTACGACCCATGGGACAGAACCACTTACCTCTTCAAGTGGCAAGCAAAGAAAAAAATGGAGACATGGTATTTCTAAGGATGCAGAAAGAAAAATTGCATTGGCTGAGGCATTGGATGTAGTTTTCATGGTAGAGAAAGTAGTGGTGGCAAATGAGAAAGTCATATTTTATGTTATGTCAGAGCATTTGTATGAGGTGCATGTCAATCCCGAGCCCTTCTACACGTGTCCTGACTTTCAAAAGAGAGAGTTGGAAAGTAAACCCTTCCTGGCTTGCAAGCACATGTATTATGTCTACATTCGTGTGCTTGGGATGGACAAAAATCAACATATGATGATGCATCAACCTTCCCTAAGCAAACTGATTTAAATTTTATGCTTGCCCTTCCGCAACACATAAAATGCAAATCAAAGACTTGAGAGTTTTATGTTGGCTATTGTTCAATGAGATGGGGACCATGCAGTATTGAATGAAAGATTTAAAGGGCATATGAAGAAGTGGAGGTGGACGTTTATTTTGGATACATGATGTGAAGGGACCACATATTTGGTATTTTTCTTTTTGAGCATAATGAAAACTCTAGTAAAAGTAGACATTATTAATCATGGACCAGTTATCCATTTGTGGACATGATTAGACGAGGATCTAAAAGTGGAATTATTGATCATGCTTTTTTGATTCATTGAGGGGACCATCTATTTATAGGTTAGGGATCTCTTTATAAACTATGCTTATTTAGTATGCCAAGTAATTTCATTTTTCCTGATTTGATGCTCCAACTTCATTTTTGTTGAGCCAATTTTTTTTCAAGGTAATCTAGATCTTGCTCCTCTTCTCCTATTATGAAAAGTATGCAAGTTTATTGTTTGCCTTTTGCTATGATGAATACATCCATAAACCTTGGTATTCACTGAGGGGGGTACCTATTTGTAGGTGATGGATCTCATTATAAATCATGCTTATTTTGTGTGCAAAGAAATTTCATTTTCTTAATTTTAATGCTCCAAGTTCATTTTTGCTAGTTGTGACATATTTTTTCTCAATGTAATCTCGATTTTGTTTCATAAAGCTTGTTGATCACTTCATTTTAATTCCTCTCAGAGGATTGTCTATTTATATGTGAAATATCTCTTTATAAATCATTCTTGTTTTGTGTGCAAAGCATTTTCATTTTTCCTAGTATTGATGTTCCAAGTTCGTTTTTGTTGATTGTGATACTTTTTTCTTAAGGTAATCTTGATCTTTGTCCTTTATTCCTATTACGGAAAGCATGGTTACATAGAATCTAATCATGTATCATCTACTCTAGTCACATTTCTAATATATATTATGGTTGCTTCTCCTTCCCATGTTACACCTTCTCAATTGTTTGCTTCCCCTTATCACGTTATCAAGGTGTTTTTTTATCTAAACCATGTTCTAATTTCTAATTTTCATTTGTTAATTGGGTATTTTTTATCTAAACCATGTTTCATCAAACCTTTGATTGGCAAGTTTGCTATTGATATAAACCATGGCCAAGTTTGATGTTAAACCAAACCATGATATGGTTGCTTCCCGTCCTTATGCAACAACTCTACTCTTTGCTTCTCTTTTGCATATTGCTCTTCCTTCCACTTTCCATAGTCAATTCTACTAATTTTTATTTTTAGCACAAGGTTTTCTTTAAATTCTACATGAGTCAAATCATGCCTGAACCTACACAAGAGGAGCTAGACATGAGAAAGACCTTCAGAACCGCAAATGGTAAACTAGATTCGTTGTCAAAAGCTACAAACTATGATGAGAAGTGGTCAATAAATGATGCAACCTTTGCCATTGGAAAGGTTGAACAAATAATTGGCCAAATTTTTCAACAAGAGAATGAAAATGATATATCCCTTGTAGATATGTTAGAGTTAAAGCTCCCTACAACCATTGCATATATGAGACGCTTTGGAGTGATTAGTAAAAAAGATGAGGAGGATATTGACATTTGTTGCTATCAAGTCCACATATCGATACTATATAATAGCTATATATAAGTGGCTTTCATAATTTTCCTAAATAGTTGCAAGAGAAATAATTATATTTTCCTATATTGAGTTCTTTTTGTGTTTTGTTTAGATTGACTCATAATTTTAGAGATTAGTCTGATTGATAAGGGTACTTTTTGAGATGTGTGGTAGAAACCCAATTTTGTTCATTTTTCTCTCTTCGGTATATTTTGAGAGTTTGAAAAAAATGGTCCCTTGAATAGCTTGTTTAATACAAATTTTCAATATGGGTAACAAGATTATCCCTCATAAAGTTACAAATTTTGTGAAAAAACTCCAAGTTTTGGCAAATACATTGAAAGACTCTAAGTTTTGGAAAATTTTGCGAAAAAACTTCAAATTGGGGGCTTGCTTTTTTAAATCCCCCCCTAAAATTCTTGTTTGATTCACATATGCAAAATGCATGGTAGCTCTTTTTTTTCACAACAAAAAGCAACCATACCAAGACACAAAGATTTCTTCTAAGCATTAAATTCACTTCAAGCAATCCACTTGCATGATCTCAAACATTTTTAAGCTGATACCACCACATAATGTTGCTAGCATCAGTATTTCTAATAATAACACTTAGGCCTCTATTACAACTAGCAGTTACTACTAAATATATTTCCAAACTACTAACATTATATGCCTAAGTTCTAACATTGGGCTACCATTCTAACATGTGGTAATAGGAAGAAGATTCACAATTGCAAGGTCATCTTGCTTTAATATGATAAGACATTTTTCTATTTTTATGTGAGCAGGGACTTGGTTACATCACAATAGATATTTGGAAGCCAAAGCGATTGTACATTTGCTAACATTTTCATGTTCCATCTTCAAGTGGCTCCATTATAATGTAATCTCATCCATAGTTGTGATTGGAATTAGGTGTGTAGTCTTCACACCCTAGCTCATACATATACTTGTTCTTCTTACACTTGTGATTTCCAATAGCTAGTACAAACTCGAGAGAGTTTGTGCAAATGAGAGAGGGGTAGAGATGGAGTTGAATCAATGCCCTTTTAGACGCCTCAAACATAGTTATCAACCCACATTTAGCAAGATTAAAGTGGGGCTAATCTAATCACCTTAGTATCATTACAAAATAAAGTTCAAACTATCTTTTCCAAGTAGCATTAGCTATATCTTAGACATACGAGTTTTTGTGCACCATGTATCTTTTAATCATCCTACCATGTCAAACCTCATCAAGGCTGTCTCATTATCCTCCATTTTCATACATTAGCCATATCAATCTTCCTCAAATCCCTTCTTTACAACCTTCAAGTAACTATCAAGCAATCAAACCTCAAAATGAACAACTTACGTACCCTGCTCTATCATGTCCCCATCTATTCTCCATGGAATACCTATATTATTAACATGCATAACATATATTTCATGTATAAACTTTGTCCTTGACAACCTTCCTAAAACCCCAAGTCCAAAACGACCATGATCAACTGGTAACCTAATTCACCTTGTGAATTAGATGAATCAACTCCTTCACCTTATCTAATTATTTTGGCCTCATTGGTGCGCGAATCGGATACTAGATGCATACGTAGAGAGCGCAGGAAGGTCCCCAAGGATAAAAGAGCTCTACTTAAGCTCAAAAAGTAAGAAAATAGATTTGCACAACATGAAGAAAAGAGACCAATTGGATACAATCTCCCCCCATGCCTTGTGTGAGCGCTTCACAAAGCATGTATTTATAAATTTATTCATCTCAAAGCTCAAAAATAACCCAATTTTACAATTAGCATGATTTGGCTGTTGTGTTTGCTTTTGTTCAAATAAATAATAAAGTGGTTGGGCAGCCCAAAAGTCGAACTATGCCCAAATACAATGTCCAATAATGAAATATTTAAACCGTGCGTCCATGCGCATACAAAATAATAAATATTTGTCAAGCGCTTCAATAAATAAGCGCACCTAAATAAATATTAACGCCACGCTTTAATGATAAGGCGTACGCCCATCAAAAGTGATAATTTCTTCTAGGTAATTTGAATACACACTATTGCCCAGTGCTTCCCAACTCCACTCCTGCCTGCTCTACTCATTAAATAAATAGATAGGTTGGAACTCTGTCCTAACCTTAATTTAATACAAGTGCACTCTAAACTCAAAAACATCCATTAATTTAAATATGTATTTTGTGGAATCGCCCGCTATGAAATCACCCATGTGCACATTAAATTAATATGATGCCCAAAAAGGACAGGTGTCCCCGTCAGCTTCTCGCACAAGGAATCCACCTTGTATACGAGCCCCGGTAAATAAATATAGTTTTATAGAATCCACTGTGGAATAAAAAACTCACGGAATCCACAGTGGTCTCACAGAATCCACCGTGGAATATGCCTCCTTGCACCACTAATTGCCTAACTAACATCTCGAGGAGATTATGTGACTAATACATCACAAACTTCCACAAGGGAATCCAATAATGACCCAAAGAATTATAGCAAAGTCCTCCAACCAATGAGTTTGTTGCATTCATACTAATGATAGGATGGGTAATGTAATTAATGAGATGAGTTGTTCATGGGAAAAATCTAATTACTTTTGGTGCCCATTAACCCTAATGTGATGGGAAATATTTACATTGATAGCGAGCATTTAAAGTGTTTCGCAATACCCTAGAGTTTGCAAGTTTTATCATGAAGATATTTAAACATAAAAGTTTTAGACCGATGATTAAGTCAAAAGGATGACATCTATATTAAGGCCCTTAAGAAATTGTTCCATTAGGCTAATGTTTAGTTTAACCAATTTCTCTGTGCACATGAGATTGGCAAAGCCTGTTTGCACTTGAGCATATATGAATATCCTGAAAAATAGTAGCATTTCTAGTGAAGAGATATTAGCATTCACTATTTATCACTACACTCTCTCTACTTTTTTACTAGTAGCCTCACTCCATAAAGGTCTAGAGGTTTTATATTACAAACTTATTTGAACATTTTGACATCTAGTTTCAATTGCCATGCTTTACCTCTCATCTTTATGGTCACTCCCCCCACTCTCTCCTTGAATATGCTTTTATATATACTCGTGATCTTCTTTGTTTTAGGCATTTACATTTTGTGTTCAAATAGTTATTGCTTTCATGTATAGGTTTAACATATGATCTAAGGAGATTAGTGCAAAGTTTGAGCACAAATCTTTTGCAAGGATATGGTTTGTAGTGAAAAGCTTTTAGCCCTCATTGATTTAACATTGTTGAGTGCTCAGAATGTTTCTAGTAGTTGCCCCATTGTAAAAGCATCTAAAGCTCATATCATGTCATATTTTGACCTTTTTGGCATCTAATTCCTACTTGCTCTATTTTGTCATTCTTGTTTCTCTCCTTGTATTTGAATTTGTGTATCAAAATTGGTGTTTATATATATTTATATACATACATTCTAAAACTACATTTCATAAATGGGTAGTCCATTATGTGCATACATTCTAAGATTGATGTAGTGAATGGGCAATCCCTTCTATGTTAAAGATAGCACGTATCTAGATATTAATCAAATCTCTTCCTATGTATACTCATGCAAGTTGCATAGATAGTACATACGAGGATATTAAAAGAATATCTTCCTACATATATTCATGCAAGTAGCTTCTCATTCCCCTCTCATGGCCCCCCTCCAATTGAGCTCATCCTCCTCTATCATTTCATCATCAATGTGCATGCATTTACACACATGCATGCATTCATGTGTGCACACTATATATATCTACTAGTATAAATGCACATCATCTTATAGGCATGAATACAGAGGTAGAGATTTTAAAAATGTGTATGCACATTGCTTAGCCAATATGTTAGTGCTTCTAAATATGAGCTTAAAAAGGGTTCACTATCCAAAGTTAATAAAGCCATCTTTGAAGCCCTTTAGAAAACGTATTTAACCCCTACAAGTACAACACCCTTACAAATACTTGAGCAATCCTTTCACTAGCAATGACTCAAATGACTTCTCATAGAAATGGGCAATTGAGTTGCAAAAATTGACTTTAACAATTGCAAACAATTCTCTAAATTTTCTCTAAAAAGATTAAACTAACCCTTACAAATACTTGAGTAATCCTTTCACTAGCAATTACTCAAATGATTTCTCATAAAAATGGGCAATTGGGTTGCAAAGATTAACTTTCACAATTACAAACAATTCTCTAAATCTTCTCTAAAAATATTAAAATAGCCTAGTAAGCAAGATTAATTTGAGGGAAACATGTAAAAGAGTGATGCAAAAAGAAGGCTCTGAGTAGAATTTAATCCCACACTAGCACACTAGCTTAATAGCCACTGTAATTTGAATGCTACAAACACGAAGCCTCCATGTGATAAGAAGAGGCATCATTAGCATTTACAATAGAGAGGGCCTTTATTTGTCCAAGTTGTGGTAATAAAATGGGATGCACCTTTTGATTGTAAATGAGGTGGTGGTAGTTCAAGCATTAAAAGCTCATGAGCAAGTGTATGACAATGTGAGAGAGAGAGAGAGAGAGAGAGAGAGAGAACCAAAAAACATGGAGTGAATTCTGCTTTTTAAAGTGTCAATCAAGCTAGTCACTCTAGAGTTCATTTGGCATACTAGAAACAACTAGATCTTTCAAGGTACAAGCATCCCAACTAGATGGAGACAATGTCCAAAGCTAGCCATATTTGGGCAATGGCTGGCAAGTGAGGAGCCTTGAGTTGCCCCGGACCTGGCCACAAAATTGTCTTTTGTAAGGTCATGAGCTTCATGAAACCCAAGGTCTTCCTTATTAAAACATCTTATCTTTACGCATGTTTTAAAAAAAGTCAAGTGAGCTGAAAGTTATTGAGCTAGTTGCCATAATATGCAATTTAAATTTATAAAATGTTATTACTTTATGCAGAGCCAAAACTCATCGCCCAAACTCTACACACTGACTTGCTACAGGCAGGCCATGGAAAGAAACAATATGATGGTGATGGAATATAAGTCTACTATCCAAATGGAAGCAAAGTTGGCATAAGCTTCCCCATACACCACAAATACCACACCTCATGTAAATCGCATCAAAGCCATTCTTCAGCTGGATACTTCCAAGCAACACAAACCACCAGGACGGCCCCTTCAACAGGCATATTCCAGCGTCCACATGGTTCCATCTCACATATCATAATAAGACCTTCATTAACGATTGCATTATGTAAGATTCCTCTATGTATCTCTCTCTTTCATTACCCATCTTGCATGATGATTTTAGTGCTTTTAAATTTGCATGTCAGAAAGATAACTTTGGTGAAAATAAGTGCAAGTAGGGTAAGTTTAGACGCAGCATCTCATATTTGTAAGTTTAGAAGGTTCAAATACAGTGAAATGTGAGAAACAACCAGAGCAATGGACAAATTAGAGCTGTAGACTATTGAAATCAAAACAGGAGTTTACTCCATCCAATCTTATCCAAACCTTCTAAAACATCAAATAAGCATTAATCAGATTACAAATGCCCTATCTGCAATGCCGAAATACAGTAAATACAGAACAGCAATTTCCAAATTATTACACAATCGCAAGTCTGATTGTCATCCTCTCAGACTCCGTGGATCTCCCTGGAAGACAGCAATACAACCCTTTCCCTCGTTCTACCTTACAGTCGGTCTTCTACAAGTGTGTGCCGTTGTGCAGTTGCTCCAGACAGAAGAACGATTATTAACCTCAAAATTAACAGATGAACAACATGTCTATCCCTGCAACATCCTGAGTAGCTCTTGGTTACCACAGCACCATCCTGAAGCCCAAAGCATCATAGCCATACATATCCAGGAAAAAAAAACCCTTCCCTCAGTAGTGGCCTAAATTTAGCAAAATCAAGTGCCACCATCAGAAAAACTGCCCTAGTATACAAAATTCTCCTGAGCATCTTCAGAGCCCCACTCCATATGTGAGTATCCCTCCAGCCAAGTCGTAGATGTCTTCAGAGCATCAGAAGTGACAATACAGGTATTACATGCAGTACCTTCTTGACAGCTTCCAACTCACTGCAGTAAGCTCTCAATAGCTTCAAAAAACAATGATGCCAATTCTGGGCTGGGCGTCTTTACTGCACACTTGACACCCAGAGAACCTGCTTGAAAGGTGAGCTCAACCAAGAGAGGAATCACCTTCCCTGAAGTATATGGAACTTTCCCAGATAAGTACAAGACTTCTTGATTTGTATCCTTGAGAGAACGCCTGGCAATGTAAAACAGATTAGAGGCTGACAGCTTCTCTAATGCCACATCAAGGTTGCTAATCATGGCATTTGGCAAATCCCGTGAAACTTCATGTGAATCAGGGAGAGCTTTCCATGTCTGCACATGCCATCATAAAGGTTACAAGTCAATAACTCGTAGTATTAGGAATGCAAGTAGAAAAGGCTGAAGGGTTCAATCTAACCTCCAGAAATGTGTTGCGCTCCAATTTGCCTTCCTCTAAAAATAGTGCTTGAAGAGGAATTTTGTCTGTGAAATACCAGACTGGCTGTTGGTTATTTTTTACAGCCACCTGTAGCACAGAATTAGGTGGCCCTACAGACATGTTCTGGAAGAGCACCATGGGAAGGAGAGTGTTTGCTGAGGCACCTGGAACCAATGGAGGAACCTGCATGATAATATGCATAGGTTCAGCTCATCACATTACAAAACTTTCCAGTAGCAACTTAACAAACACGTCAATTAACTACCTGGAGAGGTCCAGCAGCAGCAAGCCCAAAGGTATTCTTGTTGAATTGTATCATGAAACCATCAAGCAAGGCCGGTGAGTTATTCTCAAATGTAAGATTGTAGAAGACCTGTCCATCACGTCGAATTATTTTCCCATTTATTTGCAGCCCTTGTCCAGCCGATGCAGGGAAGATAACAGGCAAGGGAGGACTGCAGGCAAAAAACAAAAGGATTCGCCTGGTCATGTACTGCATGCAAGATAAACATTATGCTTTGCATGTATAATATAGATGAGATCTATTGAATGATGCCTTATATAAATCATCCATAGCACACTCACATAATGGGCACACAAAGTAACTCCAGGTTTCACCAGAAACTGCAATATTTACAGGTCTACAATCTACTCAATAAACTACACAAGTACACACTTTGAAAGCACAGATACCTGCACGACAGGGAACTGCCCCATCACAAGTGACTTTGAGAAATGCTGGTCAGATCTACCACATTGAAGCTTAATTTTTCGAGCAATATGGAATGCCAACTCACCCCGAAGGAGCTGTTGCAGTAGGCTGACTAACAGGTACAAGGGCATTATCTAAACCAATTAGATCACCCAGCAAGTCAGGCATAGGAGCTGCTGATGGTGGAGCAGCACCTTGAACAGGTGCTGCAGTGGGGCGAGAACCACCTGGGGCAGCTGAAGTTGAAGCCATCTCAGGAACAGGAGCAGAAGATTCATTCTGACCGGAGTCTTGTCCTTCCAGATATTCTTCATCCTCTTCAGGCCGCTGAATGGCTGTCTTGACACGACTAACAAATGACTCTGGGGGCTTATGATAAACTGAAGCCAGCGTAGCAATATTTGCAAGCAACTCATCAAGCAAAGAAGGATCTAACAGGTTTGAGTCATCACTTATAGTTGGCTTCTCTGCAAGTACAACGTCTTTGGCTGCCTGCAACACCCATGTATGGGAAGACAACTGAAATGTTTAATCACAGAAAACTACTTATGGATGTGAGATTTCCTTGCAAAGTGTCAAATTAGGCTTGAAGAAATATAAATCTTTTAATCCATATATATCAAACCTCAGGATCTGTCGACAACAGACGCCAGTATATATACGCTCGATCTCGAAGGTCTGGGTTGTCTGTCTCTTGTGTGGCATTGTTGAGAACAATCTGTATGTCATAGTGTTGAATTGGTGAGTAAGATTGTCAGTTGAAACTCGCATCATGTAAAGTTAAGTATATCCTTATCCAAGCACCTTAATTCTCAGAGTCAAACATTTCCTCAAAGCACCCTGCTGGTGAAGAGAGGTAGAACTTAGGTTCAAAGAGAATGAAGATATAACAATGCTGTACCTGTATCATCTCTTGAGGGCGCTCGGTTGGCTTCTTAAGAAAGAGCTTTACAGCAGCAGTGAGTAATTGCAGCTGTACTTGAGCTGGCTCTTCTGGAAAAGTTTCCAAAAAACTTTCAAGTAGCTCATCAGCATTATCTATACGCTCGGCATACTCCCCTATGATCCAGATCATCGAAGCCTGTATTTATTGGGAGTAATCATGGTGATTTTCTCCTCCTATATATATGTGACTTACGCAGGGAAAGACATATGAACATACCTTTGCCTCTGGTTCATCTAATGTATCCAAATTCTCGCACAAAGTCGCAATGATGGACTCATACCTGACTGACAATATTTTGGTGAGGTGAAGCAAAAGACCATGAAACAAAATAGTACCAGAGTTTTGGAGATACTACACCCTACATGTTTGGGTAGCGTCTGAAAATGTCTTTGATAACAATAATGGCTTCCTGCACAACATAATTGACCTTAATTTTTATAAGGTCCAGAAGCACCCCTATACACTTTTCAGCTGCTCGATCCAACTTGATGGCACAACGTCCAATAGCCCGGACAGCCTTTCTAACAAAATCCACATCTACTTCTGTGGCATATTCTTTGAACTCCAACAGAACCTGGACAACATATGACCAACTACGATTGAAAAGGTATAATGTTTGCAAAAGTTCATAAGTCGGTACCCAGATAAAGAACAGAAATCAAGTTTTTCACACAAACGCAAAAACAAGACCACCAGGTAAGCCCACCAGTATCATTACTTATTCAGAGAAGCATTTTGCAATTTGAACCACCCTATGATGCATTGTGCTGTTGCAGTTGAAACAAGCTAGTGCACACACAACTGAAATGATCACCATAACAATTATTTAAGTTTAAAATCACCAATCAACAACTCACTCAGGTCACAACATCTCTCGTGTTAACTTGTCAAACTGTTGAAAGCAATAAGTGTCTCCATACATAGGTCATCTTGCATGCTTCTCTAGAAGGCCCTTGATACACTGATTGTTGTGCTTGCTGATCTCATTGCATAATTAGGGTTAGCACAGAGAGTAAGACAAAACGTGGAGCTGAGTTGTAAATTTTCCTCCCAAGTTTGGCATAACCTATTGTATGACTTAAGTTAATGATCCATTAGCAAGTTTTATGCACGCTTGCCACATCATCAACTTACTTGGCTTAGACCCCTATTAATATGCATTGAATGGCCTGAGCCTACTATTTTAAGTGGCCTTAGGCCATGTTCATATGCGTGTCTCATACGCACATAACAATCTTACTAAAACGTCCTTCTAGGATCCAACCGACAAACAAGACACAAAGCAAGTCATACCCCCATAAAGAGACCATAAGGAAGTGGACATCAGGCTCACCCCTATTGAGCTAAAATAGGCATTAGATGCCGAATTAGCCTCTTAAACAGCCCCAAAAATGCTTAATTAATTAAATCCCTAAAATAATGCAAGTCCAAGAGAGTTTTAAAACGACGTGCGGTACGGGGTCCTAAAACTTTCTATAAATAGGCCAGTTGCCCTCCATCCAACCTCTATCTCGTTTTTCAAGTTTCAGAAGTCGTATCTCTCTTGTTCACACCCCGTTTGACGAGGACATCACGGTCAAAGCTTCCCCTTTCTATATGCTACCATCTGGCACCTGATTCCAGCCTCCATCTCTGCCTATTGGCTAACGCCATCACTCTCCAGCTGTCACCTAGTCCTCTAGAGCTGCATTTACTGTTGTCGCCATCTATTGAAGCAGTCGCCATCACTCTCCTACTATTGCCTAGGCATCTAGCATCAATGTTTGGTGTTTTCTCTCTCTTTTGTCTATCGTCAAGCTCCTGGTGGCTGTGTTTGCGCTCATCTATTGTCGCCCAGTTTTTCTCTCCTTGGGTACCTACCTTTTTTGTCTCTCTCTCCTCACAGTCTATCTACATCAAATCCAGCCTTCTATGGCTGTGTTTGCTGGTGTACGACTCTCAAAGGCTGCCTTTGCTACATTTTGGAATCCATCAAGAGTACAACACATGCTCCTGCTCAACAACTCTATTGAAACATGAGAGTTTAGGGTTCAGTTATCATTCCTGCACAGTCAATTTGTTGCATGAAAATTGTACATTCAAATTTCCTTCATTCATTCAGATTCACTGTGCTCATTAACTTTGTGTTACCTTAACCCTAACTATGTTCTTTTGAGTTTATGACTTGTTGTATGCTTTAGTTAATGTTTCTATGTTAGGGTATTTCTTCACATGGTATCAAAGCAAGGTTCTCTTCCATGAAACCTTGCGTTTGATTGGGAAGCCCTTCACAAGAAGCAAGAACAATGTGAGAGCAAGATGACTTCGAACACAAATTTACCACATCATCATGATGCTCCTGAGCCTAGCACATTGAGACATGCAATAAACTGGGCTTTGCAGCTTGCTCCTCCATTCCACATCGTTGGAGAGTCTTCAGACTACCCTAGAGTCCACAAACCATACAAGACTTCACGAGCCAAATATGACCTCATTCTCATGTATCAAGCTCAATAGCACATTGAAAGTAAATTGAGTTTCCCCCTTTAGATTTAGTGCACTAGTCTAATGATTTTGTAGAAAGGATAGAAGTTGCACAAAAAATTAATCACGCTTATATGGAAATTGGCATGGAGTATAAGCCATTTTCTACTCTGCCTTCATTCACTCCCATGTCAAGTACGCATGATACTTCTCAATCTACAAGATATCGGAGATGCTAATGATGAAGGAACTACCTAGACCAAGTATTGGTACATTAGCCCTAAAGAGGATAGGTATTTCAAATTGCACTCAAGAAAAGGTAAACAAAATTTGCAAGAATCTATGTTGAGTGCTCCTTCATCTTTTCCTTCAACTTTTACATCTCATGGTCAATATGATTTTGGTGATTTATTTACTTCTTCATTTGCACTTAATGGACAAAAGGATCCTAACACATTTCCCACAGCAACTCAAATGACAAATCCATTTAATCTCCCACCCATCCCACCCATTAGTTTCGTTGCACCTTCCTTTCAACTTCCATTAAGTACACCACACATCTTCTCACATCATATCAGGAGGTTCTTAACCCACAGACACCTTTCAAAACCTCGACTTTTCCCTAGCCAGGTGGTGTTCCCATGATGGAGGTTCATCTCCTTCCATCCCTACACTTTCACATTGTTCATGGCTTGGAAATCCCATCCAACCACCACTGAGTATGGATCAATTGATACTACAATTCATCTCCATGGCATTATCTAGTGAGCCTTCTAGTCACTTTGCGATGCCCCAACCATCTACTAGACAAGGCTTATGTGTTCCGATGTCCCCACCTTCACTGACACTTTATGTAAACATTCATGTTTCAGTGCCTTCACATCAATTGGCACCCATTGAACACTATCAACCTATTTCTATCTACCCACCTCCCCCTCCTACTTATCCCCCTCCAAAACCTCCTTTCTATTCCACTTATCCAACATGTTATGGTTCTTCCTCTTCATTAGCCAAACATGCCTTTAATGATAAAACTTGTTTCAACAAGTCCAACTTAACTACTTGGTCAAACCTAATGAGATATGTCCTTGACTCCCAAAACCTATGGGATCTTATACAAGGTTTGGAAGCCCAATGTGACTCCGCACTTATTTCATTCACAGCTTCAACATTTCAACTTAGAATTTCCGCATTAGGCAAACTTGGCTGATTGCTATGCGGCTCTAGGATATCACCTGTTGCATCAATTTGAATCATCAACTCCAAAACTTTAAAATCATTGACCAAGATGACTTGAAAGTAGAGTTGACTTAGTATTAGCGTCTTTCACGAAAATGTGAAATTTTGAGATGCTTTAATCTTGTTGATAACATTTGATTAAGTTATTAATCAAATGTGCAAGGTTGTTTAGCACATGTGATGCACATGGTTGTTATTTCATGGTAACAGGCTAAGGACCCCGAGGATAGAGTGGGTGTCAAACACAAAATTTGTGATAAGTTATGCTAGCTAGACTTAGGGGGTCAATTGGTGTCAATTTAGCCAATTTAATTATGGCTAGGTACATTTAATTTTGGGCAAGGTCGAAAAGGCTAAATTTAATTTTTAGAATTATTAAATTCTAATGTTATTTAAATGGCTACATAATGGTGAAAAATGGGTTTAGAAGACTGCCACTTGGCAAAAATGCCCATGCAAACTAAGAAAACATTTCTAGGGGCTAGATCTCAGCCATTCAATCAATTTACAGCTTGGGAGAGGGAGACAGATAGAGCTACTGGTCCATTTTCTGATCAAAAAACAGCAATTTGCTGTAGAAGATAGCCATCTAGGAGCCTTAGTAAGCAAGGGTGGGACAGCAACAAGGAGTCACCTTCCAAGGGCTGATAACAGCATTGCTGATTAACTAACAGCATTTTAGAGGTGTCCTAGCAGTAGGTGACTGCATTAAATGCAAGCTGGAGCAAGTAGCAAGCATAATTTAGGGTTTTCTTGTGAAGAAAATCAGATTTCTCTCTCATCTTGGCTTTCTCTCACCTTCTTCAACTCATTCTTAGGAGATCTGAGCATTTTCTTGGCCATTTTGAGCACATCTCAGTCAAATTTGGTGGACAGCAAAGAGATCTCTGCTGTAAACTAAATTCTTGCAAAAATTAGGGTTTGACAACCACCTTGGGACACGTGCCAGTTGGTAAGGGCATCATACACTAAATTCAGCACGGTTGTATGAGTGCGTAGGTCATGTTGAATTTTTTACATAGGATGTGAATTGCCTGGGAAAGTCTGGTCCGATCTTGTTTGTTTTTCTATTTCTTTTTCTTGATATTTTTCTTAGTGGTGGTTTGTTTGGGTTTTGCAAGAATTTTCCTATTTTTCTTGGTTGTGTATATGGATATCCTGTGTAGTCTGAATGGCATCAACCTCTACTCCCCCGATTGTGATCTAGCATGTGCCATTGCCCGTGCATGACTATTCCCTTCTCTTGGAGGCGGATTGTATTCACCATGCTAATCTCCGTTCATCTGTAGTGCTTAAGTTTCCGCCAATGGTGGACAACAAGCTCTGCTACTCTTTCTTGGCGTCATACAACAAACAATTGTCAAGGAATTCAAATGCCAACCCATTCATTGTAATTTGCGACAACATTTGATCAATTGGTGGTTCCATTTGTGCAAGGCTTGGGTCGAAAATCAAGGGGTAATTGACCTTAATTGATTGTTGATTGCTGCTATAGCAAAGAGGCTTTTTGAAGCAGCAAAGGAGATTGTGAATCTCTTCTTGTACTCATTCCATTAGCAATCAAGGTAAAAATTACAGAAAGGGGCGCCAGTTTCAAGGCCAATAGGATGTCCAATGTCCGAGATTATTAACGTAATTCATGCATTTCAAGTTATATTCATTTCCTGATTGCTGTAGTTCAATGCTTAATCAAAGAATTACCGCCCTTTCCAAGAAGAAAGATTGGTTTCATGGTTCCACTGTCGTCTAGTTCGGTTAGGATACTTTTTACCCACGCAACCATGAGTCCCAAACACAATGGGCTGCATATATACATTGCCAAACTTGCCGCTTTGTGCCCCAGCATCATACCAACATTTCTCTACATGGGGTTATGCAAATGCTTTGTATAGTGGTTGTCATGAAGCAAAATGCAACTAGTAATGCATGCAACATATGGAAAAATGTATCTTGGTATGGATAGTATACTGTATGCAAATTTCCATGCACACTCACATTGCAATGGTTCAAAGTATGCAAACAAGAATGTTTACTTATGCATCTGGTACTCCTAGCCTATCAGGTTTACATGAGGGGCTAATCAATTGGATGCAATGCTGCATATTAGTTAAGTTGGAATTGCAACAATGTGAAAGTATAAAGTATCGTAATGCTTAAGGGAAAGAAAGGCTCACAACCTAGTGGAGGTTTCGAGGCAAGTAAAGGTAGAGATAAAGTTTCCATATACTTCTTGGTGAAGCTTCACCATTGTTTCACCAATAAATGCAAAGTGGATGACTTGGCAGATCATCCTCAGTTGTTGCAAATTTACCTAGATGCTTTTAAGTTAGAGCCGACTTTAGTTCAGGCTCAATCAAATTCAAAAAAGCAAGGGTCCATAGTATTGCCTAACGCTCAAGGGGGAGATAGTACTTCCACTCCTCCATTTATGGACAGCTCTCATATGTAGTGGATCTCAGATGTATTCAACATGCATCCAAGGTACTGTGCTAACAGTATGTTTGCCTCCAACACTTGAACTATACTTTTGCATCAACTTATGATCAATTTGGCATGAATTTTGCCTCAATTTTGAGACAAATTTTTAATCAGTTTCAGCTCAATTTTTTATTAGTTTAAGAATTGTTTATGGTCACTTTTGGGATCAGTTATGCATCAGTTTCAGCTCAATTTTTTATTAGTATGAGAATTGTTTATGGTCACTGTTCGGATCAATTTTGCATCAGTTTTTGCATTGATTGTGCTGGTCACTTTAGCCAATGAGTTTTTTATCAATTTGGGATCCATTTGCAGCAATTTGTGATCAGTTCTCGATCAGCAAGTGATCAATTTATGATCAAACAATGCTCACTTTTCAATGATTTATAGCTATTTCCCTGGACGACAGCATGTTAGTAAATGCCATTGATAGGTTCAGCCATGCTTTATGCTGAATCGATGCTTTTCTATGGTTGATAGTCAAATAGTTAAGAAACATGAACTATGGAGGCATCCAATGGGTTTCTAGGAACAATTATGGATTGTTTATACTGGCTGGAAATTTTCAGCAAGGTTTGGGGACATGTAGCATGGTTGGACAACAATATGCAATGTTGTGACTATGATGCCTTACAAAAATTCCAATGTAGTATGCTTTTCCTTTGGAACAATGCAATGCAATCAAGGATAATTGCAGAGATTTCAAGAGGGAGGCTTGCCACGAGGACATGAAATTTTGAGGTACTTTAATCTTGATGATAATATTTGATTAAGTTATTAATCAAATGTGCAAGGTTGTTTAGCGCATGTGATGCACATGGCAATTATTTCATGGTAAGAGACTAAGGACACCAAGGATACAATGCATGTCAAAGACTAATTTTGGCACGATCAAAAGGGTTGAAATAAAATTTTAGCATTATTTAATTATGAAAATTAACTAAATGGCTGGATAATGCTGAAAAATGGGTTTAGAAGGCTACAAACTGAGAAAACGTTTCTGGGAGCTGGGTCTCAGCCATTCAATCAATTTATAGCTTGGGAGAGGGAGAAAGAGAGCTACTAGTCCATTTTCTAATCAGAGAATAACAATTTGCTGCAAAAGACAGCCATCTGGGAGCCTCAGCAAGCAAGGGATAGCAAGGAGTCACCTTCCAAGGGCTGCAATAGCATTGATAATCAGATGACAGCATTTTGGAGTGTCCTAGCAATAGACGGCTGCATTAAATGCAGACTGGAGCAAGCAGCAAGTAGAATTTAGGGTTTTCTTGCAAAGAAAATCAGATCTCTCTCTCATCTTGGCTTTCTCTCGCCTTCCCCAACCCATTCTCAGGAGATCTCAGCATTTCTCGAGCATTTTGAGTAAATCTCGACCAAATTTAGTGGACAACAAAGAGATCTCTGCTGAAACCCTAAATTTCTGCAGAAATTAGTATTTGACAGCCACCTTGGGACCCATGCCAATTGGTGAGGGCATCATACACGGAATTCAGCACTTAAAATTTGTATAATTGCCAAGGAATTCAAATGCCAGCCCATCCATTGTAATTTGGAGCAGCATTTGGCCTGTTGGTGGTTCCATTTGTACAAGTTTTGGGTGAAAAATCAAGGGGCAATTGACCCAACTTGATTGCTCCTTTTTGGAACAACAAAGGAGATTGTGAATCTCTGCTTGTACTCATTCCATTACCAATCAAGGTAAAGAAGTACCAAAAGGGACACCAATTTTGGGGCCAACAAGGTGTCCAATGTCCGAAAGTATTGAGGTAATTTGTCCATTTCAAGTTATATTCATTTGTTGATTGCTGTAGTTAAGTGTTTAATAAGGGAATTACTACCCTTTCCAAGAATGAAGGCTGGTTTCAACATCTCCTTGCTAAGTTCTCTACCACGGGGACAAAGTCCTCAGACGATCAAGCCATATTGTTTCTAAACAAGTTGTTGGGAAATACCTCCATTTTGTGTAGTAGATGATCTCACAAACCACCATGTGCACATTCTAATTTGGGTGTTCACTACTACGTTACGCTCGGCTGTTCAATCGGTTTCATAGTTTACCCTCTACAGAGGGGCCTCTCATTGCTTCTTCTCACAAGGGGCAACAAGGGAAGGGTAGGTACAACAAAATCAAATTTCCAATCAAAATCAAATCAAACTAGTGAGACCCAAGGAAACTCCCAGTCATCTCTAAAACCCGGGTGGCAAAATGTACTGGAGAAAATCGGTATTGTCAACATCGTCAAAAGGCTGGCCATTTTGAGGAGTGTCAATCAAAGGCAAGAGGCACAACACGAAAAGCTAAGAATTAGACCCTCGACGCTTAGTCAGGCAACCCCCAACAAGGAAGGTAGGGTGGTCACAACCCTCATCAAGGACAACAGCAAGGCCAAACCCACACTGCCACTGATCAACCATCACAACGAACAACATTCTCAATGCTAGCTTGTCTAACTCGTCTACTGAGGCCCACATCGTCTCTGTAGAGATATTTGAGAATGCAAGCTTCGTCCACATCTACAAGTTGCATGTTAACGAGTTGACTGCAGAGGCTCACTCGTCACAGTCAAGTTCTTTAGCTACTTCTTGGATTGTGGACAATGGAGCTACTACTCATTGCATGACTCCCATTGCCAACATTTTCATCTCCCAAGACACTACAACCAAGCACATCCAAGTTGGGAACAACTCCTCGGTCACAATTCAAGCTCACAATCACGTCAGTGACCACGAACCGAATCGAGCTACACTAGATAAAGCATACTATCACCCCCAGCTTGGGGTAAACTTATTATCCATTCAACAGCTTTGCCAATTGGGTCGACCAATCTTCTTTACATCGACCGCGGTTGAGTCATTAACTCTCGGACTAGTTCAGTGATTGCTCACAATGAGGCATAGCCTAATGGCATGTACCACATGACAACTTTCTGAGCCAATAGCTGAGGACTCTTCCCACCACTTCCAACCTTTAGCCGCTACACAAGAGTCTACGAGCACGGAGCATCTTTGGCATTTTCACTTGGGCATCTCACGTACGACTCTCTTTATGAGGTGTCGTGTCAACAGATAGTTGATAGCCTTTCTCGCATGAAATCGTCATGGAATATCTCAAAAAACAACACTATACTCCATTTTCTTAGTAGTCTACACATAGAGCTCAAGCACCTCTCAGATTCATTCATATTGATCTTTGTGGACCAACATCCACCGCTGCCTCAAACGATGCATTGTACTTCTTTTTTATTGTGGATGATCATTCTTGTTACATGTGCGTATACTTTCTCAAGAATATCACAAAAAACAACACCGTACTCCATTTCCTTAGAAGTCTACACATAGAGCTCAAGCACCTCTCAGATTGATTCATATTGATCTTTGTGGACCAACATCCACCACCGCATCAAACGATGCATTGTACTTATTTTTTATTGTGGATGATCATTCTTGTTACATGTGGGTATACTTTCTCAAGCATAAGTTTGATGCGCTCACATATTTTTCTACTTGGGTGCTGCCGAAGCATAATCATTCTGGTGATCATGTAGGATACATGAGTGAGTGGGGGCAAGTTCACCTCCCATGAGTTTTCCGAGTTTCTACAGGAGCATGGTATTTTCAAGCAGCTCACCTCTACCAACTTCCTTTCTCATGATGGAGTCATAGAGCATAGGAACCGGACCATCATGAACATGCCACGCTCTATGTTGTTCGCAACAAATCTACCTAAATGCCTTTGGATCGAGGCTATTAACACTTCAATGTATATCCTCAGTCGATGCCAAACTATGGCTATTCCTCTTAGAGGACTCCATATGAGGCATTCTTTGGCTCTCGACCTGTAGTTTTTCATTTTAGAGTCCTTGGGAGTTCTGCTTACACGCACACCCCTAATGACAAAATAGGTAAGCTCACTCCTCGAGTTGATCTCTTGATTTCTGTAAGATACTCCTCCGAAGTGAAAGCCTAACATCTATTCGATCCTTGGAAAAACAAGGAGATCATTAAAAGAGATGTAGTGTTTGATGAAAGGGACATTGTGCAGTCTTCTATATTAGATAATGTGCCTTTTCCTCATATTGTTACTACTGAGATAGTGCCTTCTGAGCCAAATCTTTTGCCCACTCTTGACCCATCCGAAGATTCTTCACCCCCCACGCCCCGCCCCCCCACAAGACCCATTACCTCACTGGTACCAACAAACCATGCGGAATTTGGTGATCCTTCCACCGGATTACACTCTAGAAGGCCCTAGAGGATCTGTCCAACTTGCACCTCAAGCTTCATTTACATCCCTGTTTGCAACTGATTATATAGCACACACTCAACCGAATGATTGACAAGAGGCTCAAAGGCCATGGAAAGAATCTTGAGAGTATTGAGACCAAAATAAGACTTGGACCATGGTGGATCATCCGAGGCACAAGAAGGTCATTGTAACAAAGTGGATTTTTAGGCCTATGCTAAAAGCTTATGGGACTTTAAACAAATGCAAGGCTCGCATTGTGATGCAATAGTTTTGACAGATACAAGGTATTGACAGATACAAGGTATTGACTATGAAGAGACCTTTGCTCCTACAACACAGTTGACTTCATTTCATCTGTTGGTTGCACTAGCCACTTACCACAATTGGCCAATCTATCAGATACACATCAAAAGTGTCTTTTTGAATGATTATTTGAAGGAGAAAGTCAATATGGAGCTGCGTCCCAGATCTTGTTTTGCTGATCAGAAAGATAAAAGGCCTAGCTTTGCTCTACTTTTGATACCACAAACCTTGGTATATTGTCTTTTTTTGGAGATGAAGGTAGTTCAATCTGAGGGTAATCGACCAACATTGCATGAATCAAACAAGGCCTATGGCCAAACCTCTTAATCCCACTATCCATTTGTCTAAGGATACCCTATGTCAGCCCTTCGATGAGCACACCTATAGGTCTGTTACAGGGAAGCTTCTTTGGTTGATTCACATTAGGCCAGATTTAGCTTATTCAATTAGTTTGCTTAGTCAATATTTCCATGCACCTAGGATGTCACATTGAATTGCCTATTTGCATGTTTTAAGATATTTGCGGTGTATCTATTCTTATGGCCTAACTTTGGATCCGATTTATATTGCCAAATGTACACTAACTCTAATTGGGCAAGAGATCCTGACACTCAACGTTCCCACGGCGACTACCTCTTTACCTTGGGCACAACACCCATCTCTTGGACCAACTATGAGTAGAAGACAATGGCAACTTCCATGGCGGAGACTAAGTATCGGGCATCTACTTGAGGAGCTTACTTGCGATGCTCCATTTTCCATGCCACTCTCCCACTTTTGTCTACTGCAACAACTGTTGTGCCATTGCCCTCGTGGACAATCTGATCATTACACCACGAATACAGCATAAGGGGATCCACTTCCACTTTACTAGAGAGCAAGTTGACCTAGACACTATCCGCCTAGAGTTTATATCTTCTTCCAACAATTTTGTAGACATTGACCAAGTCGATATTACAGTATCTATTACCTAGGATCGGGTTGGCTACTATTTCTTCAAATTGACAAGGAGAGGATGCTTCCCTCTAGCTTTCCCTTGCAGTTTGAAGGAGGCAACTTTCTTCTCTTGATAGTGACAGCGATGATGCTTACATATTTTGATTCACTCATTGTATTTATTGAACATTTTGAACATTGTATCTTCATCCACACTGTCAGGATGACATGACTGTAAAAGGATACTTGGGTGAGTGAACAATTCCTTTGCAAGGACATTGTCCAAGTGGCACCATTGCGTAGCATTTTGCATGAGCATGATCGCACTTGCGTTACCTCTTGCAGCACTCCAATGCCTTGGCATTTTGTTCTATAAACATGCATCTATGTGCATTTATCCCTTTTCAGTCTTTCTAAGTGTTGGGTGTAAAGTCCCTTCGTCTCCGTGTAAATAGTCTTACGGGTGTGAACACACCCTTATTGTATCCTAAAATATAAATACACTCTTTTATTCTTTGTGTACCGTCACGATCCGGTACACCTATCTGTGTATACTCTCTCTAACTCTCAACTCTGCAGCTCACGCCTTGATCTCAGACTCCATTGCGTACTCTCTCCCCTTCAAACTAGTATTAAAGCACAGAGTGCACACTTCCCGGGGTCAAAGGCAGCTCGCAAACAACTCGAGGCAGAAGGTCAATTGAACACCAATCAAGGTGACTAGCAGCTGTTGAGTGTGTGACCATCGGCAGACAGGAGATGAGTAGCAAGCAGCTGAACAGATGCATGTGACAACCAGGCGCCAGAGAAATCAGCTAACAAGACAAGTCAACATTAAAACCAAACTAGCATGACCTGCGTGACCGGCCAGCACACAAGCACAATCTACGTGAGTGACGGGCTGGCAGACGGGCGCAACCTATGTGACGGGCCAAAGGACAAGCGTGAGACAAAACCTGACTGGCAAGTCAACGGACCTGGTCACTTCCCTTTTTTTTTTTGTCACAAATCCATTTTTTTTTAAATCCTCTTTGGATTTCCCCTTGGCTTGACGAGGGTTCGCACGTGCAAGCACTGAGTTTAAATTTGTGCATATTTATACCCAAAAATTTGGGCCTTTTCAGATTGAGTGCTGTTCATGCAAAATTGAGGCATCTGCGTCGGAAATTGCATACATTGTGCGCGTTTGAATTGGGAATTTCACCAAATTTACTAAAATTTTGCTCATTTGAGTGAAATTTCTTAACATTGGACCCATAAAATTTAAGGCTTTTGCTGTATTGGTGAATTTTTGTTCAACTAAGTCAAATTGGTTGACATTGGTGCACATTTGGGGCTTTTGCAAAACTTTGTGAAATTTTGCTAAGTTTGCATGTTTTATCTTTCTAAAACATGTAATAATGCAATCGCGGTAGATCGGTCTGTGAAATTTTGGGGCTTTTGCTGAAATCTATGGATTTTGGTAAAGTTGATGCGTGAAATACACTTTGGGAATATTGCTGAAGCAATTTTGTTGCCATAAGCAAAGTGATTTGAGAATTTTTTATCTCCCGCTTGTGCGATTTTGGAGAAATTGCAGAGATTTCCTAGTGTTTTTTGTATCAGAAGTTGATACAAGCACATATGTATGCAGTACACATGTTGGACAGTTCCCATTGAGTTGATGTATTGCTGATTATTCATGTTGCAGCAATCTTAGTGATCATTTGCAAACCTGGAATTGTTGCAGAAGTATTTTTGGTGATATTGTTGAAGTGGGAGTTACCTGGCAGTGATGTATGCATTTAATGTATGCTGAAATTGCAGTCATACTACTCAAAGTCATTCGTTCTACAGTTATACATATACTTAGACTGAATCTTGCTATTATTTGCTGAAAAATTGGGCTGAAATCAGCTGAATATTCAGCTCATTTTTGCTATCATAAATTGCAGCATTGAATTTCTGGTCTATTGCTGAAAAATGGCTACAAGTGCTTCTAGCAACAGTGACACTAAATCCTTGTTTGAAATCAAGAGGTTTCATGGCATTGGCTTTGACTTGTGGAAGGATAGGATGCAAGGCATTTTGTTTCTCAAGGACTGTGAAGATGCTCTCTTGGAGACTAAGCCTACAGCTATGACAGATGTGGATTGGGCTAGACTTAACAAGAAGGCCATTGCATACATTAAGATGGCAGTGTCTGATGATGTACTTACAGACATCAAGCGTCTTGATACAAATTATGCTATATGGAAAAAGCTTACGGACACTTATGAAAATACAAAACCTGTGAATCAAGTGCATCTTATGCGTAAACTTGTGAACATGGAGTTGGATGAGTCTAAGCCAGCATCTGAGCATTTGAGTGCTTTCACACGGGTTTTGAGTCAGCTGCAGGACTCTAGTTTGGCAGCTTTCTATGATAAACTGAAAGTTATTTTCTTATTGATGACTTTGCCTGACAGCTAGGAATCTTTGGTTGTGTCACTTAGCAACAACCCCGCTTTGACTTTTGATGGTGTTAGAGGTTCAATCCTTAATGAAGAAATCAAAAGAAAGTCTAGTGGTGAAAGCAGTGGCTCAGCTTACCATGTAAGAGGCAGGTCTAAAAAGAGGGGTAATGCACCCAGTAAAGGAAAAAGCAAAAGCAAAAGCAAGGGCAAACAGTAGGATGTCACATGCTATCAGTGTGGGCGTAAAGGGCATAAAAAGCCCGATTGCTGATACTTCGAGAAAGAGCAAGAAAGAAAGGAACGTCAGGGTAAGAAGAAGAAGGATAATAAGAAAGATGATAACAGCTCTTCCTCAAAAGCAGTTGCAAAGGCAAATGTTGCATCTAGTGTGGTGATTGAAGAGCTTCCTGACACTGAAGAGATACTTGTTGTAGCCTCATGTAATGATGCAGATATTATGGCAGTAGCAGGTGATATGCACATTACCAAAAAGGAGGTAATTGATGCCTTACTTTCAGCTCATGATGGGCTGTCACAATCATGGATAGTGGACAACGGTGCCTCTTTTCATGTTACCTCCTCCTTGGAGTCATTTTTTGAATACACTGCAGGTTGCCAAGGCAAGGTTTACTTGGGTAATAACTATGCATGTGAGATAGAGGGTGTTGGCTCCATTCACTTGGCTCTTGAAAATGGCCAAGAGCTGATTTTGCAAGATGTCATATTTATACTTCGCATAAAGAAAAGTTTACTATCAGTTGGGCAGCTTGATGCTAAAGGATATTTTACTACCTTCGGTGGTGGATCTTGAAAGGTCCGTAAGGGCTCTATGCTAATTGTTAAAGACAGCAAAAGAGGGACTTTATATTACTTGCATTGTAAAGCATTACCTCGGCTGTGGCTGAAGTCCATTCACAGATGGAGCTTTGGCACAAAAGACTCGATCACATGAGCCAGAAAGGCCTTCAAATTCTATCCTCTTTAGGGAGATTTGATCTAAAAGACTCTTGTCTCGAATTTTGTAATGATTGCTTATATGGAAAACAAGTGAAGTCTCCTTATTACTCTAGTGTCATTAAGAAGTCTAATGCTCTTGACTGAGTGCATTCTGATATGTGCACTATGCCTTTAATTCATATGGGGATGCGCGGTACTTTGTTACTTTCATTGATGATTTCAGTAGAAAGTCATGGGTGTATGTACTTAAGAGCAAAAAGGAAGTGTTGGATGCTTTTAAAAAGTTTCATGCTTTTGTTACCACACAGAAAGGGCTTAAGTTGAAAGCCATAAGAACAAATAATGCTGAATCAGCCCACTGTCTAATAATACAGATCATTGGGTGAGACGGTCTACACATGTCAAAAGGCAGCCACAAAAGTTTCAGCCATCTTTGGATTGCATTTTGTTGACTGCTGAGGGTGAGCCTCTAACATTTAAAGAGGCACAGTCATGTGAAAACAAGAGAAAGTGGGAGCTTGCTATGCAAGAGGAGATGAAGTCTCTATATGCAAATAACACATGGGAGATTGTACCTTTACCCAAGGATAGGAGAGCTATTCCTAATAAATGGGTTTACAAAGTGAAATGTATTGATGAGAAGCCCAAGTACAAGGCACAACTGGTTGCTAAGGGCTATACACAGGATGAAGGCATAGACTTCCAGGAGGTCTTTTCACCACTGGTGAAAATGACTACGCTCCGTGTTTTGTTTGCTTTCATTGCATCCTTGGATTTAAAGTTGGATCAAATGGATGTGAAGACTGCTTTTATTCATGGTGACTTGGACAAAGAGCTATACATGAAGCAACCAAAAGGATTTGTTATTCCAGGAAAAGAGCATTTGGTTTGAAAGTTCAAACGCAACTTATATGGACTGAAACAAGCCCCCATACAATTTTACAAAAAAATTTATACCTTTATGCTCAACCATGGATTTAAACGCAATCATGCATATCACTGCTTATACACTAAAAAGGCTAATGATGGAAGCCTTGTTGTGCTGGTTTTATATGTGGATAACATGCTAATTGAAGGACAATATAAGAGTACTTTGAATGCTCTTAAAAGGCAATTGAGTTCAACCTTCTCCATGAAAGATTTGGGGGCAGCCGAACACATTTTGGGCATGCCCATTAAAGGAGACAGAGGGCAACATTTATTGTTTCTCTCACAGGACAAGTACATCAGCAAAGTACTTGACAGATTTAATATGGTTGATGCTAAGCCACTTGGTGTGCCTTTACCGCCACATACAAAGCTTAGCAAAGCTGATTGCCCTAAGGATGATACAGCTGCTAGTGCCATGAAGGGTATACCTTATGCATCAACTTGTGGGTCTTTAATGTATGCCATGGTTGCAACTCGCCCTAACATTGCTCATCCAACGGGAGTTGTTAGTAGATTATGTCTAAACTTAGCAAGCCACATTGGGAAGCAATGAAATGTATCTTCAAATACTTCAAAGGTACACAAGAAAAGTGTATATGCTATAGAAAGGGTACACTAGAGTTGCAGGGATTTTGTGATTCGGACATGGCAAGAGATCTTGATACTAGAAAATCTACTAGTGGGTATGTTTTTAACTTTGGCTGGTGGGAAATCTCTCGGCGTTCAAGATTGCAGAAAATTGTAGCACTAAGTACTACAGAAGCTGAATATATTTCAGCCACAAAAGCTTCAAAGGGAACCTATTTGGCTTGGCAGTCTGGTCAAGGATTTTGGTCTTTCTTCACGTACTCCAGTGCTTGGTTGTGATAGCCAGAGTGCCGTATGTCTGGCTAAGAATGCCATGTTCCATGCACGTACCAAACACATAGATGTTTGGTGTCACTTTATTCGACATGTCTCGAATGATGGTCTTGTCACATTGACTAAAGTCAAAACCCAAGATAACCTTGCAGATGTTCTCACTAAGTGTCTTGCAAAGGCTAAGCAAGAGCATTACACTCGTTTAGTGGGAGTTGGTTAGCTTAAAGGTACCACTTCGGGCGAGGTTGTTGGATGTAAAGCATAGAAACATGAAACGGGGAACACGGAACGGGGAACGGGGACGGTGACAGGAACGCCAAACCTAGGGAATGGGTACGTGGGAACGAAAACGGCATTTAAAAAATTAAAATTCATGAAAAAAAATTAATATTTCACTCATAATCCATATGGACTTTGGAGTGTTAAAACTTAAAACCAAGGTATATAATCCACAAGGACAAATCATTTTTAACTTTAAGATATCATGCATCATTCTAAAACTACTCATTAGAAATTGAATTGCAACTTACAAGGCTCAAGAGGTAAGCTATTCAATTATAAATAATAAAATGCATAATACATATGCCATAAATGATAAAACAATGAACAATGAACTAAACTTTAAAGTCTAAGTTGAAAGAACATGCCTATGGTCCCATTGCTAAAAAACTTAAAAGATTACAAATATAAAATTGAAGTCTAATCTTTGAAAGAACATTCTCATTGCCCCAAAAAAAACTACAAATATAAAGTCTAATCTCTAGACTAAAGCAAAATGCGGCATGCCAAAATAGCCCAAAGGACAACTGCAAGACTCAAGTACAAATACAATATCGGCATGGCACAACTGTCAACAGCCCAAGTGTCACACTGTCATCAATGATCATAATATTATATACAATGTACATGTGTCATGTATCATGAGACTCATGATAAGTAAACTAAATCAAAGATCATGATCATGATCTAAGGCTGCTCTAGCTACTCTTGAAATGCCAGCCTCATCATCATGTATACCATGAATTATTGCATCTCCCTCAACATCAACATGTGTCTCCTCTTCTTGTTGCATCTCCCACTCTGTGAATGGATCGGGCTTTGTTGTAATACTGTTACATAACATCCTCAAATTAGCATTAACAAATACTAGATCGTTTGCCCTCTCCACACCAAGACAGTTCCTCTTCTTTCAAGCAATGTGAGCGTATGTACTCCACAATTGCTCCAAACAAGAGGAGATAACTGACTGACTCAAAATATAGATTGGCTAGTTGCTCCAACTCAGGACCATCCGAACCATAGTCCTCCCACCACAAAGCTGCCCCAATCTTATAGCGATCCTCCTATGCATCCCCACAACTAAAAGAACCCCGAAAGGTCCTCTAACATGAAAGCTGATCTCTAATATTTCGTCTAGTGCCATGATCAGGCACTAGACGAGACAATATAAGTCTCCATGCATCCATAACCTCAATGTCATTCTCATGACCCTTGCCTTGAAACTCAGGATCCACAACAAATGCAGTTGCATGCATGGGTGAGCTATAGGAGTTCCACCTTGTCACAACTAAATGGCGTATCTCCTCATACGCCTCATCATTTGGTGCCAACTCCTGCAACTCTTCATTCAGCCTATCCATAGCCTCATATACCTTGCCAATGCAAGGTTGCATAGCATCCATAACCCTCAATAAATGTACAATAGGTGATACCATAGCATCTATCCACTTTACATCATCCCAAAAAGTGGAGTTATTTGCTTTCTCCAAGCATAAGATACATGTAGGAGTATTTGCCAATGTTGATGAGGTAAACTTATCACTAAGAAATAATTGCCTCAAGGCACCACTGCATTCTCTTAACCTACCTAGCATCAAGAAGTTAAAGGCAAATCAAGTATCAGAGTATTTCAAAAGTGTCTTCTTCAACCGGAAAGAGAAGTGATGGCGAAGAAACTAGTGATTCAAAACAAAGCTAACCATTTGAGCTCCTTGCTCTATGACAGGTGCAATCCATGACAAGTTACCAATATCCTTTAGTAGGTTCTTTAAGCAATGAAACTATGATATGCGGATAATATCCCTGGATAATAGCACCTGCTCTCCTATTTACGGACACTCCATCTGCAACAAGTCTCACAACATGCTCTGGGGGGCCAATAAGCTCAACACATGTAACCCACTCTGCTACAAGTACATCTGCTAACTTTCCCGTCCCCGATGCATCATGTGAAAATATGAAATACATTTCCCCACGAGAATAAGCAACCATACCATGAATGAATCGCTTACATGTATCACTCCAACCATCAGCAATCAAGGAAACTCCATTTTTAGCCCACATCCTCTTTCTAGTCACTGGTGATTGCTCAACAAGGCGCATTTTCTTATCAAGCAAAGAGGTGCGTAAGGTCTCTAATGATGGAGGTACATACGAAGGGCCATACTCACCAATCTTCTTGCACATCAATTTAAAATACTCTGACCTGGCTGCAGGAAATTGAATGCGGTCATGATAAAAAAAGCGTGCTACTGATGTGTCCACCTCTTCCTTCTTCTTGGGATTCCAACTAGCATCAAGTGTGCTTTGTCTACATGCAACATGTGGCACTGTTGATGCCATGGCCGATGCAATGCCTACAGTAGGTGTGGAGGTAGCACTTCCTGATACTGACCCTACTCTAGATACATCTAATGGGGATGATGTCACAAAAGTTGCAGGCTGCCAAGAGCAGATAGACCGCTAGCCGGTGATCTGGAATCCCCATGTCAGAGATCAAGAGAAGATACAAATTGGCAAGTGCACCCACATCCAGTGGGCTAGTTGGGAGGCTGGCCCGGCTCACACCATCATGACCTGGAGGAAGGTGTACAGGATGGCCGACGAGGAGGCGTTCAACGGGCATCAAGTTGCCAAAGAGGAGTTGAGTTGAGGAGATGGAAGATTGATGCAACAATACCTCAGGAGTGGCTTTGTCCCCCCGATATGAGAGCCGGTAGAGAGCTCAAGGAAGTATAGGCCACTAAGTTCTCAGCGACAGATATCTCCCTATAGGTGGCAAGTAGAGTAGGCGGCGCTCCACATGGAATCTTCACTGTGCAGGAGGGGGGACGTCCGAGCCTTGACAGAGGGCAACAAATGAGGGGATAGCAGGGGACTGGTTGCTGGCGGCTAGGACTGGCGCAGCGCAATAGGGAAAGGGGGGCGCTACGGACTGGTCATGGGAGTAAGAACAATGGGCAGACGATCTCAAGCGGGAGCAGCACGCAAGAGCCGGGCGAAACACACAATCGCAGATGATCCGAACAGGAGCAGCAGCCGACTGAAGGTAAGTGATGCCACGTGGCGTTCCCTATTTGAAACGGGACAGTGAACGTTCTACCGATTCGGAACGTGTCCCACGACAGCTTCATGCCGAGGACGGCGATTCCACGTGTTGGGGGGCCATTCCGGCTATTTCCTGTCACTATGGTGTAAAGCCCCTTCATCTCCATGTAAATAGTCTTACGGGTGTGAACACACCCTCCATCCACCTTTGCAGGACTTGGTAGACCACTAAGCAACCAACTACACCCTTTGTCCAATGCTCTAGCCTCTCTAGGGTGACTGTCACAAGACTGTGACAACTATTACCTTTTTGTTGATTTCTTTATTACATACTTTATTTGGTTTTTCTTTTTGGAAAGATCCCTCTTGAAATCTAAACGCCTGAGTTACATGGCCAGTATGTGAAACAGACAAGAATGTCTAGTGAGTCAAGACTGGACAGTTAAGGTCCAGTATACCTCTGGAAAAAACTGATGGCACTGTAGATTGACAAGCCTGGAAGAGACTTGTGAAAGTGTATATGGACAAGTGTGTTGAAGAACTAGCCTGGAAGAGACTAGTTCAAAGTGAAGATAGACAAATCTTCAAGAGATTAGTCCATGTGGGGTCATCAGTGGAAATTCACTTTCAGTTGAGCTACGTTACAAATTTGGATGTAGCCATAGTCTGTAAAGATGGTCAGAAGACTAGTGGGATGCAATGGAAGCAACTCCTAAAATTTATGGAGTTACTATTTTTGGACCCCAAAATCTGTTCGCGTCATTATCTTTGTTTTTGTACGAGGATTAATCCTCTGGTCTGTGCCGAGGTCAAATTTTGAACCGAGAATGGAGAATTTTAGACTGAAAGGTTTAAACAGGAAAATTGTTACATGTATGCCATGTGTCACAATTTGGGCATAAATTCCCAAAAGAGAGAGAGAGGGCAGCACAAAAACGAGTTTCAATGCATGGGGGGCTCATTTTTGTGAAAGAGAGATGGATTGTTGCAGATGGAGAGCTCTTGAGAGCTGGTCTACCTTGTCTATGGTGCACAAGGGGCTGGGCTTGCTTTCTACTCTCTCTTTCTCTCCCTGACAGTAGGGTTATTCTGCAGAATCAAGGGCCTTTCTTCTAATTCAGGTACAGCTGTGTGGAATATGCTGTTTTTGCATGAGGCAAGAGCCTCCTTTCTCCACGAACAAGAGCAGTTGTTTGCAGTTCCCAGCAGGGACAGGTGAGGGTGGTAACCTCACCAAGCAAGTGTCTGAAACAGCACTAAATCAGAACTGATTCTGGACTGTTCAGAGGTTATTTCAAAGCCCAATTGATGTCAGAATCAAGGGGCACTTGGCCCAGATGATGCAGGACAGTGCAGGCATCAATATAAGCTGAAAACAGGTTTCAAAACAGGTCTGAACCAGTAATTACAGTGGGCTGAACAGTATAGGGAACAGTAAGAGTTGTAAACAGGTTTCAGAGCAGGTCTCAACCAGTAATTACAGCAGGCTGAAATGGTCAATTCTGCACTCCAACCAGAAGATTCAGACTTGGGCAGAGTTTCCCCTCCCGGTCAACTTGATTTGGGTCAGTAATTGTCCATTGTACTTTCTCTTTTTCAAAATAAAGAAATACCACAAGGGGCGCCTAACTTAGGGGCCAACAGGGTGTATGTGTTGCAACAGGAGCATTCTAGCTTCCTGTATGTCTTCTTGATTCTGTGTCTTTAAGTTCAGGTAAAGTGGGCGACTGTTAAATTGGGTGAAAGCATTTATATATTTTGGTTGTACACTACCGCCCTTCCCAGTGAACAGGCCAGTTTCAGTGACCACTTGGACTCCCTTGGTAAGATAGCCATCGCCTTTGTAGTCTTGGTAAGCCATTGTGTAACCGTTGTGCACCCTTTGTCCGATGCCCTATTTGCTTTGGGGTGGAACGTCTTAAGGTAAAATATATATAAAACCAAAAACACTCACAATTCAGATTGGGCTTGTTGTCTTGCTCAATTTTTGGGCCTGAGAGAAGGTGTTCAACTAAAATAAGCATAACATACTGAACTTCTTAAGCAATCCCAAAAATGCTTAATTAATTAAATCCCTGAAATGGTGTGCAGTTCAAGAGAGTTTTAAAACGATGCATGTTATGAGGTCTCAAAACTTTCTTTAAATAGGCCGGCTATCCTCCATTCAACCTCAATCTCGTTTTTGTAAGTTTCAAGAGTTGTATCTCTATTGCCACACTCCATACACGAAGAACATCGCGGTCAGAGCATTTCAAGATCCATTAGGAGTACAACACGCTCTCTCGCTCTCCAACTCTACCTGAATCCTCAAGACACAGAGTTCAAGGTACAGTTTTCATTCTTGCACGGTATATTTGCCGCATGAGCATTGTATATTCAGCATTCATTCATTCATTCAAATCCACTATGTTCATTGTCTCCGTGCTACCCTAACCCTAATTGTATTCTTCTAAGTCTATACTTTATCCTACTCTCAATTGCCCTAACCCCAACATGCCCCTACTATGTTCAATCGAAGTCACTCAATCTCCCTAGGATGTAACAAATGTTGTAGACACCTAACACCAACATGCCCCTACTATGTTCAATCGAAGTCACTCAATCTCCCTAGGCTGTGACCAATGTTGCAGGCACCTATCCTTGATGTCCAAGTGTTAAGCTTAAAAAGGAGCATTTCACATTAAGTCTTAATTAGCTTGTCTAAATAGGCCCAAAACTCAAACTCTAATGCTAAAAGGAGTTTCTATGACCCATAACCATGTTAGATATGCTCAATGCCCCACCCTCATAAGGTGGGGCCAATGATCCATGGTGCTCAAAGCTGTAAGGCCCCCATTATGGGGAGAAGCCAAATGTGAGCCCGGATATTGGTTGAGTCCTGACTTGTATATCACATGAGGTCTATGTGACCGGATGGCAAAAAGGTGACCATTGTGAGTCTAATCTTTGGGTTAGACTAAGTAGTTGAGCTCCTAACAACTCGTGGCACATTGCATCGAGTTGCGGGGTAAGGGAGTTAAAAGGGGCCCCTATTTTGGGGTCCGGGGGATGCGGAAGCGGCCCTTGGCTGGGAGGCCCCAAGGGGGCCTGTTGGTCGATGAGGTGGCACCATTTTAGATGGAAAGACTTGCGAGTTCTAATGGGTGGTGTGTTACATGGAGCTAGTCATTGTGAAACAAGGGCCCTCATGTTCTTCGTGATGCAATCTAGGATACTGGTGTAGAAATTCAACAAAATAGAGAGAGAGAGAGAGAGAGAGAGAGAGAGAGAGAGTGTGTGTGTGTGTGTGTGTGGTGTTGTTCAGCGTATGCAAAGAACAAAGAGGAAATAATCATCGTATTAATCTTGAGCTAGAAGAAGCTTAGGTGTTCTTAATTATTGGCAGCAATCTTGATGATCATGTTGTGGCTATGAAGAAGCTAGTGAGCTAGTGAGTAGTAATCAGAGCAGTCCAGCCACAGCAATCAAATAGATACTAGTGATGGTCTAATCTAAGAAGGTGGCTTGCTTTTTGGAAAAACATAAAAAGAATGAAAGATTTTTAAACTTTCAAATGCATAAACATAGTGCAAAAGCTTTAAGCTTTTTGAGAACACATAAACGTATGAAGTTAAGGAAAAACTATTTAAGGAGGAAGAGTTAAGAACTAGGGGCCCCCATACCTCAGAGCGGTCTGCTGTGGGCTCCAGTACCTGATGGATAGGTAGCGCCTCCAAGCCGACCACTGCGCAGGACCTTGCCTCGATGATGAAAATCGTGTCCTACATCCCAGCCTCATACAGCAGGTGCCGTTCTTGGCTGACCGCCTGCCAACAAAAAGCTCCCCATGAAATATATCCAAGGCTGGGTGCTATACGGCAAAGGATGCGGCATGCTCCTCTCCACACGAGCTGTGCCTCCTCACATGACCAAAGGCAGTGCTTGGGGGTTTCCAGAGGTTGCTGTGTGCAGCGCTTACAACCTCCCTCATGCATCTGGGGAAGCCAACTTCCCACCGCCAAGCCTCCATGTGCCACTAGCCATAAGAAGTACGATACCCTCCTCGACCTCCAGCTATCCCATAGGCGGCGCCGAAAGGTCTGTTGGAACGGCTCCGTGATGCTATGCTCCGCCTAGTGCCTGCTACGTGACGACGCCCAATCCATGTCCTCCCGCATCAGTACATGTCTGCCAATCCTGGCAGTGTATTCCAAGAACCTCGGTGGCTTCTTGGCAACTGCCGTGGCCGGCCATAGCTACTCTCTTGGATCCCACTCCAGCTCATCGAGTGGTCTGCCCTCCCAGATCCAAAGGTGCCACTCCTTGAGCTCCTTCCAGAGAACATAGGGGTCCAGTCGCCATGTCTTCCCCTGAAGGCCCACCACCCGAATCCTCCTCCACGAAAGGGCAACTAATCCCTCATCTTGCTGCCCTCTGTCAAGGGCCAGACACCCCCCTCCTGAACAGTGAAGAAAAGTCCCTTGCGGGGCGCCGCCCACTCTACGTACCACCTGTAGGGGAATGCCTGTTGGTGAGAGCCTAGCTGCCCATACCTCCTCCGGCTCTATCGGCACTCGTCTCGAGGGAGCAAGCCACTCCAGAGGTATTGCTACGTCTATCTCCCTTCGCCTCAACTCCACTTCTCTCTGGTAGCCTGATACTCGCTACAACACCTCCTCGTTCGCCATCCTGTGCACCTCCTGCCATGTCTTGATGGTACGAGCCGTGCCGGCCTTCCAACCAACCCACTGGATGCGGGGGCACTCGCCAATCTGTGCCCCTTCCCGATCCTTGACCTGGGGGTTCCAGATCACCGGCTAATGATCTATCTCCTCTTGGCAACATGGGAGGCTCTGGATTAGGGCCTTACGGAGGCCCTGCCATACGCGGAATAAGCTGTGTAGAAAGGGTGACCTGGGGGGGAGGGGATCTGGGCTGATGTGAAGATCCATCTCAGGGACGGCCTCCACTCACCGCCAAACCTCGATCTACAATCTTGAAGACCCTCCTGTAGTAGGACCTTCCAGGTCCGCCCTCCCGAGGCGAGGCCGCGTACAACTAGCTTGCCCAAGAGGGCCATACTCTCAAACTCTAAGTCTATGATCCCAAGCTCTCCCTCTGACCGATGCCATATAATGGTCACCCATGCCACCTTGGCCCGCGAATCCCTGGAGCCGTCGAACCCGGACCAAAGGAAGTTCCGCACAAGGCGGTGAAGCTGCACTACGCAGGACGAGGAGAAACGCCTACACGAGGCGATGTATCAGGCCATTGCTAGGAGGACCTGGTTAACCACCAAGGCTTGGCCGGCTAGTGAGAGACGAGTCGTGCTCCAATAGATCAGCTTCCTCCAAATAGAATCAAGGACTGGAAGAAACTGCTAGGCGGAAGTGATGTCAAGTCCCACCTGGAATCCTAAGTACCGGACGGTCTGCCCTCTGCTCACCCATTTAAATCCAAGGTGGACGCCCCACTCTGTGCTACAGTCAAGGTCTGTGAGAAAACCAACCAACTTTCACCAGTTGATTTTCGCTCCTACTACTTAACAGAACACCTCAAGGGCTAGCCTCACTCTCTCCAACATCAGCTCATTGTCCTCTATGTAGAGTGATGTATTGTCTGCATACTCCGAGTCTAGCAACTCTGTCTCCTCTCTCACTGGAAGTCGAAGGCCGCGTAAACCGCTCACACGGGACCTGATAAAGTGAGGCATCGCCTCTACAAAGAGTAGGAACAAGTAAGGGGCTAGGGGGCAGCCCTACCGGACCGATCTCTCTAGCCAAAACTCCTCCCTATACCTACCACCTATGAGAACCCTGCTCGTGGCCGATCTGTAAAGTACAGAGACCTCGTAAATTCAAGCCTGTTAGAAACCCAACCTCGCCATGGTGCCCTCTAGGAAATCCCAATCCACCCTGTCATAAGCTTTCTCAAAATCCAAGAGAAGTATGGCTAGTCTCTACCCATTGTGCTGAGCCCACTGTGTCGCCTCAAAGAATATAAATACATTGTCCAGGATGCTCCTATCCTGGACAAAGCATGTCTGTGTGTCATGGATGATGTCTAGCAACACGAGGCATAGTCGCCTACCAATCATCTTTGCCAATGCCTTATAGGCCACTGACAACAAGGTGATCAGTCTCCACTGGAAAAGCTTCAATCGATCTCCCGCCCGGGAGTACCTTTCCTACCCGCTGGGCCTGGGTGGGCGTAAGCTTATGCTCCTGTAGAAGTAGGATGTCAATCCGTCCGGCAAGGCCAGGCTACAGCTCTTGCCGAACAATCAACTTCCTAGAACCACGTGCCCCACTGTAGTGGAGACTGTTCACATTCCATGAAGCAAGGTGTAAACTCATGGGAAAACCTGTGACTGACCGAATAGGCATTTATTCGGTGTGGAGCCTGCTAATGTGGAGGAGAAACTATGAGGCATGCAAGTGCGTTTTGCTGCAGGTCTGGATGGAGAACTCCAATCCCCCATTGTAACCCTCAGCCAAACCATAGGGGTGATAGATACTCTAAGTGGTACTATCAATGCGTCAATCAACCATGCTGAGAGTCGAGACTCTGTGCACTGGTAAAGACGGGCGCTGTGCCAAGGGCCACTCGATCACATCCCGCGGAGCTTTGCACTATGGAAGGGCTCGAAAAATTATGCTCAAGTGTGGAACCTCAGCACCAGCCCACCAGTTAATATCCATCATGCAGCCGGGCCACTGATGCGCGAACAGTGCTAGTCCTTCATCTCCCATCCACTAGGAGATGTGGTCCTCCACATGACTCTTTAACTCCTCTATCTGTGTCGTTGTCCAAACCCCTTAGTGGGAGGACAGAAAGAAGAAGGCGTAGTTTGGTCCATCCAGTGGTGCTAGTAGATGGACCTTGCCTCTCCTTGACTTGCGAACCACGAAGATCCCCACCTCTAGAGGTAGTGGAAACTCTCTGCGCTCTACAACTCTCAGGTAGAACCATGGGCCACAGCGGAAGAACTCCTATGGCAACAACTGTGCCTGTCTCGAAAAAATGTGAATGGCAGTAGGGACAGATGAGCTAGCGGCTGTATGGGAGAGGGAGAACTGCTGGTGCGAGGAGGATGTAGACGTGTGGGGCTCATCATCTCCTATGAGAGAGGGGAGTTGGTTCTGGGGGAGGATCACCAGAATCGGGGGTGGATCGAGAGGGGAGAGTGCTCGACCAGGGAGGTAGTTGGAGGGGGAAAAGATCGAGGGATGGGTGGAGGTGCATGGCGGGTTTTGGGGGGGGGGGGGGGGCATGGGAGGGTGGGTACGGGGGGTGTGGGCTCTCCGGTGAGGTAGTCTGTGGCGTGGGTGGTGGACTTGGGAGGCTGCGGCCTTGCCGAGTGGAGTGGGCAGGGGAGGACTGCGGAGTCGCTCGCCCTCCTGCTCCCTACTGACAAGGCTGTGTCAATGGAGCCGCCTTAGCTCCGAAGCGTGTACAGTCAACTGCTTGATGCCCAAAGTCATGGCAACGCAAGCACTACCCTGGTTGCCCGGTCACAATGCCATACTGCCTAAAACAGTAACCTCCAGCCTCTTATCTCCAGGAACTTGGGTATACTCTGTCTTTCACGGCCACCCGTACCTTGGGGACTCCTACAACTGTCATAGCATCCGCAAAGGAGGCAAGGAGAACTGTGCCAAAGAGCCGACCAAGGTCCTCCACTAAGTGGCAGTACTCTACCGCGAGTTTGAGAAAAAGTAAAGTGACAAGGTGTCGGAGAAAAATGTTGTGGAGCCCAAATGACTCCACTGTAAAGCCGTTGTACCAGGGGACCATGTGAATGACCCCCTTCGTGAAGGCATAGGGCGATCTCTCCACTAACTCCCGAGCTGCGGTTGCCGAGGTGAGAGGAATCATGAAGATCCCATGGCCCATGAGGACAGCCTCCACAATCTGCGCTGTGCCAATGCACAGCGTGGAGTGGAGCCAGTCCCGAAGCTAGGCCCTAGCTGGAAAGTGACCTACTACCTGGCCGAAAATCGTTGTTTCTTTAAGCTCCAGCTCAGTGGCACAGAAGGCCAAGAGCTATTTCTCAGAGAGCAAGGTGTTTGACTGGGGGGGGACTCGCAGAGTGCACCAGCGTCTGACCAGAGGTTTCCATTGTGCTTTCCTATTGAGAACCTACCAAACACACTGCTGTATTGCCGGAGGGGCAGGAGTTGTTACAAATGGAGCAACCAGGGGGAGGGTTTGGGGGGTTGGATTCTGTTTTTTATTAATGCCGGTAGAGGTGCCGGGCACCACGGATGACGGCATGTAGGCAGGGTGGCCGCAAGGTGGTGGGGGGGGGGGGGGGGGGGGGGGGGTGGGCGCAGCGGCACGTTGGTTGGTAACCGTCGACGGATCTTATGCATAATGCAGGTAGTCCATGTCTAATAGAATATTGGCTAAAAACAGTGTCAATCTTAGACAAGCATGAAGTGAAGTACACATCGAGGCCGAGAAAGGAGATAGTGATGATGGTGCCAGCTGCACATATGGGTGACATAGGATGTACTAGTAAGAGTTTTGGCTTAATTCTAACACCTAGGGCATGTGAAATAGTTCATGTTTAGGGTTGACTGGACATGTGTATCCCAACAGGAGGTAATATTAATGAATTGGTAGCCTTTGCTTTCAATATGTCCAGCTCTAGTTTATTATACTTATTTGGTAGGCAACTCAAAATGGCCTATTTTTATATATCAAAATACAACTAGTCTGCAAGCCTCAACTCTAGAGGCTAGCCTCTAGCCTGCTTTCCACAGATTGTACTTGCATGCTCAACCAAGTACTGCACCTTCAAGGCAGGAATGCCTCCCCCCTCCCTCAAGATGTATGATCTCAAAAAGCCTGCAGCCAGTTCACATTCATTGACATCCACACCTTCAACTTTATCCACAGTTGCATGAAAAAACTTCTCATTCGCATTACCTTTGAAGAACAGGAAAAGAATAGAAGGGAAAAATATACCTGATCAATATTGCGGTCTGAGGCAAGCTTTATCATTATCTCTAGCTTCTCCATTTTCACATAAATGGGATCATTGTATTTGCAAAAGAACACCTTCAAAAAATCTTAAACTTAGGCCCAGCCAAATACAGATCAACAAATAACAAAACTCAAGCCACCTGCAGCAAAGCAGTTTTATGTGGAAATACATGTTTGAGTATATGACATTTACCTTAATCTCATGGGCAAGAATATTGGGGCGTCGCTGGACGATAAGATTAATGTTGCGCAAAGCTACATATTGAATTTCAGGTTCTGCAGAAATAAGAGTAACTAACGGGGGAGCCATCTTCTTGCAAAGGTTTCGTGTGACATCAGCACTGGTGATCAGCTCCATTTGTTGCAGAATCACCTAAAATTGAGTAGGCACTATTATAACTCAAATGGTTACTGAGTAGGTAGCAGCACTGAAAGATTCCCTGATCAAAGGACACATAATGCTTACTTTGACTGCCGAAAGCACCACCGCACAGTTTGCATGCTGCAATCGAGGCGTAACCCGCTCCACAATATTTTCTGCATCACGAGCATCCTTTGCTTTGTATCTTGATAAAGCATCCAGAATAAAGACTTGCCCCCACCTAAAAAATGGAACATAATAAGTTTATTATAAGCCACTGCATAAACTTTGTTGCTTTGTGAGCAGCTGGAATGTTCCTAACTATGTGGGACTTTTTTGCATGTGTATGGCTGGGCTGTTTGAGGTCTTGCAATGTCATGTTGTCAAGTGTATACAAAAGATCTATGAGCAAGCCAGTGGGTTGCCAGACAGACAGGTATCTAAATAGTCAAGACTAAAAACTTTGAAGGCACATAAAAAGTACAGCACACATACTCAGTGCACTCATTAAGTGCTGCTAGAAGCTTGAAAAGAGTGTGACTTGTAATCTCAAATATAAGTTTACTGCTGCTCTCTTGTATTTCTGCTAAGGCTGCAACAGCATTTGCAACGACCATTGGGTTGCTATCTGAAATTAGATCCTTTAATGTCTCCAAAAATCCTCGATCCTCCACAAGCTCTGCATTGATGTCATAAAGTTTTGCAACACAAATTGCAGCCGTTTTCCGGACATAGGGATCATCATCCTGAATCCAGAAAATACCTGTTAGGCAAGACAAAAGTGACTGCAGATGTCCATCGCTCACTAGAATATCCATTCAAAATCAATGAGAAAAAAAGTTGTGCACCACCTTCAAGCACCTTTGAAGTGGATCACAAAGGTATTCTGTAATTTTATCCACTCTGATACAACCCATTGTTCGAACAGCCAATGCACGAATCAAGGGATTTGGATCTTGAGAATCCTGTAAGATGATAGAGGACATGATCAACTAATAAGAATGCAAATTTTAAAGAGAGTAAAGAATTTTAATTTGAACCACTACCCACCAATGCATCCGACATTTACTACAAAAGCTACCATCAAAAAAAAATTCTTTGGGTAAGGCTCAATTTAGAGGAAGAATTAGTCATAGTCCATATGTTAGAAATCAGTGAAAACCACATATCTATACAGGTACCTTCAGGCCATTTACAAGATCCACCATGTGAAACGGTGTATAGTCCTTAGAACTGGGTATCTTACTGAACTGTAAATTGCTTGCCAGGTAACAGCTATACAGATAACTTTGTAAAGAGGTGATGTTTGACACCACCCTGCATGTCAACAACAGGTCCAACCATAATATGGGGACTCAGACAACTGAAGTCCCACCCCACCCCAATGGTAGTATTTACCTTCTATTTTCTGAAAAATAAACTATATTCTCAGATAAACATTTTGTTCTCTTCTAACTGCACACTCCAATGTTGCAATAGGTGGACCTATGTACAATGTTGGGCCTGTCTTTATATGCCTTCACATGACAGTCTATAATGACAATGCTACTCATATAACTGACAAATCAATGACATTTTAATGAAGTGTCTTCATGTACAACTTACATGAGGAAGCTCCCTCGGCTTGTACAGAATGATGCCCCACCTTGTGAGCATAGTCTCAGTGAAAGGATCACCACCCAGAACCATCTAGTAAAGGTACCAAACTACCGTCCATTCTGAACAATTAAATATTTCCACATAATTATCTGTATTTACCTATATAATTCTCCAACATGCTAGCTGCTTTTTGTAGCCAGCAGGAGAGGTTTGGTTCTTTTTGTGTCCTTTAACTTGTTTGCTTGATCAAGTTCCCATAAGTAAGCAGAACATTTAACTCTAACCTGATATCATTGTCTTTTAAGAAACTCTTAGTACATCAAGCAGAAGTTCTTATACATGCCCGATTCCTTCTTGATTGCAATATTACTGCATTTCTTCTCAGCCCTACCTCTTTCTTTCATTTCATTTTTCTGGCATGCTGCATTAATCCGTTGATCTCTCAAACACTTGTAAAGCTCAAAGATCCAACATGGCTGGTGGCGTCAGAAATAGAATCAAGGAATATTTTAAATAGACGCATAAACAATACCTTGTCCTGCACCAGAACCTCATACATACTCATAACTGTAAATGAGTGAGCACACAGAGCTCTTCTAAAGTTCAGTGCAATACACAGCTCAATATGAAAAATGCTTTGCGTGTGCCTTCTCATACATTCTGATATCTACAAATGTAGTTAGCATATCGATCTTCCAAAATGCAATGAGAAATGCTTTGATGCTCCTGTTGTGCATCCTCCATCGTTTTAGACTGAATAGTTGCACTAATGCTCCTCTCTTAAGAATGCACCTATAGGTGATAGTGGACTCCTGCAACGAAGCTAGAACAGCCTCATGTTCAGGTGAAACTATTGGAGGCAGAACTAAGTGACCCAGAGGATTTAAAGTGGGCACGAAAGTGATAGATGTTTGGGGCCCATGGAAACACATGAACTGCCCGAATAACCTGCCACATGGCACTGTCGTTTGTAAATTGTAATGGCCTTGTACTGAACAGCAGTCATCTCATTTATATTTAGCTATTATGTGACTTGCTAGACATGCATTTTGCTGACAAGATCAACCCCAGTTCAGCGATATTTTTCTTTTGACTATTTGATCTACAATGCCAGTGAAACCCTAAGCCTGCATCCATACATGTGCTTGATGAAACCGGTCTATGGCTCACATAAAGCGATAGTCCCTTCAATTAATACCTGGTCTTTTCAAATACACACACAAACAGAGACTTCACTCCCTTGCTTAACACCGAGTTGGCAAGGGACAATACAGCATATCCAAAACAACATCCCAAGTAGGAAAACACTTTCTGTGACCATAACTCAATAATTCAAGTGCCGAGTTGCAATCTGCAGAACTCTTTATTTACTATTTTTCACCTATTTCTTGACTTGTTCTCAGCCTTATTCCATTCCAGATCTGTTCCATACCAGTTGGACTACAAACCGTTTAACCTTGGCATCATTCCAACATTAAAACAGACCAACAAACAGCACTAAATCAGAGCTGAAAACCCTGTTCTTGTGTGGCGTGGTCAACACTTTCTTTAGTTCTTGCATTGGAGGAGCGATCAGCTGCTCCTGAACCTGAACAGTGAGGCTCTTGCCTCAACAGAAGAGAAAAAAACACAGAACTGTACATTCGATTGAATTAGCCCATCATGCAGAGCATTTCCAATGAGAATAGAGAGAGGGTTGACCAAAGGGAGCAAGCTCTACCTCCATACATGAGTCAGAGATGAAGAAATACCCTCCACAACTGATTTACTTGCAACAATCTGCCCTCAGCCCACGCTCAGATCTGCCCCTCCTGCCTTCAACGTTTTTTTTTTTAATGTTGCTCTCTTTTTTTTCGTAAATTTAATGCTGCTCTCTCTCTCTCTCTCTTTTTTCGTAAATCTCTCTCTCTCTCTCTCTCTCTCTCTCTCTCTCTCTCTCTCTCTCTCTCTCTCGGGAATTTGTGCCCAAATTGTGACACATGGCATACATATAACAATTTTTCCTATTTAAACCTTCCAGTCTAAATTTCTCCATGATCAATGCAAAATTTGACCTCGGCATACACTAGAGAATAAATCCTCTTGCAAAAACGAAGATAATAACACGAACAGATTCAAAGGTCCAAAAATAGTAACTCCCTAAATTTTAGGGATGATGACCCCTGCATTCCTCAAGTTGTTCTAAGCAACTTTAATCGTTGCAACCACATCAAAAAGTGTAATTTGGCTCAGTTACAGTGACTTTTATTCCGTGGGCATTCTCACATATGCATCTTTTATCTTGGCCAAGCTCATTGTCCTGCACAATCTCCAGTGGCTAAGCACACAAACCCAACCCACTAGCATTCTATTCTTTAGTGCCCATTCAATCCAGTCCCAAGACTCAAACAAACCATTAGTCCAATTTGTCCCAATGATTGCCTCTTCTGGCCATGCAAAGATCCCAGCTTAATCCAAAAGAACTCTAGGAAAAAAAAGCAACAGCAACTAAAGAGAAGAAAATAAAATATTTTTATAAATAAATAAGGAAAGCAACTACAAAAAGTATCACCACCTGGTGACACTTGAACTATAAGGTCTGTGTTTAAACAGCCTTTAGACTGTTTCATGCACATTTTGCATTCACTTGGTTTTAGGATATTGACAATATGCATTCATTCATCAACACATGGTCCATGCATTTTGTAGGTCTCAAAGAAAGTTGAGGGTTTCAATGAACCATGTACTTTACCTCACCCATTGTATGTTTCATTCAATGATGGGCATGACAATGCTCCATTAAGCTTCTTTCATTAGTCCATACAGGATAGCTATGCAGCCTTGGGAGAGCCATCTGATATGTTTTGGTAGTGTTTGGACCACATCTCCAATTGCTTATCCAAAAGAAGGGCACATGTTAGAGATTGAAAAAGGGAATGTATACACAATAATAGCAAGCAGGTTGATGGTCCACACATAGTGTTGTTGTACTAGGATTGTGGACTTCATAATGGTTAAGTTTCATTGTTTCCATTGGGCTAGTGTGATGGACTTCAACTCCAATGTCCAAGATGGGTCAATGGTAGCCTTGGATTATACGTAGTCTCCAAGATCGCATTTGTTTGTATCTTATGTTTCTTATACATGTTTTACACAAGGGGACACTTGCAACTCAAGCTCTACTACCATAATAGTAAAGTGGAGGTAACATAAACAAAGAAATGGAGGCAAAACTATTTTTCTCTCATTCTTCTTCTAAGTAGATGGCCAAAGACTACATGAAAATAAAGTTTTTCAACTCCAAGTGAATGCAAACAGAAGTAGATAGGGCCAGCTGTATAGTGATGTTGGTATGCCACAACTTGCTTATTGTCTTCCTCTCTTTGGCACATAGGTGGAGCATTACTTTGTCGACATCTAAATCTATGGTCCGACTTACCAAGGCGCATCCAACTAAGCACATACTACTAGCGTGTCCATGGTGCATCTTGTTTTTATCTTCTTCATTGGTGATATTGTGGTCACTAGTGCATTTACTTACCTGAGTTTTAGGCTCCCCCAAGTTAAACACTCCAACACTTGTACTTGGCCCATCTCATCATGGATACCTTGAGAATGACAATTATTGCTCTTGTTCATCAATAAGAGGCTACCATGGTTGCTTCCCTTTTCACTATGTCATGCTTGACACTAGTGGATTCCAATCCATATATATTGTATTATTGCATTTATGCTTTCATGGTGATATTTGCCTCTATGCTCATTGATATCGTTCCTTCGCTTACACGATGCAGCATTCAACAAGAGGGGAGAATGATATATGAGAATTAAAATGCAGGTACTACAGCCCTACATAGCTGCCCCATTTGGTATCTGTAACTAGGTCACAATTGTTGTGCTAAGAAATGCACTTAGCAACTGCTGTTCAGGTGCCTCTCATGTATTGCTATAAATGGCTTTCTTTCTACCACACTTTTGCAGAAAGCATTCTGGAGGAGCAGATGAAAACAACCATGCCAAGTCTGTTAGTAAGGATAGCACCTTCTTGCAAAATGTATCCTGTAGGTGCTACACATTTAAGTAAGCACACTTTAAAATGCAAGTTTCCCACAGTAAACCGTCCTCAAAATGTGGATTTGCTATCACCTCATATCATCAAGTCAGCATCATGTTCTTCTCCTTCACTTGGATGAGACACAATTTACAAAACTGATTTGCCATGGAGTTGAGGTGACACTGAAAGATGAGCAAGCAGCTACAACAAATCTCCTGTCAATGTGAAGCGCCAGAGTCCAAACCAGCTTCTTTTGATGTTGCAAACACTGCTGCAGCTATCATCATATTAAGAAAAAGCAGACCTGCAGCTGACCTAACCTTCTGAATCCTTCCACACAGAAAATGTATAATCCACAGTTTCAATTTGATGTTGCAAACATGTTGCAGCTAGCATCTTATTAACAAAAAGGCAGAGGTGCAGGCTTCAGCTGATCTAGCCTGCAAATCCAATCATAAAGAGTATGCTATGCTGAAAATCTGCTTGCTATATCTGCAGTCAGATACCAAATGTGCACTCACTAAATTTTCCAATACAGAAAATGCATGATCAGCAAATGATTACACGGAAGAAGAAAAGTACAAGAGAGAGAGAAATCATGGAATGATAAAAGTAGGGATTTTCAGACATAAAACCCCACAATGGCAATTTGCTACAAGAAACTCATTGACAGTGCTACAGGCATAGATGGGTTCATGTCGTGCCTGTTCAAAGAAATGTCTCTTTCATTGAAAAAAATGAAGTTGACACTACTTGAGTGCTACAACCAACAGCATAACTTTGAGTGGCCAGATTTATGAATATTCTAACCTTTACAAATGTGTTCACTGCAAGAATGGCCAGATCTGGCTGACTCTTTGCATAATTAATAAGATAAAGATACACCAATTTCTTCAGCTCTAGATTCTCTGTTTGCATGCAGTTAACCACATCCGTAAACAGCATAGACACATCTTTGCCAACAGTCATTGCAGCTATCACCTTCTTGACTGCATCTTTCTTTTTATCCTGCAACCACCAGACAATTTAGTGATTGCTACTAAAGCGATTAGAAAATTAACTGGTTTTAGCTCACTTTCTCAATGCATGAATAACACTGTTAGTAGATGGATCCAAGCACAAAAAGAAAAGACAACCAAGAAAAAAGCAATATCAGAAAACATAAATTAACAACATAGATAAGACCTACAACATACAACTTCTTCCAGACGTTTCTTAGTTTATCATATTAGCTATACCTATCTGCATACACTGACCAGTTTCACAATGGCTTCACTTATTCAAAATGTCAGATTGTACAATTTCAATCTAGTAATGGCTTGCAGTATTTATTGAAGGTAGGAACTATTTAGCAAACTTCAACCAGCCTTGACATTCAAGGTTTTATATCACATAATACATCTGCTACACAGATAATTTGATCCATTTCTCTTGAACAGCTGACTATAGACCTCAGCATTGCTATGAGCCAAAGAATAATAGTGCAATATACAATCATAAGACATACTCTGCAGTCGAGGTGGGATATGAATTTTCACATTTCAAATAAAGCTATCCTCAAGTAAGTCACATGCATCCTTATCAGTAAAATCTTCAAAACCTATCTCACAGTAGCCTTCCAAGACTGCTAACACACAGGTATCCATGGCAATGAGCTTCTCCTTCCTGTCATACACTGTTCTATTGGCTCACTCCTAAAATCATAAAAATCTTGCACTTAACAGGAATAGTGTAGGACGGTGATTTTCCAAAAAGTGTACAAGGCTTATGCTGTCAAAGCATTTACACAACTTCTAACTAGCCTGAAAGCCACAAACCACACAAATGCAAGACTATTCAGACTAAGAAAGCATGAGATACATATCATAAAACATTTACAGAACTTGCACAGTCAAGTACATCTACAGAGTCAAGGAATTCTCATTAAACCATTTTACCACAATAATTGTTTACCTTATATTGCGAGTTAAGCTCCTCCTTAAGCTCTGGAATCTCCCCCTTCTTAGTTGTGGAGAAATATTTTGAATCATGGCCACTCATGATGTCTCACTTTAATTGCAACTATGAAATCCCTGTCAAATTTTTAAAAAAGATCTTAGCAAACAGACGACTGTATGTAATACCTGCATTATATTAAAGCACTACATCACTTAACACACAGCATATGTTTTCAAAGCACCCAAAACTTTTCACTTGTAAACAACATGTTCTGTTAGTCTAAAAATCAACAAACATAGAGAGCTGGTTTTGTCAAACCAAGATAGATATTAGATAGACTAAGAGTGCAAACTAAAACTTACATAACGTTAGTGATGGGAAACTGAACATATGAAATATTCTCACTCAAATGATAGGAAACAAATCAAAAAAACCATCCCCCTTTAGATCACATGTTTTGATGGTCTAAAAATCAAGAAACATAGAGAGCTCATTTTGTCAAAACCAAGATAGATATTGGATAGAATAAGAGTGCAAAAAGAAACTTATATAAAGATAGCGGTGGAGAAGTGAACATGTGAAATATTCTTAACCACCAGTTAAACGATAGCAAACAAATCAAAAAGACTATCCCCTTTAGACCACATGATTTCCTTAAATATACATATTTAGGTACAAGGCACCAGGCTTTTCAGCCTGCATGAATGATGACAAGCATTTCTAGACTGCAGATTTCAGAGTTTCCTCACTGGGATATCAGCTCTGGCTTGAAATTACTCCCAAGAATTTTTTTTGCTAAAGCACCACAAACCTCTCACAAACTAGTGGGACATGTAACCAAAGCACTGCCAGTATCCAGGTATGCAACACTCAGTTCCCCAAGCTCTGATGATGCACACCACCTACCAGCGGGAAAAACCATGCATCAATGGTCAACCTATTCTGAGTTATTGTATAAAATACAGCAGGAATCTCTTTAAGCATTGTTCAGCCTTGCACAAAAATATTTGACTAGGTTGTGTGAACATATGCTAGGGTTTGCATAGAGGAAACATAAAGTACAACCACAACTAAAACACACAGACTCAAACAATGGCGTGCAAAACTCAAACCAAGATGCTCAAGGGCAGAGCTGTCCAACAGCAAGTGGCTCTCATGGGAGCGGGCTGAGGGAGATGTTGATGTGTATCGTCCACCGGAGACAGATCTAAAGTGCAATAACCACCAATCGGAGCAAAGGCTGATGAAGAAAAGTGCTGAAAACACAAAAACGACCTGCTGTAATGGATGGAAGCTAAGCACCGGCAGCAATGGGAGGCTAGGCGACAGCTATAAACCACATAGCAGCAATCGCTTGTGGCTGGACAGCTAGTGGAAGAGGGCTGATAGTTGAAACCTACAAGACAAGAATGGGCTGAATGGTGGGCAGCCTATCTATAGACGTGGAACAATCCTCCCAAATAGGGTTTTGCATGTGGAACACATAAACTCTCTGGAACCGCTCCCCGTTTGATGAAACTTTTGGTAATTTACTATTTTGGGGTTGTTTTTGGAGAGCCAATCAGTGGATAATGAATTTTTAGCTCAACACCCCCTCTCAGGATAAAAACCGGAACCAATAAGAGACTAGAAGAAAAGCTCAAGCCCATTTTTACCCCCAAGACATCCTGCCCCAATGCAACCACGCCATTAAACAAAGAGTGCATGTCAACTACCCAATGGCCTACCAAGACTACAAAGGTGACAGTTATCTTACCAAGGGAGTCCAAGTAGTCATCCCAAAGAGGTCAAGGCATCAGACCAAGGGTGCTAGTCAACTGCCCAATGGCCTACCAAGTCTTGCAATGGTGGATGGAACCACAATGAACTTTTCATTTTTTTCCCCCTTTTTTTTATAAAAATAGATATGGTTTGCAGCCTTTCAAGTAATTGTGCCTCATGGGGAGAACGAAAAGGGACAGTTAGAACCAACATATCACAAAACAAACAAGCTAACTCAACCACTGGAGGATGTTGATAGCGAGGGAAAGGCTAATGAGGAGTAAGATGGCGGTAAGGTAGTAAAGAACTACCAATGGAGGTAGCTCATGATCCAAGTGTGCTTTGCACAATGAGATGCATAGAGTAGTGTACTACATGATGAGAATGCTCATGCAAGAGGTGCCACTTAGGGAGTGTGCCTCTCTCGTGGAAAATCAATTCACTTACCCAAGCGCTTTTTACAAAGATTATGAAACCATACAATGCAAAGGAGAAGATACAACAAGGGGAAAAGCCGATGTCGAAGACAAGCGCCAAAACTTGTGGAATACCATGAAGGACAAGAATCCCCTCTCAACCCTGAAGGTCCATGCCAAAGAAGAAAGAGGAGCTTGATGTCAATTTTCGTGCGGTGCTAGAACCATGAAGATGAAGAGTGGAATGAAGCACCTCAATTTGAAAACCAAGGTAGAAGTCACCGCCATGATGGCATCAAGAGAGATGTTGTACAATCCACCTCGAGAGGTGGAGCCTCCATCCTAGTCATAGAGCAAATCTCCCAGGAAAATGCAACCACGAAAGGAACAATGCACAACCCATGTCTCTAGGCCGAGAAGAACCGATGCAAACCTGCATGTTAACCCTACACTAACACTACACTCAATTGAGATGAAGAAGATGAGTTGCAAGTCTTCCCGAATAACGTATGTCCTCCATGATCAGAGAAGTGGCCAACCTCACCAATCAATCTGGATGGAGTAGTAAAGTTGGTAGGAGGGGTGTCATACACTAGTACTCTTCAAACTCCTCCTCTATCAAGAGACTGAAATCTGGAATAGGAGAGGAAAAAGAGGGTGAAGGTGAAGGTGGAGTGTTGTCTTCCTCACCGAGAGTGAGGGTGAAAGTGAAGTTGAAGTCAGCAATGCAAGTGGGTGTATCGAAGGTGAAAGAGGCACTTGATGACAAGCAAGATGCTATCCAGCTCATAGAGGTGCTCCTAGGTACAAACACAACAAGAATAGATGTCTATCTACCTGTATTTCTGGTTGTCCAGCCTGTCTGGTGCCACCCAAATCAAAAATCCTGCCGTCTAATTAAAGATAATGGCCTGTCCACCCAAAATGCAGATCCGAAAAGGCTGCCTACACTAAAATGAGGCAGCAAATGGACCCATTTTCAAGAAAAGTGATGAGATGGTATAGGCTCATACCATAACAAAGAGACAATAGGGTTTGCAAGGAGAAACACGGAGTGTACAGCAAACATTGAGCGAAGAAAACTTACAAGAAGAGAGGAGAATGATGAATGTGGGTGAATGTATGTGTGTAGAATGAAGGGATCGATGCCCTATTTATGGGCACAAACGGTCTCAAGTGGCACCGGAAAATGTGGGCACCCAATCCTTTTGGGTTCGTAAGAGTGAAACCACAATGAATTAATGCAAAGAAATGCAATTAATAAATGGATTTCTCAACACCCCCTCTTAGATCCTAAAAGCAGCCATAGGGGAGAGAGAGAGAGAGAGAGAGAGAGAGAGAGAGAGAGATCCACCTTGTAATCCCAAATTTCCACCTATAAGGTGACTTGTAGTGAAGAACAATAGACATGATGAGCTAATAGTACCCAAAACTCAACCTTGAGAGAGAAGCCACAAGCTCCATGACTCCATGTTGGAAGAAATACAAAGGCCTAGCCACCAAGTCATGGCTATTTAAATAGGACTCGGCTACCCTAACCCCGTATTGCCCTTAGTGCATTCGCACAAAGTCACTTCATGACCACTATAACCAATGCTATTAACCGCCGTCCAGATGTCCAAGAATGTACCAAAACCTGTAGATCCTGGGTATCAATGGGTGAGATGGCATGGAGATATCAACCACTCGAAGAAGATAAAGGGTATATCAAGAACCGCACAATGAGTAGGGACTCTTCTGAAGCTGAACAAATGGAATCCCCCTCTAAAGGCAAAGAAAGATGATCCCCCTTTGAATCCCCCTCGAAGAGAGAGAGAGAGAGAACCGAGAAACTCTTGGATCATGGCCTCCAGAGTGTCTAATGATGAAGGAAATGCTACCAATGGTACCAAAGAAGGTATCCACCACACCAATGGAACAAAAGCTACACATCTCCCAAGGTGGCCTCTTGAACCTGAGTAGAAGAGGAAGTAGAGAGGTGTCACACAAAAACTCCTCAATACCCGCATCAAAGTTGGTGTCCGTGGAGCCATACAAGGGAGGAGGGGAAATAGCTAGCTCCTGTGGAGCCACAAGTGGGCAATCTCTCAATGGAGCAAATTGCTAAGCTAAAGGAGTAGAAGAAGTCAAACAACCATTGTCTATCAAAGGTACAAACTGTTGAGGAGATAGTACCAAACAACCACTATCTCTCATTGGAGTGGATTGTAGAACCGCAGGCCGTGAAAGCCACTAGACCAAAAAATGGGTGGAGAAAACCTCCATAACAAATTGCACTGGTCTCCAAGAGGACTTGTCACCTCGTGGTGTTGCAAGATTATTTAGCACATGTGATGCACATGGCAATTATTCCACAGTGTGGAACCTAGAACCCCGAGATAGCAGTTGGTGCGAAAGGTAAAAATTCTAAGAAGTTATAACCGACAAGTACTAGGTGGTACCCGTTGTCAGATTTTAGCCTAGACCAATTTATTGGCCACTAATGTCAGTGGTGACATTAGAGAAGTAGATGCCCCCACTGAAGTCGAAGAAGAAGTAGATGCCCCCACTGGGGGCAAAGAAATAACATCCTCCTCTGAATCCCCCTCTAAAGCAGAGAGGAAATCCAAAAACTCATGGATCACAGACTCCGAAATGTCTGATGACAAAGAAAGTGCCATCGATTGTGCCGAAGAAGGTATCTGGGGTGCCAAAGAGCTCCTAGAGGTAGCCTCTCAACCCTGAGTAGGCGAGGGTGAAAGGTGGTGCTCAAACTGAGCAATGAGAGGGCAATACTCGTCTCTCAATGGAGCGGACTGGGTAGGCGAAGAAGAGGAAGGAGTCGAGCAGCCACTGTCTCTTTAAGGAGCGGACTGACGAGGAGACGGTATCAAACAATCACTATCTCTTGATGGAGTGGACTGCAGAATCGCAAGTCGTGGAAGCCACTGTATCCGAAAATAGGTAGGAGAAGACTACTGCTAGCATTGCAATGATCTCTAGAAGGTCGTAAAGCCAATCGATCCTCCATGTGCTAGAAGGGACTTAGTGCGCGTCGAATGCGTCTTATTGCCATGAGCATAGTACTCTGATAGCCGATGCAGAACGATATTTGTAACCCACAAAGAAGAGGTGGCACAAGGAGTGCCTGGTGGAAGACGCATATACTCCGAGGGGGTAGGGAGCAAGGGTCAATGTTGACAATCTTCGGTGGGATGTCCGATGATGCCACAATAGGAGCACCCAATAGTCTGGACATCTGTTGGTAAAAGAAGCCATGGATACCAGTATGCCTTGCTGAAGAAGGAAGAGGTCAATCACCATGAACCACGACCAATGTCCGCCTCAAGGGGTGTGAGGGCAGTGTGAAGCATGAACCACAATGTCCGCCTCAAGGGATGTGAGGGCAGTGTGAAGCACGAACCGCAATGTCTGCCTCAAGGGGTGGAAGGGTAGTGGAAGGGCTGGAAGTGAGCTGCCAGTGGGAGAAGGATGTGACTAACAGTAAGCGACTGCAACCAGTAGAAAAACGCAAGTAAGGAGAGAAAATGACTAAAAACGCAGGCACGATAGCTTGCAAGAGAGAGAAAGACTAAAAACGTAGACAGCAAGTGAGAAAGACAAAACGCAGGCAGGACAGCTAGCAAGAGAGAGAAATACTAAAAAAGCAAGCATGACAACCTGCAGGAGGGAGAAAGACTAAAAGCGTAGGCAACAAGACTGTGATGATGTGGCAGGCTGTACGACAGCAAGTCTGCACAGGAACAGCAGTCGCCTGACTAAAAACAGCTCCAAACTGCGTAAAGAGGGCTGAAAATGAGACACCAACTGATGGAAACAGCAATGGACAGCTTCAGCTGAGATGTCCTCCGCGAACAAGGTGTGGGCAGCAAGCTGAAACGCCTGAAATCTACAAAAACGAGGTGTTGATGCAACAAAAGAAGAAGGGAAATGGATGCCGAATCCGCCACCGGTCTTTGTCTTCATTGGAGTGGAGGATCTTCGCTGCTAGGCGAGCAGATCTAGCTCTGATACCATGTCAAAAGATGACGTACTAGCGAGACAGTAGGGTTGGCGAGAGGAACACGGAGTGAACTCCGCAAACATGGAGAAAAGAAGAGAAGAAAGAAAAAACTCTAATGAATGGAATGATGAAGTTCTGAATCATGGAGTGAATGTGATACAAGGGAATAAGAGTACCATAGCACAAGGAAGATGAAGACAGCCACAAACCACGAACCGCAATGTCCTCCTGAAGGGATGTGAGGGTAGTGGAGAGGCTAGAGAGAAGAGGTGACGAACTGAATGAATGAGAGTGGCCTATAAATAGGCACAGTCAGTCTAGGATGGCACTCCTTTTTGGGGCTACAAACCCTAAACGCAAAAACACAAACTGCGGGTGAAGGGTGAAGGGTTTCTCTACATGCTCCTCTTTATAAACTTCAACATTCACACAACTCTAATACCGTGTGAGAGTGAATAGCAAAAACGAAAGGAAAAATAAACACGAAGGAGAATGAGACTAATCAGAAGACAAGGAACAAACTGACTGCAATGGCTAGAAGATACAAGACTGCAATAGTCAGCCCCAACACATAGCACTGAGCATCAATGTGGGTGCCAAATGATAGCAAGGGGATGAAAGAGAATGAGGAGTGCTAGATGAATAATAACACTGATGCGATTAATGGATGAGAGACAAGCAGCCTATAAATAGACAAATTGGAGCCGCTAGTGGTAATCAAGTGGCCAAACACACAATGTGGGCACCTAGGACAGCCTCCAAAGCCCAAAAAGAAATGCACTAATATACCCTCCAAGCTCCATCTAAAGTGCCTAAGGCACATAAAATGATAGAAAAGATAATGCCAGAGCTCCTAATGTCCTTGACTAACTCAAATTGAGACTCACAAGCAAGAGATGATGATACAAGACACACACTTGCTAATAGAATCATGTATATTTGAGTTTTACAATGACAAGAGGTCGCACCAAGAGCTACTCCAATTTCTGGATACCTTGGATACTAGTTTTTGCACACAGAGAGCTAGGTGCACCAAGAGTTCACTTACAACTCCAATTTCTATATACCCTAGATACCATTTTCTGTAGAAGACGGCTCATGTATATAGAACTACAATATAGGATGAATTGTTTAGTATGGACCCATATAGTTCCTTGAATGAGATCATGACAAGATTGGGAGAAGTTTTTCATGCATCATCAACACACGCCTTCCCTCATACTATGGCTTCTTTTATCCCGCCACAAAGTATTGTCCCACAAATCAAGTTGGTATGATGATGAATGTTGTGAGACATCGACAAAATCAAAGCGTGATATAGCTATTGGAGATACTACACATAGGCACGCTCCATTGATCCTTCAATGCCTAGTGCGAAGAAAGAAATGAGATTCAACTAAATTGGAGACAAAGATATGCCAACTGTTTTTGCAGTAAGACAACAAGAGGCCATGGGAGATGTTTTCAAGACAAGTAGCCAAGCACCACAATCACAGCACTATAGGCATTGTATAACTATGCAAGGAACCTATATGATATAGAAGGCCAACCCCCTATATCTCCCCTGAAGGGGCCCTGTCCATTTTGCAATTCGTACTTTACTATGGGGATGGTAATAGAGGTGATTTGTAGATTACAGCATGGAAAGACACAAGATCAACCTAGCTGAAAAACATTTTATACACGCATGTGAAACTCTTGCTCCTTTGTCCAAGCATATTTTTAATCAAGCCATGTGTGAGGGCTTTCCAACAAGTTGGACGAAGCATCCCATTATGTCACTCCTTAAGAGTGAGGACCCTATGGTATTAGAGAACTATAGGAATTGGCTAGCTGTGAGACATGCTGTGGATACAAATGTAAGGATATGCACAGTATGCCAAAAGATCAAGTTTGACCAACAAAAGGTTCAAGGTTTGACACATCCTTTACCTAGTCCCAATAGAGCATGGGAGCACAAAGCAATAGATTTTAACTTTGAACTTTCTAGGATAACAACCAACAAGGAATGATGACATTCAAACTATAATTTGCTAGTTCGCTAAGAAAGCCCATTTCGTTCCCATGCCTAAGAAGATTGAAGCGGATCACATAGCAAAGTTCTTCATGCAAAACATCTTTAAGTATCATGGCAGCCTCACTCTATCATCAATGACAAAGTTCCAAGCATGATTAGCTAAGAGATTTAAGCATCCAGATGATCAAGCGTAGCACAAGATAAACATCCACATGGTGTCACGTGCTATAAGGAGGTGTATCTTAAACTATATATATCATGTGGTCTATGTCACAAACCATCTCATTCCCTCAAGTCCCTCACCACTTGGGATGTAAAAAAGTCAAAGCCTCACCTACATAGGAACTAATGCACCTTAAGGCCCCTCATTTGCAAACTACAAATGAAGAACATGGATCTCCTTCTTGTATTTGTGTCCTTTGTCTTTTCAATCTTTAAAATATTGTGAACATTTTTCTTTGGCTTTGCTTGTTTAACTACAAAAAGCTCAAATAAGGTAGCAATTTTGCATCACTAATGTCTAATCTACTACAAAAGTCGTGAAACCTACTTTGGATTCTTGCAATTTGCTTATAGAGAATAAGCTATATGTGTGTGATAGAGTCAATACGTGGTAGCTTGTACCTCTAGCCTCAATAATGTAAAAATTTACAAACTCATTTTCACCAAATGCAATTCATTCCTAGTTGATTACTAAAAGACTTTTTGTCAATGTATTTTTTCTGAGATCCCCAAACCTTAGCAAAAGACAATCTTGTTTAGAGAAGTAGATTTAGAATGTTGTAAGCCATTGCAAAAGCTTTTGGTTGTGCATGTGTTGGTAGCTCTCCAAAGTTTGATAATAAGCCTTTGACTATTCCAAATGCTCAAATTCAGTCCCATCTTAAAGGTGACATTCCAACTACTCTTTCAACCTTTATATGGACTAAACACTGCTGAAAACTGCACCATGGTGGCAATTAATGCTAGAAACTGCTGCATTGGGGCCTAAAATGGTTGCATTTTTGCTCTACATAGCAATGCCAAAAACAACTCTACTGTTACTCTAAGGCATGGTCTATTGCCCTAAGATGTACTACACCACCTCTCTGTTAGTTAAGAACAGTGTCAAGGGGTGAACTGTTGCTTTCAATACACTCGCGGATGCCACACTATAGTACTCCTTGCCAGCCACGTAAGGAAGGTAAATACGCATGCCTTGGACAGTACTGCATAGACCTGGATGTTGAAGACCACCAGTGATGGAAATTTCTTTATGTTTAGCTGGTCCATCCATTGGAATCCAACTGGAAAGCCCAGATAATCATATGGCTACAGATGTCATAATGCACCTGCCAGATTGGTGTGGATGAATCCGAGTTTCGCAGCACCAAGTGGGGAAGACTGGATAAATCATCGGTTAGAACTCACGCAGTAACCTTGCACCGTGCTTGTCATGACCTTGGAAAAAATGTTGCGGAACGCGCGATATGATTGAAATACGCCTTCATTGACGATTTTCCACGCTTGTCCAGATTGTCGGATACAACTCAACGCGTCCTTGTGCCACAGATGCGTCTTGGATCGAATCAATGTGCCATTCCTCGTTAGGTAACACGAGTTCCATTTCTTGGAAGCTTCTTTTTGATTTACATGTCTGAATGCAGAGCGCTATACTGTGACCAGAGGGAAATATTACGCGGATCTGACGTAGCAGAATGGAGGCATGTCCAAGCGTACCGAGAGACACCGGCGCCACTGGCATCGTTATAGAACAGGAGGAAGAAAGAGAGATCCCGTAAAATACCTGAAGCTTCGAAGGATGCGCAAGGCACAGGGCAGGCGCAATGACGCAGATCGGCTGGCAGAGGGCGAAGACAGCCCGGTACAACGCTCGAGTCGGCCCCGTCGTCAAACGCCAGAGACAGACAGTCGGAAGAGAGGGGAGGAGAGGAGAAGCAGCGCTGCGTCTTTTGTATATCTGCCTTCAGACCACGATGCACTTGGGAGGCCTCTTAAGTCATACGGTGAGACCGATGCACACCCAAAGTTCCGGACAGTTTCCCCGCATATGAACGCTCCCCATCATCGCCCCCGCCCCCCCCGGTCACACCAGGAGCGAGTCTCCGTCCCCTTTGGTCACACGCTCACAGCTCAAGAAACGGAGCATGGGTTGGCATGGCAATAACATGGCAACCATTCATTGGATTCCACCTTTGAAGTTTGAAGGTCGAGGAGAAAAGGGGCATGAGTTGGCATGGCAATGATATGGCAACCATTCGTTGGATTCCTCTTTCGAAGGTCGATGAATTTTTTTCCTAGCTTCACCTCCCCCCAACCCAAAAGAAGGGTAGAAGCTTGAAAAGTTCTTTGTCTTTAGCCAAAAACGTAGTCATTGTCATCTTTCGTGACTCGTCTATCTTTGCCCTTTGTGAACGAAAGGGCGGTAGAAGAAAGAAAAACTCATTTTTTTAAACCACCCGTTGTAAACCCACCCTAAGTCATTCGGGGAGACCAATGCTTGCTCAAAAGTCCTAAGCATTCTTCCACATATGAAACCCCCCCCCCCCCCCCCCATCCCACCCCGCCCCTTTCAACCTACCATGCACTTCTATAAAAAGAACCAGCACATACATAGCATGTTGTTCCTACTATGCGGTGGGTGACAAGGATCAAAAGCATCGAGAACACCATTGATATCATGAGCTCTTATACAAGAAGCCACCATATAGAGTAAGGGGCCCACTAAAGTGACACTCCCAATAACAACATATATTATCCCCAAAGAGTCGTAGTTTTGTGACCTTTCTAAAAATCTCATTGATGAAATGTTTCCATCGAAGCTTTTATGATGTGGTTATTCTTCATCCCCTTCCTTGAGTACAACTTAAAACTTTTATAAAGCATCCCCTCTCAAACCATCATCATCCGTGGTCAAACATTTTTCCAACTTTATTATGTATGGATAATTTGCATGTTCTTCAAAAAGTGCACTTGAGAACCCTATTGCATTGCTAATAAACTGACAGTTTACTATCACTCTACTAGCTCTCATGTCCTATCTAGCCTACTTTGTAATGGTGATAGAGCCTACATTAAGCTCCTACAAGGGAGGAGCTAGCACATACCTAGCCAATTTGTTGTAGTGGGAAGACCATCCTAGCTAGGTATGTGGTAGCTTCCTTACAAGATCGCATATATGTTGACACTTGCATAAAGGTTCTCACAAGAGAAAATGGCTACAAATGCTTATGAAGTAGTTAGTCCTTATCAAATGTTGGGCCACACATTGATAATGGGTAAGTAGACAATTTATGTTATATATGTTGAATATGTATAAACAAATCGAATTAAATTGAAAACATATTACATGGGCTATAGGCATTGTGGCATTGCTTGCAATTTTGCAAGAGTGAGCTCAAATATTTGTTTATTTCGGCTAAATATATTATTTTCTCAACGTCACCCCAAGTACTTATCTATAATTGACCATAATTGTACCATCATTATCAAACGCAACAAATGGCAAGCAAGGAATGAATGAGAGAATAAATTTAAAGACCCAACAAAGCAATGGAATAATAATAGTGGTGCACAGTTGTTGGAAAATGTATTAAGCTCTTTGGAAATGCTAGTCAAAAGTGAGACTTGCAAAATCTAGAGCCCACAGAAGGTGAATATGAAAACTTTGAGATTAAATATCTATTTTTTACATTTAGGTGTCATTTCTTTTGTTGGATCTGTTGACCCTCAACATAGGCTGCTTATATCTCAAGTACTTATGGCATAGTCAACCACCTAGAACTATAACTGAACATAGTTTCACCTTCAAGGGGATCCAAAATTGTACCCAAGGGTGAGTAGATGTGGACACCTTACATTCCATACACCTTTCATCATCCAAACTTGGGAATTCTATCCAAAACTCAAAATTTTAGGCATACTAAAGTTGACCAGGATCATAAAGAGCACAACCTAGCAATTCTTAGCACACTAAGCTTTTACCTATTCTTGAGTTGAAAGATAAGCCATCGAGCTTCAAGTTGATCCAAATTCCTTAGACTCAAAAGTAGTACATGCAATCAAAGGTGCAAACATCCTAAGCCACGAGTGAAGGAAGACCCTATTGGAGAACTTGTAAGTCAAAAAGATACACTCCAACATGGACCTTAAAGCAAGATGATTGCTAGACTTTGATCTCCTTGATGAATCTTATGGCTCCATTGAGGTACTTCGTGATATAGGATTTGCAAACCTAATAATATTGACAAAAGAGTAGTTGAGACCTCATATAAAATTTGTGAGGAACTAGAGCTTCATAGAATAGCCAAAGGGATAATAAATCACCTAGTGCTAAGCAAGTGTGTTTAAAAGGGCTTGCAAAGGAGAAAGCTTAGGCAATGGGCATCACAAAATTGATAAGCATTGTAGGCATCCCTAGCTCCTTAATACATACTTTCTCTAATGTCCTTCATAAACAAATCATTGTTGAGAACAACTCAATCATAAATGCAAGAGTAGCATCTAATTAATCGAGTAGACTTAAAGTAGGGGTCACCAAAGAGGAGCAAAAAAAAGCAATTGAATAAATACCAAGCTAAAGATTACCAATTTGAGCAAGTCTGTGAAGCCTATGAAATCACGACCTCTAACAAGATAGCTCAAGCATTTGGTATTTATTTAAATGAGAAAATGAAAAATTGGTTTGCCAACTAAGATTTTGCCAAGAAAGCTAACTTCTTGAACCTTAAGGATTTTTTCATGGAGAGATCCATGAAAGTTGGCTATAGGACCAACCTCGTAGTTAGCTCATGAACATGAAGTCAGGAGAAGAAGAGGCCATCTAAGGCTCTATCTCAAGAATTGGGAGAGGATTTAAATGGATACCTACTTTTGAGCAACCGCCTAAGCAAGTTGTCTCTAGGTCATAGATGAAAGGCTCTATGAGATTATTGCTAGCAATCCAAGCATAGATTGTGATAACCTAATGGGATCCTTTGAGAAAGTACTTGAAGTCAACTATTTGCATAAAGAAATAACCGAGGATAAGCTTAGCACAAGCTAAACTAGTACTAGCCAAGCAAAATGAAAAAAAAGGAAGTAAGAGAGAGCTTCATGTCTCACAAGAAATGGCCATACTCAAGAAACAAAGCTAGTGAACTGATGAGACTAATACATAGTCTAACTCCTAGACCTCCATGTAGAGCTAATGTTCAATGAGTGCATTGTGGTGGAAATTATTTTTCATGCAAGTGCCTTGACCCTAGGCAAGATAGCTTTTGGTAGATTTAGACATGGTGCAACAATGTGTCAAACCCTTAGATGGTCACCCTATCCAACTCCTTGACACCAAATGAATAGACACTTATGGTAGAGAAGTCCATCTAGCATTAATAATCCCACCCAAATAAAGACTTGATGTGCCAAGGATTCAATGATGGTGCATGGAAGAAGACAAGGGAGTGGCACAGGACAACCTCACGAGGAGATCACTTGCTAGAGTTATGGTTGATGTGGCCACACACCTTCAAGTTGCCCCAAAAAACAATAAATGAAAAAGGATAATGATGTTCATTAGAGATGCCTTGAGTGTGGCATCTCAAAATTTCCAAATGGATGGAAACTAACAATCTGTAGTGCCTTTAAGCTCCATTAAATTTGCTCAACGTAGAGATGATAATAGAATTTCCTAGGGTCTAATAAGCTTTAATGGCGTCACTATAGCTCCAAGCAAAAAAGGTAGGAATAGGCATGCTAAGACTGCCAACTATGGATTCCTTAATCACAAAAAATGAGAGTGCTAAGAATATATTTGAAAGAAGAGTTGTAGATAAGGTGCGCATGAAGATTGAGAGTGACACCACTCTAGCCTTGAAGCTCAATAAACCTAGTGCAAGAAGTGGAACTATACATCCTCAAGAAGCCTTGGATAAAAGAAAGCATCCTGATCCTAACCATTTATAGGTTGTAGACAAAGTCAATAAATGGGTGAGGGAAGCTTAGCCATGGGGATGATAAGACTTGCTCAATGGCTTGTGAGCATAAGGACCCTAATGAGTTCCAAGAGAGCAAGGTCTCTCGATGAATCAATGATCCTTTCTTCCAAAGCATGAATAGTTGTTCATCAATTCAAACCATGAAACTTGTTTCCATAAGAAACTTGGGCATAATAGGCTCAAGGATATAGATATGAGTCTAATCTTAGAAATTAGCAAATTTTGATGTGACCTTAAAGGAAACCCATCCATACACCAAAGTTTTAAAGCTTGTGTAGAAGAAAAGAGCAAAGAATCATAGAAAGATGGACACCTAAGTCTACAAATGCCTTTAATAGAACCAAGCTAAGCCCTATGAGCTTTAGGAGCTAATTAACACCTAAGAGAGGTGCTGAGCATTGTGTTGTACTTTCAATGTTAGCCCTCGGAGTTTCGATGTGGCATGGTATGCTAAACACCTCAACATGGCAAAGTATACTCCACCTTGATATGCTTAAGGTATAAGAAAATCCCCCCTTTGAGAACAAACTTCACAATTTCTATTAGCTTCAATTTCAAATCTAAAGGTGTTCTAAACATCTCCCTATCAAGACTGTGGGTATGCAATAAGGTAAGATACCTAACCCTGAATTAGACTAAGCACAATGACCTTTGGAGTCGATTGCCTACCAATCCTCCATGCCACCACCCAGTGTTCTTAAATTTTACAGGCTTAGCTAGTATGGGGCCATTGATTTCTACCCAAATCACACATGGCCTTCCTATACAGTCCTACCCATGGATATAACCTATTGTTTGGCTTCGATTTATCATGTTGTTGACTAGTCTTGGGGGCCTTGTACCTTGCAACTAGTGGGTGCTCATGCACGACAACCAACTTCACACTTGGTTCATTGTGCAGGATAGTTGCTTCCATGCACTTTTTGACTAATATTACACTACCTCTTTTCCCTGAGTGAAGTCAGCTACTACATCTCTCACAGTGTCATGCTTTGTTATCTCTAACAATACTCTCAACAACTAAAAAGCCACTCCACCAAAAATTGAGCCCACTTGGCCATGGAATGCAATCATTGGGGTTTCATCCATCCACATTTTGCCCAATGCACTCATCCACTTTTGAATCAAGCATCCATTTTCGACAACTTCAATTTATTTATATTAATTCCCTTTATATTCAAAAGTCCATTGAGCTTATGGACCCATTTTGAAAGAGATCCTTTCTAAATCAATACTCCAAGTGTTTGGACTCATTCCAAGTCTTTGGACCCTTTTGAGTCTTTAAGTTTTCTTTATAATGGATCTTCTAGCACTCATAACTGTCGAGTACATCACAGTTATCCATCTTAAGCTCACCCATAGGGATATGATTGGCTTAAAAACCAATCAAGCTCGTGTGCACAATAGGAGATAGATGTAATGTTCTTGCTGGTCATCTCTCCTACTTGACCTTTACCTTTGTATTAAGCAATGCCCTTCTAGATAATCACATGACCTTTACAACTATGGAATGGTTGGTGACCTAAAGGAGGTTCACCAATAATGAATAGCTTTATTCTTGTCCAACTTTACTCCATAATGTGAGCTATTTAAAACTTTCTCTATAATGCACCTAGAATACCACACAAAGGCATTCCAAAGCAAAAAAAAAAAAAAAGTATTTTCAAGGTAAAGTACACATTCAATCAAAATTTATGGTATCTATGTAATTTAAACACTGAGACAATTCTATTTAACTTCAATTTTGAGTATACTTTTTCATATTAGTCATTGCCTTATTTTGTTAAATGGTATAGTTTACCTAGAGCATGGGTTGTCTATATAGTTTGGCTTGATGGCCTTCATTTGATTTTCCTTTCCTTCTTTTCAAACTATGTTGTTTTTCTTACTTTCCCCACCTTATGTGAGAGAAACTCACACTTATCAAGTCCTATTTATATTTCTTCTTTCCTTCCTTGGTGTGCAACCTACCTAGAGCTATCTCTTTATCTCTATTGAGGGTTTGGTAGAATCCCTTTTGAACTTCCTTATTTTCATGAATCTAATCTCGCCCATACCTAAAGGATATTGCTTATAACTCATCTTACCAATCCTACATGGCCTAGTTACCATTGAGCTATATGCTTATATCTTAGTGTTCAATAGTTGTCAATTTTTTCGCTTACATTGCTCATTCTCATAGGTTTAACTTGTTTATGAAAATATATTTTTCAACTTAACCATCATTAATCTTCAAGGGTGGCTTCCCATGGGTAAGAAGACACAATGATAAATGGCGAAAATGTGGCAACATATAACAAGAGACATTGATACCTTGATACATGAAACATACATGAGTGTTGCGATGTCTAGTAGGTGATAGCTCTCATTCCATTTCAATATGCAAATTTCTTAAAATCATGAGCTTATCCTCAAACAGGGTCAGTGATTTTATCTTGCATCAGATGTGGCCTTTCTATAAAACCCTACCATGGATCTAACATGCCATTTAGCATTGGTCTATCGATGGTTGACTAGCCTTGTGGGCGTTGTATCCATAGGGCCACTATGCACATACACAAGACAACAAACTTTGCAATTTGGTTTGTAGAACGTGGGTGATGATGGAATATTAAAGTAGATCTCAAGGCAAACTAGGGCACACACGAATGACATGTAGGGTCACAAGCAATATCCTAAGCCAGGAACAAGACTAGACTAATAGGAATAAGGAAGTGCAAAGTAGGATTTTCTAAAGCTTAACTATAGGTAAGTCGCTTGCCAAGGAAGGAATGAATAAGTAGAATTAGGATATGATAAGTTTATGCTTCTCTCAAACAACATGGAAAAGAGAAAGAATTGAGTGTAAAAGTAAGGAAAGGGTTAATCATTGTGAAGCTTCCACACTCACAAGATTGCCATGGCTTTAACAACATTCCAAAGTTTCATGGCTCTTCGTCTTTAATCCCTCTCTCTCGAAAAGAGCTAGTTTACAATAAGACTTCTTAGCAAAATTGCCATGCCTAATCCATTCCTATACCTATCTCTAGAGTTTCTTAACCTCTCTATAATCCCAAAATAGGTGTAGAAAGATGGTATTTGTATAGCCTTTCCTACTCTCTCCTTAGTTGGCAATTTATTTATCACTACCCTCCATAACATAAAGTTTAAGCTTCTTTGATGGCATGTGTTATGTATAATCTTGCGTGGTTACATGTTCAATGAAGGAAAAACAAGGAAAAAACATCTATATAAGTACTCTAGATATATGCTTATGGGATACTTACTCATGATCCCTTTCTAGGATTAAAATTGGTCCATTAAAATATTCTAAGTTTCCATTATTAAGTTCTATTAACTCAATGAGAATTTTGGGTGGATCAAAATGCATGCAAGGAGTTATCTTGAGCGCTACAAAGTTTCTAAGCCTAGAAATACAAAAAAACAATGCATTTTCCAAAAAGTGGCATTTTTGGCTATTTTGAGAGGATATTTTCAATCCTTCATGCACTGGGCACTAGATCATGTTTATTTTATTTGATTTGAGTACCTAGATATCCATATTCTAAGTTCAAATGAGAAAGTTAGGGGAAAAAATAGATTGCAACAAATAGGACTATTGTTCTTATGGTTTTGATCATATTCCATTGCTTATAAGGTTTTTTACTTAAGACATCTATTTGCCTATTGTTGGTGGATGCTTTGGGCTATCAAAGGGACATTGTTTCTTATCGTACTAGTATAGTAGAATTCTTTTGGGTTGCATAGAGTGTCCAAGCTATCATATTGGAAGAGTTTAGTTTGAGCAATTGACTTAGACACAATGTTTGTAACTTGAGGCTATAGCTACAATTGTAAGTATTCTTTCAAGGGTAATACATAGAGTCTATTGAAATATTTCTATCTTCCATTTGTCTTTATTCTTTTATTGAACCCTATGGTTCATGGCTTGATACATATCCCCTTGACGTTTGGTGAATCTAATGTAAAAAGCTGCATCCATATTTGACAAGATGGAAGACAATATGTATGTAAATGATGATGTTTGTCAGACCAAGAGACTTCATAAACTTCATGAAGACATATGATATGTTCAAACAAGAAGAAGCTGCGACTAATGCTTTTGAGAAGGTCATAGGAGAAGTCACAAAAATTGCCTAAGTGTTGTATCCTTATGCCAAGAAGAGCAAATGTATATTCTTCATTGACAAACTTGAATACCTAGGATACATTGTCTATATTGATGGAATCTTAGTAGATCCTACAAAGGTGATAGGCCTCCTAGATTGGCCAAATACCTAAGTCTGTCAAGGAAATTTAAGGATTCTTTTGATTGACAAGATGGTATTGAATATTCATCAAGGATTATTCCTTCATTATAGCATGTTGGGGATTAAAGGCTGCCTATGCCTAGCTACCTGTATTTATTTATACGTACTACACGTACACCTATACACTATAGGTGGCAGTCACCCATTACTTTCACTTTATTCTTTATTCTCTATATGACGATAGAATAAGGTAAGGGAGGTCACACATTATTGTGGTTATTGGAGTTTCCACATGCCGGCCTTGCTCTCTCTTGCTTGAACCTCCATAGCTCTTGTATCCTCTTGCTTCTACTCGTGCTCTTACTCCAACCCCGCTTTCAATTAGTATGAGAGTGGGAATTTGAGGAGCTTCACTGACATCCACTTTAGGTTGGGAAGAGAGCTTCATTCACAGTTTTCATGGTAGTTACTCATTGAGGTATGCATCAGTTGCTTTCTTGATCGCTTCCACTCTTTCCTTACTACACGCACACCTATACACTATAGGTAGCATTTGCCCATTACTTTCACTTTATTCTTTATTCTCTCTATGACAATAGAATAAGAGAAGGGAGGTCACACATTATTGTGGCTATTGGAGTTTCCACATACCAGCCTTGCTCTCTCTTGCTTGAACCTCCATATCTCTTCCAACTCCACCTTTCAATTAGTACGAGAGTGGGCATTCAAGGAGCTTCACTGACAATCCACTTTAGCTTGGGAAGAGAGCTTCATTCACAATTTTCATGGTGGCCATTTATTGAGATATGCATCAGCCTTGTTGCTTCCTTGATCACTTCCACTCTTTCTAGCGTTTATCATGACCTTTCTCTAGACCTTTTGAGTCTCACCAATTGGTCATTGAGCTCAACCATTATAGTAGACAACCAATAACCATCAACGTAATCTGCACTTGATTTGCTACCCCTATTCTTCACATTTTTCAGTCCTTCCAACTCTTTCTATTTAGCCTACTATTCACTCTATGCAGGGAATAGCCCTGTTGTTCACTTTGTGTGGGACAGACATGCTATTCACTCTATGTTTGGAGAAACGTACTATTCATTATGTTGAGGACAGACCTACTATTCACTATTGTTCAGGATAGACTAGTTGTATACTATCTTGATAGCAATAATTTAAGTGGTTTAGTGCTCTATGCTTAGGGGCAAGTTTGTTATGCATGGATGATGTATTAGTACTCGAAAAAGGATTTTTGATAATTTAAATCATGTTTAGTTCAATATTTGGAAGATTCTTTGCTGCTATACCTTGTGGATAACAAGCTTATAGGGTGAAGGCATATGTATTGTATGTCTACATGCACTTTTGAGATGCTACATGGATGCATTGATGCTTCACATTTGTTTACTAAATATAGCAAGGCTTGATGATCCACAAAGAAGGTGAAAGGAGTGGCCAACAAATAATGTTGAAATTTCTTCACAGCAAACACCATGGCCATACCTTCTCTTTCTATTGTTGAATAATTCATCTCAGTCTTGGTGAGTTGTTTGTTGGCAAAGCCTACCAGATAGTCAAGATTATGTTCGCCCAGTTGGCACAACATTGCCCCCAAAGCGAATTTAGAAGCATCAATATGCACGTGGGAAGTAATGGTCCAATCCGGGGCTCGCAGAATCGGTGTTGTGGTCAAGGCTTTTTTTAGCTCCTCATACACGTGTTGGCACTCTTCACTCCATTCGAATACAATCAATAGCTTGTACAAAGGTCTAGCAATCAATGCATAATTTAGCACAAATTGTCAATAATACCCCGTATGACCTAAGAAGCATTGCACTCCCTTATAGTTGGTCGGGGGTGGAAGATCAATAATGACCCCCTGACTTTTGAAAAGTCTATGGCAATGCCGTTCTTTGACACCACGTGCCCTAGGATACATCCATGCTTTACCTAGAACTGGCACTTTAAAGGGTTCAGGGAGAGGCGATATAGGTGACACCATTCAAAGACCACTTGGAGGCTATCTAAATGTTCTCTCTAGGTCAAGTGAACACACAAGTCGTCGATGAAGACCTCTAACCCTTTCCTGAGCATGTCTTTAAATATAGTGCACATAAGGCGTTGAAAGGTGGCTGGAGCGTTTGTCAACCCACAGGGCATGACTATGTAGGTGAAGACCCCCCACTCAGTAGAGAATGTAGTCTTATGCCTATCGTCGGGATGCACTTGCACTTGATTGTATCTAGAGAAGCCGTCCAAAAAACTGTAGGCCTCCTTGCCCGCCACTCTCTCGAGCATGTGCTCGGTGTACGGCAATGGATAGTTGTCCCTCTTCATTGCAACATTCACCTTCTTGTAATTGATGCATACCCTAATCTTACCATTCTTCTTCATTACAATGACTATAGGTGATACCTAGTCTGTGTGCTCAATTTCTAGATGAACCCCGCTCTCATTAGCTTGTCGATCTCTTTTTTGACCGCATGAGCGTGCTTTGGATTCATGGGGTATGGTCACTACTTGGTCGGCATTGCATGTGGCGTCAGGGGTATGTTGTGAGTTATTACACTTGGATCTACCCCCTTGAGTTCTTCTAAGGACTAGGCAAATACGTCTACATACTCTCGTAAGAGGAAAATGAGACGTGTCTCCTCCTTATCCGTCAGGTCATCGGCAATGAAGACTAGTCACGGTGTCTCCCCATCTAGGGCTAAGTCACCTCCTTGACCTTGGCGGGCCCTTCAATGGGTTCATTTATTTGCCCTTGACATTTAGTGCCAGCAGGATCACTACCCTATCGCCCTTTTTGAATCTTGTAAACCTTTTGGGGAGTTCATGTGGTTTTCACTGTTCGTCCGCTCTTGCGTTCTTACATTGGTCTGCCCTTTCTTCTTTCAAGCATTTGCACCTCAGGTGGACGGGTAGGTCCCCCTTGGTACGCCTAGTCTTGGGATGCCTCGGTATTTTCGGGTCGCTGTTTGAGCTTACCTCTGACTCGGAAAATTGAATTCTCCATCTTCGCTAGATGAGGTTGTCTCCCCTGGTGGTCGTCGCAACTCGGAGGATGACTCTATTTTAAGCACTGGTGTGTTACCTGGTTGGGTTAGGCCTGCTTGTTCCAGATCTATGGCTCTTACACATTTCAACCACGCATAGTCACAATCCACGTGCATGATTCCTTGCTCTATCCCGAAGGTGTTCTTTCTCTTTGGCTTGGAGTCTGCCCATATATGTTCTATCACTTGTCCTTCAGTGTCGTATTAGATGGTATCTACCTCATCCTCACCTTTGTTACTTAAGCATCAACGGTCCTTGCATTCGTCATTGGAAGTATCTTCATTTGACTGCTCGTCGTCTCCTAGGTCTTGGTCTGTTTCGTGCGGCTGTCTGGGAATCAGGGCCCAATTGTACTTGAGGTTTAGGTCATGCACCCTAGCCCATCGCCACCTTGGTTCATTCAAGAGATCTTGGAGTGGCTTGCATTTTGCTGCTGGATTTCATGCTAGCTTGCTGGTCAAATACTCTACAATCCCCTGGAGCTCCCTCTAGTTGGTCGGCACTTGAAAGATGACAGGGTTGGGCCTTTCGCAAAGGTTTCCTACCATCATGCAGATTGGCACTGAGGGTGCACTCTTGGGTTCACCAATCATCTTAAGGGCCTTTTCATACTCCTCGTCATCTAAGAACGACAGGTCGATGGTAATAAGGACATGCACCCAGTCTCGCTCATCGTCAGGACATGGGATATACTAAATTAGGGGCCCATAGGATTTCTAATCTGGGTACCACCCTTGAGCACCATGGAGATGGCGTCGAGGTCAACTAGTATAGTTTCCTAGGAGTTCATTTCTACCCTCACGGCCGCTGTTCTATTGCCTAGGAAGATGAGACCATTTCCCCAATCTTCTATCACTCTGGCATTGCGCATCCAAGGTCGACCCAATAGGACATTGTAGTCCACTCCCTTCATGACTATAAAGTCAACCGAGAATTGGATTCCAGCAATTCTTATCGGCCAGTTTTTTAGAACCCCAAATGGCTTCACTTTCATTTCGTTAGCTAATGTGACATTGAACTTAGCAGTCTCGACAAGTGGGTTGCCCCGAGTCAGGAGCATTGCATAACTCAGTATATTGACTCCTGCCCATGTGTCTACAATCCCCTTCCTTGTTATGTCACCTAGGGCTGAGATCGAAAAGACTATGTGTTTCTTGGTGCCTTCCCAGAAAGCGTTAATGTGCAAGGATTTGGGCACGGAGTGTAATGTCAAACTCGGTATTTGCGTCTCTGCATCATGTTCTTGTAGGTCTGCAGCAGCAGCTTGCTCTTATGACCCTTCAACCCATTGCCTCAAGTCCTGTCATAGACTTGGTTGTTGCCTAAGCAGATCTCCTAGGTTTATCGTCACCGGGGTGGTCACTGGAGTGGTAAGGAGGTCATTGGCTGCCCATCCTTCTCCTATTCCGGATCGTCATGGCCAGTGCCCCTAACTGGATTGCTGGCCTGTAGGGTCAAGGACTTGCTTAAGCGGTACTACTTACTTGTGGCAACACCGCATTCCTCGGTTTTGGTGGAGGGGGTGAGAGTGGCGTGCTGATGCTAGAGAGATCCTTGATCTCGTCCTCCAAGATGGGTTCTGCATCTTTCAGGTGTTCCTGAGCCTCCTTTACCCACTCCTTCACCTTCTCAATGGTCTCTAGTTGGCGCTTTGGGTCAGGGTACTCCCCTACCTTAGCGCTTCCCTTTTCAGCAGTCTTCGGGGTTGATGTCTCTACTTCAGCATAAGGGACTCTCTTTCTAGCAAGTAGCGTTGTGGCGCTCTTAGTTTTCAGCGTGATCTTAGCTTCGGGTCTCTTCTTCCTCCACCTATGGCTCTTCTTTCCTATTGAGGCTGCGTCAAGATTGTTAGGGCCCGGTAGTGTCATGTCGACCTGCTTCGTTTGTGCACGGGTCATGACATGCAATGGTATAGGTGTAGCTTCACCGTCCAAATTCTCAACACCAAACAGTCCCAATGGGACGGATGGCACATTAGCTAAGTTTGAGGGTGTTTTTCGCTTTGGACAGTCGAAGAGATGAGTGATTCTGCACTCAGGACACTTGAGGTTAGCCTTGTCTCTATTTTGTTGCTCTCTTTTGGGACAACGTGATGAGATGTATCTCGGGTGGTTGCAAGTCCAACACATGATTGGTTCTTGGGTTTTTCCTCCTAGGCCTCTACCTCATCCCCTACCTAGCACCATCACCGGTACTGGTCGATAGTCCATAAGGACTGCATTTCCCTCATCCTCGTGCGAGACGTAAGGGTATAGGTAAGGCTCTTCCTCGTTTGGCACTTCCACATAGTGGATTAGAGCATTGCTTGGCGGATGTGTCACATAGGGGCCTGGTGGTCTGGCTATGCCAGTAGGATTTATATCCATTCTAGGGATAGCCGACTTAGCATCGTTTGGCACGGGAAGGGCCAATGGCACTCCCCTTCCAAAGAATTGTTGCGACCTACTTGCTAGGTATGGCTGACTGTACAAAAAAATGTGAGTGCGGATGTCTTCTAGGCAATCTACAATGCGCACTATCATGACCATACCTACCACAATTAGCACAAGGCCGTGACCTGGGGTCTTGACACTTGGTTGAAAAGTGGTTCCTGCCACAGTACATGCATTGGACATGTGGTCATGTTGGTTATCTTAGCATTTCTTGCATCTTGGCTATTTCCATTTTCATGTCATAGCCAGTTCTTGGTTGGTGTCTACAACCTTTCCCTTATCTTGGGTGCTTGTGCCTGATCACTCGCCGAATGCTGAAGCTCTCTCCGAACTTCTCGAGTGGTTCTCGTCTTGGTTCAAGTTTCTAGAGCTCCTCTCCTTCAATCGGTTGTCGACCCAAATGGCCTCTTCAAACACCCTTGTTAGCATGTCTCGCTGCAAGCTTGAGTTGCCTGCCAGAGCTTTATACAGCTCTTCATTTTGTATTCCGCTGATAAATACCATCGACACTACTCTTTCGGTCCGCCATTCGCCCATCGGGATTCTCTTAAAGAGACTCCTTACATGGGTCACATAGTCACGGATGTCCTCTTTTTCCTTTTGCTTGACGTTCATAAGGCGTACTAGCAGGTTATTCGAGTATTCGGGCTCGAAAAATCTCTTAATGAAGAGGGTTTTCAATCCATTGAAGTTTACTTGCTCCTCGGCATCTAGACTCGTGTACCAAGTCCGACCCTTGTCTCCCAAGCAAAGCCCGAATGCTTGAGAGCATTGAGTCAAGTCGGTGAGACCATTGGCCTCGCAGACCTACTCGAACTGCTCTATAAAGCCGTACAGATCATCCTGGGGCTGATACTTATTGAGCTGCTTTGCGGCCACTGGTATCTTAAGCTGGCTCTTGGAGCCTTGGTTCACCCCCAACCCCACTAGTAGTGAGGTGGCCAATGCTGCAGTGCTCTACTCTACTGCTGTGTTGTCTAGCAATCACTTGTGAGAAGCTCACTTACCATTAAATCTCCTTCTAGCGCTCTCTCATGGTCAGTTCGATTTCTACCCGCTAGGTTTAGCACTCGTTGTATCTCTCTCATCTCCGCGTTATGCCTCAAGCTCCTAGTCTGCTAGTCCCGGTTGTATTCCATTATGTCTCGCACTGCTTTGTGGGCTAGTTTTCTTTCCTCCTCTAGGTGGTCTATAATGGCTTCTGCCGCTCTACCACGGTGCTCACACACTGAGAGTGAGAGTCATAGTTAAGTCGAATTCCTCGTTCTCCCATGCGGTCTGAGCTTTCCTCTGACATGGTTAGGTTCTCTTGCTCCACTAAGCTATTGATAAGCCCAAGGAGGTTAGGTAGAGCCAAGTATTCTATTGCTATTCGCTTAGTCCTACACTGGGCTCCAATTGTCTATCTACGTCTCCACGAGTTGTCGTTAAGGTGTTGACCCTCTTGATAACCTACTCTATATGCTAAGCACCTGCGTCTTACGAAATTGCCTATCCCTTGAGCCAGAATCGAGTTCTGGCCATCGGGGTGGCTCACAAAATTTAGCGTCGTTAAGATCTAGATGGGTCTAGTGTAAACTTTCACATGACGTGCAACAGTCTCACTCTGCCCAAATCGTCCGAGTTACAAGGGGCTGAGTGGTGACCTTGGACGGTCGAATAGATATGTCCGAGGGCCGAGCGGGCCGAGGGCTGACTGACAAAAGTGGGCCGAGGGCCAAGTGACAAAAGGGGGCCGAGGGTCGAGTGACAAAAGTGGGCCGAATGACAAAAGTGATCCGAATGACAAAAGTGGGCCGAGTGCTGAATATAGGATATTGGGTCAAGGGTTGAATGACAAGTTTGGTCCGAATGCTTGATTCGGATGGGCCAAGCGAAGGGCGTCCGAGTACAATGGGCCGAGTGGTTGATTCGGTCGAGGGTTGAATGGTAGCTTGTTTGACTGGGTTGGCCGAGAGCTTAGTGTTTGAGTGGGCCGAGGGCCAAATGGTCCGATTTTAGGACTCGGCCCAAACCCAATCCACTCGGACGCGCCGAGCCGCGCACGACGACGGCCGCACCGGGGATGATCTCGTTGAATCTAATAATCCACACAAACACCAAGCACCCTGCCTTCCAGATCACAACAAATACATAGCAAGAAGGTTCTGATATACATGAATCGTGCGAAGAACTTCCCAATGGCAAGGTCGAATCGAATCAATGCTGGAAACACACACACACACACACACACTCTCTCTCTCTCTCTCTCTCTCTCTCTCTCTCTCTGCTATGGTGCAAAATGAGCTCCTCTATAGTCCGCTGGCCCTTAAACCCCTTCCTGAGTAGGGTTTTGCCATCCGCAATCACTCCCTTGCCGGTATTAATCGTTCCAACCACTCTTTTTTCCCATTCACCCCGATCTGCCTGTTTTGCTCTGTTTTACAGCACTAACCCTATGCTTCTCCAAACTGATTTCGTAATCCTATCCTATGCTAAATGCAACCAGAATCAAAAGTAAACGACTGAAAGGATCTCCCCTTCTTTCCCAATCATTAAACAACCAAAATAACTAGAATACTTACTTGTATCAAAGATCAAAAGCCCCAACTTTCTACCTATCTCAAGCTCCAATTCGGGGATGAATCCCTTACTTCAATGCTCGATATAAGGTGCACAAGTGCTCAAGCTTGAATCTGTGGTCTCGGTAATGGAACCAAAATGTGGGAGGTTTCGCTCAACCACTAAGACCCACGGACTGCTTATTGCTTCAAGCGTTCCAAGTGAGCTCTAATGGCTACCTCTCACATAGCCAACGTGCCTTCAAACCTAGGAATGTAGTGAGCTTACCTCAATGCCAAAATGAGTTGCCTCCTCCTTCATGCACACCAGTAGCTCCACGATCCTTGATGCTAGCTCAAACTCCCTCAAGCCTCCTCCATCAAGCTTCATCCACCATGGTCGTGCTTGCACAAGCAAGGAGAAGAGAGGAGAAGAAGAGAAGTGGAGATGGTGAAGAGCTTCACCCTCTTGATCCTTCACTCCCACACACTCACTCCCTCACACTCACACTCCCTCCCTCAAGAGCACACACACAAGCCAAGAGAAAGGAAGAAGAAAGGTCTCTTGTTAGCCACACACCAAAGAATGAGCTTCCATTCACTTTTTTAACTTTATATATACAAGCCCTAAAATTCTATGGGTGCCCATCCTTTTTACATGGCCGGCTGTGGCCTAGGCCCTTTTTCTTATTGTCCTCCTATCTTCATAGCTTTCTTCCTACCACCCATCTACCTTTACAAATTGCACAAGTGAGAGCCCGTCATTCTTAAAATGAAGATTGGTGCTCTTTTAGAAGAGTTTTTAGAGCTTTTTGAGACGCCTTCTCTTTAAAATTGCGCTTTCGTCTCTGCTTAGTCTTTTAAGGACCGCCTTTGCGCCCTTGCTACTTTTTTGTTCTTTTTCTACTTTTTGCTTCATTTTTCTGTCATCTTGAACTGAGGTTAACAGTGTGTACCTTGGTCACTAATAAGTTCGATGGAGGAGCTGAACTGTGAGATCACTTGCTCCCACAAGAACTTGGCAGTGGTCCTAGCGTCATTTTTTCTTGTAGCTCGTGCTTTTTCCCATTTTGTTAGATAATTAGTGTAGTGACAATGATGTACTTAGCTTGTGAATATTGTGTCGTAGGACTAATGGGTCCGATGAAGTCAATCCCCCCATTTCTCAAAGGGTTGTTGTGCAATGATTGGGGCTAGCTTCATGTGATTCTTACGAATAGGAATCTTAGTCCGTTGTCACTCATCATAGTGCTTTCCAAATTGTGTTGCATCTCAAAAGAGAGTGGGCCACCACAGCTAGGATTGCAGCACTTTGTGGGTTATCGTGTCTGTGTTGAAGTATCCTCACACGATTCCGTTATGTGCCTCTACAAGTTGTCATGCATTTCATGCTCACACACGCATCTGCATAACAACCCATCTTGCCCCAACCTATAGAGTTGGCCTGCTATCAGTTGTTGGTAGGGTTGAATCTTCAGGATGAGTCACCTAAGTCAGGCCTTTTCTATTAGTCATTCAGGTAGTCTGTGCTCAAGCACTTGGACTATGTCATCTGCCCAATACGACATCATGTCAGTTCTAAACAAATGTCTTTCATTGGATAAGCTGAATAGATATGCGTTTGGCAGTTCATTTATAATGCCTTGTCCAATAGCTTCTCCTATGGGGATGCAAGACATATGGTCGGCCATGTAGTGCTGCTTCCCTTTACGTACCACCATAGAGAAGTCAAATTCTAAAAGCAGAAGTAGCCATTGAGCGATGCATCCTGTAGCACAAGGTTTATTAACAAGATATAACAAGGCTTGATGGTCAACAAAGAAGGTAAAAGGCATAGCCAAAAGATAATGCCAAATTTTTTTCACAGCAAATACCATGGCCAAACCCTCTCTCTCCATTGTTGAGTAATTCATTTCAGTCTCAGTGAGTTATCTGTTAGAAGCAAAACTTAGCGGAAATTCTAGATTGTGTTCACCATGCTGGCACAACACAGCTTCTACAGTAAATTTCAAAGAGACAATGTGCACATGGAATGTTACTGTCCAATCTAGGGCTCATAGAATTGGTGCAGTGGTTAGAGCTTTTTTCAGTTCCTCATATGTGCATTGGTATTCCTTGGTCCATTCGAACATAATCAACAGCTTGTGTAGAGGTCTAGCAATCAACACAAACCACCAATAATACCATGTATGGACTAAGAAGCACTAAATGCCCTTGTAATCGGTTTTGGGGGTGGAAGATCAACAATGTCTCTGACTTTCAAGAAGTTCATGTTGCAATGCCATTCTTAAACACTGTGCCTTAGGACGCATCTGTGCTTTACCCAAAACTGGCACTTCAAGGGGTTTAATGAGAGACGATATAGTCGACATCATTCAAAGACCTTGTTTAAGTGTTCCCTCCAAGTAGAGTGAATACACAAGTCATCTACGAAGAACTCTAACTCTTTCCTTAAGAATATCTTTGAATATAGTGCACGTAAGTCGTTGGAAGATAGCTGGTGCATTAGTCAACCCGAAAGGCATGACTACGTAGGCAAAGACGCCCCACTCAGTGTGCAAATGTGGTCTTATGCGCATCATTAGGGTGTACTTGCACCTGATTGTATCTAGAGAAGCCGTCTAGAAAACTGTAGGCCTCTTTGCCAGCCACCCTCTTGAGCATGTGCTCGGTTTACGGCAATGGATACTTTTCTCTCTTCATAGTAGAGTTTACCTTCTTGTAGTTGATGCACACTCTAATATTTCCATTCTTCTTTAATACGATGACTATGGGTGAATTCTAGTTCGTGTGCTCAACTTTGTAGATGAATCCTACTCTCATTATCTTGTCAATTTCTTCCTTGATGGCGTGGGCATGCTTTGGCTTCATGGGATACGATTGCTGCTTGATCGATGTTGCATCAAGTGCCATGGGTACGTTGTGATTCACCACACTCGGGTCTACCCCTTTGAGCTTGTGGGAGCTTTCACTCAACCGCCAAGACCCACGGACCGCTTATTGTTTCAAGCGTTCCAAGCCGAGCACTAATGGCTACCTCTCACATAGCTGACGCACCATCCATATCTACGGGTGTAGTGAGCTTACCTCCATGCCGTTCGAGTTACCTCCTCTCCCGTGCACTCCGGTAGCTCCACGATCCAAGTGCAAGCTTCAAGCAAGCTCGATCCTCCCGCTCCAAGCTCCAAGCTCCATCACCACCGCGAGCAAGACAAGAGAAGAGAAGAGAAGAGAAGAAGAGAGGAGAAGATGGAGAGGTTCTCCTCCCCGGTCCCTCACCCTCACACTCTCACACCCCCTCTCTCAAGCACAAGCTCAAGCAACCAAGAACAACAAGAAGAAGAATAAGAATAGGAGAGCCACTTTTGGCCACACACAAGAATGAGCTTCTCATTCACTTTTCAACTTTATATACAAAACCCTAAATTCCTTTTGGGCGGTCATCCCCTTTTTCCCTTTTTTACATGGCCGGTCGTAGCCTAGGCCCTTTTTCCATTGTCCCTCCATCTTCCTAGCTTTCTTTCCACCGCCCGCCTATATTTACAAATTGCACGGGTGAGAGCCCGGTACTCCTTGAATTAAACCATGATGCGCTTGTGCTCTTTTACAAAAATTTTGACTTGCGCTTTTCCTTATCACCTTTGTCTTCCGTTTCTCTTTGTCTTGGCCTTTGTCTTTGTCTTTTGTTTTAGCTTTCCGGATTTTCCACCACCTAGCGCTCTTTTACAAGATTTCAAGGTGCGCCTTTGTATTTTAAAATGCACATTTCTCCTTTTGCATTTGCCTTGGGCTTTTTAAGGTTGCCCCTACGCTTTTGGCCTTTTCTTTTCTTCTTTCTTCTGTCGGGCTACCTTTTTTCTACCTTTCCCCTACGTCTTTTTTTATTTCCTTTTGCTTTCTTTATGTTGGGGTTAACATTACCCCCCTCCTAGACAAGTGCCAGTCCCATGGTACTCTTCGTCGAAGGTAGCATGCGGAGCTTGCATCTAAGACATGGGTGGAAGGGACTGTTGTGGTTTGCCTTGGGGGAGTTCTGATGTTGGTGTGGATGAAGGTCGTTGGTGGCACTATGTTGTTCCGCTTGGCTGGTGATATGATTGTTGTAGATGGCGATAGGGCTACTCGTTGTTGGGAATGGCCACTCATAGCTAGCACGGGGGTTGGTGTTCGTGGGATGCTCATGGTGGATTCTGCTTGTGATGATTCTTTGGTGGTTTGCATGATGAAGTAAAGGACAAGAGGTCAGAGTGGAGTGTTGATGTAGAGCTGACGGCGCATTCATTGGAGTCTTTAACTTGAAAAACCTCTCAGATGGACTCTTCCTAAGGGGTAGTGCTAGTCATCTTTATCGTGCACAAGACATAGTTGAACTAGTTTGGGAGACAGGTCGAACTCTAAGCAAGCTGAGAGTATTGTCCTACAATTGAGGACCCAAACTGTTTATATCCTTCGGTGAAAATATTATGTGAGTGCTCATGCATACTTAGATATTACATAGGTAGAAGACTGCGGGTTGGTTTCTCGTAACGAGGGGTGGATGAAGCAAAGCCGTCCATGGTGGGAAGAAGTACACATGAAGGTGTATGCGACATCCTGTGCATAGTGATTGCATGACAAAACATAATAGAACACAGGGATACCGCACTAGCGGTAGCTGGTAGACATTGGGCTTGTGCGTTGAGGACGATGTACTTTTCATGGCTATTCGTGCAGTGCTTACCACAATTGATTGCAATTGTATTAATGTAGAATGCAAGAGGGAATTGTGTGAATGGGTCAGGGTGACAAGTCTAACCATTGGCGAGACAAGCTCTTAGGTCTGGCCTGCCCTCGATGTGCCCTGAACTATTTTGGGTGATGCTAGGGGGTTAGGGGACTAGGGACAGAGCCAGCTGACCAAGGTCACTGGTTGGACGCACCTAATTTGCGGACCCCTAGGTGTGTACTGTTGTGATCGTGGGTGCTTTTTATGTTTTCGTTCGTTTGTTTTCTTTTCTCTCTTTTTTTTTTTTGACTTGCCTGAGTACAACCATTGCAATATGTTAAGGTTATCAGCTTTTCAATGGGCTGGAAAATGTCCAGCTTCGAAGACTCATGAATTGGATATGATAGTGATGATTGTGCTCTAGCCTCGTTGTTAGAGAAGCCGTTGTTGTGAGGTTGGTACGATTGAGGTAACAATGGTCGTGAGCTCACTGTAGAGCTTGACCCAAGAAGAGAGTGTAGCCCATGACTATGCTTTGGTTCACGCGGTGTGGGCACCTGTGGGGGTGGTTTTTCGCATTCAGTAGTGTGGCTTTGTTGCAGTTCTTTATGCAATTGGTGGTCTTGCGGTGACTTGGCATTGAACACATTTGCACGAAGACCTGTGTCATCCTGCATCCACTTATCACTTCATGAGAGTATATGCAAGTCACATGCGTCAAGTATAACGAACAAATGCAATCATGCCAAGATACAACTTTTCAAAATGCTATGATGCTGATTGCAATGCCTATTCTAGTGCTTTGTTAATGACGTGGCATATATTAACGATAGGTAAAGGAAGTGTGTACAAGTGGGGAGGTTGCCCCTTTACTCATCAAAAGACAAAAAGTTATGGCATAATGACTTGTCAAGCTACTTGTACATCATAGGGGCTCAGTTGATTTGCACTAGGCAGGGTGAGTCCGGGTGGTTAGACGACAGGGGCTCTGCTGGTACGGGGCTCCCGTGGGGTTTGGGCAGGGAACATGTCGACCAGGACATGAATGGTGTAGTCTCGGGCCGCTACTGTTTCCAAAATGCCTTTGAACAATTCATTAAATTCTTCCCTATCACGAGCTACCTTTTCTGCCCTCGAGCACCTGGTGCCCGAGCATACGTTGGGGGTTTGTGCAACTGGTGTTGCCACATTTTGTGTGCTTCTTTGAGCTTTGAATTTCTTGGCTCAGGGATTCTTCGGCCTTCGTCCAAGGTGGTGTCGCTTAGGACCTCGTTTCTTTGCATACCTTTTGAGAGTGGGCACGTAGCGCACCGGTGGAGGGGCGTGTGCCGCATGTTCCCGTCGTCCGCGGAGAGCATCTCTGCAAGCTAGTTGCCTGAGGTTCTCCATGTTTTTCTTGTAGGGGGACCTGTAAGATGCGAACCTAGGATTAGGCCTTGATACATGATAAAACCGTTCACCTATAAGGGGTTATAGTGTGGGTTGTCAAGAGCATATGACGAGAAGGGGAGGGGTGAGGCATGTAGTGCTTGTTGTAGAGGGATGGCCCCCATGATGATGTTCATTTAGCCTCTAGCCATTAGTAGATATTGGCTCACGCTGAGTTATGCGGACTGGTGGTTATGGATTGGGGCAGGACTCATCCTTGGAAGGATAGACCGAAAAGGAAAGCAGGTGTATAGAAAGGGACTGCACCCTGTCTACACCATCAGAGTTGTTGGTTAAGGCTTCTTATGGCGGTAATGAGGGTTGCATGCCCTTCACTTGGAGGTGGGGATGGTCACACGACTTTTAAATGTATGATGAGAGGAGGACTTGAGGGGCTTAGCCTGTCAGACCCAACTCTTCTCCCTGCACTTGACTATCATGGCTTGTGTGTGTTGATATTGTCTATACAAGGTCACACAAAAATCATTGTTTATATATATACATATTTACGAATCCATGTCACTTCACAAGGATAGAAACCAATTGTAGAACTCGGGATTGTACTGGAGCGTGGCACACACATCTAGCACTTGTGGCAGCTTACTCAATACCGATAGATATTTTGCCACATCGAGTAGCATGGAACCTTGTTCAAGTCTACTGGCAACATGTAACTACTCCTCAGTGAGAACCTTATCAAACAGAGAGTTTTATTGGCTAGGTTCAGCCAACTCCGTACCCCGAATGGCAGTCAGCACACACTCGAAGGGAAGTTGGTGCCACATAGGTTGGGTCTCTTTGAGACCACCATTTGGCCAATCGCTCCTCAGAGACTGTCATGATCTAAGCTCCTAGTTCGGCAATTGCAATGCGGTTTTCACACCAACGTTGTTAAAATTGACTTCGGCCCTCTGACACAGTCGCTTTAGTTGCTCTATCTCTAAGAGATTTGGTTGGCAGAGCACATCATTGAATGTGACAGTTAAGCGCAGTTCGTCGGCTTCCTCGCTCGAGATGAGTAGCATTCGTTCATGCAGGAGCCTGTTATAGTGCTCGTCAAGATGTTCTTGCTCTTCCCAAGATAAGGGAAATGGCAAGTATTCTCCGAGTAGCTCTTTAGGGAATTACTCTCTCTTCTTCCCTGTGCTGTTTATTCTCAGAACTATGGTTTGTTTTTTCGTCGTAAAGGGGTCGTTGGGCAGCCCCTTTACTGGGCGAAAAAAATCCACAAATCCACTTGGGCAAAAGTTTACTATCGCCAAAATGGGTCGCTAGAAAAAAAATTCGTCTGATAAGGGGTTGTTGACGACCTCTTTCTAGAGAGAAAATTTTACACATGTCGCATGTTCTCTCTCTTCCCCCTTCTCTCTCATCACACACACACACACACACACACACTCTCTCTCTCTCTCTCTCTCTCCCTCGTTTTTTCAATTAATTAACTAATAATTACTTAATTAACTTTACTTTGTATGTGTGTGTATGTGTGTGTGAATAATAAATTAATTAAGTTATCAAATAATTAACTACTTAAATAGATATTAGTTACTAATTAAATTTTAATTAATACTTAATAGTTAGTAATGGTTAATTATTAGTTACTAGTTACACTATAATTACTACTTACTAATTATCGGTTACTAATTTTAATTATGAACTAAGTATTAGTTATTATTAGTTATCAACTACTTTTTAACTAACTATGAACAAATAAATTAATTAATAACGACTAATTATTGACTATTTTAAAACTAATTATAAATTATTTTTAACAAATGATTAACAAAAATTAGAACTAACTATTAAACAATTAATTCAATCAATTAACTAGCTAATTGAATTTTCTCAACTCAAAAAAATATTAATAATTAACAAAATTAGCTATCTAGTTAAATTAATTAATTAATAAAAGTATTACTTATTAATATAATTTTGACTAATTAAATTATTAGTAAGCTAACTATATTTCTAATTACTAACTAATAAATAAAAATTGATTACCTGATATAGCAATGAGTGGTTTTTTTTTTTTGGCGGGGGAGGGGGGAAGAAGCAGTGGTTATTTTAGCCACGAAAGTAGGTGCAAGCATCCCCTTGTTGGGGCAAGCATACATGAGCTCCCACCCACTTCGTCCCACACTCGTTCGGCCTACCTACTTGCACTACATCTACCCACTGTCTACCCACTTGCCCCGTGCTCCTCTCTCTCTCTCTTTCTCTCTCTCTCTCTCTCTCTCTCTCTCTCTCTCTCCACATATATATCCATATATACATCTATATCTATATCTATATATAAAAATCAAAAAACACTTTTGCTTTTCTTAACTTACTAATCAACTTATTATTTAATTAAGTAACCTAAAAATTAAGTAATAACTTTTTTAAATTAACTAATTAAGTAATTAGTTTACAAATTATTTAATAATAGATTTATAATTAATTAACTTATTAATAATAAAATCACTTATTAATTGATTAATTAACCATTTAATTAAATAACTAATTAAAAATAAATAAATTAAAGACCAATTAACTAATTAATCGTGAATAAAATTATTTATTAGTTAATTAGTTAAGAAGTTATTTATTTATTAGATATAAGTTACCTAAATCAAAATCAATTGAAATAACTATTAACAACCAATAAATATCTTTAATTCAAGTAATAATTGTTAATTTTAATTTTATATATTTATTTAATTGAATTATTATTAAATATTTTGATCACATAATTATTTAGTAATTAGCACTATTTATACTCAATTGATTAATATTAATCTATTAATTTAATTATTAATAATTTTTTAGTTTAAAATTTAATTAAAACATATATAAATCAATTAATATAATTACTAAGATGGTGTCGATTAGTTTATTGATTAGTTAATTAGTGTGTCACTCAAATTATATCAATTAGATTATTAATTAATTTATTAATTGATATTAGTTAGCTTGTTTATTAGTTCATGCATATCAACTAGTTAATTAATTAATTAGTTATTATAGTAATCAGTTAGTATGAAGTAAACCATTTGTATATTAATATTACTTAACTTGTCTATTAATTGATATGTTAGTATTAATCATTTTATATAAATCAATGTGTTAGTATAGTAATACTAATTAATTAATTTATATTATAGTACATTAATATATTAGTTGTATGGGATTTTTTTTAAAGGGAATAAAGAGAGAGTGCAAATGCATGTGGATTAGGATTGTTCTGCCTGACTGAGAAAGGAGTCACTAGCCCCTGCATCTATGTTAGTTATTTGGATTTTAGGTTCTAAGGTATGTGAGATAGTGTGTGTGTGGGCCAAGATGATTGGAGAGAGAGAGAGAGAGAGAGAGAGAGAGAGAGAGCATGTGAATTGGGATCATTCTGTCGCCAAAGAAGGGGTTGCCGACGCCCCAATATTTGGTATAGAAAAATATGACAAGTACCCCTCCCTCCCCCCTCTCGCATCTCTCTCTTCGTACATCACATGTTTTCTAGTCTCCCTTTCTCCAAATGCATGTGGATTAGGATTGTTCTGTCTGACTGAGAAAGGAGTCACTAGCGCCTGTATCTATGTTAGTTATTTGGATTTTAGGTTCTAAGGTATGTGAGAGAGTGTGTGTGTGGGCCAGGATGGTTGGAGAGAGAGAGAGAGAGAGAGAGAGAGAGAGAGAGAGAGAGCATGTGGATTGGGATCATTCTATCGCCAAAGAAGGGGTTGCCAACGCCCCAATATTTTGTATAGAAAAATATGACAAGTACCCTCCCTCCCCCCTCTCGCATCTCTCTCTTTGTACATCACATGTTTTCTAGTCTCCCTCCCTCTCTCTCTCTCTCTCTCTCTCTCTCTCTCTCTCTCTCTCTCTCTCATGCATTTAATGCCCCACTATCTCAAAGTGGTTAACCCCCTATGACACAATGCCTCCCCCTCCCTCAAGTTGTGGAATATTTTATTGATCTCGTAGATACATACACCTCTCTCTCTCTCTCTCTCTCTCTCTCTCTCTCTCTCTCTCTCTCTCGTGCATTTAATGCCCCACTATCTCAAAGTGGTTAACCCCCTATGACACAATGCCTCCCCCTCCCTCAAGTTGTGGAATATTTTATTGATCTCGTAGATACATACACCTCTCTCTCTCTCTCTCTCTCATGCATTTAATGCCCCACTATCTCAAAGTGGTTAACCCCCTATGACACAATGCCTCCCCCTCCCTCAAGTTGTGGAATATTTTATTGATCTCGTAGATACATACACCTCTCTCTCTCTCTCTCTCTCTCTCTCTCTCTCTCTCTCTCTCTCCCTCTCTCTCTCTCTCTCTCTCTCTCTCTCTCTCCCTCTCTCTCTCTCTCTCTCTCTCTCTCTCTCATATATGACATACACCACCACACTAAGTCTTTCAATGACACCCATATGTGACATGCGTATTTGTACACGTGTAGATAGATTTGGAAATGGATCCAGCATCAAACAAGTGCTACCCAAACACCAAGGTCCGCATATATGTATCCTCCCTCTCTACTAAACCTATTATGCATTACACACGTAGTCAATTCTTGATGTTGAAGAAGGAAAACATTTGCAATGGCAATGGCTACCATGTTCTTGCTATCACCCATGCGAATGGTCGAATACAAAGCATGTCGATTCATTGTAACAATGACCATGAGCCTAGCCAGGTATATGTTTTGGATACCTTGGTCTCACGAGACTATCTTGTTGAACAAGGAAATGGGCCTACATTACAGCCTTCCCCCACCATAGACCTTACCCAGAGCCCTTTGCAGCATTGAGAAAACAACAATCATTGTGGAAGCCTCACCACCCCCCTTGGACATTGAGAAAAACAAAACCATCCTTATCATGCTTGATATGGAAGATGAGGGGATGTGACAATCCTCTTATGTTGTAAGTGCAGTTGAGTACATAATGTCCTTAGGGGGACTGACACTGAGTGTTACATCATTTTCTTCAAAATACAAGCGCTATATAGAGAGTGGAGGATATCCCAATTTTGTATGATGGCAATGTGGCGTACGAGCTTTCACCAGTAGTAGACAATATGAGTCCAATGGAGGGTATGGAGCAAAGGTACGATGGCCATTGCTAGACAAAGCCTGTGTCAACATCGATGGCATTCCCTGGTACTATTCACCAAAGCAAATGTGTTAGAGAACTAGAGTTTCCCAATAGAAATTGTGCTTGCAGGTCGATTTTTGGCTCCCCAAACAAGGTGGCATGGATAGGTGCAAGATTCTTCATTCTCTCCACTATCATTAGAATGATCGCAGGGTCGCATGACATAGTTCTAGTACCATATTGCAAGCAAATCATACTAATCAAGTCCCAATACATGCCATGCAGGTAAACTCAATACCAACATACAACCATCAGAATGTCATCTTGATGTTCTCAAAAGCCTTGGATGCTTCTATTGTAAGAACCCCCTATCCTGCTCTCCAAGTGCGCATGTGCAATAGTGTATTATGTGATGTTAGCGAGGCCAATGTCAAGACTATTTATCCATCAAGGCACACATAACCATGAGGTGCAAAGAGGCACGTGCAGAGCTAATGCCAAAGAGGTGAGAAATACCATAGAGGAAATGGTAAGAGACCATAGAGGATATGCTTCGACCACGTGCATTGCATTAATGATTAGACCACCATGGCAGCACATGTGTATGACCTAAGGTAGTTTCTCTTACACGATTCTACCATCACAACACAAACTTAACTAACATAGTTCTCCTTACCCTTCCATTCCTATCTTGTGTTTTTGTAGTGTACAAGAGTTGATGACTTGAAAATATGTGAGATGAAGGAACAGGCTACAGATGCACAACCTTCTTTTTGGACAAAGATGAATGAAGTGATGGAGAAGTGTGGAGACCCAAGTGATGATTTTTGAGGATTCATGGAAAATGAGGCAGCCGCCAACTAGAGGGCCATTCACACAATATTCAATGGTGGTTTGGATAATGTAATGCAAGGAAGGGAGAGATCTTGCTTGTTTTGTTGGAAACAAAGTCTCCAGATACACACATCATAGTATGTGCACAAGAGTTTCCAAGATGAGCATAAGCACTTCTGCTGCATGTGGAGGTGTACAGCCGCAAAAGATAATACAACAATGTAATATCGATTCATTCAGGCTTGGTGGGCCTTAGGGAAAGTTGCAGGTTGTAATATACCAGCAATGGATTGTTGGCTTAGTTGGTGGCATATCAGATATCCACATTAGAGGCAGCACTTTATTGGGGTAAGACTAGTTCATAATAGTAGGATGTGATGTGTGGTGCATTTGTTTTCTCATGCTCCATACCTTCTCGTGCTTTATTTTTGTCCAGGTGGTGGAGGACATTGCTCATATGCCAACCACGAATCTAGCAGAGCCAATGCATGCAAGTTGGTTGATAGGGGAGGGATTCAAGGGATCTATCAACTTTTATGATACATGTGTCAGTGATTTGGCCAATGCTCTACTACAGAGCACAAAATGACATGCATTCATTGGTGGAAAGTTCCATCATGCAAGACCCAGTGTAGAGAAGCTTTTGAGTCGACTACAACAAGGAATTAGCCCCAGACCTCAAGCAAACGGCAAGGATGGTTAAGGAGGTAATAGGAGGAACTAAATTGCATAAACATCCTGATTTTCAAGGGGACAATGTGACTATAGCAAGAAAACACAAAGTTGATGGAAAAGTGAGGTCTGAGGAAGCCAACTCCCCTCACAGGCTTGAGTATATGACCGAAAACATACCTATAAGAAAGGGCATAAGAAAACTAAACTTTGAGGACCCTTTACCTTCCGACCAATCAAGGGTAGTATCACCAAATTATTCAGAGGAAATGGTGGTGGAGACAATCTTTCATGACACCATTTGGGCTAGGGAAATGATAGTTGTGTACAATGTCAAGGATGGTTGGGAGCTAGGGAGGAAATGATAGTTGTGTACAATGTCAAGGATGGTTGGGAGCTAGGGAGGAAATGATAGTTGTGTACAATGTCAAGGATGGTTGGGAGCTAGGGAGGGAAAATGCAAAAAACCTATTAAAAATATGACACTTGGGTTGCCTGCATCTTCATTTTAGAGCATCATGCAGTGGTCAAACAGCTCAAGAGGAGAAGCTAGCAATCAACATGGAATGCAGTGCTAGTTCATGTGGTTTTGTAATGATAGTGTGGACTATACATGGAACATTTGTTCTTCCATTCATCATGCACCGCCCAAGGTTCTACAAGTATGGCCAATGGCACAAGGCACAAATTTGACCACAGAAGAAATCCACATGTTGGAGAGTGGTGGGTTTGTTTTACAAAAGGCAGCATATGAGGTGGATGCTAATGAGGGCTCATGTAGATATCGAAGAGGTGTTTCACAGGCTGCAAGGAAAACGATAGACTCAGCATTAGCTCTAGATGCAACAGTGAAGGGCAATAGAGTGGTGAAGCCCTTGAAGCATGAGGTTTTCAAACTAGAGACACCTAACTCAAGTGTTATGCAAGAGTGTTATGATATGCACATTGCAAAGAATTCAACGTGTAATTGCGGGGATTTCATGGACCCTGTCAAAGAAGGAAAAGTATATTTGGCATGCAAGCACCTATAGTATGTGTACCTCTGAGTGTTTGGAATGGATGCAAATGCCAATGTGTTTATACACCAACCCACACTCACTGAAGAAAACTTGCACATTGTATTTGGAAGCAAAAGAACTTTTCCAACACCACCTATACTGTGACCAGCAATGCAATACCAATGCTACCTTTTAGCACAATCACATTTTATTTAGTCGAGAAAGTACTACTATACAATCCAATTGGATGGCTTGTGTCAAAAAATTGACAAGCCTTTGGTGACCTTGTCTCTCTTAATTTGTCAAGCAAAAGCACTTTTTCAAGAGTTAACACAAATATAAATGTACATTTGGATTGCTTGTATGGATTATCGTGTATCAAATTTGTTGGGGGGAGGGGGGGAGGAAGGGAGAGAGGGGGGAGGGGAGGGAGCTATCAATCCATTGCAATTAAAGTTCTAAAAACACAGTGGCCACCCAAGCATTCACATTATGAGAGAGAGAGAGAGAGAGAGAGAGAGAGAGAGAGAGAGAGAGAGAGAGATAAACATGGAGAGTGTGAGTGAGTGATGTGTGTGTGTGTGTAAAGTGAGAGGGAGAAATTGCATGTACAACCCTAAATTGAATTGTCTTGTATCAAATTTTTTAGGGGGAAGGGGAGGGAGGGAGGAGAGGGAGCTATCAATCCATTGCAATTAAAGCTCTAAAAGCACAGAGTGGATGCCCACGCATCTGCATTATTATGAGAGAGAGAGAGAGAGAGAGAGAGAGAGAGAGAGAGAGAGAGAGAGAGAGAGAGAGAGAGAGAGAGAGAGAGAGAGAGAGGATTTAAGAGAAGTATTTGTTACAACATGTGCCATAATTTGATGTGAGGCATTATTATACAATGTGGACTGATCGCATGCATGAGAGAGAAAGTGAGAGAGAGAGAGGGAGATAAACATAGAGTGAGTGACTCATATATATATATATATATATATATATATATATATATATATATATATATATATATATATGAGAGAGGTGTGGGCCATGGTGTTCTATTTCAGGGTGATCGCATGAATGAATCCATGTTACGTGCTAGAGAGAGAGAAATCATTTACACGAGATGGAGCGCTATTTGATTGAGCATGCTAGAAAGAGAAAAAGAGAATACACATGTAGAGAGAGAAACAGAGAGAGAGAGAGAGAGAGAGAGAGAGAGAGAGAGAGAGAGAGAGAGAGAGAGAGAGAGAGAAAGAGAGAGAGAGAGCGAGAGAGGTACACATAGTGAAGGTAGTGGTGGCAATTGTGGAGGTGGTGGGGTAAATGGTAGTGGTGGTAGAGGTGGTGATAGTGGTGGTGGCAGAGATGGTGGTAGTGGTGGTGGAGGTAGCCATGGTGGCAATGGCAACAGTGGTGGCAGTGGCGGCGGCGGTGGTGGAGATAAAAAAAATCTAGGGGTGGAATAAGTGGACTATATGGAACCAGAAATGGAGGTTGCCCAGAAAAGGTCGCTCAAAAAACTCGCTTCTTGCCCTTCCCCATAATTATATAATCATTTGAGTTGTACTCCAAGGCATTTATATCTTCCATGTTAACACTAAACTTAGAAACAATGCTACAATAATCAAAAGATTTATCATTATCTTGTGCTTTCACTTTGCCTTTTTTGCACTTATCATTACACATCTTATGGCACGTGGCCTTATGTGACCCTATTATTCGCAATAATGACAAGCGAGAGAGGACTTAGGACCATGGGACTTATTATGTAATTGCGTAAGAGCTTAGACTTGCCTCTATTGGGTTGTGAGTTTCTACTACCATAGTTATTATTTCATTTACCATTGTGTTTGCCTCTAATTGTAAGTGTATGAAAGTACAAGCTGCATCAATGTTTTTTCTATTCACTTCTTCTATAAGTAGACATTGAAGCATTTAAACCCATTTTCAAGGGGATTGGCACTCATAGTAATACAGAATGTATCCCAAGACTCATGTAGTATAATAAGCAAGAATAAAGACTTTATGGTATCCTCAAACTTAATGCCCTATGAGATAACCTAATTGATAATGGAGTGGCACTCATTCAAATGAGTTGACATAGGAGTACACTTATTCATGCGAATGTCCACAACCTTTTTTAATTGATACAATTGAGATGTAAGACATTACTTGTCATAAAGATCACATATCTTTTGTCATAAATCATATGCATCATCTTTTGCTCTCAACAATATAGAAATATACTCGATTGGACAATGACAAGATAATGGTGGACTTGCATAGCTCATTTGCATCAAACTCCTCGGGTTTTATGCCTTTGCATTTCAACGATCGAATTTGCTTCTTTTGCACCCCCAATGTGTGCCAAATCTGAGTCTTCCAATAATTGAAGTTGGCACTGTCCAACTTCTCTATTTTAAAGATGACACTATACCCAATAGCAGATGCCATGATAACTGCAAAGGAAAGAGTAAATGGGTGACTGTAGTAACAATAAAACAATCCAAAAAATCAGCCTAAAACCAACTGCAAAAGGCAAGGTGTAATGTAAGATACAACAATCCATACAACAGATGTTATAGAGTGATTGTAACAAATGTTTGCCCTTAAAGAATTGCTGAAAACTAAAATTTCAATATGGCTGGTCACAAAATTGTAGTAAATGAATGTACAATTGTAGGCAAATGAGTGAAAAACAAAGCTCCCACTGCCAGGAATATCCAAATAACAACAGAGATATACAATGCAACTACAAGTGCAAAATAGAGCTAAACCACCCATGTGCCAAATTTTGTTAGAGATCAAGATGTCAAAGACATAGATGTAATTCGAAATAGAGGAGTAGCATGTACATAAGGCAACTATACATATGCAATCTCTTAAAAGCGACAAAGATTACCAATCTATAGCTAGCTCATTGCATATGAATCGTGAGGCTCAAGTACATAATCAAGAATGCATTTAGGCTAATAGACCCATTTAACAAGGGCAAGTACCGAGTGTATAAATCAAAGCTCTATCAACCCACAATGTCTAGTGTTTGCATAAACAATGTATATCATAACCAATTGAGCATATATACATAAGCAAGTAAGAGTCTCCCATTGAATCGAGTCTAAGCTCAGCAAAGAAAAGATCAAACAGCTCCCACATAAACAAATAGAAATGTCCAAGAGCAAAGCAAAGCTCAATACATATGCCAAGCCTTCAAGTCCATAACCAAGAAAGCTTTAAAGTAAGTAGTCACTTCAAATATGTAACCACTAAAGCTCAAAACCAAAGCCTCGAGCTCAATATTAGCATATCCGAACATAATAACCAATGTTAAGTATTAATACATTAATGTAGCACCCCCAAAGTATGTTTAGACATTTAATACATAAGCTTGCATAGTAAATGCTTGCTGCCCATAGGGTATTACAATAAAGAACTTTTTAAGAACCAAGCTAAGCAAGCTCTTATAAATCCAAAAGCCTTTCCCAACATTCAATGCATTATTCAGGCACAACAAACGGGCCCCATTAACATCAATAGATCATAAAACAAGTAAATGCTTACTATCCAAATAGTGAACAACAAGTTGTCTTGAATCGTAGGTCAATGACTAGACCTCAAATCCTTTAAGAAATACTCAAGTTCAAAGCCATAAGTGCAAGGAGAAAATGCCAATGATTACCAAGCTCTTGGAGAGTGCTAGAGGTGGAATAAGGTTGAAGACAATTGAGAGAGTCAACTAGGATAGTTGGCACAAATCACATTGGTTGTCCTAGGGGTTCCTATTGCTGCCATTGAGCTCAAAGCTCACTTATTGTTGGAGCTCAAATCAATGCCAAGAAGGTATTAAACAATGCCGGGAAGTGTTGGGATTGATCAGAGAAGCAATGGATTTGATGCATATCTCATTGAGTGGTTGCCATGGAAGTTGAGAATGAAGCTCAGTGCTTGGGCTAAAGTGAATGTTAGAAGCTCCTTGAATGCCTACTCTAATACCACTTGAAAGGTGAAGCAAGAGTGAAAATACAAGTAAAGGCAAGAGCGATGGAAGTTCAAGTAAGAAAGAGCAAGATGGTGTGTAGAAACTCCAACAGTCACAATGTGTAACTTGCCTTCCCTTGTTTTATTATCATAAAAAGAATAAATAATAAAGTGACAGTGATGGGTGGTTGCCACCTACAGTATATAGATATGCGAGCAATAATCGAGTACAAGTAAATGTAGATGGCTAGTCACAAGTGCCTTTAACCTCCAACATGGCTCTAGTGCACAAATAATTTTGATTTCATTTTAAATATCAAGTATATAGAAGTTATGCTTGGTACTATTCATGGACAACCTGCCCTTTAAGTTGTACATAATACATACAGTCTCATAATACAATCACACACACATGCATGTGCACGAGTGTCTAAGTTTTACACCACCTTCTAAGATACACACCAATACACAACTTCACTACACACACATGCACCCTTACACACGTACACACACATCCACTTAGGCTGTATCACAAGAAGTTAGACAAATTCCACTATAATTCTCACATTGTAAATAATGACAAGATCAAGAGCTTTTGTGAGAAAAGGACTACATACCTAGGGGTTGGGCTGGTAGCCCCTTGCCCCAAATGCACTTGGATTAGGTATATGGTGTTTCTAGAGCAGAAGCTCATGATATTGAACACTATAGGGGATAAGTGATAAGTCTACATACTTATCGTAAATGTTGTTGCCATGTGGAGAATAATAAGAATACATTAATATGCAATGTAAGAGACACGTTGCTATTTTTAAGGATTAAAAAAAATTTAATGAGTGAAAAATCTTCAACCGTGATATGCTAATTGGGTTGGTTGGAACTTGGGGGGAGACCGGGAGAGCCGCCAAGCAACAAACGAAGGAAAGCGCGCAGCTTTTCCTTGATGGGAAAATGTCAAAAACTTATTGTATGTATACCAACCTTGTAAAGCATGTGGTATTTGCGTATGCTATGTGAGTCATAGAGACAAGTCATCGCACAGAGAAGAGGAGCAGCCGCCATGGCAGCAGGACCTGGAGTAGGAGATAAGAAGGGAGAGGATCAGGGAGGGGAGGAGGGCGTGCCGAGGGACGCGAAGCTGGTGAAGAGCATCCTGAGGTCGATGGGCGTGAAGCAGCACGAGCCGCGCGTGGTGCACCAGTTTCTGGACTTCTGGTACCGCTATGTCGTGGAGGTCCTCACCGACGCCCAGCTCTACTCCGAGCACGCAGGCAAACCCCTCATCGACCGAGACGACCTCAAGCTCGCCATCCAGTCGCGCCTCAACTTCTCCTTCTCCCAGCCCCCCTCTCGTGAGGTATTTATGCCTGACCTTACTCAAAAGGGGATTTATCTGCCGGTAATTATGACAATCAGGTTAAACTTACTCAAATGGGGGTTCATCTGCTGGTAATTCTGACGATCAGGCAGCAGATGCCCCAGGTTAAAACTTACTCTAATGGGGCTAATCTGCCGGTAATTATGACAATCAGGCTGCACATGCCAGCTATTTTATTCATTGTCGTAGGGCGCAAACAGTTAACCAACATCGTCCACAAATCTCTTCACTTTATTCTTTTGAAGCAGTCACCTTGCAGTGGACAGCTTTGCTATTCATCATTTGTTGATGAAGTCAGCTCATTTTCATCAGCTGGTTTGTGTATGCCCAGAAACTTATGTTCACCTTGGTGCTTTTGTGCTACATACGTGGTGTGTGAGAGGTATTATGGATCCTCGAGGGGAGCCAATATACTACAATGATGGACACATATTATGCTACTTGTTCTTGGGCTTCCCATCTTGGCCTACCAATGATACTACTATAGGTAGATCCTATGTAACTTGGTAGGGGTTGTAGGAGAAATATCTAATACCCTTAATGCACTTAGTAAATCTATAAAAGAGAATTGGAAAGGATAGATTTGGGAAGTAGAAACATGGGCATTGCATATGTTAAAGGGTCAACCCCTCTTATAGGGAGAAAATTAATGTCAAGCCTCTTAATCAGGATCCCAAGTAGCCTTGTTTAAATCCCAAACAATGCAAATGTAATACGTTGGTTGTATGAGCAGACATGTTATTCAATGTCTTCTTTATTGCAGATCTCCTGCTAGTGAGCCTTAGTTTGAGTCAAGTGAAGACTTTGGGAACTTTATTGTTGTCATAGTGTGTCAATCATTCTCGTGCATCAGTCCTCTTGATTTTAGGCACTCTAGGTGGAGATTAGGGTTTCTTCTCCATTTCATCCATTGGCTATTTAGATTGTTCATGTTACATGCTAGTCTTTTAGTGGAGTGCATTTGTCATTTAGCGATGTGGTAGTTGGGTGGCATTTGTTATCATTGGGGCAGCCTTTTTCGGTAGGTGCCATTCTTTTTGGCATTAGGTCGGCCTATTCTAGCTTGTTATGCCTATTTATAGGTAGTTAAGCCCATGCTTCCAAAGAGAGAACTCAGAGATATGCTCGGGAAATGGAATCCATATACCAAATATGAGATAGTCACATACAAGAGCGAGTCACCAACTGTGTGCGCACTGGCATTGACTCCCTCTCTCCAATAAGACTTACTCTAGAAGACTAGGCACAAAATAATGCCTAAAATGCATTAGGTTGGCTAGTATCATGATGGCCTAAAAATAAAGTTGGCCATCCAGAAAATGCTAGATACCACAAAAATAGGCACAAAAAAAAAACCTAAAGTAATCTCATGTGCCCACTCCACAAATACACATGCATAGACTCACTCATGAGCTGATTAGTCCATTAACACATGTTGTTTGGTTGGACATCTTGTTAAATATACATATGGTATGATCTTCCATTGGTTTTTTTGCTTCTCTCACTCTTAGCCACACCTAGGAATTGAGAGGGGGTGTTAGCAAACATCTTTTTCAATATATTCTTTAGCGTATATCTCCTACTTTGTGAGCCTTAGTTTGAGTGAAATTAGGACTTTGGGGGCTCTGCCACCACTATCATAGTGTGTCATTCTTGTGTGTCAATCTTCTCCATTTCATGCACATAAGGTGGAGATTAGCATTCTTTGCCATTTCATCCACTGGTTCATTTATCTTATTCACATCGCACACTGATATTTTAATGGAGTGCATTTGTGATTTACCCACATGGCAACAGGGATATGTTTGTCATCATTAGGGTAATTATTATTATTTTTCAGCAGGTGTGATCCTTTCTGGCATCAAGTTGGCATGTACTAGCCTCTTATGCCTATTTAAGGCAGTCTAGCTCATGCCTCCACACATCTATTACATTCATTGATCTGTCAGAGTGCAGCGGTGCGGAAGCGTAGGACTGAGAGAGAGAGAACGCAGAGAGAAAAGGGAGAGAAAGAGACAGTGTACAATGAAGATCTGCTGTATAAAGAATGCTGAATACAAAGATATACACGGGCGCAGTGCGCTGGACTGCGTGTCTCCACCTCGACGATGCGACCTGCTGTCCACCTCAAAGTCTGCTGCAGTCTGCACTGTCTGCTGTCTGAAATCTGTGAACAGAGACAGAAATCTGCACGGCACCGGTCTGTAATCTGCGACAGAGAAGAGTGTGTAACTGCTGGAAACGTCGGCAATAAATAGGCGAAAAACCACCTAGAACGGGGGCGCCAAAATAGGGCGCAGCCTGGTAAAAACGGCTGCAGGCAGTCGGACTGCCACGTGGCAGTCCGACTGCTGCTGGTCCGACTGCAGCAGTCCGACTGGACTGCACCAGGCTGAAACCTGCCTGGCTGTGATCTCTCTAACACCCCCTCTCAGAGCCTGGGCAGGGCAGAAGCCTGAGGGATCTGGAATGTTGCCGAAGTAGAGCCTGAGGAAGCGCCTTCGTAAACAAATCCGCAAGATTGTCCTCCGTCTTGCAATACTCCACAGTGATGGTCTCATCCAGAAGCTTTTCTCGGATGAAGTGGTACTGGATCTCAATGTGCTTCGTCCGGGCATGAAAAACAGGATTCCTTGCCAAGGCAATGCAACTCTCATTGTCACATCGCAGCAATGTAGGACGAGTCTGGGGGTACCCAAGCTCCTCCAACAATCTCCGAAGCCACACAACCTCGCATGTGGTGGAAGATGCGGCCCGATACTCCACCTCAGTAGACGAAAGGGCTACCGTGGGCTGCTTCTTGCTACTCCATGAAATAACACCTGCACCCAAAGTAAAGCAGTAACCTGTTGTAGACCGCCTGTGGTCCATGTCACCGGCCCAATCCGAGTCGCTCCAACCTGCAAGTATAAGATCTGACCCATCTATCCCTGCGGGGTAATGAATCCCCAAATCAGACGTCCCCCTCAAATACCGAAGTATCCTCTGAGCAGCCTGCCAATGCACCGTCTTAGGTTCACTCATGAACCCTGCCAAGACCCCAACAGGAAAACATAGATCAACCCTCGTGTTGAGAAGCCAAATCAAGGACCCTATCAACTGTCGATAGCGGGAAGCATCCGCCAAAGGAGAAGCTGAGTGGGAAGTGGCCTTCCAGTTCGGATCCATAGGAGTAGTGAGGGCCCGACAATCTTCCATCTCAAAAGACACCAAGAGCTCCTGTATATATCTCTGTTGGGAGAGAAAGATCCCCCTCTGAGACTGATAAATCTCATGGCCTAAAAAGAAATGGAGTAGCCCCAAATCCGTCATCTCGAACGTCTGATGTAAAGCTGACTTTGTCTCCTGGACCTGCTGTGCATCATCACCTGTGACAATCAAATCATCAACATATAATACAAACAGCACACAACCATCCTCGGAAGTGTGAACATACAGCTGCGGATCAGCCTTGGACCGCCGATATCCCAACTGAGTCTGGAGGAACGAATCAATCTTCTCGTTCCAAGCTCGCGGGGCCTGCTTGAGACCATACAGGGCCTTCTTCAACCTGTAGACTTTCCCATCTGAAGAACCAAAGCCAGGAGGCTACTCAACGTAGATCTCCTCCTTCAAATCACCATTCAGGAAGGCCGACTTCACATCCAGCTGATAAACAGGCCATCTCCTATGGCCAGCCAAAGCAAGAACAGCTCTAATGGTTGCCATACGAGCTGTAGGGGCAAAGGTGTCATGACAGTCAATCCCTGGGCGCTGGGCAAAACCCTTAGCAACAAGGCGAGCCTTGTGCTTATCCAAAGTACCATCACTGAGATATTTGGTCTTGAAGACCCACTTGACTCCAATCACCTTCTTCTTCGGGGGGCGTGGCACAAGTGACCAAGTGCCATTCCTCTCAATAGCCTCCAACTCAGCTTCCATAGCTTTCTTCCATGGGGCGGACTGTAAAGCCTCCTTCACGGAGGTGGGCTCTCGATCCTGCATAAGTCGGGACATCAAACAATAATTGGAGCAAACAAGCTCCGAAGAATGCGCCTGGTGCCTCCGTGACCGTCGCGGACCATCCTGCGGTCCCCACTCCTCAGGAACCCCCTCGATCCCTGAATCGCGGAGTGTGTCACGGGCCCAGCGAGGAGGAGGCCGAACCTCCCCTCGTCGTTCTCCATCAGTAGAAGACTCTGGAATGTCCACCGGTGGTAACTCCGCAGAAGGATCCGGTGGAACAATAGACTCTGTGTCAGAAACAGAATCATAATCAAACGGCACAGGCTCTAGTGGAACTGTAGAAGGAGCCAAACTCTCCCCTGGATCTCCAAGAACGGGATGCTCCTCACCCGTTGAAGAAGCCGGAACCTCCACAAACCGCACATCACGGCTAGTATATACATCCTGCTTGACGGGATCATACAGTCGGTAGCCTTGGGATTGGGAGCTGTAGCCAACAAATACCTGTTTTCGGGAAGCCGCTTCAAATTTGTCACGGTGAGCCTTGGGAATGTGAACATAGGCATCACACCCAAAGACCTGAAAGTAAGAAACATCTGGCTTCGTCCCAAAATAAGCCTCAAATGGAGTCATCCCTTCCACGGCCGAAGTAGGGGATCGATTAAGGATGTGGACTGCAGTAGCCACAGCCTCGGCCCACAGAACCTGAGGGGTCTGTCGGTGCTCCATCATGGTGCGCGCCATCTCGATCACACTGCGGTTCTTCCGTTCTAGAATACCATTTTCTTGAGGAGTATTGGTATTGGCAAACTCCTGGTGAATTCCTCTATCTGCACAAAACCGAGCAAATTCATTAGACACAAATTCACCTCCCTTGTCGGATCGCAAGGTCTTCAACTTCCGGCCTGATCGGTTCTCCTCAAAGAGAAGCCAATCCTTGAAGTGCGAGAAAGCTTCTGATTTTAGTGCCAAAAAATAGGCCCATGTCATCCTGCTGTAGTCATCCACGATCAGCATGAAGTACGAGCTCCCACGCAGGGACTCATTCCTCATAGGGCCACATAGATCCGTAGATACTAGCTCCATCGGTGAAGTAGACCGTCGCGAAGCTGTGTGGGGAATGGCATCCCGATGCTGCTTCCCCCGTATGCAGGAGACACATGGCTGCTGGCTCACCACTATATCCGGCAACCCTCGAACAAGCTGTCCACACGACGCCTTCCGAAGATAGTCATAGTTCAGGTGACCAAACCGAGCATGCCATAATTCAGACTGTGACTGTGAGGTAAGAAGAAGAGAAGAGAGGGCAGTGGAAGACTTCAGTTTGTAAATGCCGTTCTCCTCATATCCAGATGATAGAACCTTCCTCGATTCACGATCAAGGACTCGCACAGTAGAACTGTCAAATTCCACCAAAAGACCAAGGGAGCAAATCTTATGAACTGAAAGGAGATGGTACCCCAATCCTGGTACATGCAAAACCTCTGAGGTATGGGTGCCACCTCGTCCATCCGGAATAAGCTGCATCTTACCCCGACCTGCAATAGAAACTGAAGAGCTGTCTCCAATGAGAACCTGCCCACGCGAAGGTCGCAGCTGGGCAACACCATCTGATGAAGGAGTCATGTGCCGTGAGGCACCACTATCAATAATCCACTCTCGAGATTGGGGAGCCGCCATCGCAGCATCAGAAGCATTCGGTGAAGCGTCCTCAATGACAACTAAATGTAGAAATGCAGCTGATGAGGGTGCAGCCACCACTCCAGAATCCTTGGTTTCCTTCTTCTTGGTGTCCTTCGAGTCTTTGTCAGGGCAATCCTTCTTCCAATGGCCAATCTTTCCACAAATATGGCATGTGGAGTCTTTGTCCTTGTCCTTCTCCTTGTCCTTCTTGGACTTGTTATCCCCCTTCTTCTTCTTTTGGTCCTTCCCCTTCTTCTGAGAGGCTTGACCTGTCAACGCCTCCGTCTTGGAAGCATTCTGTCCCTTTAACTGTTCCTCTTGGTCCAAGACCATAGGAACCAACTCTTCCCACCGAAGAGTAGACTCTCGCCCCGAAGCAATAAGGGCAGAGTAAAATGTACCGAATCGTGGCGGCAACTGGGACAAGAGTGTAATCGCCATGTCTTCGGAGGAAATTGGTTTCCCCGCATTCTGAACCTGCATCTGTAGCTGCCTTAGCTTGTTAATGTGTTCCCTTAGCGAAGAAGACTTATTGACGGACAAGGTCCGCATCTGTACCTCCAAAGAAACCCTCTTCATCAGGGTCATCCGATTGTACATTTGATCAAGCTCCAGCCATATCTCACGAGCCACCGTCAAGTGCTCGATGTGAGCGATCACGGCTGTAGTGCATGATAGAAAGAGAGAGGATCGAATCCTGGCATTCAGTTTGTCCCAATGAGACTGGGCCCTGGCCAACTCCGCACGAGCATCGGAAGAGAGTTTGGACTCATCTCTTACCGAAGGCCGGTCAATATCTTCCTGTACCAACTCCGCCAAATCATAGGACTCAAGAATGGCCAACATCATAATGCGCCAAATGCGGTAGTTGTCGCCGTCGAGCTTCTGATCTGTAGGAAGAGCCGGTAAGACAAGCACCTTCCGGTCCATAATCGCCTGGAACTCCAAGTCCATCTCTGTAGACATCTTCACCTGCAATGCCTTCTCAAACGCAAAAGCAGCCCCCTCTGACTGGGTAAACTCAGCCTGCTAAGGCTCTTCCGCGTCCCGAAGCTTCTTCACCCGCCGGAGGCGATGAAAAAGCAAAACCTGCACTTTTAGGTTGAAAACTCAAACTTCCTCCGCGTTAAACAGCAGTAAACAGCAGCAAATCCACCACCTGTACTCCTTTCCTGTGCGCCCACACTCGTTTCAGCCTTGTTCCAAGGCGCAGCCCTCCTGTCTGCCCTTAAACGCAAAAAACGCAAATTTGTGTCGCGATGGAAACTCCTTTTCAGGTTGATTCTGCGCTCAGTCAGCCCTCAAACACTGCTCTGATACCATGTCAGAGTGCAGCGGTGCGGAAGCGTAGGACTGAGAGAGAGAGAACGCAGAGAGAAAAGGGAGAGAAAGAGACAGTGTACAATGAAGATCTGCTGTATAAAGAATGCTGAATACAAAGATATACACGGGCGCAGTGCGCTGGACTGCGTGTCTCCACCTCGACGATGTGACCTGCTGTCCACCTCGAAGTCTGCTGCAGTCTGCACTGTCTGCTGTCTGAAATCTGTGAACAGAGACAGAAATCTGCACGGCACCGGTCTGTAATCTGCGACAGAGAAGAGTGTGTAGACTGTTGGAAACGTCGGCAATAAATAGGCGAAAAACCACCTAGAACGGGGCGCCAAAATAGGGCGCAGCCTGGTAAAAACGGCTGCAGGCAGTCGGACTGCTGCTGGTCCAACTGCAGCAGTCCGACTGGACTGCACCAGGCTGAAACCTGTCTGGCTGTGATCTCTCTAACATGATCGCATGACCCCTGTAGCTTGTAGGGGTTGATTATATGCAATCTTGTATCAGTATACATGTTAGTGTTTTCCTTATGTTTCTTTTGTGTTTCAACTACTATTTTCTTCTCTTCACATAACTACTTTTGTTGCACACTCACAAGTTGCTACTAGTGGGCACATGTGGGTTCTTGTGGAGAGTTAACATGTGGGAAGTTGGATAGGAGAAGATGCGAAACAAGTAGAGAAGAGCCTTGGAAGGCTATGTTTTCACAATCAGAGGGGGTTGCTTTTGTGTTTTTGTAGACATTTCAAGTGAAGATGTCTTCTGAGGTCGATATGGAGTTTCAGATGATTATGGATCAGAAGGTGCGTGTCCTATCGACTCTTCCATTAGATCAGAAGATTGATGTTGAGAACCGTATTTGGTGTGTTATGATGCTTGCCATCTATCAGAAGTGGATGCAACAATGGGGGCATAAACATGTGCTGAAATAAACTGTTGAACACAAGACACAAGAGAAAGGAAAGAAGAGACATTGAAGAACACAACATAGATGAGAACTCAAATGTATGCTTGGGAAATGGAATCCATATATCCAACACGAGACAATCGCATATAACAGTGAGTCACTGGCTATGTGCGCATCAGCACCTGCTCCTCTCTCCAATAATAGATCCACAAGTGTGATGGTGAGTGACTAATTGAGGAGAAAGAGCTTGAATGAATAGGACAAAATATGTCCTTAATATGATCAGGTCAACCGGCATTTAATGTGGATTGGCCAGGAATAAATGCTAAATATGACCAAAATAAAGACCATAAAAAATGCTAAAAGTAATCTAAATAATGCCGAGCCCTAAAGCACTCGGAGAAAACCTGATGTTGATGTCGATCGTACTAGCACGTGAAAATGGAGAAGATCATAGCATATCTATGTGCTTTTGCAATGTCTCTCAGTAGCATACATGAACATCTTGTCAAAAATGCCTCTGGAACATACTTGACCATGGATTCCCCGCCTTTGGCTAGATCGCTAAAGTGTCCCCTCATGGGAGCTCATGACTAGGAACCAATCCATTCTTTGTTAGACATCCCATCATGAACCTAGATGTCAATACCTGTGCCAGGATTTGAATCTGCCAGACTTTGATCGATCCGTCAAGGAAGTCCCTGTTTGGATCGTGTGCATCTGCATAGATGTATAGATGAGATGCGACTGCCCCATTTGTCCACTCTCTCACACTCCCTCTCTAGCACTGGAGAGTCGTGAGGGATGTTATCACCACCACTAGTAATCAGTAGAGGAAGGGGCCATCAAGCCCTTCACGGGAGTTGAAGAAGTTGATCCTTTTTGCGCCTTGGCCCTCTCTTTGGTCAGAGGATCGGAGTTTGAGTTTGAGGTAGATGATGACTCGTTGGAGGAGTCCATATCTTGCATCTTCTGCTTCCTGCAAGCCGTTAACTCTTGGCAGTCCTTTTGTAAATGACCTTTCTTCCCACAATGGTAACATTGGGTCTTCAATGTCTTCTTCTTTGAACCCCTCTCTAAAGCTGCAAAAGTCTCATTGGAACCTCCATAAGATGATGAAAGCCTCCCTTGTAATTGCAAAGACGCCTCATGCTCAAGTAGCATCGAGGTCATATGTGTAAAATTGAGAGGAGTGGATGTGCATGGAGGAGCCATTTGGAGAGGATGAGAAAATAAGGAGAGAAAAGAAGGTATTTGGAGAGGAAACACAGCCAAACCACAAGCACAGATTGCAAAGAATGAGAGTTCACATGCAGTATTCACCAAAATCTGACCAGAACAAGAAGAAATCTGGTGCAAAAAGTCAAAAAATCAGCCAAAAACTGCCTAAAACAGCCAAAACGGCCTGATGATGTAGTCACCCAGCTAGGAGGAGATGAAGAAACACCAAAACACAGGCTGAACACTTCCGCCAACAAGAGAAAACTATTGCAGATGCAGGCTGGATCAGAAATGCATGCTGCAGAGGGGCTGATGCAGGCTGTATGGAAATGCAGCATTAAATGCAGGAAAACAAGTTGCCTTGAGCAAAACATCAGTTGCCGGATCAGCAATGGTCAAAACAGTCCTGAAATCAGCAAAGAAAGCATAGTAGGAGCACAGAAGCTGAAATTTGATACCATGTTAGAAGTGGATGCAGCAATGGAAGCATAAACATGTGCTGAAATAAACTGCTGAACACAAGATAAAAGAGAAAGGAAAGAAGAAACATGAGAACTCAGATGTATACTCGGGAAATAGAATCCATATATCCAACATGAGACAGTCGCATACAACAGTGAGTCACTAGCTGTGTGGGCACCAACACTTGCTACTCTCTCTAGTAGAAGATCCACAAGTGTGATGGTGAGTGATTGACTGACTCAGGAGGAAGAGCCTGAATAAATAGGACAAAAATATGTTCTCAATACAATCAGGTCGGCCAGCAATAAATGCTAAATATGACCAAAATAAAGACCATAAAAAATGCCTAAAATAATCTAAATAATGTCCCACCCTAAAGCATACATAGACTCATTCATGAGTTGACATATTTGCTAACACATCTTGGAGTTCTATGAATTGGCAGAGCTTGTTATGGAGACCATTGACCGTTCTACATTGAGAGACAAGTCCAAACTTTCTGCAGGTGATCGTGCGGAGCTGGCCAGGCACATTGGGACAAGGTGTGTTACATCAATAAATGTAACTTATTGGGAAACAAGCACGAGAGATGACCGTCCGGGGGCCTTGGGTGCCCGTATGGGTTTAGGGGAGCTTAGAAAGTAAGCAAGTCATAAAATTAGTATAGCTCTCTAGGAAATGACGATTGGCAGGAGAGTCACGTGGGGTTTTCTCTAGCATCTTCTTGAGCGCGGTTGGGTGGCGAAAGAGAGTTCTTGTGCTTCACATGAGAGGGGTGGATAGAATTGAGAGGGGGCTTTTGCAAAAGACAGTCCCGTAATACGGCTAGTCACGTTATACTAGTATCAGAGCTTTTTTGCAACCTGGGGACGAGCAATTTACTTGCAATTGGAAACAGGTGCCATTGCTATGGGCCGCTTGTGATTATAGATGGGCCACACCAATCATCACTCCGGCCACGTCCCACCTCAAATTTTCCCTTTTTAAGGTTGCAGGTGACACAATTTTAAGGGCCACATCCAGTGTGACACGGACTTATTTCATGTGCCGACAGCTCTGTACCAATGATTTATCAGCTGCCGACATCTGTTCCACCTCTATATTAGGGAAGCACTTTTGTTTCTAAATTTCTTGCTTTTTCTTTCCAATTCCAGTGTATAGATGGAGGGAAAAGAGAGGGAGGGGGTAACCGAAAGCTCTAGTTCTGGGGACCACCCTATGGTGGATCCCCATGAAACTGAAATACAAGAAGAACACTGGGAATAATTTTTTGCTACACGAGAACAATTTGATGATTTAACTGCTCGTGTACAAGCACAAGGGGTTCAAATGGAGTTGTTAACTCAAGCACTTACCGAAATAAAATCCCAATTAGCCTTATTACTAGAAAGGGATAAAAGTAAAGCAGAGGCCTTAGATATTCCATCTTCATCGAAAGATGTAGATGTGATTATGTGAGACCCAAGGGAACCCCACCAAAAACTGAGGGATAATCCAGTGTTAAAGGACATGAAACCCCCTCAGTTTCATGGGGAGGAAAAAGATAGAAATAAAGATACTATCTTTAACTTCCTCCAAAAATGGGGGGATTTGCACAAATTAAAGAATACTCCACCACATCTTCAAGCGCTGGAGGCCAGTTTAACCTTGGGACCAAAGGCATATAAATGGTGGAGAACTTTAAAGGAGGCAAATAAAATACTTGAAACTTGGGCTCAATTTGAATCGGTCTTTTTGAAAGAATTCCTCTCTGAAAATGAAATGGAAAGAAATTGGGAAGATAGGGATTTTGTCAGACAAAAAGGAAGACTTTTGCTAACATATCTCGAAGAGTATCGTGAGATAATTCTCAAATTGGAAGGAATAGATGAATTTCAAAAGACAAGAGAATTTATAAGGGGACTAGATAAGGCCTGCAAAAAGGAAGTGAAAAGGAGTTCACCTAAGACGCTTGAAGAGGCAATTAAATTTGCACTAATCAATGAAGATAATACGCGTCCAGGTGCACTCACTAGTCTCACCGATACGGAACCCAAGACTAAGGAATTCGAGGCCTCAATATTTGTAGAAAATGCCATTCCTTAAGGCTAAGAAACAACCCTTTGAAAAGAAACAATATGTACGGCCGAAGCTAAGTCAAGATGACTTTGATAAGGCCAAAAAAGAAAGGCTGTGTTTCAATTGCCTATCTTCTAACCATACTTCTTGGAAGTGCCCTCAAAGAAAGAAGGGGGAAGATAAAGGAAAGGATAAGGACAAGGACAAGGGAAAAGAGAAACAAATCCATGTAGTGCAGACCCTGGAATTAAAGGGGCATGAAATGTATAAATCTTTAGAGGTCTTGCACAAGGATGTACAATACAGGTGTTGTATGTCAACTTCTATGTGGCAACCTACCTTCGGGCCACATAATTTAGTTAGAGTACATGGATTGATAGGTGGGAAGAGAGTTAGAGTCATGATTGATGACTTTGCCACCCACAATTTCATAAGTTATGCATTTGTCAAAAAGTTGAAACTTTCCCAACAAAAGAGTGAGCATCAATACATTGTTTGCATGATGCAAGGTCAAGATAACAAAATATGGGATACAATGGTATCCAATTTGGAAATCGAGATCCAAGGATATAAAGATAAGCTTGATTTCCAGATTATGAATATGGAAAGAGCCGATATCGCTTTAGGGAGGGAGTGGCTATGGGGATTGGAACCATCCTTAAAGCGTAGTTATCATCATAATACACTGGAATTTGAAAGGGATGATAAGACTTTTGTGATTCAAGGTGAACATGAAGTATTTGATAACCCTTTGATGTGTTCCTTTGAAGTTCAGAAGCTAATAAAGAAGGAAGCTTGTGAGGTATATATGTTATGGTCCCTTCTTGTACAGGACACTTTTACTTCTTGTAATATAAAGCAACAATTTTCTTATGTTTGTGAGTTGAATGTAGATAATGAATTAAGTGGTTTGTTAGATGAATTTAAAGATGTGTTTCCTTTTGACTTACCTAGTGGCCTTCCACCAGATAGGGGTGATGTAAATCACCCAATTGATATAGATAGGGATACACACCCTGTTTCTAAACCACCTTACAGACTAAGTGAAACATAGCACCAAGAAGTCGAAAGACAAATCAAGGATTACCTTGATAAGGGGTTTATACAACCCAGCAATTCACCTTGGGCTTTCGCCAATTTTATTGGTGAAGAAAAAAGATGGTTCTATGCGACTTTGTGTTGATTATAGAGCACCTAATAAGATAACAGTGAAGAATAAATTTCCTATGCCTAGAATGGAAGATCTTTTTGATCAATTACAAGGGGCAAAATTCTTTACAAAGATTGACTTAAGATCAAGGCTATCACCAAGTAAGAATTAAGGCCCAGGATGTTCCTAAGACGGCATTTCGTACTAGATACGGGCATTATGATTTTTTGGTGATGCCTTTTGGTCTCACTAGTGCACCGGCTACTTTTATGAAGTTGATGAATAGTATGTTACGGCCCTATCTAGGACACTTTGTAGTAGTCTTCTTGGATGATAACTTGATCTTTAGTAAATTAAGAGAAGAACATTTGGAACACGTACGGTTAGTATTCCAATTGTTAAGAACCATTCCCTTTATGCAAAGAAAACTAAATGTGAATTCTTCGCACAAGAAGTCAAATATTTGGGGTATATTATCTCGAAAGAGGGAATCAAGATGGATTCAGAAAAAGTAAGGGCAATTATCTCGAAAGAGGGAATCAAGATGGATCCAGAAAAAGTAAGGGCAATTATTGAATGGCCATCTCCAAGGAACCTGGAAGAGCTGCAGATCTTCCTAGGTTTATTTGGATTTTATCGTAGATTCATTCGAGATTATGCAAAGATAGCTATTTCAATGACGGACCAACTTAAAGGGAAAGGGAAGAGCTTTAATTGGGGAATAGATCAAAATGAAAGTTTTCAAAAACTTAAAGGTAGCCATTGCTACAGCTCCAGTATTATTAATTGTGGATCGCAATAAACCATTCGTGATTGAAGCTGATGCCAGTGATAGGGCAGTAGGCGCGGTCTTATTACAAGAGGGTCGACCGGTTGCTTTTGAAAGCAAGAAATTAGACCGTGCAAAATGGAATTATTCCGTTAATGAGAGGGAGCTGTATGCAATAGTACATGCAATGAAGGAATGGAGGCACTATTTGTATGTCATAATACCCCTAGTGTGGGACATCCAGGAGTTAATAAGACTTATAGTCTTATTAAAAGGCAGTTCTATTGGCCTGGAATGAATAAGGACGTCCTTGACTATGTGGTCAAATGTAATAAGTGCCACGTTAATAAAGCTGAAAGATTGAAAATGGGAGGACTTCTCCACCCATTAGAGATTCCTTCGGGAAAATGGGAGAGTATCTCCATGGACTTTATTGTCGCGTTACCCAGGACACAGAGGGGGCACGACTCTGTGTGGGTGATTGTGGATACGTTAACCAAAATGGCTAGGTTTATTCCAACTTCAATTGATGTTAAAACACCAGAATTGGCTAGATTGTTCATAGAGAATATATACCGATTGTATGGCCTTCCGGCAAATATAGTTTCTGATAGGGATAGAAAATTTGTTAGTCAATTTTGGCATGTTGTATTTAGAAAGTTGGATACTAAACTTAGCATGAGCACGGCGGAGCACCTGCAAAGAGATGGGCAAACTGAAAGGGTTAACCAAATTCTTGACGATATGTTGAGAGCATATGTAAATAAAAGGCAAACTAATTTGGAAAGAGTATTTACCGATAGCAGAGTTTGCATATAATAGTGCCAAACACTCTTCCATTGGATATAGTCCATTTCTGCTAATGTATGGGTTTCAACCTAGAGCTCCTCATGCAGTAGGATTGCATAAGGAAAAGGTTCAGGCAACAAAGGATTTTTTAGAGGATATGAACAGTATGTTAAAATTTGCTCAAGAAAATGTTAAAAAAGCTCAAGATCGAGCTAGAGCTTATGCAAATCCTCATCAAAGAGACATCTCCTTTGAGGAAGGGGAATTGGTCTATCTTAAAGTGTGTGGACAAACTAAAACCATGAAAATGGGACGATGTCCAAAGCTTTCACCCAGTTATTGTGGTCTTTTCACAATACTTAAGAGGGTGGGGAAACAGGCTTATAAGCTCCAACTACCTATTGGTAGTAAAACACATCCAGTTTTCCATGTAAGCAAGCTAAGAAAGAAGCTGGGTGATTTGGATAATCTAGTCTTAAATGATAAGATTGAGGAGCTATTCAGTGACCAATCTATTCCACATGAACCAGAAAGAATTTTAAATGTTCGTAATAGACGAACAAGGCATACTGTTTATCAAGAATGTCTAGTAAAATGGAGAGACTGTTTAGAAGAAAGCTCATGGGAGCGAGTAAGCACTTTACGAAAAAGGTTTTCCAATTTACAATTGGACCTTCCAAGTATCGTTTTCGAGGACGAAACTAATTCTTAAGGGGGAGGAAATGTTACATCAATAAATGTAACTTATTGGGAAACAAGCACGAGAGATGACCGTCCGGGGGCCTTGGGCGCCCGTACGGGGTTAGGGGAGCTTAGGAAGTAAGTGAGTCATAAAATTAGTATAACTCACTAGGAAATGATGACTGGCAGGAGAGTCACATGGGGTTTTCTCCAGCATCTTCCTGAGCGTGGTTGGGTGGCGAAAGAGAGTTCTCGTGCTTCACATGAGGGGAGTGGACAGAACTGAGAGGGGGCGTCTGCAAAAGACAGTCCCGCAATACGGCCAGTCACGTTATAAGGTGAATGCCCGTATCCACTCTTTTCTCTTCCTTTCATGCACTCTTGGTGTGATTGTCTATATTGAACACTTGATGGTGGCTAGGGACATATGGTTGGAGTTCAATTAGATATACAACTGAATGACTGTTATGAACAGGTGTCTTCAGAGGTGTAGATGCGTATGTTGAATCCCAACAAGTCATCTTCTGTGTGGGAGCATGTGAACAAGCTACAACAACTTCAAATGCATGTTCAGAGTGGCCAATAACTTTGTGTATCTTGCATTCTTGGAAACAACATCGTGGTACCATTCCCTGCAAGGCTTTGAGGCTGTCTTTAGCACCCTTGGAGCTTGTTTCTACATATATGTGTGGACCTATGCGGACGAAGCCCCTTAAGGCGAGTTTTTATTTCATGCTTATTGTTGACGATTTTAGTAGGATGACATAGGCTTACTTCTTGACGCTGAAGTTGGAGGTCTTCTCCAACTTCAAGGATTGGTTGCTCTTTGAGGAGAACCGATCAGAGGTTGAAAGCTGAAGACCAGAAAGGGAGGAGAGTTCGTCTCTAACGAGCTTGCTAGATTTTGTGCATATCATGGTATTCATTAGGAGTTTGCCAACACAAACACACCTCAGGAGAATAGCATGCTGGGCAGAAGAACAGGACTATGATCGAGATGGCTTGCACCATGATGGAGCATCGATAGGTACCCTAGTGTCTGTGGGTCGAGGCTATGACTATTGCTGTCCACATTCTCAATTGGTCACCTATTTTGGCCGTGGTTGGTATGACCCCTTATGAGGCTTATTTTGGAGCCAAGTTAGATGTTTCTTATTTCACGATCTTTGAATGTGATGCTTATGTTCATATCCGGAAGACTTAGAGGGACAAGTTTGAAGTGGCTTTGAAGAAACACGTGTTTGTTGGCTATAGCTCTCAATCCTATGGCTATTGCTTGTATGATCCATTAAGCGGGATGTCTACACCAGTCATGATGTGCGATTTGTGGAGGTTTCAGCTTTGGAGGGGGGTGAGGAACTAGAGATTGTTCCTTTGGAGCTAGTGCATCTTGGGGATGCTTTTGTCAGAGTGCAGCGATGCGGAAGCGTAGGACAAAGACTGAGAGAGTGAACACAGAAAGAAGAGAGAGAGAGAGAGAGAAAAGGAGACAGTGTAAACACCAAAAATCTGCGGTGTAGTATGCTCAGTGCTGTATAGGAGTGCAGAAATACACAAGGGGACATAGGTATTATTTGTGCATGTCTCCGACTTGATGACCTCGATCTCCGTCAGCCCGGGCACAATTTGTCTCAGCCAACAGATCTCAAGATTAGAATCTGAAAAGATGAATGCTGGAGTGTCCACAAAACCGACTATAAATAGCCAAAAAAATAGAAATTCTCAGCACCAGGTCGGCTGCATTTAATGCAGCCGACTGCAGAAAAGCTGGCCGACTGCACAACCCTGCTGACGTGGCATCCTGCCTGCTGCCGTACGCTTGACCGACTGTCCAAGAAATGACACTGGCTAACACCCCCTCTCAGATCCTAGACGGGTCAAAAGACTAAGGGAGTTGGAATGTTGCCGAAGAAGAGCCTGGGGAAGCGCCTTCGTAAACAAATCTGCAAGATTATCCTCCGTCTTGCAATACTCCACATCAATGGTCCCATCTAGAAGCTTCTCCCGAATGAAGTGATACTGGATCTCAATGTGCTTCATCTGGGCGTGGAATATAGGATTCCGTACCAAGGCAATGCAACTCTCATTGTCGCACCGTAGAAGAGTAGGACGAGCTTGGGGATAGCCAAGCTCCTCCAACAATCTCCGAAGCCACACAACCTCACATGTGGTGGAAGACGCAGCCCGATACTCCGCCTTAGTAGAAGAAAGTGTTACTGTGGGTTGCTTCTTGCTACTCCAAGAGATAACACCTGTATCCAAGGTAAAACAATAGCCGGTAGTAGACCGTCGGTGGTCCACATCGCCAGCCCAATCCGAGTCACTCCAACCTGCAAGAACTAGATTTGAAGCATTTGTACCTGCGGGATAAGAAATCCCTAAGTCAGAAGTCCCCCTTAAATACCAAAGAATCCTCAGGGTAGCCTGCCAATGTACCTGTTTGGGTTCCGTCATAAACCCTGCCAAAAGACCCACAACAAAACAAAGATCAACACGAGTGTTGAGAAGCCAAATCAAGGATCCAATCATCTGACGATAGCGTGAAGTATCCATCACGGGAGAATTGGAGTGTGAAGTGGCCTTCCAATTCGGATCCATAGGAGTAGTAATGGGTCGACAAGTCTCCAGCTCCTGAATGTACTTTTGCTGAGATATGAAAATCGCCCTTTGAGACTGATAAATCTCGGACCCAAGAAGAAATGAAGAAGCCCCAAATCCGTCATCTCGAATGCCTGATGTAAAGCTATCTTGGTCTCTCGGACCTTCTATGTACGATCCCCTGTCAAAATTAAATCATCAATATATAACACGAACAACACACGACCAACCTCGGAAGTGTGCACATAAAGCTGCGGATGGGCCTTGGAGCGCTGATATCCCAACTTCGACTGAAGAAATGAGTCAATCTTCTCGTTCCATACACGCGGAGCCTGCTTGAGGCCATACAAGGTCTTCTTCAACCTGTAAACTTTCCCATCCGAGGATCCAAAGCCAGGAGGCTGCTCAACATAGATCTCCTCCTGCAAGTCACCATTTAAAAAGGCCGACTTCACATCCAATTGATAAACAGGCCATCTCCTATGGCCAGCCAAGGCAAGAATAGCGTGAATAGTCGCCATACGAGTAGTGGGGGCAAAAGTATCATGGAAATCAATGCCTGGGCGTTGAGCAAAACCTTTAGCAACAAGGCAAGCCTTGTGCTTGTCCAAAGAACCATCGCTAAGGTACTTGGTCTTGAAGATCCACTTGACACCAATCACCTTCTTGTGAGAGGGACGAGGCACAAGAGACCAAGTGCCATTCCTCTCAATAGCCTCCAACTCTGCTTCCATGGCCTTCCGCCAATGATAAGACTGCAAAGCCTCCTTTACGGAAGTGGGCTCTCGATCTTGCATAACACGGGTTAGCAAACAATATTTGGAGCAGACAAGCTCCGAAGAATGGGCCTAGTTCCTCCGTGACCTCCGCGGTCCATCCTGCGGTTCCCACTCCTCAAGGACCCCCTCGATCCCTAAATCTCGGAGTGTGTAACGGGCCCAACGAGGAGGAGGACGAACCTCTCCTCGTCCCTCTCCATGTGCTGAAGACTCAGGAACCTCGGGGATGGCCAGTGGAAGAGAAGACTTTGAATCAGAATAAGAATCTCCATCGAGAGGCTCTGGCTCCAAAAGAACTGTCTTGAGAGCCCAACTCTCCCCTGGATCTCCAAGGACGAGGTGCTCCTCACCCCCCTTTGAGGCCGTACTTCCACGAACCATACATCTCGGCTCGTGTAGACATCCCGCTTAACAGGACCAAACAAACGATAACCTTGGAACTGGGAGCTATAGCCAACAAAAACTTGTTGTCGGGAAGCCGCCTTGAACTTATCACGCTGCGTCTTCGGATATGTACATAAGCATCACACCCAAAGATCCTGAAATAAGAGACATGAGGCTTAGTCCTGAAGTAAGCCTCAAAAGGTGTCATCTTGTCAACGGCCAAAGTGGGAGATCGATTGAGGATGTGAATTGTAGTAGCCACTGTCTCGGCCCACAAAAACTGTGGTGTCTGTTGGTGCTTCATCATGGTGCATGCCATCTCGATCACACTTCGGTTCTTCCGCTCCAAAATGCCATTCTCTTGGGGAGTGTTGGTGTTAGCAAACTCTTGGTGAATGCCCCTATCTGCGCAAAAAAGAGCAAACTCATTAGACATAAATTCACCTCCCTTGTCTGAACGCAAGGTCTTCAGTTGCCGGCCAGAATGCTTCTCCTCAAAGAGAAGCCAATCCTTGAAATGAGAGAAAGCCTCCGACTTCAAAGTCAAGAAATAGGTCCAAGTTATCCTGCTGTAGTCATCTACGATCAACATGAAGTACAAGCTCCCCTTCAGGGACTGGCCACAAAGATTCGTAGATATAAGCTCCACGGGTGAAGTAGACCGCCTAGAAGCTTTATTGGGAATTGCATCCTGATGCAGTTTCCCACGAATGCAGGAGACACATGGCTGATGGCTCACCACTATGTTTGGCAAGCCTCGGACAAACGACCCTCTCGATGCCTTCCGAAGGTACTCGTAGTTCAGGTGGCCAAACCGAGCATGCCATAGCTCAGATTGTGTCTGAGAAGTAAGAAGAAGAGAAGTAAGAGCTGAAAAAGACTTCAATTTGTAGATGGCATTCTCCTCATACCCTGCAGAGAGAACCTTTCTCGATCCACGATCAAGGACTCGAACAGTATCATTGTCAAACTCCACCAAGAGGCCAAGAGCACAAATCTTATGAACTGAAAGTAAATGATACCCCTATCCTGGCACATGCAACACCTCAGAGGTGTGGGTAGCACCACGTCCATCTAGAATAAGCTGCATCTCACCCACGCAGCAATAGACACAGAAGAGCTGTTTCCAATGAGAATCTGCCCACGCGAAGGTCGCAAATGAGCAACACCAATGGAAGGAGTCATGTGTCGTGAGGCATCACTTTCCACAATCCACTCTCGAGCCTGGGGAGTTGTCATCGCAGCATCAAAAGTCGTCGGTGTAGAGTCCTCAATGACTGCTAAGTGTAGAAAAGTAGTTGATGAGGGTGCAGCCACCGCTCTAGAGTCCTTCGTGTTCTTCTTCTTGGTATCCTTCTTGTCTTTGTCGGGGCAATCCTTCTTCCAGTGATCGGTCTTTCCACAAATATAGCAAGTCAATTCCTTCTCCTTTTCCTTCTTGGATTTGTTGTCCTCCTTCTTTTTCTTTTGGTCCTTCCTCTTCTTTTGAAAGGCTTGACCAACCATTGCCTCCGATTTGGAAGCATTCTGTCCCTTCAATTGTTCCTCTTAGTCCAAGACCATAGGAACCGACTCTTCCTACCGAAGTGTCGACTCCCGCCGTGATGTAACAAGAGTGGAATAAAAAGTACCGAATCGTGGTGGCAACTGGGATAGTAAAGTGATCGCCATGTCTTCAGAGAAAATAGGCTTCCCCGCATTTTGAAACTGCATATGAAGTTGCTGAAGCTTGTTGATGTGTTCCCGAAGCAAAGAAGACTTATTCACGGACAAAGTCCGCATCTGCACCTCCAAAGAAACCCTCTTCATCAGGGTCATCCGGTTGTACATCAGGTCGAGCTCTAGCCATATTTCAAGAGCCACCGTCAAGTGCTCGATGTGAGCTATCACGGCTGTGGTGCAAGACAGAAACAGAAAAGATTGAATCCTGGCATTCAGTTTGTCCCAATGAGACTAGGCCTTGGTCAACTCCGCACGAGGACTCATTCCTCATCGAGGGCCTGTTAATCTCCTCCATCACTAGTTCCGCCAAATCATAAGACTCTAAAATGGCCAACATCATCACCCGCCAGATGCGGTAATTGTCACCATCAAGCTTTTGATCTGATGGAAGAGCCGGTAGAACAGGCACCTTCCTGTCCATGATCGCTTGGAACTCCAAATCAGTCTCTGTAGACATGTTAACCTGCAATACTTGCACAAATGCAAAAGCAGCCCCCTCTGACTGTGAAAACGCAGCTTTCTAGGGCTGATTCCTCCGCTACCCAAACCTTCTTTACCTGTCGGAGGTGATGAAAATATAAAATCTGCAATAGAAGGCCTCAAATGCAGCCTTCCTCCCCTTCGAACAGCAATAACCTGTAGCAAATTCACCGATTAGACTCCTTTCCCGCATGCCCACGCTCACTTTAACCTTGATCCGATGCGCAGCCCTCCCGCTCGCCCTCGAATCCTGGAAACGCAGCCTTGTGTCGCGCTGAAATCTCCTCTTCAGATACGTTCAGCCCTCAGTCAGTCCATCTTCACCACTCTGATACCATGTTAGAGTGCAACGATGCGGAAGTGTAGGACAAAGTTTGAGAGAGAGTGAACACAGAGAGAAGAGAGAGAGAGACAAGGAGATAGTGTAAACACAGAAAATCTGCGGTGTAGTATGTTGTATAAGAGTGCAGAAATACACAAGGAAACAGGGGAAATATTTGCGTATGTCTCCGACTTGATGTCCTCGATCTCCATTAACCCGAGCACAGTCTGTCTCAGCCAACAAATCTCAAGATCAAAATCTGAAAAGATGAATGCTGGAGTGTCCACAAAACTGACTATAAATAGCCGAAAAAATAGAAAATCTCAGCACCAGGTTTAATGCAGCCGACTGCAGAAAAGCTGGCCGACTACACAGCCCTCTGACATGGCATCCTGCCTGCTGCTGCACGCTGGCCGACTGTCCAGAAAATGACACTGGCTAACAGCTTCTTCTTCAGATGAGGATTCTTTTTCACTATCAGTCACCCCACATGAGCCATTGTTGGTTGATGTGCCAGAGACTTTAGTAGTTGGAGAGTGACTAGGAGCGATCCGGCCTCCTCCTCGTTGGGTAGGTGATACACTCCATGAGGCAAGGATTGAGGGGGTCTCTGAGGAGTGGCGACCGCATGATGGCTTGTGGTATTCTTTGAGGAGTGGCAACTGCATGATGGCTTGTGGAATTCTCGGAAGATCCAAGCACATTCCACTGAGCTTGTTTGTTCTAACTATTGTTTGATGACTCTTATGTAGGATAGGGAGCCCATCTTCGTGAAGGGGGCTTTGCAACCACCTCATTGGAAGAAGGCTATGGTGCAGGTGGTGGATGCTATTGAGTGGAATGACACTTGGGATCTTGTGCCTCAACCCTCTTATAGGAAGGTAGAAAGGTGATTGGTATCAAATGGGTCTTCAAGACCAAATATCATAGTGATGGTACTTTGGATAAGCACAAGGCGTGGCTTGTTGCAAAGGATTTCACCCAGCTACCAGGGGTGGATTTCCATGACACCTTTGCACCTACAACTTGAATGGCTATCATTAGAGCCGTTCTTGCCTTAGCCAGCCATAGGAGATGGCCGGTTTATCAGCTTGATGTGAAGTTCACCTTTCTCAATGGTGATTTGAAGGAGGAAATTTACGTTGAGAAGCCTCCTTGCTCTTCCTCATGAGACGGACATGTGTACAAGTGAAGAAGGCCCTCTATGGCCTCAAATAGTCTCCAGATACTTGGAACGAGAAGATAAGACTTGTTCCTCCAACAGAGATTGGGGTGTCGGCGCTCCATGGCCGATCCTCAGCTTTATGTTGACATTTCAGAGGGGGTACGTCGTGCTTTGTTTGTGCTCTATGTGGATGATTTGATTTTGAGTGGTGATCATGTGCAGATAGTCAAGGCAACTGTCATGAGGATATGTATTTTTGAAACCTCACTTAACATGTGGATTAATTTTTAATCACACGATTTAAGTAAGTGTTGCACATGTGAGGTACAACTGGGGTAAAGTAAATTTATGAGCTCGGGACCTGAAGAAATCACGGGATGTCAAAGGCAAAAGTTGCTATAAGTTATGCCGCACAGGTACTTGGTGGTATCTGGTGCCAGTTGTTGGCCTAGGTCATCCATTAGAGAAGCGGCGTTTAATGGTTCCCAACGCCAATTTGATAGTCAAAGATGGCGTAGAGACACTCGGCAATGGAAGTTGCCTAGCCAATTTAATTATTGGCTAATCAGATTATTTATTAGGGCATAGAATAATTATTAGATTAATTTTCAGTATTTAAAGACTGAAAATTAATATTTAATTATGAAAAATACTGAAAAACCATTTGAAAAGGCTGCTACTTGTTAAAAATGTCCATGCAAGACTGAAAAACGTCCTTACAGGTTGGAGAGGCATTTTTATAATTGCTTCCATTATCTGTCACCATCTGCACCACATTCTAGACTCCTATATTAATGATGACCTATCGTATGTGCTCCTAGATGAAAGCTCATGTGATAATAAGACCTGAGATAGAGGCATCGATGGCCTTAATGAACATGGTGCCTTTGCATGAAGACACCAAAACATTGTATACATTCCTTCGATGCATATCCGACCATCGATCATATAATATTGTGTATCCATATTTTTATCCATGTCTTCTTCAAAGGCTCCAATTGAGCCTCTATGGATGCTTTTTCCTTTCGAAGCTCCTGTGTAAATAATACATTTGTGGATGGGCCTTCCCACTCACACCCTATGCGGCTTATTGCCTTGATTGTCTTCTTCCATTGATATGTAGTGGCTATATTAAAAGGGATAGCACACCGAATAAATAAGTGTGCGAGTTTCCTAGTTGCCTTCACAATCACTTGCCTTTGAAGTCCTACATGGATACTTTGTACCATGCAAGAAGCCCCTTTGCCCGTTATCACTAGAAGATGGCAACGGGGTCCTTTTTGCACTTGGACTCGATATAGATATGGATGTACTTCTTTTTGGTGGACCACTAGCACCTTCAATTTAGCTAGTGCCACTAGGGCCACTAGCCTATCCTTACCTCACTTGTGCTTCATTAGCCCCATGTAGTGTTAGATGAGAGGATTCATTCTCTTTTAGCTCAATACCCATACGCTTTTGGCACTAAAGATGGAGAAGTAACGTTACTCCCGCCGGTACATTTGCACAAGTCCGGATGTCTTTGTTGGGACTGTACGCCAAGTGGTATTTCACGCGCGTTATGCTCTCCGATTTCTCCAATCCACAATAGTTACACTGCCACTTCTTTGATCCAACGGAGCCATTGTATCCCTTGATTGGAGTGATGTGTCTCCAAAATCGATCCGGTGCCATGATTAGGTAATGGGAATTTGGAAAGAGGTTAAGTTATAAGAAATTAGAAGAAAATTGGAGGAGGAGGAGGAGAGGAGGAGAAGAAGGAGAATGAGGATGGAACTTGAAAGAAGAATAAAGAAGAAGGATGGAAGAAGAAGGAAAGAAAGAATTGGAAGGAGAAGACCTTAGAAGGAGGAAAGAAGATTCAAGAAGAAGATGAAGGAAAGAAGAAGGGAAGGAGGAGGAGGAGGCGCCTAGGAGGAGGGAGGTTGGAGTTGTAGGGAGGAGGAAGGTTGGAGTTGTAGGAGATAGAGAGATGGTGAAACCAGCCTTCCTTCTTGGAATGGGTGGTGATAACCTGATTTAAGAGTTAATTACAGCAATAAATAAATGCACATAAAATGAAATATACACTTTACCATAACATTCTTGGATAGTAGACACCCTGTTGGTCCCAAAATTGGGGCCCCTTGCGGTATTTCTTTAGCTTTCATTCAATTGGAAGGAGTACAACTCGAGATTCTTCAATCTCCTCCTGCTAACCAATTGCTCTTGCTGTCATAAATGACCAGCAAGCCTTTTGGGTCATTTGCCTCTTGATTCACCAAGGACTTCTTCTCCAATTAGATCCTTGGTTGGCCAAATGTTGCCCCAAATCAATTTGGGATGGGCTGGCTCTTGAAATCCCTTGATAATCTTCAATTATCAGCTGCTGATTTCAATCCCTTGAGCCTTCAATCTCTGGCACGGATCCCAAGGTGGCTGCTAAACCCTAATTTCTGCTATAAATTAGGGTTTACTGCAGAAATTATAGATCAGCCCACCAAAAATGACTGAGATCTCCTCCAAATGGCTGAGAATTGCTGAGAATGATTGAGCATAGGCTGAAGGAGATGAGAGAATGCTGTAGAGAGAGAAAATTTTGACATTTTTCACGAAGAACTAATCAAAATCAGCTGCTGCCCTGCTGTACCAGCCCCAAACGGATGCACCAACAACAATAGGAGCATTAGAGACTGTGATCTTCAGGAGAAAGTGCATCAACAGCAATTGCCAGCTTCCCAAGGTCAAGAATATGCAATCTCCATCACCAAAATGGTCTCCAATGGCTGGGAAATGGCCCCAAAAGCTGGCAGCAACAGTCCAATACCTCTTCCCAACAGCTCCAAAATGAAAAAACGAGATTTCCCTCTCCCTTCAGTCCTATTAAGTCTTTCCCCCACTTGCATGGGAAAGTTTTGCCAAGTTGCAGCTTTCTTAATCCATTTTCAGCAATCTCCAGCCATTTAATTAATTTTCAGAATTAATTAGTTCTGAAAATTAATTCAGCCCTTAATCCATGCCCAGAAAATTAACCTTGCCCGTCCAAAAATTAATTGGCTAGGCCATTTGCAACCTAAAGTGGTCCCATGCATTAATTGACCCTTGGACAAGCATTAATCCATTAATTAATGCCTAGTCCCTAGTGTCACCACTGACACTTAATGGCCAATTAATGGTCCTAGGTGCAAACTGACACCAAAATTCACCTAGAATCTAACAAGTGTAACTTGTTACAACTTTTGCCTTTGACACCCATCTTTTTCACAGGGTCCTTGGGCCTTGAACTATAAAAAAGTAGCTTGCACCTCACATTTGCAACACATGTGCATCTTTTAATTGCACATTTGATTAATCCTTTAATTGAATGCCAATTAAACATAAGCAAAGCATCAAATTTTCACATCCTCGTGATAGATGGAGTGCAAGAGATGAGGATGCCAAACACAAGGCGAAAATGTGAAAGACAACATTTTTTTGCTTTGGGTAATCGGTCTGCCCATGTGCCTGCAAGATATTGAAATGTTGTGTCGTTCCAAAACGGTCGTTTTGATTCGGGGTTGTTGAAATGTCATTTTGTACTATGGGTCCAAGAGGCTAAAGAGATAAGCCACACTTGTTGAGGCAACAATATGTGGTTTGTGCCCACTCTCATTCCTTCGAGAGCGACAAAGGAGTGCGGAAATTGAGATTGCATGAACCATCATCGAGTGCAATCTCGCTTTTCACATTCTAAGAGTGGATAGGTGGAGAAGAATGGTGAAGGTATCGCCGACGTGGATCCGTGTAAGTGGCAGCATGAAGTTACCTACATTAGTAGAGGCTTAATTTCTACATATTTTCCGATTATCCACCTCTATCTTGAAGCCATACTATACTCTATGTGTATGTAGGTGGGACTAAGCAATGTTGTCCAAGTCATTACTAATAAGTGTCAAAACTTGTAGAATACCATGAAAGAGTAGGAACCTCCTTTCAACCTTCGATGACGATGTTGAAGGAGAAAGAGAAGCTTGATGTTGGTTGTGTGGTGCCGAGAACCATGAAGATAAAGACGAAGAGGAGGATGGAGCACCTCGACAGGAAGTGCAAGGTAGAAGTCACCGCCATGATAGCATAAAGCAAGATGCTGCATGATTTGCCTCGGGAGGGGAAGCTTTCATGCTAGTAGAAGAGCAAATCTCCTAGGAAGATGAAACCGTGAAAGGAATGATGCGAATTCCATGTCTCCATCCCAAGAAGGATTGGTGCAAACCTGCATGTTAGCCCTACATTGAAATACAAATCCTCGCAAAAGAGATCAAAATTTGCAAAACAAAGGTTAGTAATGAGATACTCCAAAGCAAAACAAAACAAAAAGTAAAGTGAAATGAAAGAACAATGCAATGAGTGTGTATGTGTGAGTGAATGCAACAAAAGACTGAAGAAGGAAAAACTAAAGATGGGGCCACCATTGTGTACGTCCATCAGCAAGGTTTTTCCAGTGAAACGCTTGATGAGGTGGAGAATGTTAGAAGTGGTGCTGCAATGGAAGCATAGACAAGTGCTGAAGTAAACTGTTGAACACAAGATAGGAGAGAAAGAAAAAAAAGAACATTGTAAAAGAAGAGAATTGAAAGAGTCATTGGTTGCGTGGGCACTGGCACTTGCTCCTTTCTCCAAAAGGAAGACCACCTAAAGAATGATGATGACTGAATGAGGAGGAGGAGAAGCAGCCCTTGAATAAATAGGCCCAACAAATGCCAAATATAGCAGCTGGTCGTGTTGGCCGATTGGCATAAAATGCCACTAATGGCACTCAAAAAATCACTAAAGTAATGCCCAAATAATGACTAGTGTGACCAGCCCAACTGGCATGCAAAGACTCACACATGAGCTATCAATCTTGCTAACACTCTCTCTCAGATCATGGTTGATCTGATACAAGACAATGATAGTGATACCCAAGCAGTGGGTGATCAAGCCACCACCAAGGTGTCTCGGAGAGAACTTGATATCGTTGTCGATCGTACCAGTTTCTAAAAATAGAGAAGAGTCATAATAAATCTCTGTCTGTTAACAATGTCTTGCAGTAGTATACAAGACCATCCTATCAAAAATGCCATTGAACATATGTGACCATGGATTCTCTGCCTTTGGCCAAGACTACCAAAGTGTCCCCTTATGTGAGCTCGGTTCTTTGTCAAATAATAGCCCATCATGAACCTGGATGTCAATCCTAGCTCCAAGATTTGAACCTATCAGACTTTGGTTGTGATGCGCCAAGAACGTCCCTCTTTGGAACTTGTACACTTGTATACTTGTATAGATGAGGCTCTCCTACCCCATCTTACCACCCTCTCACACTCCCTTTGTGACATTGAAGAGTCATGAGGGATGACCGCATCACATGGACTAGAAAGCAGTACGGAAAGGGGATGTCAAGCTCGTCCCTCGATCTGAAGAAGTGGATCCCTGGCGCACCTTGGTCTTCCCCTTTGGGCATATGAACTCTCTACATTTTCGATATAGTAGCACCTCTATTCTTTCCAACTCTTCCTTCCCTTGAGGATTAATCTTTTCATTGAACATGACTATTAGAAGGGGCATCTTGTAACCATACAAATCCTCAAAAGGAAAAACTCCAATACTTGCATTATGATATTATAATAAACAAACTTAGCCAGATGAAGCAAAGAAAAGCATCCCATGCATGCTATATATCATGGGTAGTGAGAATATAAATCTCAAGCCATTTATTGGCTCGATCTATTTGGTTATCAATTTGGGGATGGTATGTTGTGGATGCAACCAATTTAGTCCCTATAGAATGGAAAACTACTTGCCAAAAGTAGGAGTCCACATTCCGCTTCTTCTTCTTCTTCTTCTATGAGACTGCTAACTCCTTGTAGTCCTTTTACAAGTGTCTCTTCTTGCCACATCGATAACATTGGGCCTTCACCTACTTCTTCCTGTCACCCCTCTCGGAAGCTATAAAGGCCTCACTAGAACCTCCGTAATGAGATGGAAGCCGCCCTTGTAAACGCAAAGATGCCTCATGCTCAAGCAGCATCGAGGACATGTGTAAAACTCATAGGTGTAGAGTATGTTTGTGTTGGCAAAGCATTCACCACTCCATCAAACTCTAGGGAGAGCTTGTAGAGTACCGTTCCCATTAGATGCGTCTTTAGAAGGGCAGACTCCATGTGCCGAAGTTGGTCTTGTATGTGTGTAACACGGAGCAAAAATGACTGAATGGTGTCTTTTGGCTCAAACCTCATATTCTGAAGTTGTCTATAAAGGGTCATAGCACACATGGGGGAAGGTTTCTGATATAACATTTGAAGTTTTGACCATATTTCTGGTGATGTCCGGCAAGAGGTAACCATTAGTAGAATTTCTCTAGAAATACACCGAAGTGTAGAATACGTACTTGCATTGTTTGAATCCCATGTAAGCACAGCTTCCTCACGGTTGTTCTCATCAAAATCTTCAAGAAGAGGAAAAGGATGGTGAGGCTGAGGAATAGCTCCACATACAATGTACCAAATCTGCTTCTGCACAAGCCAAGCTTTCATCACAACACTCCATGTAAGATAGTTAGGTTCATGTGACTGACTTATCATCTATAGAAGTGCATGGAGGAGCTATCTGGAGAGGAGAGGAAGAGAAGATAGAGGATAGACGGTATATAGAGAGGGAATACAGCCAAACCAACAGCAAAGACTTCACAAAATGAGAGTTCACACGGAGTGTAACAAAAAAATTGATAAAAAATGAAGAGCATTGCAAAATAAAGAAAAACCAGTTAAAAAATGCTAGAAACAGTAAAAACAGCTTGTACAAACAATCGCTTAGCCACAGTTAGGGGTAGAAGATGAAAAATGCAGGCTGAGGGAGCATTTAATGCAGCAAGTTGACAATTGCAGGCTGAAATCTAGGTATACGCTGAAAATGCAAGTTCTTGGTCTAAAAATGGTAGGCTTGATCAGCAGGGGAAAGAAAGACAAGTAATCAACAAAAAAATCGCAGCAAGAACCTAGATATTGCAATTTGAAACCATGTCAGAAGTGGTGCAGCAATGGAAGCATAGATAAGTGCTGAAATAAATTGCTGAACACAAGACAAAAGAGAGAGAAAACATAAGAACACTGCAAAAGGAGAGAACTCAGAGGTGTGCTCGGGAAATTGAATCCATATACCAAACATGAGAATGACGTGTACAATAGCGAGTCATTGGCTGTGTGGGCATTGGCGCCTGCTCTTCTCTCCAACAGGAAGATGACCTGAAGAATGATGATGATTGAATGAAGACGAGGAGGAGCCACTGAATAAATAGGCCCAAAATGTGCCAAATATGGCAGCTGATCAGCCAGCATTAAATAAAATGCCACACAAAAAATCACTAAAATAGTGCCTAAATAATGACTAGTGTGCCTAGCCTTACTAGCATGTATAGACTCACACACGAGTTGACAATCCTGCTAACAGAGAAGTGGCCCTAGGTAATGACCTAGGAATGGATGCAAAGAGTGCAATGGGTAGGGGTTTAATAGACCAATCAACTAATTCTTTAGGAGTATTGAAAGATATAGGCTGTTGAGGCTGTTCGCGTGTCATGTCTAGTAGGTAGATGGGGCAATAGCGGGAGGCGTAGCCCCTCTAGACAGTCTAGTAGGAATGGAAGCAATCGTAGTGATTTGTTGGGGTTTCTTACGAGGAAGACCTTGGGCCTGTTAGCAGAGTATGTCAGCTCATGTGTGAGTTTGAGCATGTATTATGGCTGGGCACATGAGGAAGCACTGCTTACATGGGATTTGGATGATGCTAGTGCTTATTCGTCCTTCCTTCGGTGTATTTCCAAAGAAGTCCTACCGGCAGTCACCTCCTGCTGGACAGCTTCAAACGTATGGTTAAAGTCGCAATTGATGTATGAGGCTCCTTCCACCATGAGGGCCGTCACTCTCTATGGCTAGCTCTAGCAACTGAAGTTTGAAACCAAAGATACCAATCCAGGACCAGCTTTGTACTCTACAAGCTTCCTCAATAGTTTGATGGAGTGGCGAATGCTTTACGGGTGCAGACATCTACGACTCCTGTGGGTTTTTTTCATATGTCCTCGATGCTACTTGAGCATGAGGCGACTTTGCGACTACAGGGGTGGCTTCCGTCACATTATGGAGGTTCAGGTGGGGCTCTTGCAGCTTCAGATAGGGTTTTGAAAATGAAGAAGTAGAAGGTCCAGTGTTATCACTGTGGCAAGAAGGGCCACTCGCGGAAGGATTGCAGAGAGTTAGTGGCTTCCAAGAAGAAAAAGGAGTAAATGATGAAGCGGGATGTGAACTCCTCTAACGAGTCATCATTTGCCTCAGATTTCGACTCAGATCCTTCGGCCAAGGCGAAGTCCAAGGCACGCAAGGGATCCTCTTCTTTGGATCATGGGAAGGGTTCCTCAGCTACTTTCTAGTGGTGGTGATGAGGTCATCCCTTACGATTCTCCAGTGCTAGAGAGGGAGTGTGAAAGGGTGGTGAGATGGGGCAGTCGTGCCTCTTCTACATTTCTATACAGATGCATAGGATCCAGAGAGAGACATCCCTGATGCATCGACCAATGTTTGGCAGGTACAAATCCTGGAGCTAGGATTGCCATCTAGGTTTATGATGGGCTGGTTCTTTGACAGAGCGCGATTGGCTTTCGTCTGGAGCTCACATGAGGGGACACTTTGGTGGTTTGGTCAAAGAAAGGGAATTCATGGTCATTTATGTGTTGCGGCATTGGTGATAGGATGGTCACATGTGCTACATTAGTGGCATTGTTGACAGACATTGAGAGCTGCTATGATCTTCTCTATCTTCAGGAGGTGGTACGATCCACATCGACATCAGGTTCTCTCTGAGGCAACTTGGTGGTGGCTTGATCACCCACTGCTTGGGTATCCATGGTTCTACCTGGTGGTTCTATGTTGTATGGTTTCTGATTCATTCTCATTGTACTATTGTATTGTATTAGATCACCCATGATTTGAGAGAGGGTGTTAGTAGAGTATGTCAGATCATGTGCGAGTCTGAGCATGTATTATGGTTGGGCACATTAGATAGTTATTTTAGGCATTTTTATTGTGTAGAATTTTATTCTATTGTGGCATTTATTGCTACCACTTGGCTAGCATTAAATGCTGGCCGACTTGACATATTTTATGGCAAGATTCATGGCTATATATATTTTGGGCTCCTCCTCCTCACTTAGTTTAGTTCACTAGCTGGAGGTCCCGTGGAGAGAGGAGTTGGTGCCAGTGTCTACGCAGTCAGTGACTCACTGTTGTATGTGACAGTCTCGTGTTTGATATATGGATTCCATTTCCTGAGCAGCATACATCTGAGTTCTCATCTATATTGTGTTCTTTTTTTTCCTTTCTCTGTTGTCTTGTGTCTCAGCAATTTATTACAGCTTATGTTTATGCTTCCATTGTTGCACCACTTTTGACATGGCATCTAGCGTGTGATGATGTTGGCCATATTGGAGTCTTACGATTTGGCAGAGCCTGTGATGTAGAAGATCGACCGGCCCTCGATGAGAGATGAGTTCAAACTTTCTACAAATGCTCGTGCGGAGTTGACCAAGGCCTAGTCTCATTGGGACAAGCTGAATGCCAGGATTCATTCTTTTCTTTTTTTGTCTTGTACTACAGCCGTAATAGCCCATATAGAGCACTTGACGGTAGCTCGGGAGGTATGGTTGGAGCTTGACCAGATATACAACTGGATGACCCTTATGAAGAGGGTTTCTTTGGTTTCTTTGGAGGTGCAAATGTGGACCTTGTCCGTGAATAAGTCTTCTTCGCTTTGGGAACACATCAACAAGCCTTGATAGCTTCAGATGCAGGTTCAAAATGCGGGGAAGCCAATTTCCTCCGAAGACATGGCGATCACCTTACTGTCCTAGTTGCTGCCATGATTCGGGGCCTTTTATTCCGCTTTTATTACTTCAGGGTGGGAGTCCACTCTTCGTTGGAAAGAGTTAGTTCCTATGGTCTTGGATCAAGAGGAATAGTTGAAGGGGCATAATGCTTCCAAATCGGAGGCATTGACTGGTCAAGTCTCTCAGAAGAAGGGGAAGGACCAAAAGAAGAAGAAGGAGGATAACAAAATCCAAGAAGGACAAAGAGAAAGAATTGGCATGCCATATTTGTGGTAAGACCGGCCATTGGAAGAAGGACTGCCCCGACAAGGATAAGAAGGACACCAAGAAGGACACAAAGGATTCTGGAGCGGTGGCTGCACCCTCATTAGCTGCTTTTCTACACTTAGGGGTCGTTGAGGACTCTACACTGAAGACTTGTGATGCTGCGATGACAGCTCCCCAGGCTCGAGAGTGGATCATGGACAGTGGTGCCTCATGGCACATGACTCCCTCGACAGTTGGTGTTGCCCATTTGCGACCCTCGTGTGGCAGATTCTCATAGGAGATAGCTCTTCTGTGTCTATTGTTGCATGGGGTGAGATGCAACTGATTCTAGATGGACATGGTGGTATCCATACATCCGAGGTGTTGCATGTGCGAGGTTTAGGGTATCATTTGCTTTCGATACATGTGATTTTTTCTCTTGGTCTTTTGGTGGAGTTTGACAATGATGCTGTTCGAGTTCTTGATTGTGGATCGAGGAAGGTTCTCTCTTCAGCGTATGAGGAGAATGGCATCTACAAATTGAAGTCTTCTTTTGCTCTTACCTCTCTTCTTCTTACCTCTCAGACACAGTCCGAGCTATGGCATGCTCGGTTTGGCCACCTGAACTATGAGTATCTTTAGAAGGCATCACAAGGATTGCTTGTTCGAGGTTTGCTGGACATAGTGGTGAGCCAACTGCCATCCGTCTCTTGCATTCGTGAGAAGCAACATAGGGATGCGATTCCCAACTAAGCTTCGAGGCAGTCTACTTTGCCTATGGAGCTTGTATCTACGGATCTTTGTGGCCCTATGAGGAACGAGTCCTTGAAGGGGAGCTTGTACTTCATGTTGATCGTAGATGACTACAATAGGATGATGTGGGCCTATTTCTTGGCGCTGAAGTCTGAGGCTTTCTCCCACTTCAAGGATTGGCTTCTCTTCAAGGAGAACCGATTGGGCTGGAGATTCAAGACCTTGCGATCAAACTAGGGTGGTGAATTTGTTTCTAATGAGTTAACTTGCTTTTGTGTAGATAGAGACATTCACCAGGAGTTTGCTAATACCAACACTCCTCAAGAAAATGGCATCTTGGAACGAAAGAACCGAAGTGTGATCGAGATGGCACGCACCATGATGGAGCACTGACAGACACCTCAGTTTCTGTGGGCCGAGGCAATGGCTACGGAAGTCCACTCTTGGGAATAAAGGGCCATCATGCCTTTTATATGTGCACGGTTGTGAACACACCCTTAGTACATTTGTACTTTCATATATATCTATCTAAAACCCAAAGAGGTACACAAAACAAATTGTACCCAAGAACATCGTGCATCTCTCTCTCTGACTCTGACTCTCTACTCTTGCTCACATTTTGCTCTCTACTATTCGCATGCCAAGAATGTGATTTGCATCACCAAGATCCTTCATGTCAAAGTTGCCACGAAGACTTTACTTCAATGAATCCAAGGCATGAGCATCCCTGCTAGCAATGAGCATGTCATCAACATACAAAACCAAGATAATCAGCCTGCCATCTACTGCCTTCTTGGTGTACAAGCAGTGATCCATTTGACTTCTATGAAAGCCTTGGGACTGCGTGAATGTATCAAACTTATGATACCATTCTCTTGGTGCTTGATTCAGCCCATACAAACTCCTTTTGAGTTTACATACCATTTTTTCCTTCCCTTGTTCAACAAACCCTTCAGGCTGCTGCATATATATGTCTTCATGGAGATCACCATGTAAAAACGCAGTCTTTACGTCCATCTGTATGAGCTCCATATCCTCAATTGCAACCAGGTCCAAAATGGTTCTCAATGTAGTCATCTTGACTACAAGAGAGAAAATCTCATCAAAGTCAATTCCATGCTTCTGCTTGTACCCCTTTGCAACCAATCTTGCTTTGTACTTTGGTGAAGAACGAGAAGTGACCTTCATCTTGTAAACCCATTTGCATGGAAGATTTTTCTGCCCTTTAGGCAAGTGCACCAAGTCCCAAGTGCCATTTTTTTCAAGAGATTCCATCTCTGACAACATGGCTTTATACCATTTCTTGCTGTCCTATCTGTCCATTGCTTCCTTGAAGCAAGACGGTTCACCACAGTCTGTCAACATGACATAATCAACCACAGTAATTGCACCAGGAACAAACTTGTCAGGTTGTCTAGTAGCTCTAGACGATCTCCTAACCCAATGGTCATTGTTTGTTGGCTGTTTCTATAAATTTCCATTTTCAGCATGCTGTCCTGGCACTTCAGCCTGCAAATCAGCATTAACAGCTTGCTGTCTTGGCTGTTCCTGCACATGTAATGGCTCATTTTCATGGGCAATAGCTGGCTGATCATTTCCAGCATCATTTCCTGCATTTACAGGTTCATTTACAGTAGGTATTTGCTGCTATACAACGGGCACATTTTGCTGTCCAAAAGGTATTTTTTCCCGGAATACAACCCTGCGAACCTCCTTAGTCTTTTCGGGTTGTTTGTGCATGTGATCTTCCTAGAAGATAACGTCATTGCTGCGTACTACTTTCCTTTTCTCGGGATCCCACAATCTATACCCCATTTCACCTTCGTCACCATATCCTAGGAAAATGCATTTATAGAACTTTGGCTCAAGTTTGCTGCGTTTTTCTTTACAAATGTGCATAAAAGCCTTGCAGCCAAACACTTTCAGATGAGCATATGAAGGTGGCTTGCCCGACCACGCTCCCCAAAGACTTGTTTGGTGACTAATTAATCAAGTGAATGACTGTCATAACAGCCTTTGCCCAAAAACCATGGGGTAATGCAGCATGAAACAGCATCGTACGGACCTTATTTTGTATGGTTCGATTCATACGCTCTGCAACTCTTGGCATTTGACATACATCCGAATGTACTAACTCTAGAGGAGAAGATTTCAAAGAAAGAGACTTTTTGTGAGATGTCTGTGCATGTTTGCCATAAATGCAATGATCACAATGCTCAAAATCAACATAATGAAGACAAGGCAAGTAACCCAAACGAGAAAGCACTTTCATTCATGTTTGACTCATGTGTCCCAACCGGCCATGCCACAAAGAAATGCTTGGTTGCTCGGTCATGGCAACAACATGGTCACGCACACTAGATACATGAAGTGGTTACAAAGTATCACTCTTGCAACCCCTGGCAATAACCCTAGATTCCTTACAGATCTTCCATTTTCCATCACCAAAGGTGGTATGAAAACCATCATCATCTAGCTACCCTGTGCTAATCAAGCTCTTTTTGAGCTAAGGTACATGCCGTACATGCTGAAGTGTAAAGACAGAGCCATGCTGAAACTGTAACTGCACACTGCCAATACCTGCAATCTCACATGCATAGTTGTCCCCAAGATGGACAATACCATGTCGACCATGTGTATAGGCGGAAAACCACTCACGATGAGGGGTGACATGAAAGGAAGCACCTCAATCAAGAATTGAGGTATGCATGTCATCATCTGTATCTGCAAGTAAAGCATGTGCATCAAAGTGTGAAGAGACAAAGAGTACATCACTCCCACTATCATGTCAGAGTGCAGCGGTGCGGAAGCGTAGGACTGAGAGAGAGAGAATGCAGAGAGAGAAGGGAGAGAAAGAGACAGTGGACAATGAAGATCTGCTGTATAAAGAATGCTGAATACAAAGATATACACGGGCGCAGTGCGCTGGACTACGTGTCTCCACCTCGACGATGCGACCTGCTGTCCACCTCGAAGTCTGCTGCAGTCTGCACTGTCTGCTGTCTGAAATCTGTGAACAGAGACAGAAATCTGCACGGCATTGGTCTGTAATCTGCGACAGAGAAGAGTGCGAGAGGTATCCGAGACTGCTGGAGACGTCAGGTATAAATAGCCGAAATCTGCCCAAAAAATAGGACAGGTCGGCTGCATTAAATGCAGCCGACTGGGCTGCAGGCAGTCGGACTGCCACGTGGCAGTCCGACTGCACAGTCCGACTGTGCAGCCCTGGCTATGATCTCTAACACCCCCTCTCAGAGCCTGGGCAGGGCAGAAGTTTGAGGGATCTGGAATGTCTCCAAAGTAGAGCCTGAGGAAGCGCCTTCGTAAACAAATCCGCAAGATTGTCCTCCGTCTTGCAATACTCCACAGTGATGGTCTCATCGAGAAGCTTTTCTCGGATGAAGTGGTACTGAATCTCAATGTGCTTCGTCCGGGCATGAAAAACAGGGTTCCTTGCCAAGGCAATGCAACTCTCATTGTCACATCGCAGCAATGTAGGACGAGTTTGGGGGCACCCAAGCTCCTCCAACAATCTCCGAAGCCACACAACCTCGCATGTGGTGGAAGACGCGGCCCGATACTCCGCCTCAGTAGACGAAAGGGCTACCGTGGGCTGCTTCTTGCTACTCCATGAAATAACACCTGCACCCAAAGTAAAGCAGTAACCTGTAGTAAACCGCCTGTGGTCCACGTCACCGGCCCAATCCGAGTCGCTCCAACCTGCAAGTACAAGATCTGACCCATCTGTCCCTGCGGGGTAATGAATCCCCAAATCAGACGTCCCCCTCAGATACCGAAGTATTCTCTGAGCAGCCTGCCAATGCACCGTCTTAGGTTCACTCATGAACCCTGCCAAGAGCCCAATAGCAAAACATAGATCAACCCTGGTGTTGAGAAGCCAAATCAAGGACCCTATCAACTGTCGATAGCGGGACGCATCCGCCAAAGGAGAAGCTGAATGGGAAGTGGCCTTCCAGTTCGGATCCATAGGACTAGAGAGGGCCCGACAATCTTCCATCTCAAAAGACACCAAGAGCTCCTGTACATATCTCTGTTGGGAGAGAAAAATCCCCCTCTGAGACTGATAAATCTCATGGCCTAAAAAGAAATGGAGTAGCCCCAAATCCGTCATCTCGAACGTCCGATGTAAAGCTGACTTTGTCTCCTGGACCTGCTGTGCATCATCACCTGTGACGATCAAATTATCAACATATAATACAAACAGCACACAACCATCCTCGGAAGTGTGAACATACAGTTGCGGATCGGCCTTGGACCGCCGATATCCCAACTGAGACTGGAGGAACGAATCAATCTTCTAGTTCCAAGCTCGCGGGGCCTGCTTGAGACCATACAGGGCCTTCTTCAACCTGTAGACTTTCCCATCTGAAGAACCAAAGCCAGGAGGTTGCTCAACGTAGATCTCCTCCTTCAAATCACCATTCAGGAAGGCCGACTTCACATCCAGTTGATAAACAGGCCATCTCCTATGGCCAGCCAAAGCAAGAACAGCTCTAATGGTTGCCATACGAGCTGTAGGGGCAAAGGTGTCATGACAGTCAATCCCTGGGCGCTGAGCAAAACCCTTAGCAACAAGGCGAGCCTTGTGCTTATCCAAAGTACTATCACTGAGATATTTGGTCTTGAAGACCCACTTGACTCCAATCACCTTCTTCTTTGGGGGGCGTGGCACAAGTGACCAAGTGCCATTCCTCTCAATAGCCTCCAACTCAGCTTCCATAGCTTTCTTCCATGAGGCGGACTGTAAAGCCTCCTTCACGGAGGTGGGCTCTCGATCCTGCATAACACGGGACATCAAACAATAATTGGAGCAAACAAGCTCCGAAGAATGCGCCCGGTGCCTCCGTGACCGCCGCGGACCATCCTGCGGTCCCCACTCCTCAGGAACCCCCTCGATCCCTGAATCACGGAGTGTGTCATAGGCCCAGCGAGGAGGAGGCCGAACCTCCCCTCGTCGTTTTCCATCAGCAGAAGACTCTGGAATATCCACCGGTGGTAACTCCTCAGAGGTGTCCGGTGGAACAGTAGACTCTGTGTCAGAAACAGAATCATAATCAAAAGGCACGGGCTTCAGTGGAACTGTAGAAGGAGCCCAACTCTCCCCTAGATCTCCAAGAACGGGATGCTCCTCACCCGTTGAAGTAGCCGGAACCTCCACAAACCGCACATCACGGCTAGTGTACACATCCCGCTTGACGGGATCATACAGTCGGTAGCCTTGGGACTGGGAGCTGTAGCCAACAAATACCTGTTTTCGGGAAGCCGCTTCAAATTTATCACGGTGAGCCTTGGGAATGTGAACATAGGCATCACACCCAAAGACTCGAAAGTAAGAAACATCTGGCTTCGTCCCAAAATAAGCCTCAAATGGAGTCATCCCTTCCACGGCCGAAGTAGGGGATCGATTAAGAATGTGGACTGCAGTAGCCACAGCCTCGGCCCACAGAACCTGAGGGGTCTGTCGGTGCTCCATCATGGTGCGCGCCATCTCGATCACACTGCGGTTCTTACGTTCTAGAATACCATTTTCTTGAGGAGTATTGGTATTGGCAAACTCCTGGTGAATTCCTCTATCTGCACAAAACCGAGCAAATTCATTAGACACAAATTCACCTCCCTTGTTGGATCGCAAGGTCTTCAACTTCCGGCCTGATCGGTTCTCCTCAAAGAGAAGCCGATCCTTGAAGTGCGAGAAAGCTTCTGACTTTAGTGCCAAAAAGTAGGCCCATGTCATCCTGCTGTAGTCATCCACGATCAACATGAAGTAGGGCCACATAGATCCGTAGATACTAGCTCCATCAGTGAAGTAGACCGCCGCGAAGCGGTGTGGGGAATGGCATCTCTATGCTGCTTCCCCCGTATGCAGGAGACACATGGCTGCTGGCTCACCACTATATCCGGCAACCCTCGAACAAGCTGTCCACGTGACGCCCTCCGAAGATAGTCATAGTTCAGGTGACCAAACCGAGCATGCCATAACTCAGACTGTGACCGTGAGGTAAGAAGAAGAGTAGAGAGGGCAGTGGAAGACTTCAGTTTGTAAATGCCGTTCTCCTCATATCCAGATGATAGAACCTTCCTCGATTCACGATCAAGGACTCGCATAGTAGAACTGTCAAACTCCACCAAAAGACCAAGGGAGCAAATCTTATGAACTGAAAGGAGATGGTACCCTAATCCTGGTACATGCAAAACCTCTGAGGTATGGGTGCCACCTCGTCCATCCGGAATAAGCTGCATCTTACCCCGACCTGCAATAGAAACTGAAGAGCTGTCCCCAATGAGAACCTGCCCACGCGAAGGTCGCAGCTGGGCAACACCATCTGATGAAGGAGTCATGTGCCGTGAGACACCACTATCAACAATCCACTCTCGAGCTTGGGGAGCCGTCATCGCAGCATCAGAAGCATTCGGTGAAGCGTCCTCAATGACAACTAAATGTAGAAATGCGGCTGATGAGGGTGCAGCCACCGCTCCAGAATCCTTGGTATCCTTCTTCTTGGTGTCCTTTGTGTCTTTGTCAGGGCAATCCTTCTTCCAATGGCCAGTCTTTCCACAAATATGACATGTGGAGTCTTTGTCCTTGTCCTTCTCCTTGTCCTTCTTGGACTTGTTATCCCCCTTCTTCTTCTTTTGGTCCTTCCCCTTCTTCTGAGAGGCTTGACCTGTCAACTCCTTCGTCTTGGAAGCATTCTGTCCCTTTAACTGTTCCTCTTGGTCCAAGACCATAGGAACCAACTCTTCCCAGCGAAGAGTAGACTCTCGCCCCGAAGCAATAAGGGTAGAGTAAAATGTACCGAATCGTGGCGGCAACTGGGACAATAGTGTGATCGCCATGTCTTCGGAGGAAATCGGCTTCCCCGCATTCTGAACCTGCATCTGTAGCTGCCTTAGCTTGTTAATGTGTTCCCTTAGCGAAGAAGACTTATTGACGAACAAGGTCCGCATCTGTATCTCCAAAGAAACCCTCTTGATCAGGGTCATCCGATTGTACATTTGATCAAGCTCCAGCCATATCTCACGAGCCACCGTTAAGTGCTTGATGTGAGCGATCACGGCTGTAGTGCATGATAGAAAGAGAAAGGATCGAATCTTGGCATTCAGTTTGTCCCAATGAGACTGGGCCCTGGCCAACTCCGTACGAGCATCGGAAGAGAGTTTGGACTCATCTCTTACCGAAGGCCGGTCAATATCCTCCTGTACCAACTCCGCCAAATCATAGGACTCAAGGATAGCCAACATCATAACGCGCCAAATGCGGTAGTTGTCGCCGTCGAGCTTCTAATCTGTAGGAAGAGCCGCTAAGACAGGCACCTTCCGGTCCATAATCGCCTGGAACTCCAGATCCATCTCTGTAGACATCTTCACCTGCAATGCCTTCTCAAACGCAAAAGCAGCCCCCTCTGACTGGGTAAACTCAGCCTGCTAAGGCTCTTCCGCGTCCCAAAGCTTCTTCACCCGCCGGAGGTGATGAAAAAGCAAAACCTGCACTTTTAGGTTGAAACTCAAACTTCCTCCGTGTCAAACAGCAGTAAACAGCAGCAAATCCACCGCCTGTACTCCTTTCCTGTGCGCCCACACTCGTTTCAGCCTTGTTCCAAGGCGCAGCCCTCCTGTCTGCCCTTAAACGCAAAAACGCAAATTTGTGTCGCGATGGAAACTCCACTTCAGGTTGATTCTGCGCTCAGTCAGCCCTCAAACACTGCTCTGATACCATGTCAGAGTGCAGCGGTGCGGAAGCGTAGGACTGAGAGAGAGAGAACGCAGAGAGAGAAGGGAGAGAAAGAGACAGTGGACAATGAAGATCTGCTGTATAAAGAATGCTGAATACAAAGATATACACGGGCGCAGTGCGCTGGACTGCGTGTCTCCACCTCGACGATGCGACCTGCTGTCCACCTCGAAGTCTGCTGCAGTCTGCACTGTCTGCTGTCTGAAATCTGTGAACAGAGAAAGAAATCTGCACGGCACCGGTCTGTAATCTGCGATAGAGAAGAGTGCGAGAGGTATCCGAGACTGCTGGAGACGTCAGGTATAAATAGCCGAAATCTGCCCAAAAAATAGGACAGGTCGGCTGCATTAAATGCAGCCGATTGGGCTGCAGGCAGTCGGACTGCCATGTGGCAGTCCGACTGCACAGTCCGACTGTGCAGCCCTGGCTATGATCTCTAACATATCACTGTCATGAGTGACTACATTCACCTCTTTAATTTTTACACCGCTCTTCTTAGGCTGACTGCCCTTCTTCTCTTCCTTGCTATCATCTGTCTTCTTGCCTTTTTCTCTCTTTCTTCCATTTGTAGCAGTCACGTTTAAAGTGACTCTCTTGCCAGAATGATGGCATTCAACATCTCTGCCATGTGATTTACTGCGTCCCTTGCCATCATATTTGCCCTTTTGTTGTGATCTGCCCCTAGTATGCAAAGCACTAGAAGACTTTTGGATGCATTGTTCCGCCGATTCATCTCTTCCATAAGCAGAGCACTCTCTACATCAGCATACAAAAGGATTACATTAGAATTGCTCATAGCAGTCTTGAATATATCCCAACTCTTTGGTAGAGTGCAAAGCAAGAAAGTAGCCTTAAATTCCTCATCAATCATGAAATTCAAGGCAACCAGCTGGCTGAAAATGGAGTTAAACTCACTCAACTGAGTAGACATTGCTATACCCTATTTCATACGCAAATCCATAAGCTTTTTTAGCCAATACACTTTGCTTGCAGCACTCTTTTGTGCATACAATTCTTCCAATCTAGTCCATATAGCATATGGAGAATCCAAACCTTCAATGTTGAAGAGCAAGGCATCAGAAATTGATAGCTCTATGGTTGAGCATGCAAGCTCATTTATCTCATCCCACTTGTCTTGATCCATGTCTGCGGGCTTTACCCCTTTGGTTTTGATCGGCTTTGCCTGCTTCTTTTGTAACAGGATATTGTAGCACTGCTTTTGCCAAACTGCAAAGTTATGTGCGCCTTCAAGCTTCTTTATGTGCATCAGATTACTGTTGTCATTGTTGCCAGCCATGATTTTCAGCCCAAATGTGACAAAAAAATCCAGCAAATGCAGGCCCAAACTGTCACCCAAGTGACCAAGGTACAAACAAGTACCAATCAGCAATAAACGACCACAGAGAAGCACAAATTTCAGATCTGTAATTAAATTTTCAGAAGCACCAAACCATGTGCTACAGCATTATCCAACTGATTACAGCTGTTGCAAGGGCATGTGCATCACATTACATAAGGAATCCCAAAATTTCAGCTGCAATTTATGTTGTACATGTACCCATGGGCATAAATTTTGACACGAACGGTCAAAAGCCCCAAAATTTTGTGCTCAAAGCATCAACCACACATCTGCATTTTCTCTGTCATGCATAGAACAGTTCAATTTTGCCAAAATAGAGAAATTTCAGCAAAACCCCCAAATTTCACCAAGTGTTGATGTCCAAATTGCGTGGAATCCAACCTGCATGTACATACAATGACCAAATGTTGCACAAATTTTGCCCAAACTGCAAAAGTCCCAAATTGCACGGGGTCCATTGTGCATCAATGTCAAGAAATTGGGTAAATTTCAGCCCAATTTTTGCATGTACATTAAAGGCCCCAAATCTCGGGGACAAAATGTCACAAATTCCTGCAATTTTCGAGACAGATATCACTGTTGCATCTTGCTCGCATCAAATATGGACAAATCCCCAAAATTTCCAAGTCCTGCGTGCACTAATTTAAGTGAAATTGAAAGAATTTCACTAAAATGTGAAAAGCTCCAAAATTCCCGGGCAAATGTGCATTGACTTTGCAATTTCTGAGTCAGATTGTCCAATTCTGCGTTAAGATCCCCAAATTCAGTAAAAGCCCCAAATTTTTGGGCCTAAATCTGCCTAAAGTCTTGACAGTGCTTACACGCACGAATGGTCGTCAGTGAGCAAAGGGGTTGTTTGCAGGGAACCTTTGAAAAAATTTAAAAAATTTTGCAAAGGAAAATGATGAATTTGCTCCCGTTGATCAACTGCCTGCTGTCGTGACCTGTTGCCTTGCAGAAGCTGCCGCCTGATGCCATGGGAGTTGTCGCCTGTAAGTTGGAAGCTGTCGCCACTCAGTTGTTGACCTATCACATACCTGAAGACTGTCACTTGCAGCCCGTTTCGTCTGGTGTCGCCTGCAGTGTGTCTTCAGACTTGGTCTGGTTGTTGTCACCAGTTTGTAGCGCTGGGCACGAAGCCCAGTTGTCTGTGATTGCTGCCTGTCACACCTGTAGCCTTGCTGGGAACAACATCACGAGTCTGCTTTGCATGGATGTAGGATATACAAGGTTGCTAGCTCACCACAATATTCGTTGTCCCTTGGATGCCTTCCGAAGGTAATCATAATCGAGGTGGCCAAACTGAGCATGCCAAATCTCGGATTGAGTTTGTGAGGTAAGAAGAAAAGTCAAGGCAAAAGAAGACCGCAACTTGTAGACTCCATTCTCCTCATAACTTGAAGAAAGAACATGTCTCGAACCATGATCAAGAATTCAAAAAGAAGCCACATCAAATTTGACGAAGAGGCCAAGGGCAAAAATCTTGTGAACCGAAAGTAGATGGTACTCCAAGGCCGGCACATAAAGCACTTTAGATGTATGGGCACCAAGTCGTCCATTTGGAATAAGATGCATATCTCCCCGTCCTAGTATAGGAACATAATTGTTACCAATGAGAATCTTGCCATGTGAAGGCTGCAAATGAGCAATACTTGCTGAAGAAGGAGTCATGTGTTGTGAGGCACCACTATCAACAATCTACTCTTGAGTACATGGGGCTATCACCACAACATTAGAAGCCGTCAAGGTCGAATCCTCAACCACCTCCAAGTGGAGGAAAACAATTGATGAGGGAGTAGCTACCGCTCCAGAATCCTTTAAAGATTTTTTCTTCTCCTTCTTGTCGGGGCAATCCTTCTTCCAGTGACTTGTTTTGCTACAGATGTGACAAATAGACTCCTTTTCTTTGTCCTTCTTGGATTTGTCCTCCTCCTCCTTCGTTCAGTTCTTTCTCTTCTTTTGAGATGATTGACCAACCAAAGTCTCAGATTTAAATGCATGGGCCCCTTTCAATTACTCCTCTTGGTCCAAGACCATAGGAACCAACTCGTCCCATCGAAGAGTCTCAGACCGCCCTAAAGCAATCAAGGCGGAGTAAAAACCACTGAAATGGGGCGGTAATTGTGAAAGAAGAGTTATTGCGATGTCTTTAAAAGTGATCACCTTCCTTACGTTTTGGACCTGTATCTGAAGCTGCCTCAGCTTGTTAATATGCTTCCACATGGAAGATGACTTGTTGACACTCATGGTTCGCATCTGCACTTCCAAAGAAACTCGCTTCATGACAGTCATAGGATTGTACATCTAATCAAGCTCTAGCCATATCTGTTGGGCTATCGTCAAATACTTAATATGAGAGATAACAGTCGTAGTACATGAGAGAAATAAAAACGAGCAGATGCAAGCATTGAGTTTATCCCAATGTGCCTGAGCCTTTGGCAACACCACCTTATCACTAGAAGACAGTTTGGATTCATCTTGTGAAGGACAATGAATATCCTCTGTAACAAGCTCTGCCAAATCATAGGACTCCAGAAGCATCATGACCTGCCAGAGGCGGTAATTCTCGCCATCGAGCTTTTGATTTGATGGAAGAGCCGATAAGGCGCCCAATCCATGATCGCCTGAAACCCTATCTTGGCCTTAGAAGACATTTTCACCTACAATGCTTGCACAAAACACAAAAAAAAGCTCTCTCTTGACTGTGAGAATATAGCTTGCTAGGGCTCTTGACTGCTCATCCCACTCCTTTTTCACTTGTCAGAGGCAACGAAAAGGTAAAATCTGCACTTGAAGGCCCAAAATGCAGCCTTCTTCCTTCTCTAACAGCAAAAACCAGCATCAGCTTCAATAAATCTACACTTTTCTTGCACACCCACGCTCGCCTCAGCCTTGTTCTGATGGGTAGCCCTCTTGCTCGCCCTTGAACGCTGAAAACACAGTCTCGTGTCATGCTGAAATCTCCTCTTCAGATGGGTTCACTTTTACACCACGTCAGAGTAAAGCAATGCGGAAGCGAATGACCCGAGAGAGAGAGAGAGAGAGAGAGAGAGAGAGAGAGAGAGAGAGAGAGAGAGAGAGAGAGAGAGAAGAAGAAGAAGAAGAAGAAGAAAGAAAGAAAGAAAGAAAGTTATATTAACGTCTACAAAAGGCCAAGTTGGCCTATGAGACCAAAACGTTACACACACACACACACACACACACACACAGAGCGTGAAACACAAAAAATCTGTAGTGAAGAATGCTTTATAAGGATGCAAAACTATACACGGGTGTAGAGAGAATGTCTGCGTATGTCTCCACTTCGAAGATCTTAGTCTCCGTCAACCTTGAGGGCAGTCTCCACCATTTGCAGCTTGAAATTTGGGAGCACAACTGTATAGGATTGCAGAAATCAGGGCCAATAAATAGTCCAGCATGAAATGATGAAAAATACTAGGTTGGCTGCATTAAATGCAGCCGATTGACACTAATGCTGTCCGACCAGCCTGTTTGACCTGGAAAATTGCTGCCGTCTAACACGTGTCACTTGCTCCTGCTGCGCCTAGTGCTCCTATCTATCCAGGGAACGTCTAGCTGTCCAGCTCTAATAGGAGAGGTAGCAAATGCAAACAAGAATAGTTGTTGGAGGAGCTGGCTTTGGTAGGAGGACACCAATCCCAACAAAGAGAAGTCACCATCTAGTAGGGTGGTAGTTGGAGGGTTGTGGCTAGGTGCTGGGAGGGCTGATGGAGAGGTGGCAATAGTTGCAAAGGCTAGACAGCCATGATGTGGAAGGGTGATGGCTGAAATCCAAACATGAATGGAAGAAATTTGCACAAAAGAATGGAGTTGAATGGTGGGCAGCCTATCTATTTATAGACGCAGACATAGTTTTTGTTTTAGGCCCGAGCGTTTTGGTTCGGAAACGCTTTTTGGGACAAGCGTTTTGATGGAGAGGGGTTTTCACCTAGTTTCTGGTTGCGAATGTCATTTCGCCTTTTGGTGCCTTCGTGTGTGAGCATTCCGCCTTCTTTTCCTTGTTGTGCACTCTCTTTCTCAACTGATCACTCCCCCTACTTGCTGTTTGCTCCACATACCAACCCTGAAACTCTACATTCCTCACCCTTCAACTGCTCAATCCCTTTCCTTTCTTGTCCATAATATTTCTAGTTGTTTTCCCTCAGATTTGGTGCTAATTTTCATTGTTTCCAGTGAGCAATCCCTCCCTTCTCTTCGTCCTTCACTGTCCACACTGATTTGAGCCAGTCTTTCCCACTTTTGTTGTTGGTTCCACTATTTCTTGCAAGTTACAGCCGTGGTGAAGGACACATTTTGGAGCCACACGCACATCATTAGTGACTATGGAGGTAGAGGTGGCTCGAAGGGGTGGGTTTGCAACTATTGCCATGTCATACGGATGGGGAGCGTTACACAAGTGAAGGATCATCTTGCTCGTGTTAGTGGTAAGGATATTGATAATTGCCCTGTTGTGCTTGATGATGTGTATGCTAATTTGGAGCATTGGAGGAAGCAACGCCTTGTGGTTAGTGCACCACATGAGGATGATACTTCACGGCCAAGTGTATGCCGTATGGTTCTACCTCCTCCTGTAGGTGGTAGTGCCTCGAAGAGGGATAGAGTATGCATGGATGTTGGTGGCAATGCTTTTGCTAGTGCCAACGTCTCTATGGATACAAAGATAGAGGCCACTTAGGTAAGTGCACGTGCTTCTGTTGAGGTTCTAGTTGCTTCATGGTCCCCTTTTGCTACATCTTGGGGGTGCGTAGGGTGGTATTGGTACATCAGTAGGTGCATGTACCATTGGGGCAACAAGAGTTGCAAGAGGATCATTGGAAAGGGCAAGTATTACAACTACCCTTCAAAAGCAAGCAAAGGCAGAGACTACTCGTGAGATCACGAGATTGTTTATATAGTGCGCCATCTCTTTCCATGTTGCATGTATAAATAGGTGGAAAAGAACCATTAGGGCCATCGGTCGGATTGGATGTGAGTGCAAGGGCCCCTTCTACGAGGCTTTGCGCACACTTGTAGAGAGAAACAAGCGGTAGAGCTAGAAATGTAGCATTTGAAGATACTTGATAGAAGTATGGTTGCACTATTTTGTGAGATGGATAGACAGATGTGAGGGGGAGGAATGTGTATAACATCTTGGTGTCCTCTTGCAAAGGGACCATGTTCTTGTGTGCCATAGATGCATTGGTAGTAAGGATAGTGATTATAGGTGAGTACAATTATAGGCACATTAGGGCTGCCATTTTGGAGATTGGTGTAGAGAATGTAGTGCAAGTCATCACTGACAATGGCAGTAATTGTGTGGCTATGGGTGCTTTGTTAGAGAGTGAGTTCTCTAAGATTATGTGGACTCCATGTGCATCACATTGTTTGGATCTACTCATGGAGGATTCGGAAAAGGTTGGATGGATAGATGATATCTTTAAGAGAGTTGGAAACATGAGTTTGTGACAAAGAGGCCTAGAGTGCATGCCATTTTTAGGGTAAACAATGATTGGATCTTTTGAAGCCATTAACCACTCGCTTCACTTACATGTTTATTGTTGTGGAGAGGCTTGCTAGAGTCCACCAAGGCCTCTGAGGACATTTTTCAGAAATGTCATTGATAAGGCCTATTGGGAGAATGCAGCTACATTGGCAAAATCTTCAACTCCCATTTACACAATTTTGAGGATCGTTGATGTGGAGGGTGGTACTCTAGGCCTTTTGTACAAGTACATGGATCAGATTGGAGAGGCACTTGACGGAAACGTCTTGTCTCAACATAAGTAAGTGAATGAATGACCATTCAATCTAATTTCATCTTTTTAATCACATGTATGAATTTATGATCTATCATGATTCATAATTTACATTGCTATGTGGGTAACAAGTTAACTTTCATATATGTTATAGAGTGCAAGACATTTATAGAGTGTGGAATAGGAGATGAGATTGGTTTTACAAAACAATCCATGCTATTGCACATTGCTTGCATCCTCTTTGGCGTAGCGAGGATCAATATGCAAGTGAGGAGCTTGAAGTTGGGCTATAAGATTATTTTAGTATGTGGGCTGGTTAAGATGTTTTCATCATTACGCAACTTTAGGATGAGCTCCTCAAGTTTCGTAATCACACACTCTCATTTGCATACCCCACAACAGAGTTATGTGAGACACAACTCCAACCTATGTGATGGTGGGACAAGTATGGAAACTGTGCTCTGATATTGGTTAGTAAAGTTTAAACAATAAACATGTTACATTGTACAATGATACATGTAAGTTGTAACATAAATAAGCGTGCTGGATTTCTTCTTCTTCTTTTATTGGAATTTGGTAGAAAAGGATGACTATCCATCTTCTCTTGAAGGATTGTGGTAGTGGTCCTGTTGAGAGAAATTGGAGCGTGTGGGCATTGTTTCACACCAAAAAGAGAAATAAGTTGAAGACTGCTCAAATTGAGAGATTTGTTTTTTGCCATTGTAACTTGCTCTTGATTGAGAATTCAAGTTACATACTTGAGCCAAAGCAAGTGAATGTAGATAAGATTGATATAAAGAGGTTGAGGGATATTCCTACCATTCTAGAGGAGAAGATAGATATCTACTATAAGATTGATATAAAGAGGTTGAGGGACATTCCTACCATTCTAGAGGAGGAGATAGATATCTACAATATGCTATATGAGGAGATGTTTGCACTTGTACATCAGACATGGTCCAAGTGTACATCAACTAGAGTGAGAGAATCTCGACTTCAACATGGAGTTGCTTCTACCTCTACAACTCTAGTGGCAGATGATGATGATGATGATCTCTTCTCTTTCTCTAGTAGTAGTTCTAGTGCTCTTGCTAGTAGCCTCGAGGAGGCCGAGATAGAGGTGGCTTTGGATGATGCTGTGTGACTCTCATGAGTCATTAGATGAAAAATCATGATGTGATGATTCATAGACTTATACTTTGCAGACTTGCCATTAGCTGATTATGTAGATTCATGTTTATGATTCAGTGGCATCTGGATGATTCATGACTCATGAGATAATGTGATCCACCATACATCATATATCATAGTTGTATTTTTTTTTCACGCACTGTTTATTGAGTTACTGCTCAAGGGTGCTCTCTTTTTTTGAGTTTATATAACCTAATATGAGTCTATGACTGTTCACTTTTGAGCTTTCAATCTTGAGTTTACTGTCTATGTTAAGTTACAGTTTATTGTCTTAAATTGAATCACGATTCATGCATACTTTAAACTTGTCAAAACTTGATTCTCTTCTACATTCTAATGTTATATTGTTAAGGAATTTAAGTTTCGGACCCGGGCCGAAACTCTGTTTTGTGACTCCGAAACGCATTTCTATTTCGCCATTTTCGAAACTCTTGGCATCTATGAACGTGGAAGGATCCTCCCAAATTAGGATTTTGCATGTGGGACTTAGAAACTCTCTAGAACCACTCCCTGTTTAATGAAACTTTTGGTAATTTTCTGTTTTGGGGCTGTTTTAAAGAGCTAATCAAGCTGTAATGAATTTTTAGCTCAATAGGAGTGGCATCCATTGCCAGCTTTGCAAGGTTCCACTGACATGGTCAGAAATCCTTTTGACTACATTGGAGACATCATAGATGAGGAACTACATGTGATCTTGGCTCACAAAGTTAGGAAGACCGAAGAGTTATGTCAACAAGCCTTCAGACAAAAGTTGTATGAAGAAGGTAGACTCGATTATTTCTTGTCAAATGTAGTGCACAAGTTTGATGATGTTGTAGGGTCGTCAATACCTCAATTAGGGATGGGTCCCCCTGTTGGAGTGAGAGATCTAGAGTACGTTCCTTACTTTTAGCTTATCTCTTCTACTTCAGTGCGAGGAACACAAATCTCTACTTTTGTCCCTTTGTCTATTTCTTTTTCTTCACCCCCTTTGCAACATATTGATAAAGAACAAGTTGAAGCAAGAGCATCATATATTGATCATGGAAAATCTCCCATTGAAGATCCACTCATGTATGTTAATACAAGAAGGGTTGATTATAAGAAGAAGTCTGGTATCTTTTTTGTCAGCTTGCCTTATTTTGTTACTCTTGTTATCTCTTGGGTTGTGAGCCCTAATCAAAGTTTGACAAGGACATTTGGAGCTCTTATTGTGTCTTTCTTCCTAGTTTTGATGTTTGTTAGTGATGTTATCTTGCCGAATGGTTTCCATCCCCCGAGGGTGTTGGAAATTAGAGTTGCAGCATTGGAATGTGTGCACAAGAGGGAGAAGAGAGCTCAAAGTACAAGAACAAAATCTTGCTTACTAAGTTGCTTAGAGTACAACTTGGGTACACTCTCCCACACATGATAGTGGCCCATAGGCTGTTTATATAGCCTCTGCCAAGCTAGGGTTAGGGTTTCCCCTGCCCCTAGGGCTATTCACACTTATCTGCCCTTATACTCCCTTGCTTATAGTGGGTTCCTATGCCTGTCTTCTAACATCCCCCCTCAATGCCACGGTGGCATTGGATTACAAGGCATGTAAGATGTTTCCCCCCTTCTCGGGATGCCTTTATAAATCAGGCTTACAAGGTTGTTTTTAGGTAGATGATTTTAAAGAGTCAAAACAGTCGATCTTCAGATGGATTGGCGGCATAGTTGGCCACCAATTCTTTGGGTATATCAGGAGCGTTGGGGCATTTACTGGTGATATGCCTTGTCTTCTTGCATTTGTTACATTTCATCTTCTCGGGATACTTCTTCCAACAGTTGTTTACAAGATGTCATTTTTTCTTACAGAAAGAACATTTAGTGAGAGCTGTATGTACCAATACTTGATCACGGGAAGTTGAAGATGCCTGATTGTTATTGCTTTCTTTGTGGTTCCTCTTTTCTTCATCCAAACAGGATTGAATGGTACTTGCCAATGTAGGATTTGGAATGTTGGTGAGAGTGGTTACAAGAGTAGGAAACACCTGTTTTACTGCTTTTAGGAGAATAGCAATAGCATCTTCTTCATGTATTGGAGCTTGTACAGAGGCAAACTGTGCCATAAGTCCCTTTATATGAGAGATGAATTTTCCCAAATCTTCTCCTGATCGATATTCCAAGCGAAAGAATTCAATTTTAAGGAAGATTTTAGTATTTTTACTAGTGGCTCCATAGAGCTTTTCAAGCTTATCCCATTTTTCTTTAGCAGTGTTTAGTTGATCAACATGATGAATCAGGGATTCATCTAAGTGTAGCATTATGATTGCTTGAGCACGTCGGTCATCCTCTATATCAACCAGATTTGTAGAGTTTACAGCTCTATTGTCTTGAATGAGAGACCAATACCCTCTCTCCATCATTTTGTATTTTATAAGTACCTGCCATGGGTGGAAATCTTTGCCATCAAACTTTCGAATTTGAGGACGGATATCAGCATATGTTGTGGTCATTGGGAAGGTCTTACCACTTGTTAGGACAAGGGCAGTGTCTAGTCCCTTACAATTTTTCCACTGAATGCGGAAGCAAATCAGACAATTTGAAATCAAAGTAGGCTGAAAATCATATAAATGTAATATTTCAAAGTATGACTGTGGTGGTCCTTTCTTATGTGCAAACTTCTTCCTAGGTTTAATAGTCTTTTTAGGTTTTAATGAAGTAAACCTAGACTGGACTTCAGGCTTCTCCTTGTGGTATGGCTTAGTGGATGAAGCTTGTGTTAGACAAGGTTGGTCTATGATCTCAATGCTTTTTGCTGATGATTCCGAGGAGAGTACAATGACACTCATCCTTTTGATTTCATTGACTAGTGTACTTGAAACAAAGTCACTCACGGTATGTAACACACTTCTAGTGTATAATGGTCTATCTGTTTATAATTGTACACATAACCTTACAACAATATACGAAGAGGAATAAAAACTCACTAGATTTTAGTGAATACCCAACAAGCAAATGATTAGATGATTAATGATTAGTGTTTAGAAACCTAATGTCAAGCTTAGTGAAATGCTTGAATAAAACCCGGTTGGAAGTCGGCTTCCCAATGCACTTAGTGATGTCCATTGAGCATGCCCAAGAGCTTTTGAATCTGGAATAAGCTTCAGTGATTAGAATCACTGTTAATGAAGCTCAGAGTGAAAAAAATGACAAAATGTCAAGCTTAGAGCTTGCTGGCTATGGCTGCCACAAGATACACAGTTAGGGTTTAGCAGAGATCTCTCTCTGTGGGAGGAATTTTTGGAAGCCCTCTTGTGGGAGGATGGCCCACTAGGGGGGCTATCAAAGCCCTAAGATAGCCGACATTAATGCGCCTTGTATCAGATGTACTGCAGCTTGAACTAGTCGCCTGCAAAATCTGTGCCAAATTTGGAAAACACGCAATGTCAGCTCCTACGTCGACTAATGTCCGCCTCTGTTGCACCAGGCTGAGTTGCCGTGGGATAGGGAAGAAGTTCCTAGAAGAAGCCAGAAGGAGATATGACCTCCTTTGTCCTCCCCAAGTCCTCCAATGGAGGTAGGTTGCAGGCAGCTATAGAGGAAAGAGGGATAAGATGAAAGAGATAAAGGCTCATGTGCACTTAGTGATAGCTGAGGCTGAGGGAAGTTGAGAAGATTAGAGATGGCTCTGATACCATGTTGGAAATCAGAGTTGCAGCATTGGAATGGGTGCACAAGAGGGAGAAGAGAGCTCAAAGTATAAGAACAAAATCTTGCTTACTAAGTTGCTTAGAGTACAACTTGTCTCCCACACATGATAGTGACCCATAGGTTGTTTATATAGCCTTTGCCAAGCTAGGGTTAGGGTTTCCCCTGCCCCTAGGGCTATTCACACTCATCTGCCCTTATACTCCCTTGCTTATAGTGGGTTCCTATGCCTGTCTTCTAACAGAGGGCGATTGCGATTATTATCATCATTCTTTGTCACGTTGTTGTTGTTATCATCATTCTTTAGCTTGATCCATTGCCCTTATTGATGTCTTGGGCTGTGTGCAAGGACTGATCAGTCCTCTCCTTTGTATTTAGCATTCTTCTTCGATCATTGCATATTTCTTTCCTTCATCTCTTCCCATCTCTCTCTCTCTCTCTCTCTCTCTCTCTCTCTCTCTCTCTCTCTCTGTGTATTTGTGATTCTCTTCTGTTGCGCACTCTCACATCTTCTTCCCTTCTTTTCATTATGCTTCTGAGAGTCAGAATGAGTATGGTGTATCATCTTCATTACATTCTACATCTGCACCTTCATTTCAATTTCCACCACCTAATCAATATCAATTGAATGTATCATCATTTTCACAACAATTCCAAAACCCACCTATCCCGTCCACTTCATTTGTTGCATCACCATTACCTTTTACACCATTCACTTTTGCATTAGTCGACACATGGCATTGCACACACACTACACCAGGAGGTCCTTCAAACATAGACAACCTTTAGGACCTCTACCCTTCAGTTTTGGGTAGTACTCATGCACCTTCGGGAATGGCTTAGCCTCCATTCTATCTACCTTTGGGTTACATCCAACTTGGGGTCCCAAGTGTTGATCAAGTGGTACCAAAGTTTACCTCCATGGCTTTACCTCGTACTAGTCATTTTGTTGTGCCCAGTGACATTTGAACATGGCTTTGTTAGTAGACCTGTCCATTCATGGCTGAGTCTGTGCATTTCATTGAGCTAGGGCACCAGGATATTATCGTGATTATTTAGGCATTTTTCCTAGCATTTTATGATGGTCATTTTAACATTTATTGCTGGCCGACCTGACATGATTTATGGCATTATTTTTGCCTATTTATTCAGGCTCCCCCTCCACAGTCATTTATCATGATCATTCATCACCTAACTGGTTCTGGTGGAGGGAGAGGAGCAAGTGCCAATGTCTTCACAGCCAATGACTCACATTGGTTCTGTGTTGTCTCATATCTTGGTATATGGATTCCATTTCCCGAGTATCTCTTTGCTTTTGAGTTCCTTGTGTAGTGTCTTTTCTTTTGCAATGTTTCCTTTTCTCTTTCGATCAGATTGCAGGATCATTGTTCCTGCAGCTGTTTTACACTGTTTCAGGTCTGAGTTTTGACTTTTGGTCTGCTGATTGGAGCTGTTTCTGATTGCTGCGACTAATTTACAGCCTTGGCGACATCTTATCATTTTTGGCCTGTTTTCTCAGCATTTGGTAGACTATCATTTTCGTTTTTAGCTTTTTGGGTCTGTTTCAGGGTTGGGGACCTGTTACTGACCCTTCCAAATCTGCATTTTGGTGTCTGCTGCCTGCGTTTTACTGATCAGCACCTGCATTTTGGCTGTTTGTTCCTATGCAGGGCTGGGCGTCAATATTTTCAGGCTAGTTCAGGTTATTTTTGGTCTGTTGTTTCACTTTGTGGTACATTGTGGTACACTGCACAGCTTTAGAGAAGGTTCATGTGTATCCAATCGTCGTGTTCTCATTACTACGCTCTGGTAACTGTTGATCTTTTCTCTACTTGCTTTCTTTTCTGCTTGGAACTAGTGCAATCCTTGTGAATCAGTAATTTTGGCATACTTTTCTCTCTGAAGATCCTTTACCTTTCTTTATCTTCTATGTATCTCCCTCATGATGGTTCCTCCAACATCTCCTCCTGATAGTTAGCATGCAAATATTCTTTGCTCATCTATAAGTGTTATGTTGGAGACTTGTTGTGTTTAGCTCCAGGTTTTTGTGAGGATGCTATATCTTGGTATCTCAGAGGTTCTAGTTTCAGAGCAGGGTGCCATACCGTGGAAGAAGAAGTCTTAGTGCTATTATTGTGGCAAGAAGGGACACCTTCGGAAGGAGCAAGCGTGGAGGTGATGACGGGTGATGACTCTCTCTGTGAATCTTTGTCTTCTCTTGGTCCAGGTTTAGGCTTCATCTATGTGGTCCTAGTGATGGCTATAGGGGTATCCCTTTCAAGTTGCTAGTATAGGTGATGGGGCCATTCCTCACAACTCTCCAGTGCCAGAGAGGGAGTGTGAGGGTGGTGAAATGGGGTAGGTGAACCTCATCTATACAGGTATACAAATACACAGATTCGAGAGAGGGATTTTCTTGATGCACCGACTGAAGTTTGGCAAATTTAAATCATGGAGTTGAGATTAATATCCAAGTTCATGATGAGTTGGTTATTCGATAGAGAGTGAGATTGATTCCTAGTCTGAGCTCACACGAGGGGACACTTTGGCAGTTTGGCCAAAGGCAGGGAATCCATGGTCACATATGTTCAGAGGCATTTTAACAAGATGGTCTTGTATACTACTGCGAGACATTGTTGATAGATATTTAGAGCTGCTACAATTCTTCTCTATTTCAGGAGCTAGTACGATCGACATTGACATTAGATTCTCTTCAAGGCACGTTAGTGGTGGCTTGCACACCCACTACTTGGGTATCCATGGTTTTACTTTTTTTGGTCCTTGTTGTATGTACTATGATGGGACATTATCATTGTATATTGTATTGTATAAGATCACCCATGATGTGAGGGAGGGTGTTAGTCGGTTCATGGCTAAGTCTATGCATTTAGTGAGCTAGGGCACCAAGATATTATCCTGATTATTTAATGATCATTCATCACCTAACTGGTTTCGGTGGAGGGAGAGAAGCAGGTGTGAGTGCCTTCATAGCCAATGACTCACATTGGTTGTGTACTGTCTCATATCTTGGTATATGGATTCCATTTGCCGAGTACCTCTTTGCTTCTGAGTTCCTTGTGTAGTGTTCTTTTCTTTTTTAGTGTTTCCTTTTCTCTTTCCTTTGTCTCGTGTTCAACAGTTTACTACAACAGTTTTCCACATGCTTCCATCACTGCATCCACTTGTGACAGGATTATGCATTCTGGTGCCTCCACCATTGGCACCATATGGCATAGTCACTGGGAACGGGCGGGACGGACCCTTGGGACGTCTTTGAGATGGATCCATGAGGGGACGTGTCACTTTGAGATGTGATGTCGCTTTTCTGTTTGTCACAAAGTGATGAAGCGGGATGCAAAATGTGATGCGAAGTCATGTTTGTGACAGGAGGTTGGAATAGATTTGTGATGCGGGCAGTCGGCTCACGAATGTTTATTATTAAACTTAAAAGGCTTAACCCTTATCCAAATGATTCGTGATAGACATTTGCGATTAAAATATGCTGATACAAAGGCAAGATGACATGTTAGATTAAAAAAACGAGAGCTTTAACCGACTCATCCTATGACCCATGGCGCATTTAGTTAGAAACTAGTCAACTCCCTTCTCGCTCTCTCTCTGTTGCAGGCTGTAGCCTATCCTAACTTCCAAGTTTCAATCTCTCTCTCTCTCCCTCTCTCTCTCCCTCTCTTGTAACTTGTTTTAATCTTCCTCATCATCTCAGATTCTCATGGCATCAACATCCCGAGCATGGGGTAACCACTCTCGTCGAGATGGTCATCATGGCGAAGAAGTAGGAGGGCTCACATATGGTCTTGGTGGGAGAAAGTGTATGCTGAGCATCCCGGAAGTGGGGGAGGATCTCGCGAATGGACATGTAAATTATGCCCATATCGGCGCATAAGTGGAACAAGCAAAGTTTGAGCTCACTTCTTACACATTGAGGGATATTAGGTGCAATACTACCCTAACATGACCCTTAAGAAGAGAACAGAGCTCACAGAGAAGATGCTAGGCTATGAACCTTGTCTTTTGCGAGAAGAGCACTACATGCGCCAACCGTTGGCATTGACCTCTCAGGTATCTCATACACCATCTAGTTCTGATGTTACTTCATCTATTCAAGATACATTTGGGACAGGAACATCAATTGGGCAAGCATCAGTTGATCCTCCTAGGCGACAGCAGTGTTGATGCTGTTTGGGAGCCACAAAAGAAAGAGGAAGTTGATGCTACTGTTGCATGTTTTTTTTTTCCATGATCACATAGCCTTTAATGTTGAGGTTTGAATATTTCAAAGCAATGTGCAAAAAGATAGGGGAGTATGGTCCAACTTGTACTCCTTCATTAGAAACATTGCGCACTTCATTGCTTGAAAAGGAAAGGCAAGTGGTGGAGCAAGTAGTTGAAAAGACCAAGCGTACATGGCAAAGGAATGGTGTGTCACTCATTGTAGATGGATGGAGTGACTCACACAGGAGATCTATCCATGGGGTGGTTGCTTATTCTCGAGGTGACATGTACTTTATTTCATCTCATGATGCTTCAAGTACAGGAAAGTCAGTTGATGCACTTGCTACTGAGTGGACAGATGTTGTAGAGTCTATTGGCAGAGACCTTGCTGTGGGGTTTGTTGTTGATGGTGAGCCCACAAGTAGGGCTGTAGCTATTATTTTACAAAGTGTTTATCCTCATATTATAGTTTCTTTTTGCATGGCTCACTATCTGAATAACTTGTTGAAAGATATTGGAAAGCTCTCATGGAGATAGAGCCTATCATTGATAATGCAAGTTTGATGGTATCGTTTGTGCTGAATCATCAGTTCCTGCACCGTGAGTTCAGCAAGAAGTCAAATAAAATGCTTTTAAAATATTCTGATACGCGGTTTGCGTTTAATTTTCTCATGTTGTGTTGATTGAGCTCATGTAGTGGTGCTTTGTGAGAGCTTTTTATTAGTGATGAGTTACTTCTTCGCCATTGGCTATCATTTGTATAGGGATGGAATGTAAGGAATTGGCAGAAAATCTTGTGTTTTGGGATGATGTGAAGCGTATTGATGCTATGGTACAGCCAATAATGCATTTATTGAGGCTTGTGGATGGTATGCATCCATGCATTGGTAAGGTGCATGAGGCTGTGGATAGGATGATAGAGAGATTGAAAGATTTGGAGCCTGATGTAGATAGGTATGAGACCATCCATGAGTTGTGTGTTAGTAGATGGAATTCTACTACTCTCCCTTGTATGCAACAGCATTTGTCTTGAATCTAGAGTTTCAGGGTGGTGATCAAATGACAGATAAAGAGGTATCAATTGGTTGGAGGGCGATATTGGATAGGTGGGTCCCCGATATGGACACTAGGAGAAAAATTAGAAATCAGTTGGCGCAATATAGGGAGAAAGAGTTCTCCTTTGGCTGTCCAAATGCACTTGTGGATCATTTCAAGGTTCGGGCAGCACTATGGTGGGAGGATTATGGTGCGGATAGGGTGTGAGCTACAGAGTTTGGCCATTCATGTACTTAGCCAGGCAGTTAGTTCATCGTGTCTAGAGCAATTATGGAGCTCTTATAGCCATATCGCATCTAAAAATAATAATCGCCTTGGCGTACAAAAGGCAAATGACTTGGTTTTTGTGAGTGTCAACTTGCGTATGCTTGGTAAAAGCATGATTGCAAAGGCGAATCCATTTGTGGAGTGGGAAATACAATAGACAGAAGAAGCAAAGCCTAGAGGAGCATGCCACCAGCAAGACAAGGATGAGGAGGACCATAGTGAGCATTGTGATGAGGAGGATTCCGAGTGATGTTAGATGCTTCGAGCTTTCAGCTTTGGCACGAGTGATGCCCATTTTGATTAGTGCTTGCTTGCAACTCCATGTATCTTGGGCCTTAGTATGCATCATATGCCATTTTTGACTTGTTATGACTCATTTTGATTTGCTAGCCTTTGTCACAGTCATTTGGACTTTGTTTGAGCATATTTTCTACTTTGGTCTTGAGTTTCAGCTTTATAGTATGTACTTGTAGTGTTATTGATAACTGAAATTTGACCATCGATGGCAAAGCTAAGATGTCATATGAATCATGATTTTATCATTATACATTATTCAAAATTTCAGCTATTTGAATTTTGTATCGTGTAATGTGTTATTATTAATTAGACTTTAGCTTGAGCCTTGTATTAGTGTCGTAACTCGTTACTCGTAAGTCGTTGCTCAAGTTACATCTTTGTGTTTTGCTTTGATGATGCTTATTCTCATTCTAAAGAAAGTTAAGTATATATTTTGTTAATTCTCAAGTATATTTGGCATTTTTTTGATGACGTCCCGATTCCTCATCCCTCATCTCCTACTTTTGGCCGTCCCGGTCCTTGTCTCCCCTCACTTGTGACTATGCCATATGGACACTCCTAGCCTATTTTTACCTACCCACCTCCTATTCCTTTTCATCCCCCTCTCTCCTACCCACCTTATCTTTCCTACACTTCTTATCTAACACCTCACAGTTTATTTTCCTCATTAGCCAAGTATGTTTTCTTTGATAAAACTTGTTTCAACGGGTCTAATTACACTACTTGGTCAAATTTGATGAGGCATACACTTGACTCTCGGAACCTATAGGACCCTATGCAAGGGTTGGAACCGCAACCCAATCATGAAATTTTTCCATACGAGGTTGTTCGCTTATGGAAGGCTAGGAATGCCTCCGCCATAGTGGAGCTGATGCAAGGTCTTCTGCCTTGGTTTCATTCACAGCTACAACACTTTAACCTCACATTCGAGCAATGGGGACACTTGATTGATTGCTATGTGGCTCGATATATGACTTGTCATATCACGCTTAACCATGAACTTGAAAATTTCAAAATCACTGATCAAGGTGACCTTGAGGTCAAGTTGGCCATGTATTGGCGAGTTCTTGTTGAATTCTCTACCATAGGGGCTTCTAAGTCTTTTGATGTCCACGATACACATTTCTAAATAAGTTGCTAAGAAAATACTTCCATTTTGCACAGCATGTGATCTCACAGTATCACGGAGACATGAAATTTTAAGATGCTTTATTCTTGTTGATAACATTTGATATAATGTGCAAGGTTGTTTAGCACACATGATGCACATGGCAGTTATTTCGGTAATAAGCCAAGGACCTGGAGGATGCAGTGGGTATCAAAGGCAAAAGTTGTGATAAGTTATGCCAGTTGGCCTTTGGGGGTCACTTTCAACTTTGACGCTAGGACAATTATTTGGCCAATAAGCGTCGGTGGTGATAGTACTGACTAAGTGTCAACAGAGTTTGGGGACCACTTAGGTTGCAAATGGCCTAGCCAATTTAACTATAGATGGCACATTTAATTTTGGGTAGGGTGAGAAGAATTGAAATTAATTTTCAGGATTATTTAATTTTAAAAATTAATTATATGTTTGGATGATGCTGAAAATGGGTTTAGAAGACTGCCACTTGGCAAAAATGACCATGCAAATTGAGAAAACGTCTTTTGGGGCTAGGTCTCAGCCATTTAGTTAGTTTATGGCTTGGGAGAGGGAGAGAGAGAGCTGCTGGTCCATTTTTTGATCAGAGAACAGCAATTTGCTACAAAAGACAGCCATTTGGGGGGCTCAGCAAGTAGAGGAGAGCAAGGAGACGCCTTTCAAGGACTGGCAACAACATTGTTGATCAGGTGACATCATTTTGGAAGTGCCTAGCAATAGATGATTGCATTAAATGCAGGCTGGAGCAAGCAACAGGCAGAATTTAGAGTTTTCTCGTGAATAAAATCAGATTTCTCTATCATCTTGGCTTTCTCTTACCTTTTCCAACCCGTTCTCAAGAGATCTCAGCGTTTTTAAGCCATTTTGAGTAGATTTCAGCCAAATTCGGTGGAGAGCAAAGATTTCTTTGGTGTAAACTCTAAATTTTTGCAGAAAGTAGGGTTTGACAGCCACCTTGAGACCCCTGCCAATAGGAGAAGGCATCGTACATTGAAATCAACACTTGAAGTTCGTGGAATTGATAGAGATTTCAAATGCCAACCCACCCATTGTAAATTGGGGCAACATTTGGGCAATTAGTGGTTTCAATTGGTGAAAATCAAGGGGCAACTGGCCAAATTGGTTGTTGATTGTATATATAGCAAGGGCCTTTTGAATCAACAAGGGAGATTGTAGAATCTCAACTTCTACAATGTCCATTAGCAATGAAAGATATAGAAATATCGCAAGGGGCGCTAGTTTTGGGGCCAATAGGGTGTCCAATGACCAAGATTAAAGTGGTAAAGTGTGCATTTTCAATTTATGTGAATTTTATGCTTGTTGTAATTAGTGTTAAATCAGGTTATTTACCACCCTATCCAAAAAGGAAGCTTGGTTTCACAAAGCCTAGCATATCCACTTTGTATGCATTTGAGTGTCAACTATTATTGCTTTACGCTTGGCTGTTCGATCAATTTCATGGTCCTTCATCTTAGAGGAGATCCTTACTTTATCTTCTTAGAAGGGGCAACAAGGGAAGGGCGAATAAAGCCAAAACCATATTTCAAATAAGAATCCAAAACAAAATCATAACCAAAATCAAGCCAATGAGTTACAAGGAATCTCTTAGTCTTATCTCAAATCCAGGTGGTAGATGTACCTTAAAAGAATAGGTATTACCAACATTGTCAAAAGGTTGGCCATTATGACAACGAGTGTCAATCATAGGCCAGAGGCATAGAATCCAAATCAAAAACTCAAACTCTTGCCCCTCAATCGAGCAATCCCTAGCAGGGGAGATGGGGTGGTGGCAACCAAAAGAGGGGCTGTGGCGTGGTCAGATCTACATTGCTACCAACTAGTCATCACAATTGACTTCGTTCTCAATGGTAGAGGGATTGTTTGATTGGTTTGTTGAGGCCTACCTCGTCTCTCTCAAGACATCTAAGAATACGAATCTCATCCACAGCTGCGGGTCATTTCACGATAATGTGACTACAAAGGCCTACTCTTCACAGTAGAGTATTTCTTCTCTTGTTTGGATTGTGGACAATAGAGCTACACATCACAAGAGCTCTGTCTAGGACATTTTTCTCACTCAAGTCTCTATAATCGGGCATGTTCGAGTTAGAAGTAACTCGTCAATCAAGATTTAGACTCATAATCGCATCAGTTTTGCTACTGACTAAGGTTCAAATCTTGCTACGCTGAATGATATCTACCACGTCTCCCCAGCTTGGGATGAACTTGTTATCTATTTATTAGCTTTGTTGGTTAGGGCGAACGATCTTCTTTATAGCGACCATAGTCGAGGTCCTTAACTCTCAAACTGGGTTGGTGATTGCTCGGAGTGAGGCGGCACAACCTAGTGGCCTACATCAAATTACCAAATTTCTTTTCAAGCAGATACTTGAGGACTTAAAGGTCTACTGCTTTCAGGACTTAGCCATGATAGGAGAGCCCACGAACAATGAGTTTGGCATTTCCGCTTGGGACATCTTGAGTATGACTCTTTGTATGAGTTGTCTCACCTATAGATGGTTGAGGGTCTTTCATGTGTGAAACTATCTAGAGATGTATGTAAAGCTTGTTAGCTAGAGAGGGTCACTTATGTCGTGCTATACGTGACAACTTACTTATCACTGGCTCAGATTTTGTTGCCATAGTGAAAATTAAGGCCCATCTTAGTTTCTTATTCGAGATGTTTGACCTCGGTCAATTGTCTTATTTTTTGAGAATGAAGGTTGTTCGTTTTGAGGGAGTATTTTTGTGCCATAGCAGAATTACACTCTTGAGTTGGTAGAACAATATTGCATTGATCAGACATGGCATGTGGCCACGCCTCTTGATTCCACTATCCACTTGTCAAACAATGCTCTCGGTCAAACCTTCTATGATCATACCTATAGGTTTTTTGTAGGGAAGCTTCTCTGGTTGATTCACACTGGCCAGATTTAGCATACTATGTTAGTTTTCTTAGTCAATATTTCATTGCATCTAGAATGTCACATTGGATTGCTTGTTTACACATTTTGAGATATCTTTGATGTACTTATTCTTATGGATTGAATTTTAGTCATGGTTTATGCTTGCACTCTACGATGATACCACTAAGGCTATATATTTGAGGAGCTTTTTAATAGATTGCTTCAGACATCATGTATCTCTTTTGTACTTTGTATCATCATCTGCATCATCAGGATAACCATAATTGTAAAAGGGCACTTGGGTAAGTAAACAATTCCTTGTGAGGGCATTGTCCAAGTGGCGTTGCATAGCATTTTGCATGAGCGTGATCACTTGCATTGCCTCTTGCTTAACTCCAGTGTATCGATATTTTGTTCTTTGTAAACATGTATTCGTGCACTTCTAACCTTTTCAGTCTTTGGAGTGGTCAACTTTGGATCTACCATATTTACGGCATTGTACATGACAGTCTCCAAGGGTAGTCTCCCTTCCTAGCTTTGCTTGCTCTGCTTGCCTAGTTTGCTTCCCTCTGTCTTTTTTTGCCTCTACCACATACTCCCCATATTCCACTATTCTTCGTCATTGACACCCAGTAGTGGTAGGGATAATTTGTTTGTTTTGTGAAGGTCTTGGGGTTGACCATCCCTTATCATTCTCCCTTTGGGGCATAGCTACTCAATAGGCTGAAAACTGATTGAAAACACTCATTCAGCGATAAATCTTTCCAAAAGAAAACAAAAGTCCTTAAAAAGGAAAAAAGTCCATCGTGTTTCCGTCTACCTTTGCAAGACTTAGTAGGCCATTGGGCGGCCAACGTGCGCACTTTGTTCGATGCTTTGCCCTCTTTGGGGTAAACAATTGGGCTCACTTGGTAAGAATACCATCACCTCTGTAGTCTTGGTAGGTCACTTGGTAGCCGACGTGCATCCTTTGCCAAATGACCTGGCTAGTTTGGGGTGGGATGACTTGGGTTAAAAGAAAAGAAAAAGGGCTTGAGCTCGTTTGTAGTCCCTTTTTGGTTTGAGTTATGGGCTTGAGAGGGGGTGTTAAGCTAAAAATACATTAGCTTTATTTAAACAGCCCCAAAACTCAAAATAATAAATGAATTTACACCTTTTATCAAAGAGAAATGCAGTTCTAGAGAGTTCCCATGTCCCACATGCAAACCCTAATTTTGGAGGCCCCAAACTTTCTATAAATAGATAGGCTTCCCTCCTATTCAGTCAATCTCGTCGTTGCAGCCTGCAGGTGCCAAAGCTTCATTGTCCACACTCCATACAATGAGGATATCTTAGCTGGAGTTGTCCAAGATTGTTGTCCACCCACTAGTGCCTGCTGCCCTGCCATCTCTTGTCGTTGGTGGACTGTTTTCAGTCCCAATTCTGCTACTGTCCACTATTTTGGTGCTGAATAGGCTCCATTTTCAGCCCAGCTGAGGTTGGCTCTTGGTGACTGCTACCTGGCTGTATTCACTCCTTTTTGCTGCCTTTTTGCCAAAACTGCTGCTGCCCAGCCCCAAACATTCCTAAAAATCTGTGTTTTGCTGTCGCTGCACTTCACCAGGCTGCCATGTCATCATTCAGGTCTGCATTTGCTGATTTCTTCTGGTCTATTGTTTGTTTAACACAGATCTGGCATCCACTATTGCGTTTGTTGCTGCGAGACATCTTTGGAGGTTGACTTGCTGCGTTTTGGGATCCATCAAGAGCACATCACACTCTCCAACTCAAACTCCCTACCCTGGTCCTTGAGACACAGGAATTCGTGGGTTAGTATTCATTCCTTGCACAGTGTGGTGCTCCAAAAGCACTATAGTCTATCTAGATTGATTCATTTCATTATTTGTTGTGTTCATTGTCTTCGAGGCACCCTAACCCTGTGTTTTGTTATCAATTTGTGCTTTGTCGTATGCTCATATTTGAGTTTCAGTGTTAGGACGTTTCTTTACATTGATTAGTGGTGGGAGGTGCATCAGGAGCTAGAGTGGAAGATCCACTTGTGACAGTGGATGAACAAGGTGAACTTGCTGCATTTTGTGGAGTGGAGCCTGCATGTCAAACCTTTGAACTAGACACACAGCCCCAAAGTTGTTTGGCAACCAAAACATGTTTCATCATGTATGGCCACATCGAATAATTTGTGCCATTCAATTTATTGGAATCCCTAAACATATTTCATAAGTCATTTTGGCTTACCATTGCTTGCTTTATAAAAATAAATTTTCACAATAGTGGGTACCAGATGGGTACTTGTAGGCGCAACAGTATGAAAGAGCAAGGAAAAGCTCAAAAAACTTACAAATTTGCATGAGGCTCAATGGCGGCAGTGGCTCACGAGTTGAGTGGTGGTGGGGCTGAGACGAGGCATGGCTCTACTACCGCTATTAGGTTAGGATTCAGTAGCACATGTGCACACACATTCTTATAGTGAATAGGTGAACAACAAAAGACGAGAGTGCTGGAAGGTCACATCCACTATGTGAGAATGATTATGAAAGTACAATCCTTAAGGTACTAAGTACCACACCCATTGATGGGTGTTCACACGGGGAAAAAGCTCTTCTCTAGCTAGAGGGTGAAAAGTTCCCATGGATAACAGTATGTTCATACCAAAACTACGGAGGAACATGGTAAGTGTAACACATTTCTGCAGCTACTTTGGAATCTGCAAGTGAACATGTCCAATCAAACTCTTGTCTGAAAATATTCCCGAAAACTTTGAACACAAGAATATAAACATATTCATACTCCAAGGAAACATGTTACAAGAAACACCGGGCAATCAGGCTTCATGAACTAGTAACAATATCTGTAAGATGTTCAAGCCACATGTAATGGTGGCAGCAATGAAATATGTTAAACTGCTGCTTTCCTATGGACCATTTTTATACATTTTCCTCTTATGAAGCATGGTTTCAATTGGACCACGGTTTGCAAAGAGTCCCAAGTGTTTGACCCCCCAATTTAAACAGTCATATGAGAAAAATACCAAAGAGTAGTTCAAGGAACCATGGCTCCAATTACTTCAATCTTTTTCTTACTATTTTTACATTTGGTTTGTAGCCTGCAATGGCCAGGCAACTATAGGTTGGTGCAAGGTGCAGCTACTCCATAGATTCCTCATTTGTTCAGACAGCTTTACTGCTTAATTTGTTAGCAATGTCAAGGTCATACTAGCTGAAGTATTTTTCTTGTTACTTGAACAAAGGCTGCTTGAAGGACTTGACATTTGTATGACATTGTGATAAATATGTTATCACACTGGAGCATGTATGGTTTTCAAAATTTAAAAACATAATATTTGCACTGTACTGTTATGGATGCAGACGTTATTGGAATTGGCCAGGACCAGGAACAGTGTACCTTTACCTAAAGCCATTAATGGGCCGGGTATAGCACTGCCTCCTGAAGCAGATACACTTACTGCACAAAACTATCAGCTGGTTGTACCAACTAAGCAATCAAACCAAGTAGAAGAAATGGAGGTAGATGATGGAGATGAGAATCAGGCAGCTACGAGCAGTGGCATACCACCTAGCTCAGTGCTAAGTGCAGAGCAGGATATTTCTAAGAAAGTCACATTCAGCCTTGCTGGTAAAAGGCCCCGGAGCTAAGTCCCTGAGCTGTCTGAACTTGCATCCAGCAGACATCATATGTACAGATAGATGATTTGCTAAATAGTGGCAAATCAACTCAATAGAAGGTATTTGAAACAGCAGTGGTATTATCACCTGTGATCCTGAAATTCCACTTGGCAAGATTTTATCAACATGTATCTGAAAAGTTGTAGCTATGTGCAGTATGTATTCTACACATGCCTTTGGCATGTGACACATCGTATTTCACAGAGCATGCAGCAACTTCAGTTTTTAGGCATTAACCTTATAACAAAAGGAAGGTAAACTCTCCAAAATTAATGCACAATCAACTTGGCTGGATTATCTAATCGTTTGTAGCTGGACACGATCTCTCCTTATCTTTTTCTTGCTGGTCATGCAAAATTTGATGGCCCTGTTTTGGTTTCACACTAAGATTATGAACTTTGAAGACATGGTCTCAATGTCTCTCAAGTGGCTTACTTTGTGTACCATGGAAAGCTATCCAAGGTCATAAATGTTTGAGAATGTGCAATACAACAATGTATGTGGTTTTTGCTGAGTTTTAACAGACACAGCACATTTTATAACCAGACAGAGAAGGGTAGCTCCCTAATCTGTAGGTTTTCTACTTTTTAATTATCAACAGTCCTCTGTCTGTCACTATGATCAGCTACACGCTTCTGCTTACAGGGTGTGGTTTTGTTTTGGCTATTCAATCACAGCCTTATTGGCAGAGATATTGCTTTCTATATGGTTCTTTTAATCAAATACTGAGTACTGGTCAATTGTTGGCCATTTCATTATTAAATAATTGGCTCATCAGAGAGGCTGCATCTATGACAGGAACAGTACTCTTAGTCCATGATAAGGTGGATATCATAATTGAAGAGCTGGCAACATAGAAAGAGAGAACAACTTGTCATGAGCTTCCTTGCACAGATTCCAATTATCACTCAATTGTTCTAGATATTCACAATGAATGTTTGGATGGTCAAATACTTTGCCATTATCTGATCTGCTACAACAAGTGATAAAACTTATCATAAGGTGTGATTGTTTGATGCATTTTCAAAGCATTTTGGTGTTGCTTAGATTTATAGATGATGTATGTTGAGGAGTGGTTTATCCAATAGCAAAATGGGGTTCCTTTTTCTTTGTTGTGTGGTGTATTGGCTATATATGCTCTATGGTGCTTTGCTTTGGTATATTGTTGTAGATTCATCGAAAGTTGTGTTGCTTGGTGTTTATAGGGGGTACTTTGTAGCAGTGTTCATTGGGATCCTTCCTTGTTGTAGCCAAGGTTGAAGTCTCTTGCAAATATGAATGCTTGATTTTGTGGTATCATTTGCAGGATGTTCCTATGGCTGGTTGTAAGTGTTGTGATTTGAATGGTTGGCAGGTTGTACGAGAAGGTGATGTTTATTTCATTGTTTGTTTTTGCCTGGAACACTGTTATCAGAAGTTCAATGTTTCTTATGTTGTCAAGTTCCTTTTATGAGTTGTTGACAGTTGCACTAATTTGTAGTGTGACTCAATGCCCTATTGAAAAGTTGAAAGAGTCAAACTAAGGAATTACTGTGTAGTTGACTTGGTTTCAAGCAGGGATAATATATTTTATTGCATTACTGAATTTGTGTTAAATTAATGTTGTTGAAGCCTTTTGTAAGCTGTCCTAGTGTTTGGATGGATCTGTTGATTATTTTTTACTGGAGTGTTGTATTTTTGAGCTAATAGGGTGCTTCGGTTTGCAATCAGTTTGTTTTTATGGCTGCTGATGGATCAAGTTGTAGGTGTCTTGTCTCGAGTGAAGCATGTTCAAACGAGTAGGGTATGATATTTTGGAGAGTACTGTGCAAAGGCCACATGTTTTTATATTTGTAGGATTGACTGCAACTGTGATGCTAGCTGTATTGGGAATTTTATCCTTCAGATTGCGTTGTTTCTTCTTATCTGGAATTTTCTTGTCATTCGTTGTTGAGGATCCAATTTTTGTTCTTTGTAAGTCTTGGTTTTGGTACCTAGTTTGTTGATCAACTCTAGGATTGGTAAGTGTTGAGGAAAACCATTTATCAAGCGAGTTTATTTTAAAGGTACATAAAATATCAGATTGAGACTTGGATCCATATCTTTAAATTAGTGACACGTAAAAAAACCAAGATAAGTATTGTCACTTTTTTAACATAGTTTACATTCTTAATATGCATGTATGCATGTGGGTGCATGTGCACGCGGGTGTAACACAACCCAACCACCCCCCCCTCCACACTTGCACTTAACTCACTCACTCCCCCTCATTAATCAGGCATCAAAGAACACCAAGAATGTGAGAACAAAGGTATGCTCTTGTAGCACTCACAAGAAAGGAAAATACAACATAGATACATATTCAAACTACACCCTCTTCATGTTGCACATGTGAGGATTCATTATGGAGTGGGAAATCACATGTAGAAGGCCTAAATTGAGCACAATACTAACTCTAGATTTAGGTGTCTTTGTCTCCAATGCATATACATAGCTACAAAGCCTTGAAAGTGGGGGAGAGATAGAGGGGGTCTCATATTCTACTTCCCTTGAAAGAGCTTTGAAGTCCCTTTCAAGTTATTGGATATTAGGCCACTTATTACAATGCTCATAATTAATAGTGGCTCTAGATTCTTGAGAAGTATTAGCAAGGTTTTTCTTGAGGTAGCTGGTGAAGACTTTTGTCATGTTCAAGAGTCTTTGCTTTTGAGATCCAAGTGGTCTCCTTGAGGATGCCCTTTTCACTTGGTGATTGGATTCTATTAGTTAATTGCTCACACTTGGCTTTGGACTTACTGTTGTCATTATTTTCAGCTCGAGAGCAAATGCTTTGACTTGATCAACATTCTTTGGCAATTAGTGGACAACCCTATTGTAGTTTTCCTCTGTCAAGCACTATTTTGGCTTGTTTTGCTATCATTTATAGTAACCTATTTGTTTTGAAATGCGTTTTCGTTTATTACATTATGGTTGGGTGGGTCAAATGATAGTGCTATCTTCAACATTGACAAGTTGGATAACACAAATTACAATTAATATAGAAGTTGCATATTAACCCGTTAAGACATGAGGGTGTAAAGCTCGAACTTTTGATTCAAAGGATTGGACTACTAAGCCAAGATCAGTTATGTAAATTTACAATCATATTGTTACTCTCTGAGTAGGTTTTTTATAATATTGTCTATAAAGGATAGACCATCTAGCAATTATGGGGGAGGATTCATGATATTTTTGATAAGCTAAGTTTTGTAATTTGTTGAAGCAACTCATGGACCCTCGTATGTCAAGACAACTTTTTTACATGGGAATTTGTATGATAAGATTTGTATGCAACAACTTAAAGGCTTTGAGAAAAAAGACAGAGAATACCTAGTATGTAAGTTCAAAAAAGCCTTTATGGCCTTAAGTAGACACCTAGGGAATGGTACCATAAGCTTGATGCTTTCATGCATTCACAGGGATATACCGGCAATGATATGGATCCGTGTTTATACACAAAGAAGGCCAATGATGGTAGCCTTATGATTTTGGTCCTCTATGTGGATGATATGTTGATTTTTGTTGGGAGTGCTCATGATGAGCTAGATGCCTTGAAGAGTCAGCTCAAGAAGATCTTTGAGATAAAGGACAAGAGACATGTCTCGTGTATCCTTAGGATACGCATCAAGTGCGACCGCTTTAAGGTGGTCTTTTACTTATCGTAGAAGTACATCTAAAAGTTCCTTGAGCGGTTTCATATACATGATGTTAAGTTGGGTTGTCTTCTCATGTGAAGATTAGTCAGGCCAATTGTTCGCAGTATGATGAGTAGAAGGCCAAGATCCCTTATGCATATGCAGTGGGCAGCTTAATGTCTACCATTATAGCCACTTGCCTTAACATAGCATTTGTAGTGGAAGTTGTGACACGCTATATAGCTACATCTAGCAAGCATCATTGGGATATCATGAAGGGTATCATGAGATACCTTAAAGGCACTACAAATATGTGCATATGTTATGGTGGCTAGGATACAAGAGTCATGGGGTATACTCACTCTAACTATGCAGGACATGTAGATAGTAGAAAGTTCCATCTCTAGCTATGTCTTCACGTTTGCTGGAGATGTTGTTTCTTGGATGTCTAGGGTGTAGAAATGCAAGGCCCTATCTACTACTATAGAGGTAGAGTATGTTGCAACTACTAAGAATCCTCTTTGGTTAGGCCATTTGATTGTAGACCTTAGTATTATAGATTTGGTTCCTACAATGCACTTGAGTTCTATGAGTGTTATTTAGTTGGCCAAGAAATTGGTCTTCCTTGCAAAGACAAGGCGCATTAAGGTGTGTTACTACTTTATCTGAGAGGTCATTGAGGACAAGTCCATCAAGCTTGTCATATCTCAATTAACCAAAAGCATATATATCTTCTCACTAAAATTCTCTCTCAATGAAGAGATTGGCGATCCTTAGCAAGCCTTAGCAAGTTGATGGGCGTTGGATAAGATGATATATTTCCTCATCCTATTGTACTTTATATATATTTATACTTATCCTTTCTTTAAGTGGGAGGTTGTTAGGAAAAAATGTGCATATGTCTAACCACCCATATATACACTACACTAACAGTACCCGCACACCTATACATTGCAAGCGGTAGGCCCTTATCACTGTCACTTCATTCTTTATTCTTACGGTGACATTTGAATAAGGAAAGACCATCATAGATTGTGATTGTTGGAGTTTCCAAATCTTGTCTCTCTCTCTTGCTTTCTTGTTCCATCTGCCATAGCTCACTCCTCCATTCCTTCCACTTGCTCATGCTCTCACTCGAGCTTCCCGCTTCATTGGGATATATAGTTTCTTACCTACAAACAAAATGTTCTCTTCTAGATTGTACATTTCATGGCGTGTTCTACTAGCTTTCACTTCATCAACTTTTCATCTCCTTGTCAGTTTTTAGTACTTTCTTCATCAATTCTTGAAAATTATCACCAAGTACGCTCATAACTTTCAAGTTCATATTGTGACTACATGCATCTACTATCTTGTTTGTGGATATTGGCTTATGCTTGATTTCAATGTCAAACTCTATAAGCATCTCACTTACTTAGCAAACAACTTGGGTTGAAACTAGAAGTATTTTAATAAGATGTTGTCCATAAAGACCTCCATGTGTTTGTCTTGTACACCATGTCTACATAGAGTATTGCATTTAGCATCTCCTTCTCATGGATACTCTAGTGTGTCTTTGCATTTGTGAAATTCTTAGATTTATATGTAGTCAAGTATCCATCCTCCATTAACACTCCCTTAATGCCATAATCAAATGCATCAGTTGAGATCTCAAAGGGCTTAGTGAAGTTTGCCACTTTGAGCATTGGGGTCTTTCTTATACACTCCTTCACGAGATCAAATGTTGCTTATTGATCCCCTCTACACTTGAAGTTCCTTGCTTCTTTAGTAAGTTATGAAAGTAAGGCTGTTACCATATTGTAATCTTTTAGAAACCTTTGATAGAACATGATGTATCCTACAAATTCTCTAATTTTCCTTATTGTTTTGCATATCTCCATTTTTGAGATGAGATAATCCTTCTGCTCTTCTTATAACTCCTTCCATAAGAAGATGGATTGGCCTTGGTCCTAATTCAACATATACCAAGTAGCTACATCCTCCTCGAGGTAGATGGATACCAAGTAGCTACATCCTCCTCGAGGTAGATGGATACCAAGTAGCTACATCCTCATCGAGGTAGATGGATACTACTCCTTTCCTCTCATCAGGAACTTTAGCATACTTTGGGTATTTGTTGACTTGCACACTATCCACTTCTAAGAATCAATCCTTCTTTCTCTCTCCCTTGTACTTGGTAGGTTGAGGGACCTTTAAGCTTCCATACTTGTCTTCTGAACTTTTGCTATCTTTACCCTTGAAGGTTTTTTATTTCGTCTTCTACTACTACTATTACTACTGCTGCTGCTTCTTGTTCTTCTTATCCTTCTTCTTATTGGATGATTCAAGGCACTTCTCTTCCTCCTTCTTCTTCTCTCTATTTTCTAGTTGCTTCTTCTCCTCCTTCTCTCTTCTTTCTATTTGCTTCTTCTTGGGCCTTCCTAGCTACTTCTCCTTCTACCTTTTGCTTCTCTTCTTTCTATTGCTACTATTTTAGTCATTCTAGGCAAGTTTCTTCATCTACCTTCCTTAAGGTTTCATCTTCTACCTCTTTTGCATGTTCTTCCACATGGTGTCCAGAAGGTTGTTGTGCTTCCTATCTACTTCTCCAATCCAACAACCTTTCTTATCTACTTCTCAAAATTAGCCACCTTTTCTTCCTACACTTCTCTCCATTAATGACCACATCTTTTCTTATATTTTGCATCTCCCATTGTAGTTGTGGGGGAAGCCACACCTCGGCTTTGAATGGTAGGTCACGATGAAGCCTCACCTTAGCTTTGATCAATATGTCCTATGATGAAGCGATGACTTGGCTTCCCATGGTATTATGGCGTCATGAATGTCACTTGACTCCTAGGTACTAGATCGTCTCTTGTACTTCCATGAGCATATGGCTTCAAGCAAGAGTTGCTTTGATACCAAGCATAATGCCCTTGCACACAACTCACTCTCCCTCAGCACAAAAGAGAAAGAATACACAAAATGTCAAAACAAAGATATGCTCTTGTATTACTACAAAGGAAGAAATGTACAATGTAGCATGTTTAGACTGCACCCTCATGATGTTGCATATGTGCGGGTTCACCATGGAGTATGGGGAGTCACACGTAGGTCCCAATTGAGTGCGCCATTACTCCAAGTAAAAGGCCTCAATCACGTGCACAATTACTCCCCATATATGTACATCATTCATTCATCCATCATTTTTTAAATTATTATTAAATTATTATAATTTTTAGCCTTATTTTAATTTCCATTAACTAATCCATTTTAATGAGATTTTTTGCAAGCTTTTCAATGTAAAAAAACTCCCTCGATTATCCCAGATTTTAATATATTTTTGTGAGATTATTTATATTATTTAAATATTTTTTCAAATTTTTAATTTTTATTCAAAAATATTATGAGAGAGAGAGAGAGAGAGAGAAGAGAAAAGTTAATCTAAAATTTTTAGAAAAAAGAAGCCTTAAAAGGCATCTATGTGATGGATGCTCCTTCCTTTTCAAATAATAATAATAATAATAATAATAATATTGAGTTATTAGTATCTTATGAAGGCTTTTTGATTAATATGTTATAAAAAAATCAAGTGGTATTAGTTTCTTTTTGTAATTTTAACATCAAAATGATTTTAAAATGTACTTCCTTTATGAATTATGTTGTTTCAATTATCTTTTTGATATTTAATCAAATATAATAAGTAAATTATTTGTTTTTATTTTTTTATTTCTCAAGTAAAGAAAAAATTAATCAAGATACCCTAGTATTTAAATATGTGCATTCACACGCACATAGACTAGACTCAACTTGTGAGTTGATTGCTATTTGAATGAAAATTACTTGGATTCCATTGAAAATTTTATCTTAAACGTTATCTTGAAATGAATATTTTATTCAATTATCTTTCTTGATTGATTTTACTTGAAACCAAATCATGAAAATAATTCTAGTGACATTTGTGTCGTTGATAGCCAGATGGGACTGAGGCGTTGTGCCATCCTTCGAGTCACACCTAAAAACTCTTCACCTAGAGTTATAATAAATTGCCTAAGGTGAGTGACCACTACTTAGGCACATATAGTCTTCTGTTTGGAAAGGTTCTTCCTTAGGCACATATAGTCTTCTGTTTGGAAAGGTTCTTCCTTATGGCAGGCAAGAACCAGTGGGGCTTTGGTCAAAGGTTATAATCTAGTACCCTATCCTTTGATAGGGAAATAAACCAATATGAGCCCAATGTGGTTTAGCCATTGGAAGTTTCAAGATGAATAAGATAGGGTGGCAACTTGATTTTTGGTTTGGTTTTTCTCTTCGGATTGGTTGTAATTTGACAATAATATAAATATTATGTTTCTCAAAAGAATATTCTTGTATTTGTATGTAAGAATGTGACAACAAACCCTATGTAAAGATTAAATAAGGAATTTGTCTTTATGTGTTTCATAACATGAGTAGCATGTTCGCTTAGACAACTAAAATATGCTACATTTAAAAATGGGAAGTGTGTGGACGGTCTTATTGACAAAACCATCCTATGGTTGGGTGGACCTAGTTAAGGAGGTAGCTTCTCCCAAAAATTAGGAAATGGTCATAAACTGTAACTATCCTAAGGTTGAGTTTTGAAATCAATTTAGCATCGTTTTAGGGGGTCGGTGTGAGACTATGCCTTATAGGCAAAGGGGTTGATGCTTAGCTCCCTCTTATTTCTTTCTCTCATTGAACCAAGTGTGATGTTTGCTTGCCTCGACTCTTGGATAACTTGTGCAATAGTGACCATCTATGATTGATGCTAGAATGTCGTTAACGACCATAGTTGGATAACTTGTGCAATAGTGGCCATCTATGATTGATGCTGGAATGCCTTTAACGACCATAGTTGTGTCATTAGGAACCTACAAGTTGATCCTCATGGGAGGACAAATGCTTTGCTTGTGAGGTAGACTTAGGAAATACCTAGTCACCTAAGTTGACACACTCCTTGGTAAAGTTCACTTACTCATTAGTTAGAAGGATGGTGATGGTTAAAATCGAATCCCTAGACGACTACCAAACTACCCTTCTTATGATTTTGGATTGGGTATGTTTCACATGGTATTAGATAATACATTTTAGTATGCTCCATTGATAAAAATGATGTTGAAGTAGTAGTTATTGATTTTTATAATATAAATAATCATTTTAACTTGAAAATAAGTTATTGTGAATAGCTAATTAAAGTTAAAATTTCTAAAGGGATTCTTTAAATCAACTTTTGAGCCATGAGGTGTTTCAAGCAATGTACATCATGGCTTGTGAATCAAGCAATTTTTAGTTTAGATATAATATTTCTTTGCTTACCTTCAAGGCTATCCTTGGATTTGAATGGTCAAAAATCCAAGCTGAAAGTTGAAAATTGCGGGATGGAAATTACTTAGTAGATATCGAGAAAGTAAGACATTTTGAGAAGACATAAGAAGAGTTGAGATACATGATTGAAGTCTTTTGGTTCTTTGAAACAAAAGATCTTCAAGCTCTTATTTGTGTAAACAATCAGATGGTCAATCAAGATTAGTATGTGTATTCGTGACTCATAGAAGTAGTAGATCCTAAGCACATTGGAATTCAATCTCCTAAGTCCTTCATGCCCAATCTAAAGATATCAAGTCTCACCTAGACTACTCCATTATGAATGTGGATATAAAATGAATTTCTCCCTACAAATATGTTATTGAGCCTAGCAAACTTATCTTCCCTATTCCACGTGAATACCAATTTAGGCCATTCAAAGCCTTCTAAAAAAAGGATTTTCTTATGTTAAATAAAATATGAGGCTCAATGTATTGATTATTAACCTTGCAAAATATTAAGGTAATAAAAATTCAAATAAAAAGGTATAAACCTTCTAGGGGTCATTCTATTATCAATGAATGAAAAGAAATCACCACAACATATGAAGCTAATAAATAATGAGGAAAAAACACTCTTTTACTTCATTCAAAATCTTGTGCATGAGGAGTTTCTTGTGTTGTTCTCCTTGATCTACCAAGTAAGGTCGCAATGCAACATATTCCTACAAGAGCACCTTTTCTAGATGATGGATTGGATCTTCCTCCCACCTTGCTAATACTTCTTCAACACCCTATAGTGCATGCAATACATGGGATTGTATATGATGAAAATATCCAACTTGAAAGTTGTAACTTACGGGATAGAAATTACTTAACAGATGCTAAGAAAATAAGGCATATTGAGAACGTTATAAGGAGAGCTGAGATTCATAATAAACTTAACATGATTAAAGTCTCTTGGATGTTTGAAACAAAAGACCCTTAGGCTCTTAATTGTGTAAACGGTTAGATGACCAATGAAAGTATGTATATTTGCAGCTAACAGAAGTGATAGAATCTAAGTGCATTGGAATTCAGTTTCATAAAATTCTTTGTATCCAATCTGAAGAGATCAAGTCACCTAGACTACCCTATTATGGTTGTGGATATACAAAGAATTCATCCCCACAAATATGATATTAATCCTAGTAAAGTTATCAGCCCAATTCTATCAAAACACCAATTTAGGTGAGACAAAGCCTCGTAGACAAAAAGAATTTCTTGTGTTAGAAATAATATAGGAAGCTTGGGATATTGATTATTACTCTTCAAAATATTAAGGTAATAAAAATTCATATAAAAAGCTATAAACATTCTATTAAGGGTCATTCTTTTGTTAACGAATGAATGAAATCACTATATTAACATACAAAACTTGTAAATAATAAGGAAAATAACTTTTTCATTTCTTTCAAAATCATGTGTAGGAGAGATTTCGTGTGATGTTCTCCGTGGTCTACCAAGTAGAGTCGCAATGCAACCTATCCCTGCAAGAGCACCTTTTCTAAATGATGGATTGGATCTTCGTGCCATCTTGCCACTAGTTCTTCAACACCTGGTAGTGGATGTAGTAGACATGAAATGGTACATGACAAAAAAAATCTAAACTAAAAGTTGAAAATATGGAGATTAGTTGGTAGATGCTAAGAAAGTTAGACATATTGAGAATGACCTAAGGAGAGTTAAGATCCTTGAAAAGCTTGACATGATTGAAGTCTTTTGGTTCTTTTAAACAAAAGACCCTCAAGCTCTTATTTGTGTAAAGGTTAGATGACCAATCAAAATCACTATCTACATTCACGACTTACTAAAGTTGTAGAACCTTAGCACATTAGAATTCAACCTTATAAATCCTTCATACCCAATTGGAAGATATCAAGTTGCCTAGACTACTCCATTACGGTTGTGGAGGATATAAAAAGAACTCCTCCCTGAAAATATGTTATTGAGCCTTGTAAACTTATCATCCTATTCCAAACAAATACCAATTTAGACTAGCCAAACCCTAAATAAAAGGAATTTCTTATGTTAGAAATAAAATATGAGGCTCAAGATACTAACTATTAATCTTGCAAAATATTAAGGTGATAATTTTTTAATAAAATTTTATAAACTTTCTAAGGGTTTTTTTATCAATGAATGAAAAGAAATCATTATAACATATAAAGCTTGTAAATAATAAGGAAAAAACACTCTCTTACTTATTTCAAAATCATGTGTGGAAGGAATTTCATGTGATGTTAACCTTGGTCTACCAAAAAGGGTCATAGTGTAGCCTATCCTTGCAAGAACACCTTTTTTAGATTATGGATTGAAACTTCATCCTACCTCACTACTAGTTCTTCAACATCTACCCATGGGCATAGTACATCAAATGGTATATGATGAAAAAATTGAAGCCAAAAGTTGGAAATTGTAGGATGAAAATTACTTTATAAATGCTAAGAAAGTAAGAAATATTGAGAAGGATGTAAGGAGAGCTAATATCCTTGAAAGACTTAATATAATTGAAGTCATTTGGTTTTGCAAAACAAAAGACCCTCAAGCTCTTATTTGTGTGAATGGTCAAATGACCAATCAAAATTAGCATGTATATTCACGACTTATAAAAGTTATAGACCCTAAGCACATTGGAGCTTGGCCTCGTATATCCTTCATACCCAATCTAAAAAGATCAAGTCACCTAGACTATCCCATTATGATCGTGGATATACAAGGAATTCCTCCCTCTAAATATGTTATTGAGCCTAGTAGCCTTATCACCCTTATTCTATTTGAATAGTAAATTAGGCAACCCAACAAAGCCTTGTAAACAAAAGGAATTTCTTGTGTTGAAAATAAAATATGAGGCTTGTGATATTGACTATTAACCTTGCAAAACAGTAAGGTGATAAAAATTCCTATAAAAAGTTATAAACCTTCAAGGGACATTCTATTATTAATGAATGCAAAGAAATCACTATAACATGCAAAAATTGTAAATAATAAGAAAAAAATACTCTCTTACTTCTTTCAAAATCCTTTCCAAGTGGAATTTCATGCAATGTTCCCCTTGATCTACCAACAAGTAGGGTCGTAGTGTAGCCTGTTCCTATGAGAGCACCTTTTTTGGATGATGGATTGGATCTTTGTTTTACCTTCCTCTACTAGTTATTCAACACCAAGTGGTAGATGTAGTATGTGGGATGGTATATGATGGCTCTCTACTATTGCATGTGTGTCTACCATAGCAGCAACTTAGAGTATGAGTTATGGAATATTTATTGGGCCGAAAAGCTCAACATTGTCCAACTTTTTACCTTTATCTTGGTCCCCTTGGTCTTATTAAAAATTGTGAGGGTGAGGGCATGATTCGAGCTTAGTGGGTTCATAGGAGAGTTATGTGGGTCATTCGACCCAACCACATTGTATTTTCCCATTGATATCGAGCTTTTGATTCTCTCTCTCTCTCTCTCTCTCTATCTCTCTCTCATGCACACACACGTGTAATGCAATTTCTTTAATGCATCTAATTCTCTCTCCTTTCTCTCTACATATGGAAGTCTTGAAGACAAGAAGGATGAGACAAGGACTAGCTTTTTCGAGGATGCAAACAAGAGGAGATTTACTAGGTAACGAAAGAATGCTTGAGAAGGGGATGATCTAGAGCACACCCGATATAAGAAAAGCACCCTCAACCTCTTCTCCAAAGCCTCACTACGGTCACCTTCCTACCTCTATTGTTGCCCTATTGCAATAGATTAGAAGTTGTTGGATGAGGTGTGGCAACTACATGGGGGGCGAAAGAAGGTAACAAATGGCCATGACGATGTCAAGGTACAAGGGCGTGATGGTGGAGGGAGTGGTGTTGGAGGTGCAACTAGGGGGATAGTGATGAGGAAGGCATTAACAATGTGGAGTGGAGTATGGAGGAGTGAGTGCTGTGCTCTCTTTGTCTCTCACACAACTTTGACTCTCTCTCTCTCTCTCTCTCTCTCTCTCTCCACACACACACACACACACACACACACACACACACACACACACACACACACACACACACACACACACACACACACACACACACACACACACACACACACACACACACACACACACACACACACACACACACACACACACACACACACACACACACACACACACACACACACACACACACACACACACACACACACACACACACACACACACACACACACACACACACACACACACACACACACACACACACACACACACACACACACACACACACACACACACACACACACACACACACACACACACACACACACACACACACACACACATGAATGAGCCATACATTCAATATTACCTTTGAATCTTTTATTAACACATGGCTCATGTGGCATGAGGTAAGCTTATGGGTCACCTTTGACTACACTACTGTGAACATTGCACTCTTAGAGGCCTTTGGCTTTTGAGGGTGTATACCACCTCCATGCCATCAATGTCAACCCATTGGAACATGCTCTACACACAATGACAGATGTTCCTTAAGTCATTGGTGGCATGGCCTAAGGGGCCACTAGTGATGCTGCGATTGCCAGTGGTGGTGATACAAGGCAAGCTTATGGTATAGCAAATCATGGTGAAGGTAGAGGAGTGTGTGGTGAAGTTCACCTACTTGATGTGGGTGCCAATGGAGCTTTGTTGGCATAGGAGGTGGACTCAAGGTAGCTAACTCCAAGGGGTGCAACTCAAGAAGGTGCTATTTGCGCATTTGAACCAAATCTTGCATTGTTTTTCAATGAGGAGGTGGTGAGGCTACGAGTAGGGGTGGGGCACTAAGGGTGGTGACACTAGTGGACTAGGCCAATAGGAGCTTCAAGGAGATGTGTTGCTTTGTGCTTGAGATGTACTGCTTCATGTTGTGTTGATGGTCATCATCAAAACGCAAGACGTACTCGAGAACAACATGCCCTCGAGGTGCAAGCAAGGTTGTGAGTGGAGAACAAAGGTGAAGTGCCTTGCAATTGAGATTAGGCCAATGCATATTTGCTTCATGGGTACGTTGATGATTTGATGAGTGAGCATAAGTGCTTGATCATGACACCTATTTTGTCGTGGTGTCATTGGAGTTAATGTGTTCATGACTAATATATAAATTTTCTATCATGAAATTTCTTAATGCTTAAGCATACATAAGATTTCAAGTTTCATTATAACACTATCTTCTCATGGAAATGGCACTATTTGAGAGGAAAATAAAGCTTGAGTAGGGTTTACATTTCCATAGCAAATGAAAAGGTGCATGTTAGTTTTCAATATATTTATTATTTGCTATTTTTAGAGATGTGTTATCATGGTTGAGTGAAAAAAGCATGAGAAAGAGGGATTGCATGGAAGAACATTTACCAGGGTAAATGGGCCAATAGAGTGTCATCTAACAATCCTCCATTATAACTTTCTTTTCACAATGAGTTTCATAAATATTTTTTAATGGTCAAACTGCTTATATTATACAAAGCTCAAAGAGAAAATATTGGGGAATTTTGATATTATTATCAAAAGTAGTCCTAATTATGAATGAAGGGTTCATAAAATAGTGGCACGGAGGAGCTAATAAAGTGACACTCAAGGATGCATTGCTTTAGGGTTTTACAAAATCTAAAATATAGAAATGTTTACATGGCTTAATTGTTTGACTTATATTAAACTCATACTAGCATTCTTTGTGTACTTCACATGCTCGGAATGCTATCCCATTTTGCAACTGCTGTGAAGTGGGTGTGGCTTCCCTATCACATGACAACTTCGCTTCATTGTCTTCTTCCTCACACATTGTATTCTCTCTCTCTCTCTCTCTCTCTCTCTCCCCCCAAAGTTCTGTCTCTGTCCCTCCCTCTCTCTCTATTTTCTCTCTCTCTCTCTCTCTCTCTCTCTCTCTCTTCCCTTGCTCTCTTTTTGCCTCCCTCTCTCTCTTCATTTTTCCTCCCTCTGTCCCTCCTTACAATTTTTCTTCTCTCTCTTTCTCTCTCTCTCCAATTTTTTCTCTTCCTCTCTCCCTACCTCCCCCCTCCCCCCCCTCTCTCTCTCTCTCTCTCTCTCTCCCCCCCTCAAAGTTCTCTCTCCATCCCTCCCTCTCTCTCTATTTTTTGTTCTCTCTCTCTCTTCCGTTGCTTTCTTTTTGCCTCCCTCTGTCTCTTCATTTTTCCTCCCTCTATCCCTCCTTACAATTTTTATTCTCTCTCTCTCTCCAAATTTTTCACCCTCTCTCCCTTCCTCCCTCCTCTCTCTCTCTCTCTCTCTCTCTGTGTCTCTCTCTCTCTCCCCTGTCCCTAATTTGATTCTCTCCCACTTATTTCTTTCTTTAAATTTTTTATCTCTTAATTTTTTAAATATTTCTCTCTCTAGATTTTAAATTCTCTCTCTAAACCTCATTTTTAATTATATCTTTTTTTCATAATATTTATCCCCATTCTCTCTCTCTCTTTGAATTTTTAATTCTTTTAATCCATTTCTAGTTGTTGCTTTTCTTCTTTTTAATAATAATATATTCTCTCTCTCTTTAAATTTTGTTATTTTCTCTCTTTTTTGTAATATTTTATTCTCTCTCCCCCTCAAAATAGAAATTTACTCTCTTCTTTTAATATTTTATCTCCCCTTCTCTCTCTAAATTTTGTTATTCCCTCACTTTTTTCATGATATTTTATTCTTTCTCTCTCTCTCCCTGCTCTCTCTCTCTCTCTCTTAAAATTTTGTTATTCCTCTTTTTTAAATACCTTCTCTCTCTCTAATCTTCTTGTCTCTAAAATCTACATCTTTTAAATCTCTCTCTCTCTCTCTCTCTCTCTCTCTCTCTCTCTCTCTCCATCTCAAAATCCCTTTTTTTAATTCCCTCACCTTTTTTGAAATATTTTATTTCCACCCTCTCTTTTTTTGTAATATTTTATTCATCACTATTTGCCCCGCTTACCACATGCCGCCTGTAATGTGCTTGACTGAGATGCCTTCAATAGCACGATTTAGTGGTCCATCAAGACGTTTTCCCTAAGCGATACCGCTCTCGATACTCTTTCGAATAGCATGAGGTTTGTTGCTTAGGCACTCACAAGTACACTTCATAATAGATGGTTTCAACCATACCCATGGGGATCAACCAAAATTCCAAGTTCCTAAAATAAACTAAGGTCATCTGTCAATTTAATGTGAGAAACGAGGGCAAGTATAAGCACGTCGATCCCTTTGCCTATACATCAAAGTCTCACTTCGGTCCCCTAAAATGACACAAGTTGGCTTCGTCTTGAGTGATCTAGTACAAGCTATCACTTGAAGACTGATGCTAGTTAAATTGATAAGTAACCTTAGATTATTTTAGATTCAGTTTGATCCCCATGGGTATGGCCGACACCTTCCGTTGTGAAGTGGACTCGAGAGTGCCTAAATGACAAGCCTCATGCTATTCAAAAGAGTACTGTGTGGTATTGCTTAGGAAGACATCTCAATGGACTACTAAATTGTGCTAAGGGCATCTTAATCGGGCACATTACACGTGGTATTAGAGCGAAAATTGAATTAATGCATAGAAAGATTTGTTTGGAACCTTGTTTAAGGAAAACTTTGATGCAAAAATGGTTCATCTTGTAACACTCGGTGGAATCTCTTTCAAAATAATAAAGATTGGCAAAAATTCTTGGTATTCCAAGCAATGTTTACCTCTTAATGCATTCCCTTGATTTTGATTGGTGAGATTGCTTCATGAGCATCTTGGAGCATATGTATAATCCCTCGCCACTCTATCGAGAGTATCAATGGATGCGAAGCAGAGTCTACTGTTTCATTATGTCAAAGAGAGAACTAGGGAGAGAAGAAGAGGAGAGAGAAAGATTGCAGTGGAGAGAGAAAGACTGCAGGAAGAGAGAGAAATAGAGTGACGAGGAGAGAGCAAGACTAGAATTGGAGAGAGAAAGACAGGAAAGATGAAGAAGCCATGGAAGCTTGGAGCAAGAAGGGAGAGAAAGATTGTAATTGTATTGATATGTCCAAAAGATATGAAAAATTACAACTTATCTCCTTATATACCAATGTCAGTGTGACATGGCATATTATCAACATTTCTTACACTAATTCCTTATTCTCAGCTTCTTACAATCCATCCCTTCCCAAAAGTTTTTTTGTCCTCAAAAACAAACCTGAAAGACTAGAAAAGGATAGATGAAATAGAGTACTACTCTGATACAAGGCTACAAAAATAGGAAAAGCACTAGTTTGTACTTAGTAATGGAGAGGATCGTAAGTGGGAAATGAAGGTGCAAAATCCTGCTCAAAACCTCCTGGATCAAAAGGTATTCCATCATAATGATTGTCCAAGAGAATAGAATGCCTCTCAACCACATACTCCAATCCACCCGGATCAAATGGATACAATGAAGTATCCCCATAATCAAATCCATGATCACATCCATAATCCCCTGGATCATAGGGAAACACAATGCCATCTTCATATTCATGTATGCCCAAATCATATATTATATCATCATCAAACATGTGTCGGTCATCATAACCATGATCAAGGTACTCATTATCAAATGCGTTCAATGGTTGTTGTAGACCTTGATTAAGTGTAAACTGATGCCCAAAAATATCATCATGAGATTTCTTTAAGAGTCTAAAACCGTCAACATGACCATCTACATCTGCAAGTGTTTCATGTGATTCATCAACGAAGATGCCATCAGCTTGTACATCTTGCTCATCTGCAAGTGCCTCATGTAATTCATCAACGAAGATACCATCAGCTTGTACATCTTGCTCTTCATTGTTCACTTCTTGTACATCTTCTTGGACTCGTACATCTTCTTGGTCTTCTTCTTGCTCATCCTCTTGTTGATCATGTTGTTCATTATCCAAATCTTGTTGTTGAAGAGATGGATGCTCATAAGCATAAGCATTTGATTCAGGTCCTGCTGTTTTTTCCATAAGTGCAATACACTATTGAATCGAAACTACAAGTTTGTCAATATTAGATTTTGTTTGAAACTGATCTTGTACAAGTTTTTCCATTTTAGCCTGTGTTTGAAGCCAATCTTGTCCAAGTTTGTCCATTTTAGCATGTATTTGAAGCCAACGTTGTTCACTAGAGCTGGAACTATTGTTCTTAGTTGCTGCCATTGCAGTCAAGTTGAAGAGATATGCTGTTCCTTGAAAAATAGAAGTCCAAATAAGGTGTATGATAGCTTGACTCGAAGGTTAGGATGTCTAGTATCAAGTAGAAATCCTGGTTTGAATTTAGGAGTAGCAATACCCCTCTCTGTTTAAGAATTTCCAGAACTGTCCACAGTAAACTGCTAGTGAACTGCCGGTACCAAATAGACTCTAGCTCGAGAAATATGTATCCAAATGAGACGTTTAATGGCTCCACGCGAAGCTTATGATGTCTAGTATCACTTCCAATTGTTCCTTTGTCGTTAGAATGATGCTACTAATTTCTGTAGCAACTTTTCCAAATCTGTCCCTGTTTGGACTGCGCCCTGTTTAGCACTGTAATGACCCTATTTTGCCTTGTAATCATTACCTTTCATCTAGGGAAAGTTGTAAGGCACTTGAGATCAGTAAGAACACTGATTAGACATGCAAAAACCCTACAAATACATCCGTGATACATCCAAGAATTGCTCTACAAATAGCCCAACTGATCCTTACTACATACTCTCAACCACTTGATCAAGCAAAACCCATAAGCATTGAGAACTCCAATAGTTGCTTCAAGATGGAGCTAACCAAGAAACAAACTCCAATACAGCTTGAGTTGGTTGCAAGCTTCAAAGTACCCGATGAATTGAATCATACCAAGTAGATTCAAAGGTAAGAAGATACCCAATTACTTGAGCCTGCTTGATGAACTCCTCAAAGCCAATCTTGTAGTAAGAACGCTTGAACCAAAATAGTAGTATATCCCAGCATCATACTCTACTCAATAATGCTCCAATGGTTCTCCATGAACCATAGCTTGTTGAAGAAGAACCAAATGGCACAAGACTTTGTTGAATCTTCAAGAGAAGTGTTGATGAGCCTTCCAAGAAATGGTCTAATACCTGGCTATGTCACTGGGCTTGTATGGTGCTGAAGGTGTTAATATTGATGGCTCTGGAATGAAGCCTCTTGCAGGTTACCCAAGTTCTGTTGATTTTTTTTTTTCTCAGGAGGAGAAAGAACAGTTAAAGTCATTTGCATGGCATTCAGTAAGTCCAAGGCAAAGAAACTTTCCTCCCAAACAGCCCCAATACCATCAAGTAGACCCCCTTGAGACTCCCAAAGAAGTCCCTGTACAGATGCCAGTACGGGTTGCACGACCACCAGGGGAGGGTAGAGGCAGGAACCAGTTGCTGCCACGCTACTGGCCTCGAATTAGTGATCAGGAGCTTCAGTAAATTACAGCAGGAGACTCAAACTGTAGAGGCAGGAACCAGTTGCTGCCACGCTACTGGCCTCGAATTACTGATCAGGAGCTTCAGCAAATTACAGCAGGAGACTCAAACTGTACTATCACTCCATTGTTTGAGAAAATGTTGAGTGCAAGTGATGCAGGTCGAATAGGACGATTTGTTCTTCCTAAAGCATGTGTAAAAGCTTACTTTCCTCCGATTTCCCAACCTTATATCCAATCATTGGATTGTAAGAAGCTGCCTCGGATGAAGGCGTCTGCTTCATGGAACCTCAAACAATACTAAAACAAGGCTTTCGTTTCACGTCCGATGAGGTGCCTGTTGTCAGACAAGACTGAAGCAATGCAAACCACGCAAGACTTGTCTTCTTCTTCTTCAACCAAAAACGTTGTGAAGGATTTGATTTGTATTGATCCACAAAGCCCTTTAGTTTTCCAGGTACTGAAGCCAACACCTACTACCACTACTTCACTTAGAGGGTTTCTTAGACTATCCTCATTTTATCGCAGATTAATTAAGCATTATGCAGCAGTTAAAGGAACCCCTTACTTCTACTCCTATTATAGTATGCCCGAATTTTTCGAAGGAGTTAACCATATAGTGTGTTGCCAGTGGTCGGGGCTATTATGTTACAAGAGCATGGAGTGATTGCCTTTGAAAGTTGTAAGCTTACAAATAAGGAAATGGCTATGAATGTCTATGACCAAGAGATATTGACTATCTTACACGCAATAAAGAAATGGCACCATTATTTGTATGGCAGTTGGTTTAGAGTTCAAAGTGATCGTAGAGTCCTAAAGTATTTTCTCACTTTGTCTAATCTTACTCCTAAGCAATGTAGATGGGTAGCTACACTGTAAATTTATGATTTTGACATCACTATTACTATGAGGGCTAAAGACAATGTAGTCTGATTCTCTTTCTCATATTTGGGCATGTAAAGTTTCACTATGACTAAGCTACATAGTGACTAGATTGAAGAATTACATGAAGGCTATCCTTTGGATGAAGAGATCAACCATGTTTTTAAAAAATGACAGTAAGGTCTCATAGAAGATAACTCCTATTATCATCTTAAGAATGGCCTAATGTGGTTAAATGGCAAGATTGTTATTCCCTCTACTTCTTCTTTTACACGAAAAATTATGGAGGAGTTGCATTCTTCGCCTTTAGTTGGATACCTTGGAGTTTTTAAAACCTATGATAAGATCAATAAAATCTTTTATAGGAAAGGACTGTGGAAAGATATCAAAGATTTTGTCATGAAGTGCATGCCTTATTAGTAGAATAAGGATAGCACCCATAAGCCAAGTGGTTTGCTACAGCCATTACCTATTCCTACGGGCACATGGATACGCATTACCATGGACTTCATTACCGGATTTCCTATTACCAAAAAGGGATGGAATAGTATATATGTGGCAGTGGATAGACTCACCAAGAAAGCCCATTTCATTCCAACCAAGACCCAATTTACTGCTTCTCAAATGGCCATTCAGTTTATGGAGCAGATTTTTAGATTACATGGATTACCATAGGTGATTGTTCATGATAGAGATTAAAAGTTCATGAGTAACTTTTGGCATGTAGTATTCACATCCATTGGCACTAAATTGGCTTCTTCTACAGCTTATCACCCACAAAGTGACTGTCAGACAGAAAAGGGTAAACAAGTGGTTGGAGACTTATCTTCGCCATTTCTGTCATGATAAGTAGAATTCATGGGATTCTTGGTTACACTTGGCTGAATTTACCTACAATAACTCCACTCATGCTAACATTGGAGTTTCACCCTTTAAGGCTATGTATGGTTATAAGGTGTTCTTACCCACAGTCATTTTCAATGAGAAAATCAATCCTCATGGGAAAGAAGATTTGGAAAGAATGCAAATCCTTCTTCAATAGTGTAAGATGAATCTTAGGAAAGCTCAAGACCATATGAAGATGTATGCAAATGAGAAGAGGCAACCCCTGGAGTTCCAAGAAGGAGAATGAGTTTTGTTGAAAGTACCCAAGTCTCATTATTCTACCTTGAAGGATGGATCCAATAATAAGCTCTCTCACTGATTTTATGGACCCTACAGGATCCTGAAGCGCATTAGAGACTTAGCATATAGATAGAAACTATCCTCTTCCACTAAGATTCATAATGTATTCCATGTTAGTCAGTTCATGCCTTTCTATGGTGCTCCTACTACTGATATAGTTGAAGAGCTGCTACCTATTCATGAAGAAGGTATTATTCAGTATATCCCTAAGGCTATCATAAGTTAGCGTGAGAAGAAGCTTCACTCTCGCTCTATCATTGAAAATTTGATTAAATGGTCAGGTTTTCCACCTAAGGAAGCTTCTTGGAGGCCTGATACTATACTAGATGAGTTTCCTTACCTACGGGACACATTGGTGGTGGCTGAAGCATACTAACTATGGAGCCAGTTATGGTGTAGATAGGATCTTGATAGCATAATATTTTAGAACAATTTTTATTTTACCCAATTTTCTGAATTATGCAATCTACATAGCATCAAAGTACTCTTCAAGAGTTACATTTTGACATGTGGTACACTTCATTTGGACACTTCTATCAAAAGTTATGGCAAATTTGGCTCAGTAATGTTTGTTCTTACAGCAAGCTATCTTCTTCATTTTGAGTCCATCTCTTAAAGACTTTAAGGCTCCAAATACTTTTGAAGCACTCTTGATTATGTATATAGTTGAGGCTTACTCTCATTCCTTCATTTCAATCCATATGTCTTTAATCTTTTATTCATTTCCCTACTCGCATAGCTGAAAACAAAGTAGTACTCTGTTTCATCCATCCTTTCCAACTTTTGTAAGTTCATTTTTTAGGGAAAAAACCTTTGGGATGGGATGGATTGTAAGAAGCTGGGAAGAAGAGATGTTTAGTGTAGAAATAATAGTAAATCCATGTCATATTGATATAAGTATAAAAGGGAGAGACATGCAATTTTTCACATCTTTTGAAACATTAATACATTACTGTCTCTTTTCTTATCACCTTGCTCACAACTTCTATGGCTTCTCACCTCTTTCTATCTTTCTCTCTCCAGTTCTGGTCTTTCTCCCTCTCCAATCCCCTTCTTGACTAACATCTTTTGAAACATGATACATTACTATCTCTTTCCTCATCACCTTGCTCACAGCTTCTATGGATTCTCACCTCTTTCTATCTTTCTCTCTCCATTTCTAATATTTCTCTCTCCTCATCACTCTCTTTCTCTCTCTTTGCATTTCTTCTTTTCTCTCTTTTGCAGTCTTCTCTCTCCTCTTTTTCTTCCTCCAATCTGCTTCTTGGTAGCCTCTTTCTCCCCTTTCTTCCAAGTCTCACATACTACCTTCCTTCTATGGTATTAAAATTTCTCTCTCTTTTTCTTTATGCAAAAGTTCTCCTCTCTTTCTCTTTGCCTCTTTTCTCTTTCCTTGTTTACAATGATTGAAGCTATGGAAAATGAAGAAGATGATGATGGGCTTTCTCATTATTAAGAGAGATCTCTAGTCTCTTTCAAGTTGTGAGATCAATGGTGCAACTGCATAGATTTTGCACACTTCTACCTTGGTTTTCTATTCATTTCTTATCATGGGAGATCCACCTTCAAGTTCTGCTAGCAAGCCTAGTCTCCACCCAAGTGTCATTATCCCTTGGCTCATTAATGGGACAAAATCATAAACTATAGAAAACTTTCAATGCATGGGTCAAGGGATAGAATCAATCAACAAGAGTAAGAGAGCCAGACAATGAAACACCTTCCCTATTGTCAAGTTCCCTACAAGTTAATGCCTTTTTGGAAGGGACCAAAGTCCATGATATCCTCCTAGTTGTTGCTTTAGGGGATACCACTAGAAGAGGAACTATGGATACCATGGCAAGGATGAGTGTTTTGAGCCATGCGATACTACAAGCTTGGGGAAATCCTCCTGTGGAAATGACTCGTTTGAATGTGATGCTGGCCAATGGCATTAAAGTTAGGCCATTCAAGGTCGTGGAAGGACTGGCTGATGAAAGATAGAAGGTATCCAGTTCTCAATCAACTTCATTTTTATGAAGGGCTGGATTGTGACATATTGCTAGGCAAATTGGATGAGAGGAGCATGAGTGATTAAATTGGGATAATGGGGTAATGTTCTTTGGGAATCAAACAAAAGCAATTTGTAAAGAGATGGATACCTAGATGACCTCAAATTTTGACCTAGATTCCATCTTGGTAGTGTTTCAAGGGGGATCAAATAGTAAATCCAACTATGGGTCACTAACTTAGAAGATCTAATGCCCAAAGAATGAATGAGATTGGATGTATGTTCTTGCAACCATCGACTTGCCATTTTTTGACAATGAAGATAATTATACGGAAGTGGTTGAGAAAATGTGTACTTATACAATGGCTATGGATAAATATACACCTAAGTACAATGGCTTTCCCTTAGTGCCATGCTGCATGATGGTTGGGAGCTCAAAGAAGAGATTTCCTTATATGACTATCATATTCTAATAAACAAGTTAGAGCTAGTCTAGTATTTGAAGAGAGTAATACTGAGCAATCCTATAGTCAATCTAAAGCCTCTCAAAGATCTCATGGGATCCCAAAAAGGGAAATGAACCAAGGTGCATGACCTAAACCCCTTATACAATTGGCCCTTCTAAAGAATGAAGAAAACCTCATAATAAATAAGTAAATAGATGATCGGTCTTCAAACCAAGAGGACTTAGATGACAAATACAAGGATTACGACTCTAGGGATGAAACATCTGCTAGTGAAGCAAAAACCATTGATTATGATGTAGGTGGAAGGTTTGGGCCAATTTGGTGATAGTGGAGGTATCACAATCGCTATTGAGTTCATGATTTTGGGCATGCCTACAACTAATGCTTCTGAATTTTTTGGTAACCTTATCCATTTTTAGCTTGCATAGTAGCCTTGGGCATATAATAAGGTCTTGGGAACCCATCATGGACTTGTACTTAGTCATCTATTACTCTTGGTCTACGAGAAGAAAACTTGGGTTTTTTTACCCAAGGGTGAGATTCCAAGTGTTTGGATTTGGTCTTAGGGACCTACTTTCTCTATATAGGTTTTGTTTTGGCCACTTTAATCACAAGCTCTTGAAAATAGTTGTGGACTCAAAGCCACAAGAGACAAATGCATTGCTTATAACAAATGGGGTGATATTCATGGATTGTGACGAATCATAGTTACAACATCTTGAGAGTGTGGACTACAAAAAGGTAAGATTGAACGAAGTTGAGTTGCCAACTCTGCATGAAGTAAAGGTTGAATCAAAACTATGATCTCCTAGTAAGGCATCCTCATCTAATGAGGGATGCAAGTTCAACTTTGAATCCAAATATTTTCAAATTTGGCTACCCCATAGAAATTGTCAATAAATCAAGGTACACACTTCATCAAAGAAGTGATATCTCACTTATTGTTCACCTTCTTTGTTATTCTTGCCACAAATCATCCCTGTACTATCCTCAAGTTAACGACCAAGCTAAAGTGATGAAAAAAATTATGTATATATTCTAACAAAGGTAGTCACAGTGTGTCATGGTGACTAGGACAACAAATTGTTGGCAACTTTGTGGGCATATCAAACATCTTGCAAAATAGCCACAAGACAAGATCCCTTCAAGCTAGCTTATGGAATAAAGGTGATCCTACCAATTGAATACTTTATTTCAAGCCTACAAAATTCTATTCAAGAAATATGAGAAGGTCAAGAAGCTCAGACAAACCATTTTGTGGAACTAGAATGAATCTTGGAAACATGACTCATTGCTACTCATGCACTATGGAAAAGCATGAAAGAAGGCTTGGTTTGACAAACATATCAAACAAAGGGATTTTGAGAAGGGTGACCTTGTGTTGATCTATTCCATCAAAGTTCACAAATTAAAAATAAAGTTTAGTTGGGCCTTTTTGCATATGCCAGATTAGAAGAACAAGCAATGAGGAGTAGAAACATAATAGGGCAAGGAGATTAGGTTCCAATGGAAGTTGCATCAAGAAGTATTACCCACCTATTATTCATTGTATACTTCCCCCCAATAGGATAAAGCTCAGCATGACCCCAGCCTCAACATGGATTTTGAGTACCACAAAGTCAAACAACTCTAGGGTACCCTCACCATGACTAGCTAGGCTAAAGAATCATTAGCCCAACCTAGTGCAATTACTACTAGTCAAGTTTGAAGAATATTAGATGGGAACCCAAACCACCAAGGACTTCAGCCTCATCAACAAACCCAACTAAGGCCAACAAGAAGAATGCCACATCGGCAATCTTGCATGCTAGCATAGCTAAATTCTCATCATCCTCCCCTATGACTGGCTAGGATTGTGCCCATCTTATCATAGACCATCAATAGTATAACTTGTTGCAAACATGGTTGCCAACACAAGTGAAAGTATTGTTGATAAAATTTGATGCCTCGACAATACTTTCATCCTACACACTCATAGCCATTATGAACTATTGGATCTAGGCCTCCTAAATGAGGATATAGCTAAAGCCATCAAAATCCTTTCATGCTCATGGGAGGAATATGAATTTATTTTCACAAAGCACCTAACCATCTTGAAAGAACTAATAGCTACTTACATGATCAAAGAGCAAGCTCTCAAAGGGTAATTGATGACCTCATTTAAACACAACTATGTAGGGACCACACAAAAAGACCTAAATGAATTAAATAGCTTAGCCAAGTGTGAGTCCCCATTTTTGCAAAAGTGGTTTTTTTAAATGCTCACAATGGGAAAGTGTCGACTACCATATTAGGACTAATGTTGAGTAGTGACGCAGAGTCATGACAACTAAATATGATCCCATATATGTTGCCCCAACATTATTTTGAGTGCTTACTCTAACTCAAAATTGATTGTTGAAAAAACACATTATGCTACAAGGCTTGGATCGCATTGTAAGTGAGGGGGAGCTTCATATTGCCAATCACATAGGTTTGTGAGATTTCTTCATAGATGTCCTCACCTACATTACACATGTTGGCATCAAGCATGTGACATGGATTGTTATGCATTAATGGAACATAACCCTCACTTTTACGATTGGCTATTGCGATAAGAACCACCAATAAACCACTGCCCCTCACGATTGGCCGTTTACCTAGCCAACGCTGTGATGGTGAAAAAATAGGGTATATATTCCCAAACCCCACCCATCTTGTACATAATTACTTTTAATTTAAACATGGTCACTTAATTTTGCATCCATTTACTTATTTAATTTTTAAAAATAGAGAAAAAACTTACACTATGGAAGATCTCCATGCCCAACAACTAACTATACAATGCTAGGAAGAATTTCACATTTTCACAAGGGGGGGGGGATGGGGGGTAACAAGGCATGGAAAAAGTCAAATTTTTTGTTTTTAAAGGCATCAATATCTTAAATCAAGTTTTCTCAAAATTTCATGCATTGAGAGGGCACTAGCATCTAAAATATAGTCAAGTGTTGCAAATTCTCTGATTTTGTTTTCTAGTTATGGCTCTTATCAATGGAAATACACTAAGAGAAAGGTCAAAATTAGACAAGGTTATCCATGAGAGGCAAGCCAAGCCCCAAATACCCTTCACAAAGGATCAACAAGTTGAGTATAGCTTAAACTTGGATGTTTGGAGGGACATAAACATAAGATACAAACAAATTTAGAACACTTGACCAAAATAATAGCATGGGACCACAAGCTAAGGAGTTAGTGGAGCTATGCACCCTTGAGAAATATGTCCAAAAATTTGAAGGAAAAGTGAACCACCTAAGGTGCACATAGTTCTTGAACAACTATGACCACATTAAAAGAGTTGGCACTATTATTATGAAGATAAGTGAAGGCCTAGAACCTGTAGAGGTACCCTTATGTGTGCACGTAGTTCTTGACCACTATGACCACATTAGAAGAGTTTTCATTGTGATTATGAAGACAATTGAATGCCTACAACCTATAGAGGTACCCTTATGTGTGCACATAGTGCACAAAGCTCTTGACCTACCAAAGCACTTGGAGAAAGTTCCCAAGAAAAAAATAGGCATGGATGTAAAGTTTACATTTTCCAAACAATAAATGGGCAATGATGGAATCAAGGGTGAAGCAAATCCCAACCCATCCTTGAGGATGTTGATGAAGCTAGTGCACACCCTGTTGTGCAGTACTAGCACAACTCTACCATGAATAGGATCCATGTGGGGTTGTTTGAAGACATTGTGATAGGAAATATAGAGAAGACGGATCTCAACACCTACACTAGGAAAACCATACATGCCATAACCAAAGCTCTAGGGCTCAATATAAATTTTAAAAGACTCAAATGATGTGATAGTAGGAAGCAAGAAACCAATAAGAGGAAAAAGCATCAAGGAAGGTGATCCTAGTAGGTTTTGGAGGAGTGCTCACAACCATCATTGACAAAGCTCTCAAGGATCCTAACATATGAAGGAAATAATAATGGGTGTGAGAAAAGGGAGCCACAATAGAATTTATACAAGAGGTGACCTCAAAAGCAAAGGAAATGACTATCATAGTAGATGAGGAGTCCCTACCACAAGCAATGGAGGAGGATGAAGAAGCATTTTAGAAATAGTACTACAAAGAAACCCAAAGGAGATTGGTCACCCACAAGGAGGCTAGTAAGACAACGTCTTGTGCATCTACTAAACAAGGTTAAACACAATAAGGCAAAGCTTTCCAAACCCACAACCCTGGAAAATGGTGCACACACAAAGATAGAGGAGGAAAGAAAAAAAAGAGTTAAGGAAGCTCAACAAGTTGGAGACCACATAGAAGCAAAAACTTGAGAAAACAAAGTTATGAGAGATGCCTAGAGATGATAAACAAGAAAAAGGCAAGAGAAAGACTTCCAGCAAGGGGTGCAAAAAGAAAGACGCTTCTAAGAAAGATGGGGCATAGGAGAAGGTAGCATCAAAAGATGAGGGTGTTATAGAAAAAGTCTTGGAGGAATCCAAAAGAACAAAGGTTGAACAACAAGCCAGGCTCTAGAAAGAAGAAGATGAGTTAAGGAGGAAAGTGGTGAAAGACTACAACTTGGCCATTCAAAAATTAGTTGAGCAACCAAGTACAGCTGAGAAGCTAGCTACATGGATCCACCTCACCCCTCCATGCCTAAAGTAGGCTCAAGCAAGAGTGTCAACAACAAGTATGGAAGCACAACTGGTGTAGATGCTCTCAAGCAAGACAACAACAAGGGGACAACACGGGGAAGTAACCCATCTAGACACTACCATCCACTCTATCTCCACAAAGGGAATTGACCTTACCACCCACCTTGATAAAAGGAGGTAGCCAACTAACATGGGAGGAAAGGTTCCATAGACTACTAGAGCCCATGTTCCCAGCCACGTTAGGGAAAAAGGTAGAAGAGCTAGCTTATAGGGTAAAAAAGAGTGGCAACACAATAGGCAAAGTCAGAAAAAAGATCCCAGAAGCTACCTAGATTAGAAAGCGTATCCATCCACATTCCATGTCTCACTCGAGGTCTTGCTCAAGACTTAGACAACCTCCTCAAAACATGGGAAAAGCAAAGGGACCAAAAGAAATGAGAAATGAAACAAAATGGTGCTTTCCCTAGAGAAAGAAAAAGAGAACTTTGTGGCTTTACCAATGACAGATCACCAAGGATTTTTGCAATCTTAAGGTGGAATTAGCTACTTTGATGGGAAGAGGTACAAAGGGTCCAAAACATGAGGAAGCACTACAATTGTACAACCAAGAGAAAGAATACATGTAGAAGCTAGAAGCCCAATATGTGATGCCCTACAAACTATAGCACAATCACAAGGAGAGTTAAACATACATGCTCAACAAATAAATCAGATAAAGAAAGAAGAAGAGGAGGCTATGCAAGTGAAGCAAAGATTTATCTAAGGTGGTTAAGTAATGGGAAGAAGCAAATCATCGTAACCAAGAGTGTCTTAAGAAGAAAATTGCAACACCTCAAGAAGGAGCATCTTAAAACACTAGATACCCTAACAAGATGACAAGACAAAGGTTTGGAGCAAGAAAGGAAGAAAATCAACCAGACAAAGGAGCTAAGTATGGAAAACCATCCAAGACTTAGCCCTTGGGCTAGCAAAAGTAGGTCATGAAATAAATGTAGCCGCTAATAGGGACAATGTGGTCAAAACAATCATGAAAATACAATAGAGAAGCTTCAACCAAACCTTATTATACATCACAAATCTAGGGGAAGAAAATACAATTGAAGAACTAAAAAGGAAATCGTAAATTGCCAAGAAGGCTCTCCAGAATAACATGGAACCATTACATCAGCAACCTGAGCACAAACCCACCAAGGATAAGGTCATCTGGCAACTCATGGAAGAAGGGTTCACAAGTGAGGAATTAACCAAGCTAGGATTCATCAATCTGGAAGAGCATGCCTTATTACCACCAACACTTGAGGGAGAGGAGTGAGATATGACCAACATTCATCAATCTGGAAGAGCATGCCTTATTACCACCACCACTTGAGGGAGAGGAGTGGGATATGACCAATATTTAGAATCCATACCCCCAGAACCATCAAACATGGAATACTCAGTGATGAATCTACCTCCTTTGATATAGACTTGAATCCTAATACAAGGCGTCACCCCAGCATGTGCTTGATGCACCATTCCTAAAAGGGAAAGAAGTTGTGACTACTCACTTGAGAGAGGAAATTCTAGATGTGGGAAGACAAGAATCACATGATGTGCCAAAGTCCTTTACTTTTACCCTATCCTAAAAACGCAATTTGTTGCTTCCCAAAGTGTTCTACAATAGGTGATCAAGATAGGTCACACCTTGAGGAATCTCTAGCTTGACCAAAAAATACAAAACCTTGACTTATGGTAGCGGGAGGAGGATTATTGGCACAACAAAGTCCTAGAAGCACCCAAGAAGGTGCAAGGTTTTAGGCACAACTTGCTTGGAGGAAAACTATCATGGAACCTAACAACAAAGCATGGATGGATTTTTGCACTGTCCCTTCTATGGAAAGAGGAAATTCCACTTACCAACCATGCCCCTAAAAGTATGTCCTAGAGTATGATCTAGACACCCACGATAGATATGATTTTCCCCTTATCTTCAACATCAAATCCAAAAACCCCTAAGATAGCCTCAAATTCTAAGGATAAGATTTGGTGTCTTCATTTTGAAAATTCTTGGATAACTTCTTAAACTATTTAGACCTAGCCTTTTGCCAAAAGTGGATGCAATGGTGGAAGCATGGAAAACTACTATAATAGATTGTTGAACATAAGAGACAAGGGAAAAGAGAAACACTACAAAAGAAAAAAAACATTTCACAAATAACTTAGAAGCAAAGAGATGCTCAAGAAATAGAAACCATATACCAAGATATGAGACTGTACAAATCCAACATGAGTCATTGGGTGTCAAGGCACCAGGATGACTTGCTCCCTCTCTCCACCAAAACGTAAAGGACTTGAAAGATAATGATTGAGGAAGAGGAGCCCCAATATATAGGCATAAAATATACCTCAAATAAAGGTTGGTTGGCCAACTTAAGGCTAGTCGATTGGCATTAAAAAGGCCAAACTAACATGAAATGTCCACCAAAAAATGCCTAAAATAACTACAATCTGCCCAACCCTAAATGGCATGCAGAAACTCACACATGAATTGACATATATGCTAATAACTTCTCTCAGATCATGGGTGATCTAGTACAATATAATGATACAATGATAAGAACCCAACATTGGCTATACAACAATAGCGACCAAAAGAGAACCATGGATATCAATGTAGGGAGTGGCTATCCCATCATTGAGATGCATCGGAGATATTCTAATGGCGATGTCAATTGTACCAACTTCTAAAAACAGAGAAGAATCATAGCAGCTCTCAATATCTATCTACAATGTCTTGTAGTAGCATACAATACCCTTTTGTTAGAAAATGCCTTTGAACATATGTGACCATGGATTCCCCACCTTTGGCAAGTCCACCAAAGTCTCCCTCATGTGATTGGAGAGTTGTGAGGGATGATCGCATCACCTATACTAGCAACCTGGAAGGGAGGCCCCTACAACCATTTTCGAGATCACATAGCTACCTAGACCTAGACCTAGAGATGAGGAAAACTCGCTGAGAGAGTCATCACCCTTTGTCACTATCCACTCCCACTCCTATCATAAAGCTACTAATATCCTACAATCCTTTCAGAGGTGTCCCTTCTTGCCATAATAATAGTACTGAGACTTCTTCTTCTTCTATCGTATAGCACCCCTCTCAAAAACTTCTTTTAGAGGTGTCCCTTCTTGCCATAATAATAGCACTAAGGCTTCTACTTCTTATGTTGTATAGCACCCCTCTCTGAAACAAGAATATCTAAAGCACCAAGAGATAGCATCCTCATTAAAAACTAAAGTTGAACACAATAAGTCTCCAACATAACATTGGTAGATCAATAAAGAATTTTTGCATGCTAACCATTAGGAAGAGATGCTAAAGGAGCCATGATAAGGAAGATACAAAGAAGATGAGGAGAGGAAAGCCATCTTGAGGGATAAAAGGAGACCAAAAATATAGACTCACAAGGATTGCATGAGTTCAAAATAATAAAGAAAGCACATAGAGAAAAGGGCAATAGTAACTAGAGTCTAGTGATAAGAACACGACAATTAGATGTATATGAGCACTCTCTAAATCTTAGCAAAGTATAATAAAGTGAAAAAAATGGACCAAACACACCCAAAACTAGCCCAAAATACTATAACCTAGCCTTGCACAAAAGCAAAAGAATAGAACACAGAGACTAATCAGTAAAACGTAGTCAATAACTACAGTAAATGCAGTCAACCTATAGGAAAAAAAGTCTCCTCCCCCAAAACGTAAAGGAAAAAGGGTCAGTTAACAAGTCCCCAACCCTAAAACAGCCCAATAAACTATAATGCAGATGTAGACAGCAAAATGTTGAGAAAAATAGGAGAAAGCAAGTTGAAAATGAGAAAAAGATGGTCGCCCATGCTAGAAATCAGCTGCACAATATAGAGCAAGTCCAAAGAGTGGACAAAAAAATCATATTGCAAACTTGCAGTAGCATTAAATAGCAACAACACAACTATGATCCTAAAATCTAATACCATGATAGAAGTGGATGCAATGATGGAAGCATGGAAAACTGTTGTTGTAGACTGCTAAACACAATAGATAAGGGAAAAGAGAAACGCTATAAAAGAAAATACCACGGCACAAAGAACTCAGAAGCAAAGAGATGCTTAGGAAATGGAAACCATATACCAAGTTATGAGATGGTACAAATCCAACGTGAGTCACTGACTATCAAGGCACCAACACCACTTGCTCCCTCTCTCCATCATTCAAAACCTAAAGGAGGTGAATGACAATGATGAGGAGGAGGAGCCCCAAATATAGGCATAAAATATGCTTCAAATAAAGGTTGGTCGACCAGCATTAATGATGGTCAACTAACATAAAATATACCAAACTAATGTGAAATGTCCATCAAAAAATGCCTAAAATAACTACAATACGCCTAGCCCAAAATGGCATGCACAGACTCATACATGAATTGACATATCTGCTAATACCTTTTGTCACCACCAATAACTATCTCAAGCTACTTATCATGCTATCAAGAAATAAGTAGAGAACTATAAAGGAGGAAGGACTAAACCCCCTGCTTTTATATCAATGTATGAATAGACAAGTATACCATGGTGCGACTCATCCTTCATGCCACTATGTTGTTACAACCAATTGTCTAAATCTACTAAACGATATGGATGAGAGCTTCTTCACCAATTGCAACCACCCTTTCTTGCTTGCCATTTGAGTGGAAAATTGGATTGTCATGAAGAGATACCTCATTAGTAAGGCCTACTTGGAGTGCTCGTTCAAGTCACTTCTCTTGCCTAAGTAAGACAAGGAAAAGGACTAGTGTAAAAAATGCCTACCACATGAGAGATAGAGAGAGAGATAGAGATAGATAGAGAGAGAGAGAGAGAGAGAGAGAGAGAGAGAGAGAGAGAGAGAGAGAGAGAGAGAGAGAGAGAGAGAGAGAGAGAGAGAGAGAGAGAGAGAGAGAGAGAGAGAGAGAGAGAGAGAGAGAGAGAGAGAGAAAGTTTTCACATCCCCACATTCACACAAGCACCCAAGGGTCCTTTATTTGAGGGTGTCTAGTAATTCTAACCAGCTAGCTCCATCCTAAAATCCCTAGCCCTTTCCCCCACTCTCATTCAAGGTCCTCAATGGTAGAGAACCCCAAGGAAATGCAAACTTATCACCTTGAATGTCACATCACATGCACACACACAAGTCTTAACTGATTGGGTCCTCAAGTGTGGGATAAGCATAAGAACTCATCATGCCAACTCCTACTTGCACTTTCCATCTCCACCATATCATACATCATACGCTACTTTTCCTTGCCAGTGTCCTCAAAGCAATGTTACCTGTTGATCCCTTTTAAGCTTGGTTTCAAAATAATAGATAGATTTGGGGGGGGGGGGGGGGGGGGAGGGAACTTGTCTAGCCAATGTCTACCCAAAAACTACTTTTAAGCTTGCTTTAAAAATAATAGGGAGATTTGGGGGGGAGGGATCTTGTCTATCTACCCAAAAACTATTTTATCTTCTGTTTGACTCAAAGGCCCTAGCTCTCAAGATCCTGAGTCAAGGACAATGGATTATATGAAATTCCCCACTCACACTTTTCAAACGGTCCCCAACCCACACGGTCACAAGCCAACTTAAGATTCATGTTTGGGTAGAACTCCTAGACTTGCCAATGTGGTTACACCCATGTCTCAAATAGATAATTTCCCCAATAGGTCGCATCTTAGGGCAGAGACCTATAGACATAGTTAATCTCAAATGGCATCCTCGGAAGAAGTGGATCTAGTTGAAGGACTCACAAGCACATTGATTATTACTGACCATTGAGGTGACTATGTTATGGACCAACCATTGGTTTATAAAACCTACCAAACTCATGTTTTAAGTGCCATAAATAGGTTCACTTCATAAATGATTGCTAGAAGTTGAAACCTCTAGAATCTACCAAGGAAACAACTCCTAAAATTGCCAGAGATGGCTTCTAAATAGTAGAAAATTGTAAGCCCAAAAATCCTAAACTACATGTGCCAAAACCAATTAGAATTTAAAAAATAATAAATTATCCCCCCTTCTTTAAGATTTAGCCAATCCTGAAGACTTCATCTCTCTTAGAAATACTTAAATTATGCCCCTAAGGAAGTAGTCATGACAAATGCAAAGGAAGAAAAACTTCCTCCTTGACTTCTAAAAACAAAGGCAAATCCCATATCCTAGGAGACCTTAACTCTATAGTTAAATGTAGGTATTCAAAAGTAGGGGTTGTCTCCCCCTCCTCGCAAACCAAAGTAAATGGCGCTAAGGGTAAAATCAACAAAAAGAAACATTGATTATGAAGAATCTCAAAATCATCTCTTACAACACTAAGGGTCTCTCAAACCTAGTACAACCAAAAGTTATAAAAAGCTAGCTCAATCAGAATGCTTTGACACCCGGCTATCTATGCTTGCAAGAAATAAAATCATCCATTCATGCCCTTACTAAAAACATAAAAATTATTTTGACTAATTATGATTGGCATTTTACTATTCACAAAAAGGGCAATGGTGATGTACCAAGCAGGATTAGTAAGTACCACTCTAAGATGGTAAAATGAGTTCGTATTAACCCTCATAATCAATGGGTGGGTGTTATTTTCAAGGTTGAAGAAAATTTTCCATAATTTCCATGTATTCTTTTTTTTTAATGATTAATAAACCTAACATCTGGGCATCTCTCAAAGCTAACATGGTAGAAAACATCCAAGATATGTTTTAACAAATAGAATAGGCAATTGCGAGTAGAGAAAAAACTCTTGGTCTCAACTAAATTTGGAACATAGTTTATTAGAAGATAATAATGAGGGTGATTCACATGTTCCAACAAAGAAAAGGGCTTTGCCCTTAGGGAAGCAAGACTAGACAAAGCTTATGTCTCTACAGGTCTTTATTCCACTTTCATTGGCTCAAATACTAAGGTGTTTAGGCATCTTGCATTGTCAAACCACTTCCCCATTGAGCTAACCCTTTCCCCCAATAATCACAATTTAGTCAATTCAATTCCACGTTGATCTCAAACTATTCAAACTTAGGGTTGTGAGGGATAGTAGTCATAGCACATGGGGTTGGGCCTTCTCCTCTTACATGTCTCCTACTACAACATGTGTAGAAAGCCATTAAAGACACTCAAGTCCTTCTTAGGCACATCAAAAAGAGTATTACCACTCATAGGAAAGAGCTGAGATCCCAAAAGTATGTTGAATGCATCATCCTAGAAGATAGAGTAAAATAGGTATATCTTGAGGCTCATGATAATATTTTGTGACTAGAATTAGAACTTAAATAGGGGGAAGATCTAGAAGCTGAACAAATGCTACTATTTACCAAGTCATGGTGGGTAGGAAATTTTGATAGACCCACTAAGGAGACATTTTGACTCCTAAAGAAAAATAAGGAGAGAGAATCACTACCCCTTTTGATCGATTCCAATGGTAACCTAGCAAAAAACCAAGAGTAGAATCTATCAATTGTCTCTGACTTTTATTACAGCATCTTCAACACTACTTCCCCCCATGGTTAAGAAAAAACCAATGTTAAAGTCAAAATTTCTTGATGCAAACTAAGAGTTATCCCTAATGAAATTGCTATCCTCTTTGATCAAGAGTTGACCCCATATGAGCTTGAAGACCCCATATGAGTTGCTATCCTCTTTAATCAAGAGTTGACCCCATATGACACTATCAACAAGCTCAAAAATGGGAAATCCCCAAGACTGGATGATCTCCCCAATGAGTTTTTCAAGGAATTCAAGGAGTACTTAATTAACCCACTCTTAGCAACATGGCAAGAATCTCTATCATTCAAAGCACTTCCTCGTTGCCTTAATGCAGGAGTAATTAAACTCATCCACAAACGGGATAATAAAACCCAACTAGCTAATTGGCAACCTATCACATGTCTTACATCTACATGCAAGATTTTTGCCAAAACACTAGCAAGAAGAATTAGTGGACACCTAGATAAATGGATTAAACAGGAACAAAAGGGGTTTATCAAAGGCCAATATATTTTAGGTGCCATTCTTGGACTATGGGAAGGGCTTGAGCATGCATAGTCAACCAAACAAGACATTGTATTCTTCAAAATTGATTTTGACAAGGCCTATGATAGATTGGAGTGGGATTTTATAATCCAACCCCCCTCCATTGTATGGGCTTTGGGAGAAAATTTTTAAATTTTGTGATGATTCTATACACATTTTTTGACTAATGGTCACCTTACCCCTCCTTTCCCTCTGAGGAAATTCATCAAACAAGGCTACTCGCTTCCTCCACTCCTCTTTTCTATTGCTGCAAAATGCCTTGGGGTGGTTGATTCAAATAAAGGTAGAGGTTAGCAATATCAAAGGAATTAAATTGTTGAGCTCTAATAGACAAATGACCCTAAATCTCTTTGCAAATGATACTAATGGCACAATCCATAATGGCAATACCTCACTCTCCTCCTTCTGGAAGTGCATTTAGGAGTTCTCTTTAGCCTCAAGATCCTTACGCAATCCTGCCAAAATAGGGATAAAATCTACCATTACCCCTCCACCTGATTGGCTTGTTCGTAAAGGATGCTCAAATATTCCAAATGGGAAAATATTCCAACTATAGGGGATTCCCATGGGCTTTATGGTCTCTCAAAACCAAAGATGGCAATGGGTAATGGCACACCTTAGGAAAGAGTTAGACTTTTGGAAGGGTTTTCAAGGAAACCTTTCAAGACGTGCAATTTTCCTAAAACAAATTTTAATTGCCTTTGTGATATACTTCCTCTCCTATCGGTTGGAGACCACCTACCACAGCTCTCAACGAGCAAAAAAACAATCTGTAGGGATTTCTTTGGGGCTCCAATGCAAATAGCTATAAATTCCCAAGGTAGCATGGAGCAAGTCTTTTAAGGCTTCTACATTTGGAGAAAATGGCTAATAAATTGGCATCCAAATGGATCATTAGAAGCATAGGTCATGCTTCAAAGGACTAGGTAATACAACTACACAAAAGTGTGCATCAGTTTGCCCTTCAAGATTTACCCTGATGGAAACAACTCTCTATAGTCACTGACACCCTTTGCCCAAGTCTTGATTACATTGTGCGAAGCCTCCCCTTTAGTTAAGAGCATTTGGGAAACTTGGTTTAGGAAAAATGCCCTCCCACAGCATAAGAGGGTAAAAAGTATAAACAACACTCTTTCTTGAATAATAAGGTAGCCCTCATTCACTAACTAGGAGGAGACGGTTGAATAAGGCTCTTAATCCCTATTTTCTTGAGGTTAACCATAAATCTTGATGTAAGAAAAAATTTTGAAACGCACTTTTAGAAGGATATAAGGAACTTTTGATTATTTTTTCATTAGAAAAATGTGGACTCAAAAAGAGCATTTAGCTTAGGATTTAATGACTTTGTCAGTTATATGAGATTTGAGGTGGAATAATAGGAGAGGGGGTGATGTGCACATTATATCCACTTCCTTTTTTTAATTGGGACTACCACTTATAGGCTTGTCCCTCTATGTGCCCTTTACGGCTCTCCACTTGATTGCCCCCATGTCAAGTGGGTCTCGGTGGGTATCTAAAAAGAGAGCTTAATTTGGGAAAAAATTTCCCTCTCTAGAAGTGGCTTTTCTTCCCCCAAATCTTCTTTTTATGTCATGTATTGTCAAGAAAATCATTTTTAATGTCTTTTTCCAAAAAATGCTTCTAGTTTGGTCATTCTCTTACCTCCACTCTACAAATTTTCTCATCGAATCACTCCTTCTATGCTCACATACCCATAGCCACACAGTCACTAATATCTTCTATACATCCCCCGACTACTCATCTTCTTCCATCTCCATTTTTAGGTTTGTGCCAATTTGGAAAAGCTTCAAGATCCTACATGACATTCATAGTTCACTACAATTTGGAAAAGCTTCAAGATCAATGGGTCTTTCATGGTTTGTGCCAGTTTAGGTTTTTCCTTATATCTTCAGAAACCACTTATACACATCATTTTCCCTCCATGTTCATTTGTAAGGACATAATGAGGAATTTTAGTTTGAAGAAGGATGGGATGAGGTGGGTGAGGTACACAAAGGCGGTATCTTTTCGTGTAGAGTGGTACATAGTGTTACCTTTCATTGCTTAATTGCACCTTCATCATTATACAAGTGCTTCCATTAAGATGAAGAAGGAAGGCCAATGGATTCCATTCACATGGGATAAGCATTTGAGATACAAACTTATATGCCAAGTTGAATGCTTGAGTCAATCATAGTCAATGATTGTTAGAGCTAGCTAAATCTACGAGAGCATCTTTTATTGATAGGAAGCATAGGTATAGAGAGCTTTAACTTTTCAATTGGTGGAAGAAAGGTGAGCTTGTTTAGTATCAACATTCTTTTTTTCAAATTGAGATTTATATTTTGAAACTTTTTTATATATTTTTAAAAAAAGATGGTCAAAAGAATATAGAAGAATGATGTGGTATCAAGCACTTTGCAACAAGTCAAAATTTGTGTTGAGATAAATGATGTATCAGAAATTCACATTGAATAGATTGATGTTCTAACTCTTCAATCTTTCCTCTCTATAACATTCATTGCATTTGCCTGCCCCCCCCCCCCCCCCCCAAATGGATCACATTGCAAGTAGATCAGACCTCTTAGATATTATGATACCATCTTGTGGCATACTCCAAGCTTATAATACCCTCTTAGATACATGATGACCACCTTTGAGAGTTCGCTATGTTATTTTAGGATTCTAATTGAGGATTAAGTGCCTTGTGATCTCCTTAAGTGTATCAACAACATGAAGGAATTTTCCAAAAAAGTAAGTTGTTTTTGTGAAGATTACACACTTGCCTTATTTAAGAGGCGCACCTCTCATGAGGTTAGGGAACATGGAAATGATCAAAATAGCATTAACTTCCTCTATTGAACAAGCATCATTATCTTATGATCAATGAAGGTGAGGACTCCCCTCGAGTTTATAGTGATTGTTGAAGAGTGGGTGGAAGGTTTTCTTGAAAGATACTCTTGACCCAAATCCTTTATCATTGGACAAGGCAAAAGAAGAAGTTAAGAATATAGAAGAAAAAAAAACCCTAGACCTAATGGTTGATGGAGCAATAATGGCTATGGACACTAGATTGGGGAGTAGCTTGGGTGAAGAGAACAACCCCACTATGGTTGATGTAGACTTTTTCATTAATAGCATGAGTCTGATCTTAATTGACAATAATGAATGAGAATAAGTTTTTTGGAGTGAGGGAGGATAATGCATGGTTAATGCTGGCAATTGTTGCTAATGAATTCCCCTTGGTATTAGAGGTATAGGGTTTCCTAAAAGATACTCTTGGCCCAAATCCCCTTAGTATAGGGTTGCTAATGAATTCCCCTTGGTATTAGAGGTATAGGGTTTCCTAAAAGATACTCTTGGCCCAAATCCTTTATCATTGGACAAGGCAAAAGAAGAAGCTAAGAATATAGAAGAACATAAAACCCTAGACCTAATGGTTGACAGAGCTATAGTTGCCGTGGACACTAGATTGGATAGTAACTTGAGTGAAGAGAACAACCCAAGTACGGTTGATGTAGACTTTTGCATTAATACCATGAGTGAGATCTTAATTGAAAGTAATGAATTTTTTTTCTCCACCATATGGAGAAGTTTTGTGGAATGAGGGAGGATGATGCATGGTAAATGCTAGCAATTGCTGATGAATTCCCCCTAGAATTAGATGACCTACCCATAGAGTATGATAATCCATGGCTTGAAGATGTCTAGGCCTCAATTATGGCTCTTGGGGATGTCATTTACTTGGGTGAAGTACACTGCAATTGGCCTCTAAGCATTCAAAAGTAGTGCAAGCAATTTTGTGGCAAGTCAGGTACCCCTATAGGATAAAGTGTAGCAAGTCCCTCTAATTGATAGGTCTATGTCAAGTTTGGACTCGAACCCTTGAACATTATTGGCAATGTGAAGAACAAAGGGCCCTAGACCTAATGGTTAACAAACCTATAGTGGTTGTGGACACTAGCTTGGGGAGCAGCTTTTGGGTGAAGAGAACAACCCAACTACAGTTGATGTAGACGTTTGCATTGATAGAATGAATGAGATCTTCATTGACAATAATGAATTTGTTTTTGTCCACCATATGGAGAAGTTTTTTGGAGTGAGGGAGAATGATGAATGGTTAATTCTAGCAATTGCTAATGAATTCCCCCTAGTATCAAAGGACCTACCCAGAGAGTTCAATAAGTCCATGGCTTGAATATGTTTAGGGCTCAATCATGGCTCTTGGGGATACCGTTGACTTGGGTGAAGCATGCTACAATCGACCTCTAAGATTTTAAAGTAGTGTGAGAAATTTTTGGCAAGCCAAGTACCCCTATATAGGATAAAGAGCAACAAGTCCCCCTAATTGATAATTCTATGTCGAGTCTGCTAGACTTAGTCGAACCCTTGGAGATTGCTGCCGATGTGAAGAGGAGGAAGTAAGTATAACAATTGTCTTCCTAAATATTTTATTTTACTCTTCACACTATTATGAGCTAACTTCTTGTCAATGTAGGATGTGCTAAACACCAATGAGTGCATAAGTTGCCAGAGGGGGCGAGAAGCTTTCAAAAAGCATACCTTAATAGTACACTACATTGAGCGGATCTTGACTATCAATATTGCTATCATACATGTCTTCTTTATTTTGAACATGTGGGCTTAAATTTCCATTTTGAAGGCCCTATTGAGGGTGCCATGCACTTCCATAAAATGTGCCCAAGCTAATTCTTTTCAAGAAGGAGCTTATGAAGCACGTATTTGGCACAAGCCTATGTGGGAGGGTGCTACAAGATGTGGATAAGGGTGTTGAAAGGGTTGTAGGGGTGAGCAAGGGAGCCATGGAGCAAAGGGAGCACTTGGTTACTAAAGTGGCTCAATGCATTCCCATCTAATCTCAATACATTTTTTGGATTTTTAAAATAATTTTCTTACACTTCACCTTCATTGGTAGGCAAGATTGTGTGTGCATCTAAGTGACGAAATAAGGGCTTAATTTTGTTAAAAATATAAAGCAAAAAAATTATTATTTGAGTGTTTGGATGTGCCAATTTTGGTCTAAATTAAGGAAAAATGAAAAAAAAAAGGCCCAATAGGCCGTAGACACCCTAATGATGCCTCAATGCATGAACTATAGTGGTTTCTTAATAGTTCACACATCATAGTGGGCATGGGATGCCTTGGGCCTCTAGTTTTTTTTTTTTTTTCCAATTTTTTCATTTGAGTGCAAAACTCCCTCATTTGATCACTCAAATAACAAACTTCTCCACTTCATTTTTTAAATGTATTTTTTTGGTTAACAATCGTCATTAACATTGTTATTATGCTTAACACATAAATTTGGTTTGTAAAAAACATTAATATTATTCTCACATTGAACATTTAAAAAATTTTACAATAGAGAGATCATACATAAAATATATTTGTATCAATAAGAAATATACAAAGGGTGTCTTTTTCCACGACTCATATAATTTTTGGCAATAGTACAAAATTTATTTCATCTTTAGTTGCTTGATTATTTCGTGGCCATACTTGCGCACCCTTACAACCCTTTCAACACTCACCTTAGGTATATCGATCTCATTCTTGGGCATGTTAATGTCATTATCCCCTTCCTTCATATCTTCATCTCCACCACCAGTGTTTCCCTCATCAATATTATTGCCCTCACTATCATTCTTGTTGCCTTCATCATCAGTATAGGTGTTTCCCTCTCTCATATCCTCTTGATTGTTATTGTTGTCACCCTCCTCTTCTTGACTTGCTTCTTCATCTTTAGAAGAGTCTCCTTGTTTACAAGCTTGCTTCATCTTCAGAGGAGTCTTCTTGTCTTACTTCTTCATCTTCAAAAGAGTCTTCTTGTTCACAAGCTTTTTTTTTTAACTCCAAGGCTAATTGAGGGAGAGTCTTTGAACCTTTTGGATTCATGAGGGGAGGGTGGACCGCTAAGTGAAGAAGCTATATTAGTGGAGTTGGTCTACTAGGAAAAATTAGGGATCTCCTTGCCTAGCTATGGTGCATTGGCAAATACTTGGCCTTGACCTAGTAGTAGATGTCATTGAATTGTTTGCTTTTGGTGTGGGTCTTGAGGGTGATTCGAGGAGGAGAAGGAAAGATAGAGCAATGGAAGTGTAAAATAATAAGGAATGAACTAAAGAAGAAGCTCTATTTATATGAAACTTACTAAAAAGGGTTTAAGAGAGATTTGCACATGGTTTCACATACATGCCCACTTTGACCCTTCACTTCACCTTATCATATGCCATGTTGCATGTGCATTCACTATAGGCATGCTTCGCCACCTTTCTTTATTACTGGAGCCCCAAGAGAGACACCAAGGAAAAGGGGTTTCTACTACAAGAAAATCTATCTTGTAACATCAACAAGCTTTTATTTCATTCTTTTGATGACCAAAACAAGGAAAAAAAACAAATCTTCACGCATCATCATAAAAGATATCTCCCATGGATTTGATAGAATCAACCATAATCTTCAACATCTTCACAGAATCCATCATAACAAACAAGAACACAAAGGAATACACCATTTTTGAATGGAAATCAATCACATATTACTCATCTTCATTGTCTTCATAATTTTCTCTCTCAATCTCTCATAGTAGATACATTGTTTTGATAGAATTGACTACTCTCTCTCTCTCTCTCTCTCTCTCTCTCTCTCTCTCTCTCTCTCTCTCTCTCTCTCTCTCTCTCTCTCTCTCTCTCTCTCTCTCTCTCTCTCTCTCTCTCTCGCTCAATGGTACATCATCTCCTTACTACAATACTCAAGAATGGCACTTAATAATCCTTCTTAGATCGTGGATGCACCTCCCAAGAGGTATGGGAGGTATGAAAGGGCACCAGAGCCACTACAGTGTCTCTTCATAGCTCACTACTGTCACTGTCACTTCAGTCTTCTCTTCAGTCTTCAACAGGCTGCTTCTTCCATTTTTTTTAGCTCTTTTGAACGTAGATTTATCCTTTCCAAAATTTAGAAAACTTTTTCACAGTCACACATACATTCTACAGAACACTTACAAAAGATCTACTAAACTGAACTGAACAGGAACAGAGCAGAGACAAAGTAGAGACAGAGGCTCTACAGAAGGTCTATAGAAGGTCATCAGAGAACAGCAGATCCTCATAACTCATACTAAAACCATTACAAACTATCAAAAACTATTCAATAAGCTTTCAAAAGACCTCAACCTTCATCAATCATCAATCCATGCTTCATATAGAAGAAAATCAGAACAAAACAAAAGCTAAACAGAAGGTATCAGAACCAATTAGAACCTCAACAGAACCTATCAGAACATCACTTTCATATTTTCACTAAGAATTATCATGAGCTTCCAAAACATAATCAATATCATCCAAAACACTCTCAAACACTTCCAAAACAACCAATCATCACTCAAAATCCATCAAAAATCAACCATTCAGATCTCAAAAACAACAAAAATCGATCAAAAATTCTATCTTTTTCCACTCTCAACATATCCCCATACTTAGAAAGGAAGCGTCTTCGCGATCTAAGGAAAAGAAGAATGTAAGTTCAGTAAAAAGCTCAATTTGAGTTTTTTTAGCATCTTTAATAATCACCCAAGCACGACCCCAACTTATCACCTATATCTAAGAAAGAATACAACTAAAGGAAAACATCGTTATTCATTAACACATCTTATAAACAATAGAAAGTCATGATAAATTTGTAAAGGATATAAGAGGTTCCTCAACTTTGCATCGTAGGCATGCCATCCGCCATTACCATTAGTATCAATAGTCAAAAAGAGAGCTCTCAAACAAATTATTCAACCAGCATGAACTCATCACATAAAAATTAATACATCATAAACACAAAACAACCATCTGAATGGTACCTCCAAAAAATATATCATTAAGAAGCATAGAAGATACATTAAGGGGTATCAATGAAGATGATCCCTCTTGAAAGCTTGATGATTACGAAAGTGATCCATGGATAAAGACTCGTCTACAAAAGAATTTGGAGGATTCTGAAAGAAATGAAGGCAGCACATCCGTTCTAGCAAAACAAGGTATCTGCTAGGTAAACAAAGGACATGAAAATATAGGACATCAAATCAATGTTCACATTGACATTCATACAAAGCTTGGGAATGGCCTTTTAATCGTTATGGGAATGCCTATGCATATATGCTAGGTACCAAGCAAAATGGGCTGTCAATTTCACTGAAGGATCTAGAGATTGTGAATATTGTTGGGAAAAATGGAGATAATTTTGGTACGGTTGACTAGCACTTGTCCAATCTCATGGAATTAATGGCCAATTAATATGTGGTCCCATGAGAGAATCAGTTGAGCTCTATCCTCTTCATCTTGGAATATGCTAATCAAATCCTTCATACCCACTAACCAACTTAGGGGATTGAGAAATAGAAGTGGTAGGAGATGGAAGAGGAATGAGTAAAAGAGGATGAAGAGATGGGTAGGCAAAATCATAAAATGAGGAATAAGCTAAAGAAGGATTAGCTGAAAGTTTAGGTGAATCAATTAGGAAAGGTGTTAATTGATAAGTAGGAAAAGTAGAAGGTATATGGATAGATGGGGAAGGACAAGGCGGAGAAGGGGAAAAAACTCAATCTTCAATGAAAGAACAATAGGTAAAGATTGGAATTTGAGGAAAACCCTGAGGTTGGAAAAGGAGAGGTAAGAATGCTGCTAAGTTGGATTGATAAAGGGAAAAATAAGCATCATAGCAATGGGCCATTTGTTGATAATACAATAAGCTAGGAATAGAGGGACCTAAAACAGATCGTCGATGGTAGGCATCAAAGAAGGATGAATCAAAGGGATGGTTCTTGGAAAGATAAGCTAAAAGATCCACCCTCAATTGGTTAGTGTTCTGCACATGAGTAGAGGCTGTATTCTGATGTTGGTTCAGGACTACAGAATCAATCATTGAATGCCATAAAGTGTCAGAGCAAGTAGCCACTTTAGAAGAATAGCACTTGAATATTTTATCTATCCTCAACTCCAAATGGTTGATATACAAGGCAGCTTTTAAGACCACATCCCCTATATACCAAGCCAGATCTACATCATCTGGAATTAATACATCACCTTATAGATACATATAAGATAGCAGCATGGTATCCGTCATCACAAAATCTTCAAAGACCATATGGTCAACTTTTGTCAATAAATCAGAAGACCATGCTCCACTCCAACTATCCTCCGGAAGAGGGAGATACATCGTTGAGAGCTTAATATAGAAGGCCAACTTTTGCAGCTGATAGTGGATAAAAAAAGAATGGTTGGGAGGAACATACTCCTAAAATTGCTCAAATGTAGACCATAATAAATCCATCTTGGACTACAATCTTTCCACTTTAGCTTGAAATAACGAACATAATGTGGCTTGTCTTTGGAAAACTGCCAAGTCCTGCTGAGATATAGAAGGAATCATAGGGACATTGGGACTAGGAGGAATGGACCGTGATTGCACTAGTTGGTCCTTCAACTGTTATATCTGGGAAGCTTGGGATTCCACTGTATTGTGAGCACTTTGCAAAGCTGACAGTTTCGTATCCAGAAGAGTCTTAAACTCTTGAGCTTCTTTGGACATTTTATCTTTCTCTTCCGAAACTCTTGTGACCTCTGACTGAGCTTCTGCTAACTGAGTTTTCAAAGAAGATATTTCTTCTCTCTAGATCTCAATCATTTGTGTCTACTACTCCATCTGTTTAAACAGATCGAAAAGAGTGTCTTTAGAAAAGGCTAACTCTATGGTTGCCTTATGCATCTGATCTTTGGATTGCATCAATTCCTCATAAAAAGAAGTATATAACTGTTGAACACAAGCTATCTCTTAGAGTTCAATAGAACTTTGGATGTCGTTACAAAGGAAAGGAATGGCATCCCCTATCGCTAAGCTATTCAGCGAAGGAACTGATATATCCAAACAACCCTCTCGATGTGCCTTGAATAAGTTGTTGCATGTGAGGTAGGCAGGGAGGTCACTTCCAGAGGTAGCAAGAACTGACATTGAAGGAATGACTAGTGGAATTTTCTCTGCTACACGCTTCAAGCACTTCCGCTGAATGACATACGGAGGAGGGGAGTCTGTATCCTCTATGTCAATGGGTTCTGAATCTTCTAAAGGTGGAGGGAGAGGGACTGGATCAGATGGAGGAGGTAAAACACCCTTCTTAAGGCCTGAATATGTCAGGAAAGCATATAAATATGAACCATAGGTTACATTGGTAACATTTCCCCTAGTCACCTTGACAAAGTGCTGGTCCATCTTCGTAAGAAGGTAAGTACTCGAGTCAATGGCAACCCCTTTTAAGACCATCTTGGAGGCTATGAAGAGCTTCTTGGACAAATAGTGAGATGGTGTCTTGGCAGGCATGAACCTATCCTGGAGAAATTGGTAGACTAACTTCTAGAGAGGATCAGTGATCATTGAGAAAGACACTCCTAAAGTGTTAATCACCTTCTTGACATCGAGGACCTCTTTAGTATGCTTCTCTAATAGCTTGAGGATCTCTTCATTTGAGAATAACTGTCTAGCTGTGACGAAGGGTTCTCCTTTGTAGGGAAGAGACAAAGCCTTCCCTAACCCTTTAGGTGTCAGAACCATGGAAGTACCACGAACCAAGCCCGATTTCTTATTGTATGACACAAGAAACTCATCACAAAGGGCTGGATCGTCTAGAATCAGAGGGAGTGAAGCAGCCAACAAAAGATGCAAAGACAGCTTTCGCAATAGGCTCAAAAGTCAGTAGGGAAGAATAATCCCTACCGATCAATGGGACATACTGAACAGGAGGAGGAGCTTGAGGCGCCATTCAGATGGAATATACACACACACCACACACACAAACAATCATGGTGAATACCTGCAAAACAACAAAATATCTATCAAAAAGAAATCGATAATAATAAACACACACATACATGACTAACTGGCTGACCACCCCAAACAATCCACATCGTAGAAAAAATTCGGCATGACCCCTACACGTATGCAACCGAAAGCTTCATGCTATGCAACAAACATACACTCAAGACCCCATATCAGGCAGAAAAGAAAACTACAGACCGCACCCGTAATCGTATCATACAATCAAACCATAATACCTCAATAACCCTCCCAAGACATAACCAGAACTTCTATAAGCAATGATAGCTCAAAAGATGGGACGTGCCTATCCCAAAAACGTATTTATTGAAAAGGGAAATAAGTGCAGTGAATGATTTTAATAAAGGGTTCGTTTTAATAAATTATTAACAATGGTTGAAATTTTATTAGGTTGTAAACCTTAATAAGAAAACGGCGCTTTTAACGAATCCCGAACTTCGATACCCAAACTCGGGTCTCTAAATGTAGATTCATTAATTAAAAATTTAATGTGTCTAAAGCGCTCTTCTTTTTCAGTGTGTGCATTTTTGTGACGGATGGTTCATTTTTATTTAAAATTATGGTGTCTCTGAAGTGCATGTAGCGCATGTAAAGTGAACGACGGGTTTATTTTAATTTATTAAAAAAATGTGTGTTTGACGTGAGCACGCGTGCCATGGTGGTGTTTAGGATTCATTTTAAGAATTAATAGTGAATTTTGGGATAGCAAAAAATAAAAAATAGGAAGGAAAAAAGAAAAGTACCTGAAAGTGGGTATGTATGTATGTAATTAAATGGAATGTGCACATCTCAATCCCAAGATGCAAGTCAACAGTTCAAAAACGAAAAAAAACCACGAACTGAAAATGATGTGATACATCAAGGCAAGGTTAGTGGAGGTATATTTATTTGATATACACAATTTGTTTTGTTTTTTTTTTTGTTTATTGTGTTGTGAGTGTTTTTCTTATAAAAATTATTTTAAAGGTGATATGCGATGTTTATTTGTTTGTTTTTTTTTAAATATGATTAAAATGGGATAAATGGGACACATGAATATATTGTAAATTTTTATGATGAGATTTCAACGGTCCACCATGAGTGAAAACTAGACCATCAAGTTTCAACAATGTTTCTAGATTTATCCAATATTTTTCAGCTTATTTTTAAAATTAAAAATGATTTTTTCATGATTTTAGGTATTGAATTTAGTATTTTTACCTTAAAATAATAGTTGGACCATTTGACAAAGCATTTTCAATGTATGGAACATTCTAAAAATATTCGAATGAGTTTGTAAAAGTTTTTGGAATTTTTCTAAAATTATTTTATTGATTTTTTAATGAATTTTTAATTTTTCATGGATTTTAAAGGATTTTTAATATTTGTAATTTATCTGCAATTTAATTGATGTATTTAAACCATGAAAACAAACCAAAAATTTTCACTTTGGTAAAGGATTTTTTAGCTATTTTTTATTTTTTAATTAAATTTTTATGGTTTTTTGAGAAATTTTTAGGTTTTTAAGCATTTTCTCGGGTTTTGAATCGGGTTTTTAAATTAAAAATAGGTAACCGGGGCTGCGTATGAACAGCTACGTGAAAATGGATGAGCATGCACCACCACCACACGGACAAGTCCGGACGCACGTCCTTGCGCAAAAACACCCGCAACAACCATTGACACCACGACCACGCACAACGTGTGACCGACCATGATGAGGACCCGCAAGCTGCACCAAAAACTTGACTGTTGCGCACGAAGGGGGACTGAACAAGGGGTGGGGAAAAGGGGGGCCTAACAGGGGGTGGGGAAAGAGGCTTAGCAAGGGGGGGGGGGGGGGGGGGGGGGGGGGGAGGGGGATGGGCAACGGGCAGGGTGGGAAGGTAGGGCGCCCACAGGGGGGGCGCAGACGGGGCGCAACGGAGGAGAAGGGTGGTGGAGGCGCGAAGACGAGGAGGGGAAGAAGGGAAAGTGGAGGCGAAAGAAGGAGTGAAGAAGGAGATGGGGGGGCCACGCAGAGGGGCGGCGACAAAGGAGAGGGGAGAGGGGAGGGCCGCAGAGGGGTGGTGGCGAAGGAGAGGGGAGAGGGAGCGAGCGCGGGCAGGCGACCGAACGAAATGCCGGGGGACGGGTGCGACGGCGCGGGCAGTAGGCGGCAGAACTAGGGCGTCCAAACGAAGAAGGGGAGGGAGGAGAAGAAGAGAAGGAGAAGCGCAAGAGGAGATGGAGAAAGAAGGAGAGTAAGGAGACGAGAAGTGTAGGAGAAGGAACGGTTGGTAGTTTTTTTTTGTGATTTGCTTTCGTGTTTTGTTTTTTTTTAACTTAAAGTTGTGTTATTGTCTTATTCTTCTTCTTCTTTTTTATTGTCTTTTTTTTGTGGTTTTTTTAATTATGTTCTTTTTTTTAAGGTTCTTTGTTTTTTGTTTTTTCATTTTTTTTGTTTTTAAGTTGGTTCTTTTTGTTTTTTTTTTTTAATTTCCTGAGCCACACTAGAAGCCTTTTACTCTCTCCAAATAGGTGAATCTTCCTGAGCCACACTAGAGGCAAATGCGATTGAATAGACCAAAAAGAGGACAACTAAAAGAGGAAGAAGAAGCCTAAATTGACAAGTAGGCTCACACCATCCCACATTGCAGCTTTGAGGAGAAAGAGGGCGAGTGAGCCCGTCATGGCTTCCTCTCGGCCTTCATATTAAATGAAAAAGAAGTAGTAGAAGAAGAAAACGATGACAAAGCGAATCATGTACTGCTTCGAAGCCTTATTCTTCAACACCCACGCAGATACTTGGAAGCCATCGTCTATGACTATCAATCAGATGAGGAGGATGCACAAGGCTAGAAGCAGAAGAATGAAGGTGAGATGAAGAAGAAGAAGGGAGGTTCTCACTAAGAGGATAGGGATACGAAGAAGAAGAAGAGGATAGAATTTTTGTGAATATGAAGAAGAAGGAGGATGAGGGCGCGACCTCATGATTGCGAGCTCGGTTGTTTGTTTGGGGAGGTGAGAATAAAGAAGAAACAGAACATGGCCCTGTGAATTCTACTCCCTCGGCCCCTTGTCAGAAGAAGACACAATAGCAGCAGTTGTGAAGACGAAGAAGAAGGCCAAGAGGTTGGTGGACTGAAGCAAGTGCACCCGAACACTTACATCTCCTTCAAGGCCATGGGCATCATGAACTCCCTCATCAATGGCATTTTCGAGAAGCTCGCCCATGAGGCCTCCCGCCTCGACCATCACAACACGAAATCCACCATCATGTTGTGGGGGATTCAGACGGCCATTTGCCTCATTCTCTCGCAAGGAGCTTTCCAAGCACGCTATGTTTGAGGGTACCAAGGCCATCACCAACTTCACGAGCACCTTTTCTCATGTTTCTTTCCCTTCTTTGCTCCTCTAATGCACCTTGTTCCCTCCCCATAAGCTTGTTCTTCCCATTTCCACTTTCTCATTGCTCCACCTAGCGCATAGCAAAATGACCACAAGAGAGCACAAAGATAAGGTTTAAGAGAAAAATAACCCTTTAAAGAAAAAAAAACATATGTTTCAAAGGGAAGAAAAGAAAAGAAAATTTAAAGTAAAAACAAATCCATTTTAAAAAAAACACTTGAGCACATAGTCTTAAACGTCGTGAACCTTTATATCTATCACTCTCATAACAAATAAAAACCCTTGGGCATAACCCTCCATTAAAATTTTATCCTCATAACGAACTATGCTAATGAACCCCCACATTGGAGGTCCATGAAGGTACATCTATAATAATGCTCCATGCACATCTGCAACCAAATCCTTTTTCCCCTCAAGTGCCTTTGGAGCTACATGATGGATGGAATCATTCCTCTTCCTTCATTATGGGATGGAGAAGTTGTTCTCATGATCCCATGTCAAAGATAGAATCGTATATTTTGGAGACTATATAAGTTTTTTAGTGTGGGAGTGTTTGGGGCAGGAGTTCCCTTACTCTGGTGGTCATGGATTTGGAATCCCATACCCTAGCATGGCTAGGCCTTGTGATCAAAGTTTTATTACTAACAATTTTGGATGTGATTTATGTTAGATAGTGGTGTTAGGGATCAAATCAAGACGTTCCCATGGAAAAAAGGCAAAAAATTAGGCACGAAAATCCCATATGGCAATTAATATCAAAAAATTCATTCGCCAAAATGAAACATGGGAAAAAGGAAAATGGTGGGAAAAGGTATATCGGACAGGCCTGTCATGTCAAAACACAGTTTCGACGAAGATAAGACTTGTTCACGTGGAAAAAACCCAAAAATCGTATCCGAAACAAGATTCAGAAATTAATAGCGAATGATCTGTTCACCAGAAGGGAGGGCAAAAAAAATAAAAAGTGGCAGGACCTATAGAATCTTTAGAGCTGTCACATCAAATTGCAGTTCGAATGGGGTTAGGAGGCATTCACATGGAAAAAACAATAAAATGGAGCTCGACACCACCAATAAAAATTAATAACAAAAAATTGAGAGGTCATAACAAGGCGGAGGAAAAAGGATAATTGGGCAAGAAGGGTGGCCGAACAAGGCTATCCAAGAAGAATTAAATTCTGAGGAGAATAGGATAGGTTCACATGGAAAAAGGTCAAAAACACGCACAAAAAAGACACGAAAGTGTACAAAAATTAATTACGGACAAACCGTATGTCAAAATGACAGGTGATTAAAACCAAAAATATCCCAGGGAAAGCATAGGACAGGGCTAGTATATTAGATCATTGTTTCGAAGCAATAAAGGTGCATTTGCATAGAAATACGTCCAATTATACAAGAAAAACTTCAAAAATTAATAACGCAAAAACGGTAAACCAGAACAGGGGGATGTAAAAAGAAAAAGTGTGTCATTCAAAGGGACAAACTAGGCTATAAGGTCGGATCGAGAGTTTGGTGAACGTAGGGGATGTGCTCATAGAAAAGGAAAAAATTGCACAAGAAAAGCAACAATAAGGGAAATGGCCTCGACGACAGGGGGTACGAGGGTGGGTGGCTGAGGAAGGGACCCCATCAAGGTAGAACTAGTATGGGGTAGACACGCATGATTAGGTAATGACATATGCAGGGGGTATGCATATCAGATACGTAGGAACGTGTCCCTACACTTAAGAACTTACAGGTTAGAGTAGATTGATCGACACGGCCACGAACTTGTCAACCAACTGGACGCTGGCATCCCCATACTTATGACATAACATACACTTGCAAACAGAAAAGTAGGGTTAGGAACACTTGGCCCATTTCGTAATGGTTGAAGGGAACCGTCGTTATTGATGTAGAAAGATTGAAACCATCGTCGGGCGGCAAGAGGGACTAGGGCACGCCACAGAACATGTCCAGCATGGCAGGGACCATGCAATAGCACCCAGGGAGTATTTTTATCGATAAAATCTGTCGAGTCAAGTGTCAATGACGAAGAATAGAACTCTCAGCTCATGGGCACTTAAGAGGATGATAGAACAATTGCTCACCCCATGACGCACATCGCTCAATGAATAAGCATGAAATCCCATAACTCACGGTTGGTTTAGAATTGAATAAGGGGAAAGTGATTGGGAAGGAGTATGCCACTGTGTACAATTGATAGTGCATCCGTGTGTTCCACCCATCTGGCATAGGTGCAAGAAGGAAGGCTTGGGAGCCTTATAGTGTAGTGCACAGAACATGGTAACGTGTCATGTACTGATGACAGAGATCCGTCCCGTGTGTGCATAGGGAAATGAAAACGTACTTGACTCCAATTGTCGTAACATCACTCAATCTCACCTTTCGGAATTTATTGAGGAGAAACATCAGTCACACTCAGCCCACCCTCTATCTCACACTCTGTTGAAAGATACAGAGGGCAACCCATTCCTGAAACCCATTGATGTAATCCTCACATTCACTTATGTAGAGGTTATATGCTTTGTGTGCATTTGATGGTGCAACAGTGCATCCCGCCATGTGCCGTATACAGTGCAAAAAGGAATGCCAGGGAGCCTTATGGTGCAGTGCACAGGAAAAGATCGTGCATTGTGCATTGAGAGGCCCAACCCGTGTGTACAACACTCCATTCACACATCTCGCCTCTCATTTGATTTGAAGGGAAAGACTGGTCACTCACCCACCCTCTGTCTCACAGTCTTTTGATAGATACAGAGGGCAGTCCATACTCGCGTTTCCATCCTATTAGGATGAAAACTCGCATCACTCAGGGGGTTGGTGATGAAGATCGCGTCGGTTGTGGTTGTCACCAGAGTGTTGAAGATGATGCGTACCAAGGGAGATAGCCGACATGTGATTTGTATGAAAGGCCATCTGTCAAGGAGGACAGATGGACTAATATTGCACAGACAGCATGCCAAGGGAGGTGGCTTCAAATTGCATTTGGAAAGGTTCTGCTGATGAATCAGCTATCCTAAACTGCAAGGTATTACTACCTTTTCCACAGTCAGCATCCTGCCCAAGGGTGTTTCCACCTTTTCTTGAAATGAGGCCTGCTATGACAAGGAAATTCTTCCTTTTCTCCCATAACAGTTTATTTGTTTTTTTCTCTCTCTGTTTTTCCAGAAGGGAAATGGTAGAAACACCATTTTTCAGAACCATCCTCTCCACCACGACTGATTAAAAATAGAGGATAAAAGATCAGGGGCAGGAGGTGGGCCAGAGGGGACAGAGGGTTGCATGCACCTCTTCAGGAGTGGCAAAAGAATGGCTATCAAAAGTAACATCAGAAGAATCACAGTGCCACGCCAATGGAAAAAAGAATGGGGGACTGTGATTGTCAAGATCCCCAAGGAGAGAAGTACTTCTTCAGGCAATAGCCATTAATCAGGAAGGGATCATCAAAGGCATCAATGGTCTGCACTTGGACAGAGCCATTAGGATTGACAATAAGTACCTTGTATGGGCCCATCCAACATTGTTGAAGCTTTTTTGGAAACTTGCCAAATCGGGAATCATAAACCAAGACAAGATCACCTTCTTTGAACTCTTTGTGCTTGATGAAGCTGTCATGATAGGCATTGCGTCGCACTTGAGTAGTTTTCATGCACTGCAGGTCCATCTGCCGAATCTTGTCTAAACATTCCAAGTGCAGGAGGCAGGGTTGCAGTGACTTATCATCTCCCAAGCGTTCTTTAACTACCACTCACAAACAGGGCAATTCCAATTCAACAAGGAATATGGCTTATGTACCATACACTAACTGAAAAGGGGTCTCTCCTATGGCTACCTTATGGGAGGTTCTATACGCCCAAAGGGCCTTTGTAAGTCGATCATCCCAATCATGACAATGTGCAGCAATCGTTCTTGTCAAGATCGAGCAGAGAATGCGGTTGGTGACTTCAACTTGGTCATTGGCTCTAGGGTAGTAAGGAGTGGACTTGCGATGGCAGATCTTATATAGCTCTGTCAGCTCTTGTTGGGGTAAAAGGCCCTTGGGCCTACCCATGTATAGTGATCATCCATATTCTTTATTCATATATATATATATAAGTGTAATAAGGCTGTTATAACGTTGTTGACAGCACCTACATTATGTATGCTCTTCTCTCCCGCGTCTCCTACATCCCTTTTAACTGGTATCAGAGCAGGTCCTTCACGAGCACTTCCAGGCCTTCCCCGGTATCTAGATGAGATATGAGAGCTTGCTTCTCACTCAGTTCTCAGCCATTCTTTGACATGAACAGCAGGGTTTCATGAAGAGGCAGCCATAGCTTCCATCATTGAAGCTTGTTCTCTTCACCTCTTACTTGGACTTGTCCTAGGCTTGTGTAGGCCTATTGTAGGCCTTCATTGGAATCTTGCTTATCCCCTACCCACCCTGATTTGGCCCCTCAAGTATAGCAACATGCTCACGTTTTATTTGCGCCTGTTTGCAAAAATGGCTCAAAAATCACTCTTTTTGTCATATCTCGGGCATTTGAAACCCGATTCAAGCAAGGTAAGAGTCTAAGTTGGGGTTTTGGCACACTCTTGACGCAATGATGATGTCAGATTTGCAAAATTGTAATGGCAGAATATCCTACAACAAATTTTAGGTCTGAGACAGCATGTATTTGTATGCCTATGGCTTATGTGATGCTTCTTCTGATGTCTATTGATACCGGATCACTTGTGGATGTTATATCTCTTATGTGAGACGCATTTGGAGCTGATTTAGCTCAGCCATTGACTATTTTGAATAGTCCCAAATCTGTCCAAAACAGGGCAGCCACCTGTTACTTCAATTTTATACTTACACATCTTGGCATTTGATGTCCGATTATGCTTGGTTGGTGCCTATAAATATGGGAATGTATGCTTATGGTTTGCCTATGGATTTGAGCTTGGATTAAGCACCGATTTGCTCAATTTACAGAGGTTATATGCTGCTGGAAACTTTGGGACTGAAGCTATTTAATGATTTGCCAGGTTATGCCTACTGCATAGTACAGGGTGCTCCCGGCTACTTGGGTTGATGTATTCACGCATTTGAATGATGCCACATGGTTCTTCTATGCTCTGAAATTGTTTTGAGCTAAGATTAGAGCTCGATTTTATGGTTCACTTTCACTTCCTTGCAACAGGCATTTCACTGCCGTGACATGGTTTATACCTAGACTACCCAGTGTGGATTATGATGTCTTGGTGAATGCTTTTGGTTGGTTGTGGATAGCAATTATTTGAGTCTCATCTCGACACTCATTTGAGTATCCCCTTGAGCAGTTGGACATTGACTCGGATTTTTTCGTTATAACTTGTCTTTTTTCGTTATGACCTTAGATATTATATGGGATTTGATGCTCCGATTATGGATCTTGGCTATTACTTGGATGCACTTGTATGTGACTGCTCCCTTGTTTTGGCAGTTGCCTATTGAGCTGTGATTGCTCATTTACATTTGATATGCGGGATATTTACTAATCAGTGGACTTGGATAGTGCTTGGGATTTACAGTTATGGTTGTCTTGCTTCTCTATTATATGGCATCTACTATTTGGGCTGCTATTGCATGCGTATGCCAAGGAACAGTTGATCTTTATGGCCACCCGTGTATGCACTTGGTTTGCTGGTATGTATTTTGCAAAGCCTCTTACCTGGATGCTTTTACACAGATATTTGTGCTTTTATTGGAGCTTGATTCTTACAAGTTTATTTGCTACTTGCCGTTCTTGGCTGGATATGTATGTTAGTACGTGGTATGAGACATTGCAAAGTTATGTATACTCCTATGTTTAGAGGATGCTTATGCATTTATGGCTCCAAGGCATGCTTATGCTTTTATGGCTACAATCTACAATGGTTGGATATGTCGTGCTTTTTTTTGCTAGGCTTGTTCGTGTGGGAGCTTTTGCATCCGTGGTTGATGCCTTCATGTTCTCCCCTTCTGGTTTGGATGAGTCCCCTTTGCAGTATACTATGATGAATTCTAGATCTTCTAGTCATACAGACAGTCCTCTTGATGAGCCTTTTCTCTCTGATGAGATTTTCCTTGATTCTTTGAGCTCCTTGGATGTATTAGATAGCCCTGCTCATGCTATTATAGAGCAGTATCCTCTTCTATAGGTTTTATGGGTTTTGTTTGCTTTCATTGTGCAAAGACAGGGCATGTGAAGCATAAATGCTTCAAGTGGAGTAGAGAGAAAAAAAGATTGCGCCGCACTGGACATGAGAGCAGAGTCAGTGATACAGTAGGTGAGACCACTATTGATAGTGGTATGGTGCATGTAGTTACCCATGTGTTGGGGGTAAAGGCACCTCTGCCTAGCCGTATTTACTACACTGACAATCACCACCACTGCACACTGCAGGTGGGGGGCACCCATCACCGTCACTTTATTCTTTTAGTGATAGTTTGAATAAAGGAAGGCCCGGTCACACATTGTGGCTGTTGGAGTTCCCATTTCTAGTCTCTCCCTTTCTTGCTCTTGCTCTCCTGCCATAGCTCTCGAGTCCAACCTTCGATCCGTTGCTCCCTTTCAACTGGTATCAGAGCTTTGCTTTCCGACTCTTGAGCTTGGTTCGTGGCATTCTCAGCATCCCATCGACTCCTTACTTGCATTGGGTCTCCTTTCCGACAGCCATATCTAACTCCTTCGAGCTCCCGTCACTCCCTGGCTTCCAATGCACCTTCCCGGAATTGTTGGGCACCTTCAGGGCATTATTTCATAGGTATTTGATCATTTTCTTCAGGGTTTACTTCAATTCTCAGGTCTCACGGGCTGTAAACAAGATTGGGGCAGCCACCATTGAAGCTCCCTTGCTTCATATCTCACTTACCTTTGAACAAGACTTGCTGGAGCTTGTTTGAGGTTCATTGGCTTTAATTGGACCCCTCTCCGAAGCTTGGCCACCATTTTTTGCAGCCCCAGGACCAGCATTTACAGCTGACGGAATCACGCAGCCCTCCCATATGTGTCTTCAACATTGACAGTCACAACAACAGCTCTCCCCCTCCATTGGCACTTGAAAAGGCTCCATTTCGGGTATATGAACATGCTTTGCTACTTGTTTTTTATGGTTAATGTGTTGGCATAGCATTTGGACTGATTTAACACTATTTTGGGATTGTCATAACAGCCCACATGCAGTTTATGACAGTGTTACACTGACATTTGATGCTACAACTTGTTTGGCATTGTCATTTGATGCCCGGTTGGTCCTGTTTGATGCCCGGATGTTAGGGGAATGTATGCCTATTGTTTGGCAACCATTTGGAGCTGATTTTGGTGCTAAAATTCTCAATTTTGAACAGTAAATCACTATCGTACATAGTTGGGCTGAAGTCATTTTACTCATGTATACTTATGCCTATGCTTTTCGGGCTATGTTTCGGACATATATGGTGATGTATTGACACTTGGGGCTCGACATAGAGCTTGGTTTTGATTCGGGATCATTGGTTGAGCTTGAGCTCACTTTACAAAGCATTTGGATGCTTCATCTTGGATGTACTTATGGCATGTATGTTGCTTATGTCTGACCGGTCTTGACATGCTTAGCCTATGCCATTACTACATGTTAGTTACATTGTTTGGAGCCTATTGCTACTGGAGCTCGGTCTTGGCTTGACCTTGGATTCTCGGAGCTTACTTGAGCTATTTATTGGCTTGCCAGAGTTCTATCTTGGGATGTACTTGATGTCTTACATGCTTATGGATGCTACATACGGATGCTCTACCGCCTACATGTTCGGGATGTACTATTGATGTATTGTCTTGGACTTATGTCATTGGCACTGTGTCTTTCCTTGGCTTGAGCTCTTGAGCTTGTACATATGGATTTTGTGCTAGTGGGAGCATTCTTGAATGCTTATCAAACATTGAGCAGGTGATACTTTTATGCATTGAGCCATTGCATGCTATTGAGCAATTACAGACACTTGACACTTTGAGACTTCTTACATTTTGGGATGATACATCATATGTATTGGTTCACTGTATGCTTATGAGCTAAGTCTCAGTTTTGGATCTGTGTCTTTGTGAACTAACACCTACTTGTGTCAAGTTTTGGTAGTGGGGCAGGAACACTTTGCCCTGTTGCCTGGGGTTGTGCCTACTCACTAGCAGATGTTTGTATGACATACTTGGATGTTGGATTCATTCTTATCAACCGTCATATGCTTATGCCATGCCAACATAATTCAGGCTTTGGTCTTGGCAGTATCTGATTGCCTTGGGATCCGATTTTGGCACTGTTAGCTCTCTTTTACTGAAATCTGAAATTTATTACATCAAGCATATATGTATGGAATGACATGGATTTTTCATGCTAAAACACTCTGAAATGATGTACTTTCACTAGTACTTGGTGGGCAACAGCTTTGGTTCCACTTTCTTCGCCATTTTTCCTCGATTTTGGTGATTCTTTTGTCATTTTCTGCAGTAAACAACAAGCAGTTTTGAACTGTCTATAGTCTTCCAGCCTGCATTATGGTGAGTTCGTCCACTAATCATGCTATTTTCAACATCACTAAGCTTGATGGTACGAATTATTCTTATTAGAAGAGCCAGATTTGGCAGGTGTTGGTGCAGAAATCGCAGATCAAACCTTTGAGGTTAAGCAGGCATCCGCCTGCAACTATGCCAGATGAGGAATGGCTTGAGCTTGATGAGTTATGCAAGTCCACTATTGTATTGTCTCTCACAGAATAGGTTCACTATAATATCTTTGAGGAAGAATAGAGTGTATGGCAGTTGTGAGAAAAGATCAAAAATCTCTACGACAAGAAAAGTCCAGCGAATTAGATGTATTGGCTGAAGCAGCTTATGGATCTGCACATGAAGGAGAATGTTACTATGTCTGCTCACTTGAGCCAGTTCCATGCTATACTCAAGAACTTGACTTCACAGGGCATCACTTTTGCAGAGGATGTCACTCCTCTTTTCTTTCTTGGTACTCTTAATGAGTCATGGGATGTATTCCGCACTGCATTATGTGCCTCTACTGCTACCTAGAAATTATATGATGTTGAGAGTGCGAGTGCTCTTCTACAGGAAGAGGTTAACCATAAGGATTTGGATGCCTCTCGTGTGTCTCATGCTATGACAGTTAGAGGCAAGAATGATGGATATGGAAAGCATGGCAATGGTAGTGGCCGTGGACGGGATTCTCAGAAATCTCGGTCCAATCGTGGGAAGTCATGTAGCAAATCTCATGGCAGGAATGCAGATGTTACTTGTCACCATTGTGGGAAAAAGGGCCATATTAGGCCACAATGCCATGAATTGCGCAATGAAAGGCGCAAAGATAAGGGGAAAGACAAAGTGCAGGATAAGTCTTCTAATTGCAACATAGTACCTGCAAAGTCCAGTGTTAAAATTGAAGAGATCAATGTTATGCAGCCTGAGAATGTTTATGATAATGATTATATCCTAGCAACGTCTTCTAGTGCTTCGCAGATGACAGAGATACACTCTATGTATGCACAATCTTGGCTCTTGGACTCAGGTGTGTCCTTTCATGTGACACCTTGCCGAGAGAGTGGTTCCATTCATACCGTACTGTTTCGGGTTCTGTGCGCTTGGGTGATGACAGCTCTCTTGATATTGTGGGCATTGGTGATATTAGGCTACAGTTTCCTTCTGGCAACAGTTTTGTTATGTAGGATGTATGTCATGTACCTGCTTTGACACGCAGTCTCATGTCAGCTGGACAGCTTGATGATGCACGATATCATGTATGTTTTGGAGACTCTGCATGGAAGATCACTCGTGGTAGACTTGTGATTGCGAGAGGTGCCAAGGCTGGCAGTCTCTACCCCTTGATTGTATCAGCTTCTTCCCTTGATCATGTTTTGTCTGCGGGTTCTATCCCACATGTATCTCTTTGGCATGCCCGTTTGGGCCATATGTCTTTGAAGGGAATGAAAATGCTTTTTGGTGTGCAGTACTTACCGCCCCTTGATTATGCGTGTTTTGATTCATGTGAGCATTGTCTTTATGGCAGACAGACTAGGTCTACGCATAAGAAGTCTGGTAGGCCACGCATGAGTGAGCCCTTGGCATTGGTACATTCGGATGTCTGTGGGCCCATGCCTTGTCAGTCTATGGGTGATGCAAAGTATTTTGTTACGTTCATAGATGATTTTTCACGGAAAGTTTGGGCTTATCCCATTAAGCTGAAATCCAATGTCTTGGCTATGTTTCAGAGATGGCTTGCATTGGTTGAGAACCAGTCTGGGTATAGGCTAAAATTCCTAAGGACAGATAATGGGGGTGAGTATGTCTCACGTTAGTACAGTTGTGCATGTCATAAACATATCACGCTCTAGTGGTTTGGATTTCCAGGTTGCAGAGGAGGTATGGACTGGAAAACCTCCCTCTTATGTGCATCTCCATGTCTTTGGATGTGAGGCATTTTGCCATGTGCCCAGGGACAAGAGAAGTAAGCTGGATCCCAAGAGTATCAAATGCATTTTCCTTGGTTATGGGGATGCAGGCGAGATGGGTTACCATCTCTGGGATCCGCAGGCGCGAAAAGTCATCCTAGTCATGATGTAGTCTTCCATGAAGACAAAATGCATAGGCAGCCTGAGAGAGTTGTTGAGATTCACAGGGTCATATTTTAGGAGGAGCCGAGAGCTCCCGCACAGCCAGCTGGATAGCCTATAGCTGCAATAGATACTCATGGTCAGGGTGTTGGACAGGTAGCTGGGCAAGCAGCATAGCCTACCATGAGACGGTCTACTAGAGACAGATGTCCACCTGATAGATTTCAGCCCTCGATGCATTATGTCTTGGTTACAAATGCATGAGAGCCTTTCACCTATGATGAGGCTATGCGCAGGGGTGACAGTCACTCCTGGGAGAGGGCTATGCAGTCTGAGATAGACTCCCTGCATAAGAATGACACTTGGGATTTGGTTTCCTTGCCTACAAGCAAGAAGACTTTTCCATGCAAGTGGGTGTACAAGCTAAAAAGTACCCCTGGACACCCCAAGCTAGCATACAAGGCTAGATTGGAAGCAAAGGGTTTTAAGCAAGAGCATGGTGTGGATTTTGATGAGATCTTTTCTCCTGTGGTTAAGATGATCACCCTGTGCTTAGTCTTGGCTTTAGTTGCCCAGCTTGACTTGGATTTATACCAGATGGATGTCAAGACGGCTTTCTTACATGGGGACTTGCATGATGAGATTTATATGGAGCAGCCTAAGGGCTTTGTAGAACTTGGCAGGGAGCACCTAGTGTGAAAATTGAAGAAAAGTCTTTATGGCTTGAAACAGGCACCTAGGGAGTGGTATCATAAGTTTGATGCCTTTATGCAGTCACAGGGCAACAGCCGGAGTGCTATAGATCCGTGTCTTTATACGAAGAAAGCCCGTGATGGTTCTTTATTGATACTCTATGTGGATGATATGCTGATAGCAAGGAAAGCTCATGATGAGCTAGATGCTCTTAAGGCTCAGCTCAAGAAGAGCTTTGAGATGAAAGATCTGGGACAGGCTGCTCACATACTTGGTATGCGCATTAGACGCGATAAGCATTAGGGACTCCTCTACTTGTCACAAAGGGAGTACATTCATAAAGTCCTTGAGCGCTTCCACATGCAGGGCGTAAAGCCTATTGGCTATCCATTGCCTTCTTATATGAAGGTATCACAAGCTAATTGTCTGCAGACAGATGAGCAGAGGGCCGAGATGGCCAAGATTCCCTATGCATCCGCAGTGGGCAGTCTTATGTATGCCATGATAGCCACTCATCCAGATATTGCCTTTGCAGTTGGTGTTGTGGTACCTTATATGGCTACACCTGGCAAGAAGCATTGGGATGCCGTGAAGGGTATCATGAGGTACCTGAAGGTTACTGCAGATATGTGCATATGCTATGGCAGCCAGGATATAGGAGTCGTGGGGTACACTGACTCTGATTATGCAGGACATGCACATAGTAGGAAGTCCACTTCCGGCTATGTATTCACATATGTTGGAGGTGCTGTTTCTTGGGTGTCCAAGGTGCAGAATGCACGGCACTTTCTACTACAGAGGCCGAGTATGTTGCAACCACTGAGGCTTGCAAGGAGGCCATTTGGTTGGGTCGTTTGGTTGCTGACCTTGGTATTGATGCTATCCCTACACTGCATTCGGATTCTATGAGTGCTATTCACTTAGCTAATAATCCGGTCTTTCATGCGAAGACGAAACACATTGAGGTGAGGTATCACTTCATACGTGGGGTCGTTAAGGACAAATCTGTTGATCTTGTCAAGATCTCGACTGACTAGAATCTTGCAGATCTGCTCATGAAAAGCCTCTCTACAGAGCGCTTTGCCTTCCTCAGGAGGTTGATGGGCGTGGGATGAGATGATGTCTTTTCTCATCCTGTTGTACATGTATACATGTTGTACTGTCTAATTCTTTTTCTTTTCACTCCTCACTAGGGCAGATTTGCCTTTAAGTGGGAGGTTGTTGGGGGTAAAGGCACCTCTGCCTAGCCGCCCGTGTATTACTACACTGACAATCACCACCACTACACACTGCAGGTAGCGGGCGCCCATCACCGTCACTTTATTCTTTATTCTTTTAGTGACAGTTTGAATAAAGAAAGGCCCGGTCACACATTGTGACTGTTGGAGTTTCCATTTCTAGTCTCTCCCTTTCTTGCTCTTGCTCTCCTGCCATAGCTCTCGAGTCCAACCTTCGATCCGTCACTCCCTTTCACCATGATGATGCAACTGAGCCTAGACTCCTAGCATCGTATTACCCTGCAGATTACTTGCTTAGTGATACATCATACACCTTTGATTGGCTTTTAGACAATATGGCATCTTGTCATGTTACTCTACATAGAGCTTGGTTCTCTTCTTACAGGGAGGTTGACGAATGTATTTCTTTGGGCCTTGAGCAGGATTGTCATGTTATTGGTACAGGGGATATACACTTGGCTTTGCTAAATGAGTCTTCTCTTATGCTCCGTGATGTCTTGCATATACCTACGCTCAGTAAGAGCCTAATCTATGTCTGTCAATTGCATGGTGCAAGATATTATGTCTCTCTTGGGGATACTTCATGGAAAATCCGTTGTGGTTGCTTGGTATTGGCCAGAGGTGTTAGATATGGCAGTGATTATGTAGTGTATGTCTCTCATCTGGGAGATTCTATGGTTGCAGTTACGCAGATACCACATGCATTGTTATGGCATTGTTGCCTAGGCCATGCACGACACACTGAGATGGATGCTTTATGTGATATGGGCTTATTGCCTGCTCTTCCCCATGCTACTTGCCCTCATTGTACTCATGGTCTATGCAGAGTCTCTTTGGCTTATGGCGATCATGTGAGGCATGATCCTCCTAATCTAGTCCATGTTTTAGTATATGGACCTATGCATTTCCAATCACTTCGTGGAGCTTCGTATTTTGTGACCTTCATGGATCATGCTACCCACTCTTTTTGGGCTTACCCTTTGGTACGGATTGAGGATGCTATTACTATGCTTGACAGGTTTATGGATTCTATTGGTAGCAAGCCTAGACGCTTGCAAATGGATTATGAGAGTCATGCTATCTCTCCCAGCTTACGGATCTCTTGTCAGCAATATGGAATTGATTTCTTATGCCCATGGTATTATGGGATTGCTCATGGCATGTGCCTGACTTTACAAGTGAAGGTTGCTACTATGCTTACCACTACTGGATTGTCTTATGGATTTTGGGTTGAGGCCCTTATGACGACAGTCCACTTGGTTAACAGGATGCCATGCTTGACTTTGGATGGTATTACACTGCATGAGGCATGGAGTGGTATGAGATCCTCCTATGATCACTTGAGGATATTTGGCTGCCATGCCACTATTAATATGCCATATAAGCCTATGTTATGCAGATGTCCTCTCCTTGGTTATGGAGATGATGACTTTACGGCTTACAAGTTTTGGGATTTGGATGCCCAACAGATTCTACGCAGTTGTCATGCTGTCTTTTATGAGACGCAGACATCTCTCAGGCCTCTTGATACACGTTTAGTGTGCTTTATGGCCGATTCTATAGCCGTATGTCAGTCTTTCGCTTCACTAAGGCCGCATACTATCTTGAGACCCTGTCTAACTTGTGCTCGGGATGCTGGCCCTCTTTCAGTGATTGACTCTGGAGAGTTCCGATGTCTTGTATGCGCCACGTTGATGCTATGCGCAACTCTGATGATGATCATATACAGCCTTGCACTCATGAGTTGTACTGGATTGCTCTATTGTATGGAGCTGCGGGATCACTTGTCTCTTGGATGTCTTGGAATCGGATATTCCCGACACTTATTGCACATCTCGCTTTCCGATTGGGCATTGGGTGAGATGTCATGATTCCTCACCTTGTCTCTTTTCTTTTGTTTTGTTTTTTCACTCACTGGCCCATTGGCCTTTTAGTGGGAGGTTGTTGGGGTAAAAGGCCCTTGGGCCTTCCCATGTACAATGATCGCCCATATTCTTTATTCATATATATATATATATATATATATATATATATATATATGAAAGTGCAATAAGGTTGTCATAACATTGTTGACAGCACCTATATTATGTGTGCTCTTCTCTCCTGCGTCTCTTGCATCCCTTTCAGCTCTTCCATGATTTTGTAATCAATCCCCCACTTCTCGAATGGCTTTAGGGGAAGAATAGGTTGAAGTGGCATGGCACTTGTTTTGGTGGGTTTCCCCATTCACTGACAAGCATTGCATCTCTTGCAGTAGTCATATGCATCCTTGTGGAGGGTCGGCCACCAGTATCCCATTAATAGATCCTTCCTAGCTGTTGCTTCTCCTATGAAGTGTCCACCATATGGTTTGTCATGGTATGCTTTCAATACTATGCTAATTTCGTCTCCTATAACACATCTCCGCAACACTTCATCTTTACCTCTCTTGTATAGTGCACCGCCTAGCAAGGTGTAGGGGGCTGATTCTAACAAAAGATTCTTTTTCTCATGGTTTGAGATGCCAGGAGGATACTGTTGAGTTGCCAAGAGATTGGCTATGTCTGCATACCATGGAGTAACTATTTCAACTAGAAACAGGGAAGCATCAGGAAGGTCTGGACCATCCTATTTCTCTTCTACAGTTTGAGGGATTCGTGACAGATGATCGACTAGGACATGGGAATGTCCAGGCTTAGTGACTACTTCAAAATCGAACTCTTGGAACATATGGAGCTTTAGGGCCAAGGACATGCAGGCTTACCTATCCCATATGCACAGTGGTGCCTATTGCAGTTTCCTACTTTCCTATAAAGCATTGTACTTGCTTCCTTTTCTTAATGAATGATAGTACTCTTTTCTTTTCAGTAAAGTGTCAGTGTCATTGTCCACACACAAGAATGTGTTTATGAGTTCAAGTCTCAATCTTGAAACCTAATTCACTTGTGTGACAGTCAGTGTCTGAGTCTATGTCTACATGAGTTTTCTTCCCGTCTTTGAACCACCATAGCCATGCTCTAGATTCGTGTTTCTCAACATGGTATCAGAGCCCAGTCAGGCATGGCTCAACTCGGCTTAGCTCTCCTCTGCTCTTCTCAGCTCATATTAATCTTTGGTCAGCTCAGTTTCATCCCATGACTTCATCTCCCAACTCTACCTTCACTTGAGCTTCCATGGCAGCCATAGCCAGTAGCAGCCTGTCAGATTGAGTCGCTTATATCTCACTCCACAAGTCAAATCTCTTGGGGCTTCCTTCTGGAAAAGTGTTTCCCAACTCACAAAGCTTCCCTATATCACGTCAATCCATGATATTTGGCTATCTGAAGCTCAACATTGAAAAAATTATCAGCCACTGCCATAGTCTTCAACTGTGACCTGCAGAACATACCCTCCATGGAGCCTTCATATCTCTCTCTGTAGAGTATATCTTCATGAACTCTCTTCTAGACATATCTTCCTCTACTTAGGGCGCTCCCTCCTAGCACAAAAATTGTCCACATTGTTGATCAACCAGCACGACATTGTCAAAATTCGTGGCTGCTGACGAAATCTGTGCCTGATATGTTCATCCACTCTGCACGTGTCGTACATGCTGCGATCTTGACGAGCAGGATAGGGCTTTTGAAGAGCTTGAAGTTAGCTTCATTTCTATAAAAAAAGTTTTCAAAATGATCAACTACAGCTCCTACAATCTGCAAAAAACCAGGTCCCTGTCTGAAACCCTAAATTGTCAGCCATAGCCAGTTTCATCAAAGCTCAAAAATCTCATCATTTTCTCTCTCCTGCCATCTGGAGCAACCCACTGCCACTCTGATCTACTGCCCCAGCACCAAATCAAGGAGGGGAAGGACCTGAGAAGATTGAAGAAGGATCGACGACCGTGAGCAAGGAAGATTTAAGCTCAACATCAAGTCTCTACATAGTGTGTTTTCACACTACCATTACTTGTGTCTCTTGACACATTGTAATCTGCTCCTTCACCTATAACATCTAAGAATCTTGGAGTTGATTTGCTGCTGCTTCAGCCATCCAACATGGGAAAAGACTCTCCAAATGCTTGGTTCAAGGGAGTCGAGTTTCACACCTAGCAAACCCGCATCAAGCTCATCCTGATGAAGAAGGGTCTCTGGGCCATCACAAATGGCAAAGAGAAGAAACATCGAGATGCGGACCTTGCAGTTACTTGGCAGAAGAATGATGATAAGGCATAAGCCATCATTAAACTGGAATTGGATGACAGCTATATCCATCATGTGGATACGTGTGACACATCCCATGACACTTGGGACAAATTGGATACCTTATTTGGTGCACAGTCAAAGTCGTCTAAGTATGGTCTATTAATTGAATTTTTCCGACTTGATATGAAGCCTCATACATCCCTGGCATCCCATTTGAACTACATGGAAAGCCTACTTACTCAACTTGTAGGGATAAAGCTAAAAATGGATGAAGATGTTTGTATTGGTGTCTTGTTAAAAAGTCTGCCTCCTACCTATGATAATGTATCAACCACTCTAACCAATATGCCTAATCCTCAACTTGTTGACATTAAAGCCTCTCTGCTAGAGGAAGAAAAGAAACTTAAAATCAAAGAAGAGCCTAGCACTTCAAAGGATGAACAAATGTTATGTGTAAACAACATATACAAAGGAAAAAGGGAACCGCTCTTCTGTGACTTCTGCAAAAGGACCAAACACACTGAGAAGTTCTGTCATGCTAGGAAGAGGTCCCAAAAGGCCTATCTTGTAGCTGCGAAAGAAGAAGAAGACCATGGACCAAAAGAAGAAGATGAAGATGAAGATGAAGACCACCAAGTTCGGAAGGACAAGCCTCATCAGTCCTTCTACTCTCATTACTCTGATAGACTGTTTTAAAAGCCTTGTATTTCCTTGCCCTAATTGTTTCTGCCATAAGCTTTGTAAACTCCTCATGTAACTTGGCATTATAGTCCCTGTACACTTTGTGAGGCCCCTGTTACAGCCTTTGGATGTCCATCATGTTTTGGTGCCCACACTTAGCCTTTTTCTGTGACAGCCTCTGGTGTCTACCATGTTTGTGGTGTGCCCACACTTTGCAGGTGGTTCTCATTACAGCCTCTACACACTTTGTGCCTTTCTAGTTGTGATTGAGGAGGGGTGTTGAGATTCAGCAATCACACTCACTGACAGCCTCTTTGTATGGAGCTTCAGGGCCAAGAACATGCAAGCTTACCTATCCCATATGCACAGTGGTGTCTACTGCAGTTTCCTACTTTCCTATAAAGCATTGTACTTGCTTCCTTTTCTTAATGAATGATAGTACTCTTTTCTTTTCAGTAAAGTGTCAGTATCATTGTCCACACACAAGAATGTGTTTATGAGTTCAAGTCTCAATCTTGAAACCTAATTCACTTGTGTGACAGTCAGTGTCTGAGTCTATGTCTACATGAGTTTTCTTCCTATCTTTGAACCACCATAGCCATGATCTAGATTCGTGTTTCTCAACCTCGTGCAGAGGGGCTTCCTTGGTTGCAAATTGTGCAATAAATCTTATGTAGTAGTCCACATGGCCAAGAAATCCTCTCAATTGTTGCTTGAGATTTGTTGGTGCTGTTAAGGTGGCAATCTTCTTAATCTTCACCAGGTCTTGCAATCCCTTGTGCATAGACAATATGGCCCAAAAGAACTCCTGATGAGATGCCAAAGACACATTTGTCGGGGTTAAGAGAAATCCCATACTCTCGGCATCTGTCAATTGGCATCTGTCAAAGCATTGCTCTAGGTGTCCCCAATGCTCACGTATAAAGCTATAGACACAGAAGTCATCAAGATACACCTCAATTGTTGCTTGAGATTTGTTGGTGTTGTTAAGGTGGCAATCTTCTTAATCTTCACCAGGTCTTGCAATCCCTTGTGCATAGACAATATGGCCCAAAAGAACTCCTGATGAGATGCCAAAGACACATTTGTCGGGGTTAAGAGAAATCCCATACTCTCGGCATTTGTCAATTGGCATCTGTCAAAGCATTGCTCTAGGTGTCCCCAATGCTCACGTATAAAGCTATAGACACAGAAGTCATCAAGATACACCTCAATGAAATCATGTAGATGATTCTGGAAGGCAGCCATCATTACTCGTTGGAAGGTGGCAGGAGCATTACAGAGCCCAAACGGCATCACTCTATAGGTATAGGTTTCCCATTCTGTGGTGAAGGTTGTTTTGGACTAGTCCTCTTCTGTGATTTGGACTTGGTTATATGCGATGAATCCATCCAGGAGGGAATAGAGCTCATGGCATGCCACTGTGTCCAATAGTTGGTTTGTGAAAGGGATAGGGAAATGATCCTTCTTCGTCTTTGAGTTGAGCTTTCAAAAGTCCACACATATTCGAAGTTTCCTGTTCTTCTTGGGTACTACCACAATGGGCGAAACCCATTCACTGTTAGCCACAGGATAAATGAACTCAGCTTCAAGAAGCTTCAATAATTCAGTCTTCACCAGAGCAAAATAATTAGGATTCATATACCTTTGTCTTTGCCTCACAAGTTTGGCATCAGGCTCTAGGTCAATGTGATGTTGGCATACTGTGGGATCAATCGCCTTTAGATCTTTATACGACCAAGCAAACACGTCTAAGTTCTCCTTCAGTAGGTCTCATAGGACCTCTAGTTCTTCTTCTAGAAGATTGAGACCCACTTTCAGGTGACATTCAGTACCATTAGTATCCAAGGACGTCATTGCCTTTTACCTTCCACTTCGAGGATAAATGTCCCACAAATTACTTCTGGATAGAGGTCTAACTCTTTCAATGAATTAGTGTCATCACCTGATATTCCACTAGAACCAGTATCCTCCTTCTGAATAAATGACTCATTTGTTTGTTGAGATTACTGGAAGGGTATCAGATCTTTGTTTGTTTCTGTATGAGTGGTGATTTCTTCTGGACTTAGGGATTCATCTTCAGAGGATGCGTCCAAGAATGTCACATAGCACGGACGTTCTATAAGCCGTGGCTCCAATGGCTCTGGCTTCTATTGATAAGGGACATCATCATCTTTTCTCCAGAATGAATGACAGGAGACACTGGTGAACTTAATTTTTATACCTTTGATCCATTGCTTATGCAGATTATACATACTTTGTGGTCCATTACACCCCGGGATCTTTGACCTCTGAGGTCTTTGTAGGGACATTAATAAGATCGTCCACTATCAGAGGATCTTCTTCAACTGCACTTTCATAACCTGCTTTGTTTTCTTCCTCATCATTTTCATCCTTTCCCTCTGAAGGCTCTATCTCTGCCTCTGTAGAGGCTCTGTAGGAGAAGAACAAATCCTCCGCCTCTGTGTCTGCTTCTGCTTCTGCCTCTCTCTTTGGCTATGTCTCTACGACTACCATGTAACAGGGAGAGCTACACATTCATACTTCTATCTCATTGTCAGAGGTGATTTCAGAAGTCAATTTGGGTTGAGGCAGGAGGTATTCTCCCATGGACAAAGACTTTGCTTCTCTCGGTAGTTGGCTTACAGTGCCCACTGTTAGGGACTGTGCCTCTGTTTTCTTGGGAAAGATCTGTTTAACAACCTCTTTGTCTCCTAATCTACCATCTATTACTTCATTGGAGGAGTTAGTTATGACTTTGATGGATATGGATCCATTGCCTTTTTGCAATCCATACAATTTCAACACCACTTTATGGGGTCCTCTACCTAGGGTTAGGGTTCCTTTGAACCAGTCTGTCCTAGCTCTTACTTCAAAAAGCCAAGGTCTTCCCAATAGCAAAGGGTATGAAGTTCCATAAGAATTTGGTTTGACCACCAAATATGTCAGCCAATAGTCTCTTCCTACAAGGGTTGTTTTTACATATGGGAGGATGCCCAACGGTTTTTTTTTTTTTGGTCTACCAATCTGATAAGCCACTGTGTAGGTTGAATTCCTTGCAAACCTAGATCCTTCATTATCACGTCCGTCATTATGTTTACTGATGAGCCTCCATCAATCAATGCATTTGAAATAAAGCATCCTTCTATCCATACACTAGTCTCTAGGGTTCCAGGATCTAGGAAGGCGTTAGCCACATCTACTTCCTTCGCAGATTCTGAGGCTCTGTTGGACTTTATTGTTGCTAGGGGAGAAATCCTTAGGCCACGTCTTCTTGTCAAGATGCTTTTGAATCTTTTTCGGTCAACTGGGAGATAGTATCAGCAACTGTCAAAAGGTTAGGTTTGGTTTAAAGGTGTCTAGGTCTTTGACCAAGTCATACTCTTTGATTGGATCTATAGGCTTCTCCTGCTAGGGAATGGGGCTACATCCATTTTCATCTTTCGTTTTTCTTCTAGCAATGGCAGCATCGGCACTTCTTCTATTTCTAGAGGTGCTTCAGTATCATCTATCTCCTAGACATTTGGTCATGTTTCTGGGACTGTCTCTGTGACTCTCTGTGGCACTGCAATGCTCTGTACTGCACTATTCTGTCCTATACCGCTTTGTCCCTCTATTGGCAGGTTGAACTTCATAGTCTTGGCAGGGGAGTTATTCTCTTTTTGGACAACTGGTTCCTTCTTCTTGGTGTGCGTGATAGCCGCAACTTCTAACTCTACCAAATTGGAGGCAGACTCTTGTGGCTTCTACTGGCTATCAGTGGCATTGGCCTTGACATGGGCTTGACTTAGACAATCCTTTGCAGTGTGGTCTTCTCCTTTTCATCGGCTGCATAAGGGCTTGTAATCCATAGATCTTCTAGGGTTTGGATAATTCAGGGAGATATGACCCTTTTCTCCACATCTGTAACATTCCACCTCAAATCTCAGACTATCATCTGTAACTTTGAGAGGGAAACCTCCTTGGACCGAAATTAGGACCAAACTCCCTAGGCTTTGGTCCAATGTCATGCATTTTCATTTTAAATTCTAGTAAGTTGAATCTTTTGTTTTCATCTTTATGTCTTCATTCGTGCATCTCTTTCAAAGAGCAGATATCCTCAGTATGGTTCTTCCACAAACAATAGGAATAGAAGGCTCCATGAATGGTTGGTTTTTAGGTACATTCAGTGGCTAAATGTCCCGCTTGATAGCACTTTGTGCACCATGTATTAGAATGCATCACATCTCTCCCAGCTCCTGCAAGAGTAGATATATTAGCAGTATTCACCTTCAACGTATGTAGTTGCTGTGTAATCACATCCATAAGCTCTTTCTTGCTACTTGCGACTGAGTTGGATAAGTAGTCTTTCAGATTTTCACCTCCTGAAGTACTTGTATTAGGGTTTTGGGAAGCTTCTTTAATTACTGCATATACATGTTGGGTTGATCCAGAGGGTCCTCTGTTCTAGTTCTGATTCAGAGCTCCTGTTGAGACTTAGGGTTGTTAATTCTAGTTGGTAGGGTTCCACTGTTGTTGAGTCGCCATTGGAGGAACTGTTTGAGGCCACCGTTGTTGTGGTTGAATCAACATTTGAGGCACTGTTATCTGCGGCAACCATTGTGGATTAGGTGCACTGTATTGTGGCACTGTTTGCATTTGGGGATAGGGGTAGGGAATTGTCCTTGGGACTGCATTTAGTGGGTATACCATTCCTGGAATGGGAGGAGGTAAGGCTCCTCTTCCTGGAGTCATTGACAGCCTTGCTTCAACTTCGTCATACAATCTTGTACCTTCCACTGCAGCTTGCAGATTGACTGGTCTTCTCAATTCCACGGACTTGCGAACTTCTGGTTATAGGCCTCTGAGGAACACTCCTTTTTGGATACCTTCGTCCATTTGAAAAGAGTGCTTTTAGGGGGTCAAAGGAGGCTTCTGCTGCAAACTCATTCTCAGCCTTAATTCTTACCTTTTCTCTTCTCACGTACCTCTGGACTCATTCTAACACTTGCCTCTTGATTGCATCATTCATCAGGGGGTTGGCTCCAACCAGTTGGTCTATACTCAACAGAATAGAATTAGAGAGGGGCTTTAATCTCGGGTGGATTCTCTAGCCAACATCTCTTCTACTTCCTTTTTTCCAACATTTTCTAATTCAGCTTTCAAACCACTACAGAGGGGGAGATATTCCATTTTGAAAGTATCAAAACTTATTCTTCGTAGGATCGTTGTTGTGCCATCATTATAAAAATGCTAGCTTTTGAGGGTTTCAACAATGTATGTTGTGAAAACACTCTGTCTACCAACTTTCAGTGGGTTGCTAATTGGACAAACAAAAGATTGTTAGTGCACCAAGCATCCCACATATCTTGCTGTTGAGCGTCCACAAACAAATTTCAACTCTTTTTTTTCTTGTTTTTATGAACCTCCATAGACCACGACTCCTGAAGCTTCTTCACAATCTCCCACTTGATGATGTGTGGAAATTTCTCAATGAATGCCAAATCTTCCATGGATGGTCATTCTCTATGTTTCTGCTCTTCAGTTTGTTCCCAAACAATTTGCCACCAAGATGCATGTCTATGTTGCTTCAACAGGAAGAGGAAATAATCCACCACATAGAGCTTGCATCATGATGATAATATGTTTCTACCATTGTGGGATGAACTTCTTGTAGAAAGTGGCTTTGGCAATAAGAATCTCCAACTCTTCAGTGGAAGAAGGAACTTTGCAAGCATCCATTGAATTCTCCTCTTCTTGGTAATGTCATTTTCTTCATTTTCAGCCTCTTCTGATGCTTGTTGATGGCAAGTTTCCCCAGCTATGCACCAAAAACATGGAGCCCCAAGAGAGACACCAAGGAAAGGGGATTTCTACTGCAAGAAAATCCATCTTGTAACATCAACAAGCTTTTATTTCATTCTTTTGATGACCAAAACAAGAAAAACGGTAAATCTTCACGCGGCATCATAGTAGATATCTCCCACGAATTTGATAGAATCAACCATAATGTTCAACATCTTTACAAAATCCATTATAACAAACAATAACACAAAGGAATACACCATTTTTGAATTGAAATCAATCACATAGTATTCATCTTCATTGTCTTCATAATTTTCTCTCTCAATCTCTCATAGTAGATACATTGTTTTGATAGAATTGACTATCTCTGACTCTCTCTCTCTCTCTCAATAGTACATCATCTCCTTACTAAAATACTCAAGAATGGTACTTAATAATTCTTCTTAGGTCGTGGATGCACCTCCCAAGAGGTATGGGAGATATGAAAGGGCACCAGAGCCACTACAGTGTCTCTTCATAGCTCACTACTGTCACTATCACTTCAGTCCTCTCTTTAGTCTTCACCAGCAGCTGCTTCTTCCATTTGTTTTAGCTCTTTTGAACTTAGATTCATCCTTTTCAAAAGTTATAAACATTTTTCAAAGTCACATATACATTCTACAGAACACTTACAAAAGATCTACAGAACACTTACAAAAGATCTACATAACAAAACAGAACAGGAACAGAGCAGAGAAAGAGCAGAGACAGAGGCTCTACAAAAGGTCTATAGAAGGTCATCAGAGAACACCAGATCCTCATAACTCATACTAAAACCATTCCAAACTATCAAAACTATTCAATAAGCTTTCAAAAGACCTCAACCTTCATCAATCATCAATCCATGCTTCATACAGAAGAAAATCATAACAAAACAGAAGCTAAACAGAAGGTATCAGAACCTCAACAGAACCTATTAGAACATCACAGAGCTTCATATTTCCACTAAGAATCATCATGAGCTTCCAAAACATAATCAATATCATCCAAAACACTCTCAAAAACTTCCAAAACAACCAATCATCACTCAAAATCCATCAAAAATCAACAATTCAGACCTCAAAAACAACAAAAATCAGTCAAAAATTCAATCTTTTTCCACTCTCAACAATTACATGCTTGAATTTCCTACCTATGAGATTTAGCCAATATGGTAGCTTTGCATTCTGTAATGTGATGGAGTAGTTGAAGGTACATCTATAAAAACAAGTGAACATTTCTACAAGAAGGTAGCTAGCCTTGACATGATCACCTCCATGGCAAGTGTTCTTAAAATATATACCATGATCCATGTTAACCATTTTTTAATACAAGAATGTGAAGAAAGAGAAGAATAGACAAGCCACAAATTTTTTGGAAAGCTTGTTGGATTTTTTTGGAAGAAACCATTTGACACATCAAGAGTCGAGCTCTCTCCCGTGCAAATTGTAATTTTATTAAAGCACTGGCATGGAAACATTGATTAAGTGCATGAGGAAGATCATCCTATGGTCAAAAGATGGGCAAGATGCCCAAGGCACAAAAATATGGCCATACTCAAGAAGCCCCAATCAAACTCTCACTTGGGCCACTTTTGACTCCATCTAGTTTAGCCTCCACTATGGCTAACACCTGTAGAAAACCTAGATAAGGGATGGAAAATGTGTATTACTACACTGTCAGTACCTGCCATTGCACATGGCAGGTGACGGTGCCCATCACTGTCAATTTATTTTTTATTCTTTCAGTGAAAATTTAAATAAAGAAAGGCCCGATCACACATTGTGACTGTTGGATTTCCCATTTGGTCTCTCTCTCTTTCTTACTCTTACTCTCTTACCATAGCTCTTCCAAGCAAGCTTCAATCCTTCTCACCTTTCTCAACTAGTATCAGAGCATGGTTGCTTGAGCATTCGAGCTTGGTCTGTGACTCCTTCAACATTCATTCGAATCCCTACACCATTGGTTCTCAGTCTTGGCAGCCATAGCCGACTCTCCCAAGCTTCCATTACTCCTCGGCTTCCCGAGCACCTACCCGATCCATTTGGGCACCCTCAAGGCATTCCTTTTCAGAGGTATTGGAGCTATCTTTTGTTATTTTACTTCAGTCCATAGGTTTTGTGAAGCAGCTTACAAACCTACATGTCAAGAATCACGTGGCGAGGGGACTTGCTCAAGATGCTGCGCTGAACACACACAGAATGCACAAGGAGAAGCTCACTCAAGAGACAAGAAGAGAGATGGGGGCCAAAACGTTTTCTTGCTAGTTTCTTCTTCTTCTTCCACACTCTTTACAATGTACACAAAGTATAGATAAGATAAACATAAAGGAAAGTGGCCTACTAAGTCAAACAATGCATAACCGACTACACTAGTCGACTGGCGCTATAACTATGCCAGCTGTAAATAGGTGTAACAATCTGAATATAATAAGTAATGAGTCAGTGGCTATGTGAAAGTCATAATGACCACCAATGTGCTAAGTGTAGACGTGTGGACCCATCTAACTTGGCGATCCATCATGAATGTCCGCATGTGTTGAGCTTGTCATCTCAACACTGCGCATGAAGGAGAATATGACAATGTCTGCTCATTTGAGCCAGTTCCATGATATTCTCAAGAACTTGACTTCGTAGGTCATTACCTTTAATGATGAGGTTATTTCAGTGTTTTTTCTTGGAACTCTGAGTCATTCATGGGATGTATTCCGCACTGCCTTATGTACTCATGTTACTATAATGATGAGGTTACTTCATTGTTTTTGCTTGGGACTCTGAGTCATTCATGGGATGTATTCTGCACTGCCTTATATGCTCCTACTACTATTTTGAACTTGTCTCCTAATGTAGAGAGTGCTCTTCTGCGCAGGAAGAGATCAACCGTAAGAACTTGGATGCCTCTCATCTGTCGCATGCTTTGACTGTTAGAGGCAGAGATGGTAATGGAAAGAATGACCGTGGGTTTGGACGTGGCAGAGACTCACAGAAGTCTAGGTCTAAGTCGCATGGTAAGTCTCACATCAAGTCTCGTGAGAGAAATACTAATGTGACATGTCATCATTGCGGCAAGAAGGGTCATATACGCCTACAGTGTCATGAGTTGTGCAATGAGAAATGCAAAGAGAAGGGGAAAGACAAAGTACAAGAAAATTCCTCTAATAGTAGCATTATGCCTACGAAATCCAGTATGAAAATCAAGGAGATAAATGTCATGCAAACTGATGACCCCAATGGGGAGTACATACTTATAGCTAGTTCTTGTGATGCTATGCCGTTGGTCGAGGTTCACTCTATGTATGCACAGTGCTGACTTTTGGATTCTGGTGCTTCATTTCTTGTTACACCATGCCGTAAGTGGTTCCATTCCTACCGCACTGTCTCTGGTTCAATTTGCTTGGGTGATGATAGGTCACTTGCTATTGTTTGCATTGGGGATGTACGTCTACAGTTCTCTACTGGTAGTACTGTTCTGTTATAGGATGTACATCATGTACCTGCGTTTATACGCGATCTTATGTCTGTAGGAGGGCAGCTTGATGATGGTGGGTTTCATGTTTCATTTTAGGATTCTACCTGGAAGATCACCCATGGTAGACTTGTGCTTCTTAGAGGTGCCAAGGCTAGTAGCCTCCTCTTGTAGTTGATGGGTCCTCTATTGACCATGTTTTATCAGTCAGTTCCATCCCACATGTATCTCTTTGGCATGCCCATTTGGGCCATATGTCCTTGAAGGGAATGAAAATGCTTTTTGGTTTTTGCAATACTTACCGCCCCTTGACTATGCATGTTTTGATTCATGTGAGCATTGTCTTTATGGTAGACAAACTAGGAATACGCATAAGAACTTTGGTAGGATGCGCATGAGTGGGCCCCTGGCATTGGTACATCCACCCCTTGACTATGCATGTTTTGATTCATGTGAGCATTATCTTTATGGCAGACAGACTAGGAATACACATAAAAACTTTGGTAAGACGCGCATGACTGAGCCCCTGGCATTGGTATATTCGGATGTCTATGGGCCCATGCTTTGTCTATCTATGGTGGGTGCAAAGTATTTTGTGATGTTCATTGATGATTTTTCGCATAAATTCTGAGCTTAGCCCATTAAGCTTAAATCAGATGTCTTGGTTGTGTTTTAGAGATGGCTTGTATTGGTTGAGAACTAGAATGGGCATAGGCTAAAATGCCTTAGGACTAACAATGGAAAAAAATATGTGTCACGTGCCTTTGAGCAGCTATGTGATGAGAGGGGTATTAAGCATCAGTTGACCAACCCCACCCCAGAATGGTTTGACTGAGCAGATGAATAAAACCATACAGAAGCATGTACACAGTATGCTTAGCCATGCAGGCCTGCCACAGAGCTTTTGGACTGAGATAGTCAGTATAGCTATGCATATCATCAATGATCACCTTCCAGTGGTTTGGATTTCTAGGTTGGAGAGGAGGTATGGACTGGGAAACCTCTGTCTATGCGCATCTACGTGTCTTTGGATGTGAGGCATTCTGCCATCTGCCCAAGGACAAGCGGACTAAGTTGGATCCTAAGAGTGTCAAATGCATTTTCCTTGGCTATGGAGATGCAGGCGAGATGGGTTACCACCTCCAAGATCAGCAGGCACGACGGAAAGTCATCCGCAGTGATGATGTAGTCTTCCATGAAGACAAGATACATCAGCAACTTGAGAAGGTGGTAGAGATACGCAGTTTTATGTTCCACAAGGAGCCCCATGCTCCAATACAGCCTACACAGCCAAATGATCTAGCTTGCAGTAGCAGTTGGTACACATGGCCAGGGTGTTGGACAGGCAGCAGAGCCTACAGTGAGACATTCTACTAGAGCTAGATGTCCACCTGATCAATTTGAGCCCTCTCGATGCATTATGTCTTGGTTATAGATGCAGGAGAGCCTCTCAACTATGATGAGGCTATGCGCAGGGGTGATAGTCACTCCTGAGAGAGGGCTGGCAGTGTGAGATGGACTCCCTACATAAGAATATTACTTGGGATTTGGTTGCATTGCCTAACAACAAGAAGGCTTTGCCATGCAAATGGATGTACAAACTGAAAAGTACCCTTGGGCACCCCAAGCAAGCTTATAAGGCAAGACTTGTTGGTAAGGGTTTTAAACAGGAGCATGGAGTTGACTTTGATGAAGTCTATTCTCCTGTGGTCAAGATGACCACCCTACACTTTTGGTTTTGGCCTTAGTTGCACAACTTGACTTGGACATGTATCATATGGATGTCAAGACTGCATTCTTGCATGGGAGATTTGCATGATGAGATTTACATGGAGCAACTTAAGGGCTTTGCAGAACCTGGTAGGGAGCACCTAGTGTGCAAAAGAAAAGTTTTTATGGCTTGAAGCAGGCACCTAGGGAGTGGTATCATAAGCTTGATGCCTTTATGCAATCACAGGGCTATAGCAGGAGTGCTATAAATCTGTGTCTTTACACCAAGAAAGTGTGTGATGGCTCATTGCTTATTTTGGTACTTTATGTGGATGATATGCTGATTGTAGGGAAAGCTCATGATGAGCTAAATGCTCTCAAATCTCAGTTGAAAAAGAGCTTTGAGATGAAGGATTTGGGACGATAGGCCTCTCACATTCTGGATATGCGTATTAAGTGCAACCAGCATCAGGGACTACTCTACCTCTCATAGAGGGAGTACATTCATAAAGTCCTTAAGAGTTTTTGCATGCAAGTGGTAAAGCCTATTGGCTGTCCATTACCTTCTTATGTGAAGGTTTCATAGGCTAATTGTCTGCAAACAGATGAGCAAAGGGCCAAGATGGCCAAGATCCCTTATACATCAGCCATGGACAGTTTTATATATGCCATGATAGCCACTCGTCCAGATATTTCCTTTACAGTTGGTGTTGTGGCACGCTATATGGCTACACCTATCAAGAAACATTGGGATGTCGTGAAGGGTATCATGAGAAACCTAAAGGGCACAGCAAATATGTGTATTTGCTATGGCAACCAACATACAAGCATTGTGGGGTACATAGACTCCGATTATGCAGGACATGTAGATAGTAGGAAGTCTACTTCTAGCTATGTATTCACCTATGTTGGAGGTTCTATCTATTGGATGCCCATGGTTCAAATGTGTACGGCTCTCTCTATCACTAAGGCCAAGTATGTTGCAGCCATTGAGGCTTGTGAGGCCATATGGTTGGGCCGTTTGGTTTATGACCTTGGGATTGATTCTATACTTACATGCATTCAAATTCTATGAGTACTATTCAGCTAGCCAAGAATCTATTCTTCCATGCGAAGACAAAACACATTGAGGTGAGGTATCACTTTATACGTGGGGTCGTGGAGGACAAGTCTGTTGACTTTGTCAAGATCTCCACTGATGAAAATCCTACATATATGCTCACGAAAAGCCTCACTACTGAGCACTTTGCCTTCCTCAAGAGATTGATGGACGTTGGATGAGATGACGTTTTTTCCTCATCCTGTTGTACATGTGTACATTGTATTGTCCTTTCTTTTTCTTTTTACTCCTCATTAGGGCAGATTCCCCTTTAAGTGGGAGGTTGTTGGGGGTAAAGGCTCCTCTGCCTAGCCGCCTGTGTATTACTACACTAACAGTGCGCACACGGTAGGTGGCGAGCGCCCATCACCATCACGTTATTCGTTATTCTTTTAGTGACAGTTTGAATAAAGGAAGGCCTAGTCACAAATTGTGACTGTTGGAGTTCCCATTTGATCTCTCTCTCTTTCTTGCTCTTGCTCTTCTGCCATAGCTCTTCCAAGCAAGCTTCGATCCTTCTCACCTTTCAAATGGATGATGAAAAAACCTAGAATTAATCAGAAACAAATTCAAAACTCAAGAGAGAGAGGACATAGCAATACTCCTACAACACATTAATATATGGAACCCTAGTCATGCCAGGTCAATTCAAATCTAAGGACAATTCTCCACCAAAGCCATCGCATGGAACATTAGGCAAGAACTCCTCCCCTTATTTGTGGAAATAAAATCATCCATGCTTCCATCATCATGCAAAATAATCTTTTCTTGACCATGTACAAAATATTTCATCATTAATAATGAATGAGGATTTGGCATACCTGGTAAAGTATCTGAAGCATTGTCGATATCATCATCATCTTTAGTAAAATTTGGCATATCTTCATGGTCTTCGTCTTTAGTCGCTTCCAATAATTGATTTGAATAGCTCACTTCTTGGGTTGACAATTCACTTCTAAGTGTCAATGTTGTTGACATTGTAGCAAACTATAAACTTTACTTTAGAAACATTGTTGCTAAGGGCTGGAAATTTGGGTATGTTGGGATTTGGCTGTAGAGAAGGCTTAGGGTTTGAATGTGTGTTCGATGGTAAAGAAAGGGGTCGAGTCCAAGGTTTACGGAAAGTAGAAGGAACAAATCGATTTTGATTGAATCTTCGAAAGTTAGAATTGAATTGCTTTGTAGCAAAGTTGCCATTAGTTGAAAATTATTGTGGTCACTTTTCTCGTCCACGAATTTTGTCTTCCGCATCATGCACTAAAGAAATTGCATTCTTTAAAGTCTTTGGCTTGAACATGTTCACTTTCGCATAGAAGTGACCAAGCAAACCGAACATATACTTGCGCTTGTGGATCGCCTCATGAATATCTTCAAGCATTTGAAGTTGTAGTAAGGCACTCCAGAAATGCTCAATATATTGCGGGATGGATTCACGATCTCTTTGTTTGCAGAAGATCCCACTGTTTGATTGCTTTTTCATGGAATTAAGGTGGAAGAAAAATCTACAAAAATTTCTTTTGAAAGGCCTCCCAAGTAGAGGGACAATCAACACTTTTGCGGATAACACTCCACCATAACGATACTCTGTCTACTAGATGGTTAGTGACGCATTTAAGTTTATCTTTTTCAGTATACCACTCTTCATGGAAATAATCATCAAACTGACTGATGAAAGCGAGAACAATTTTTCCATCACGTTGCCCATTAAAAGTACGGAATTTGAAATTTATTTTACTTATCTTAGCTTCTTTCTTGAGAGATTGTGCTTCGAGTGTCGTGTCAATCGTATGGCGAATAACATCTTCGAGTTGCGCTCTGTTTTGATCAACAGTGGATCGTTGAAGTGTAGCCAGTTGTGCTTGCAAATTTAGACGTGCTCTTCGCTCTTCTTGAAGTTGTATCATAATTAGGTCCAATTTTTGCTCCATAGTCGACTCTGGCAAATCACCTTCAGCCATAAGATCTTCCATGCTTTGATCGAAAATCCTGCAAAAATCTCAAACAACCTTACACACTCGAAATCTCGTTAAAGGGATGAGCGTAGATCAAATTTGGGTTTACAAGGCTTGCTTTTTTTTAATAACTTTTTTTTTCGATCTTGCTTCTTTCGCAGGTACAACAATTGATTACGGTCTTTTTTCAAGCGAAAAATAGACTGCATATAACAGTTTGCTTACTGAAAATCACTTCTATCAAAGTGCAGGTAGGAACAGAGACTTGTTGAAGTTGCAAAACGGGTTCGGGATTAATTCGGTGGGAACACCTGCTAAAAGAAGGAGATTTAAGAGTGAAATCTTTAAGCTTTAATAAGATTTATAACTTTAAGCTTTATGAAAGCTTAATGATTTTTTTAGCTAATCAACCAAGATGGCGGCATGTCGTGGATGACGTCGACATCCTGCAGTCCCGTCCTGCTGCCACGAATCGTCAGATTTTGAAGAGCTTAAGCTCTTTTAAGCTTATTGATTATAAAATTCATAATCTTCCTTCTCTGCTTCTCTGAGAGAAAATGTTTTTGACAAAGGAGCTTGAGAGATGGTCCTCCGCCTCTCCTAGGAGTGGTCCTTCGTGATCTAACAGCACAATAGGGGGTTCTTCACCGCCATGAACACCCTTGTATTGACAGTTCATCACAAGACTGCCTATAGAGCCCATTCATTCCAGGAGCTTCGCCTTCGCGTGAGATGATAAGTGATTAGAAGCCCTTGATCTCAACTTCGCTTGATACCACTAGTGCGTAAATCGAATGTTGTATGTGCACGTAATGAATGACGAAAGGTCCCCAAGAACACCCATGCCTTGTATGAGCACTTCACAAGGCATGTATTTATAAATTTATTAATCTCCAAGCTCAAAAATAGCCCAATTTACAATTAGCATGCTTTGGCTTTTGTATTTGCTTTTGCCCAAATAAAAAATAAAGTGTTTGGACGTCCAAAAAGTCGGGTTGTGCCCAAATACAATGTCCAATAATGAGATATTTAAAGCGAGCACCTATACGCATATAAAATAATAAATGTTTGTCAAGTGCTTTAATAAATAAGCGGCCTAAGTAAATATTAACGCCACGCCTTTAGTGATAAGACGCACGTCCATCAAAAATGATAATTTCTTCTAGATAATCTGAATACACGCCATCGCCCGGTGCTTTCCAACACCAACGCTACCTGCTCTACACATCAACTAAAGCATTCACAATTGTTAGAAAATAATAAAATTAAACCGACAAAAGTGAATACCTAGCAGTCTTCAGCTACAAAATAAATAAATATGTTGGAACTCTATCCTAACCTTAATTTAATATGAGTGTACTCTAAACTCATAAACTTTCATTAATTTAAATATGTATTTTACGGAATCACCCACATGCACATTAAATTAATCTGACGCCCGAAAAGGACAGGCGTCCCCGTCAACTTCTCGAACAAGGAATCCACCTTGTGTAGGAGCCCCGGCAAATACATATAGTTTTATGAAATCCACCAAAAAACTCACAAAATCCACCGTGGTCTCACGGAATCCACCATGGCATATGCCTCCTGGCATCACCTTAGTCAATCTCCCAATCAAAAACTAGCAACTAATTAAAAAACTTAATGACAAATGGCACATCCATTGGGATAAATGGCAATGGGAATTCAAGTTTCAACACATTTGGTCCCTCAATATTCCACTTGAGAAGTCGACTCTACTATGGCTCATACTCCATAAAGAAGTATGGACAAGGGAACAAGTGGCCAAACTCTACATAGGGGAGGGTAACTGTGCAAGCTGTAGATGTGACCTTGAACACTAACCCATCTGTTTACACAATGGAGGTGTAGCTGAGAGATTCTCAACTTTCTACAAGTGATCATCAAAACCTATCCCTACAAAATTAACCTTGAAAGAAATTCTGCTTGGGGAGGCTAATGGGCTTCCCACACTGACCTTTATTAGAGCCTATTTACTATGGGTTATATGGTTGCAAAGGAATGATGCTACATTTAATGGGAAGTATGTGTCCTCCATTTCTACACTAAAATCGGATTTTTTATGGCAGATAGCTCGTGCTAGAAAAGGACTAAAGATGCGAATCAACAAACATGATGCCATCAAGAAGAGGAAAGTTCAACATGAAGATTGTTCCTCCCGACTCAAAGTTTGCATAGCCACTCTTTCCCAGGACATGGACTTCGAGTTTGTGCTTAATGTCATCAAGGATGTTGTAGCACGCTACTAAGCATACAACCCTTGTGCTTCCCAATAGTATAATCATGCCATTTTTTTAACATACAATAGTCATGTAATCGGAGCCATGCAGTGGATTTTTTCCCTAAAAGCCTTCAGCCCTGCTAGTCATACAACATATGTTGTCTCCCTCAGTCATCTAGTAATTGTGGTCTTCCTATGGCTACTTCTTAAAGCCTCCTTTTGGATAATTGTTCATAGATAAATCTCTTTTCTTATCTTAATATAATATTTACATCTTCTCTCAAAAAATAGAGAACTTTAACTTTTTAGAGACATATATAGTTTGGTAAATTGTTATTTTGTTGCAAGCCAAATCTTAATACTCTTAGCCCTACTTGGGTCTATAAGACCCTTAGTGTTGTAAAATATTATGTTCAAGGAGTTCATTTTCATTTGTTCTTATTAATTTCCCCTTTGGCGCTAGTCTCTTTATGTTTAGAGATGGGGGAATCTACATCAACCTTAGAGAATCTTTTTTTAGAGGTGTTAGTTCTTTTAGAGACATTATGAGATCCATTTTTTACTAATGTTTCCAACAAGAGATGTCCCATCAACCTAGGATATATCAACCTCATTATTAGGATAGTAGTCTTTAATAGAGTTGAAGATTTCAACATTCAAGTCCTTAGTGAATTTGCTATTGTTGATGAACCCTTCCTCATCATCTCAGGATGTTGCTTCATGCTTTATGTTGATATATTCATCCAATACTTTCCTTTCCTTTCTTAGATTGGATTGAGGGCTTTTTAGGATTATCAACTTTTGCCACAAAAGGGGAGAATTTGTTCAAGGTTTGGGTTTGTTAGCTTTATTATTCTAAATCTTAGAGTTATTGCCCTTCTTAGTTTTAATTCGTAGAATCGAGACTGGCATTTAAAGGGCTTGGACAACTTTCGTGGCTTCTTTTTAGGGCAATCCTTGATGAAATAGCCTTGCTTAAAACACAAAGCAAAAGTTATAAAGGTTTTTATAAATAATTGGCCATGCTATCATCATGACCCCAAATTCATTTACTACATCTAGAATTTCCAACAATCTTTGCTTAAGGTCAATCTTACAAGGGCTCCTTAAATACCATGTGTTCTTGATGATAGTTGATAACCCTATTTAGCCCCATAGTTTCCCTACCATTAGTGCCCATGTGGGGATGTTTTGACAAATTTTTTGCCAAATGGGGTCCTCATTGTGTCACCCTTTGGTGCCAAATGAGGCCATACATGTTGACCAAGGTGTTGACAAGGCACTCCTATTACTACATTACTAACTCCTCCTTTTCCATGGCACCAATATTGTTCACAAAACTAGTAGTAGACATGATCAACCAAGATTTTATCGTAATGAGGCAGAAGGGAAGAAGAATGAGGTTCAAAGCCTTTGTTCACAACTAGTGGTTTGCATGGAGTTGTCAAAGAGGATGGAATCAACCCAAAAAGTAGTACATGTTGTTATTCGTAATCACCTTCCACTTCTTTTGTCAAAGTAGCTCTCGATGTAAGAATCTAAAGGTTGGATGATGGCATTCCATGTAGATCCCTAGGCAAGGGATGGGCTCCATCTTCTAAGAGAGGGCTTGGGACTTGTGCCAAGACCTTCATAATTACCTCCCACTTCCTTTGTGAAGGTAGCTCTCAAGGTCAGAACCTAAAGGTTGGATGATCACATTCCATGTACATCCCTAACCAGGAGATGAACTCCCCTTTCAATAGAGGGCTTGGGACTTGTGTTAAGACCTTCCCTTCATGCAAGGGAGGTGACTGTCTAACTCGATAGTCATGTTGCCTACTCCATGTCAACGTGAGTCTGTAGTCTTATCAACATGGCATCCCATTCCATCGAATAGAGAAACATTCGATAGAGCCATTGGCGGTATACCATTGATCGTTCATCACTCCCCTCTAAGTCAAAATTTTGTCACCAAATTTTCAATTCTAGAAGAAAATTTTGACCATCAAGAATTTTGGTCCTCTTGCAAAGAATACACAATGTTATTGTGAATATGTGACACAATGTAATCACGAACATGTAAAGCAATGTAAACTACTACATTTTAACAAAATAGACACATCATAGCCTAGAGCAACCCAACTCAATGTAAAGGAGTCTAATGTAATTGTAACAATGTAAAGTAGTCTACACTACTATATTTCAATAGAAGACGCACAATAAGCTAGAGTCCCAAGTCATTGTAAATACCTCTTTTTTATTTAACATATTAAAAAAATTTAAGAGAAGATCTTAGGAAGCTATCTCGAGATAAAATATAACTCCTATTTCCCTTCTTTTAATATATACTTACAATCTTCTTATTTAAAAAGAAAAGAATCCGCCACACAAGTGGATTGACTTATGTGGGGATCAACTCTAAATTAAGGGCTAAGAAGTAAAGTTTGTTTCCTAGCAGGAATGACCTATGGCATGCAACTATGCTAGTATCTATGAAAAACATTTTTGTTGTGGGAGATATGAAAACCTTTTACTCAAAATTTTGAAGGGATTTTTGAATCAAATTTTATATATTTGCCATTTTTATAACTAAGGATGTTGTATTCTTTAAGGACTTTTGCCCTTCTTCTATAATTTGTTTTTTTACTTAGAGAAAGCTTGTAAAATGTCTTACTTATCAAACAAAAAGCCACATGGGGGACATGTGAATCCAAACACTAGCTAGTCACAATGGGAATGTTTGTGTGTGGAAGCATTTTGGCTAGTCCTTGATTTTGAAGATTTTTCTTTGATGCTACAATTCTTTTTAGGGGATTTTCCCACTGTGCATGAGGGAACGCACTGACTTATGACAAAACGGCGCTCGTTGGAAGACGAAGCAGTCTGTCGGTCGTCATTCCTATCTATGTAACTCAAGCCATTTGGGGTGCAGTTATAGTGAATGCAATGTGAGGAGGTGCTCTTACACCAAGCATTAAACCTCGGTTTTTTGTGGAGATGGGGGTGGGAGAATGTACGAGTTCAAGCCCTCGGTTTCGCTTCCCAGATGGCACAGATCAGTGCACCTCTAGCAAGGGGCCGTGAGAACAGGCTCTCTAGCTAGCCTCCAAAGAATGTGTGCGTGTGTAGTAAGTATGTATCTACTTTAAGCAGGAAATGATGACGCAAACTGCGTGGAACTGAAAAAGAAAAAGCGCATGAGGAGTGGGGCCCGCGGAGCTTTTGTCTTTTTGTATGTAAAGGTGGGTCCCCCGGGGGGGGGGTCCTTAGGTACCGCGTGACGTGACACGTGGTCCCCCCGTCCACATCTAGGTTATCAAAAAACGTCGATTTTTCCTTGAGCAATAATTCCTCGATAGGCACGACATATAAAATATCCAGAGTTAATTAATCCTTTCCTTGCCCGAAAAAACCACCTCGTTTCCTAAAACGCTTGGCCGCCTCAATTTTTTTTTTGGCCTATTATTTTTTAGAAAACAAGCGAGACAACTTTCCAAATTCCAAACCCAGCGGCTGAATACCAGCTGCCCCTTGGACGGAAACATTAGGAGCGAACGTACCCCCCCAGGACCGCAAACCCACACACCATCCATAACACGCATTAGATGTTTGTTGCCTTTCTTGCTATCTTTGCTTATGCTTTTTATGCTAGCCAAGCACCTAGCCAAGAAACACCTCGCATTATACCAATTTGTCAGTTCTTCTTGAAACCAGCTTCACCTACCTACTCAATTAGGTGCTTTTACCCAAGCTCGAAGACATAAATTTTTATTTTGTCAATATAATGACCACATTATTAAAAACTTTCATTTGTTGAAGGAGTCGCACTTGTTGAAATGGCACTCGATTCTAAGAGCTAACTTGGATAGAATCTCTAAGGTAAAGCCCCATATGGAGGCCATATCACGAAAATTGAGAGGATCCCGTTGTGAATATTGAATCTTTTTGCTAAAAGGTATCCTCGAATGCTTAGGCTATGTCTAGTTGCATTTCTAAATGTTGCATAATTTACTTTACCTCTGTTGGTAATATTGCATTGGAAAAAATATATATATGACATCTTATATTTAGCAAGCTCTTGCAGAGTAGACATGAATTTTTAACAATGCAAAGCCCTTTCTACTATTTATTCGATGAATTAGGCCATGCCCAAAGACCCAAAAGTAAGCACTTTTGAAGATAAACCTCACCCTTAATTGAAAAGTCACCCCAAAGTTGCCAAGACAAGACTTAAACCCATAACCTCACGCAACACAATGCCCCTATCAACTGGGCTACCACTCATAGGGTTGGGTAGGCATGTCATTCAAGATTTCCACACAAATTTCTAGTTTAAAAAAACTAGGCCTTCCCTAATAGATGAGAAATCCAAATGTTTTTAATCATATGTCTCCATCATTTTTAAGATTTCTCACAACTGAACATATTGTTATTTTAAAGATTTGTCATAACCCTGCATTATGTTGCGATGAAAGTCAAACCACTAAAAGTGATTAGTGAGCCAAGTAACATTCGTGTCCTTAATAATTGTAATTGTGTCTTTGAGATTGATCTAATAAAGGAATGAATCTAAAACTAGAAACGAAGATACTCTTTAGATTTTTCCTATTACAATACCATACTTTGCTCGAACTAGTTGGGATGTTGGTTCTAACCACTATGAAGATAGGAGTTTTGCTAGTAATTAGCATATCACTGAAAAAGATGAACCCTTTCTTTTGTCAAGGTTCTAATGACTTTGGGGCATGATTTAGCTAAAAGGTATCCAAATATTTTAGACTAGCAAAGGGCCTAAAATGGAAGCATTTTCCAAGTTGAGAGACCAAAATCCTCTCTAACCTTCACAAATGCATACCTTGTTCCAAGTTAAAGGTTGAAATAGTTCCCAAGCTACTTGTTTGCTCTAAGAACCTAGAAAACTAGGAATTCAACGAATCTTCAATAGTGTAAGTTCCCAACACGCCAGATTTTAAGGAAATTTTGAACAATAAGAAAGTTCTCATACAAGGGATAACTTGATATAAATGCAAATCGGGAGTTTGAAACTACCCATTAAATGTTTAAACTTGAACTTGCCCCTAAATGGGGTGAGAAGATTAGCCATTTCCCACATAATAGAGTGTTTCCAAGACTAGAGAAAAGAGTTTGAAAGCTAGGCCACCAATCAAAAGTAGCACAAGTATCAATTGATCATTGAGCAAGGATCGGTGGGTACATGACAAATACAAATCATATGAGAATAAGTTGAAAGGTTGCTAATAAGAATGGTGATATTTAAATATGTAAATTTATTCAAACTACAAGTTTAACTTGAATGGCAATAACTTGCAGGTTGTTTAAAGGTCAAAGAACCAACTACTTTGAACATTACACTCCATGTCTAAGATCGTAAAACATTATGATAAGCTATACACAATATAAACACACACATGCACTCTCTCTCTCTTGACAGTCCCATCCAAAGTATCATGTTTGAATCTCTAACTAAGTGAGGTTTGTGTCTAAAGTATAATTCTTGAAATCGCTATCAACATCCTCAACTTCATTTCATTTCGATGCACTCCCCTTTACAACCCCTTGCCATTGCCACCTAGGACCTTAATCACATCGGAACATGATCCCTTTAAAAAAGCTTGCACTCAAGTTTTTCGATATCATGTTTGCCTCTCCCTCTAGGAACCTAATCTCTTTCATTTAGGGTTTTTAAATCCCTTGCACATGTGCATAAATTTTGATTTCAATTTTGCAACCTAAACCATGCTTTTTTAAAACCACTTTCCACAAAAATATTCTTGCTATCAACTTCTACTTTCAATCAAACATGAAAAAAAGTCTATTAAAAGTGATTGAGAAGCACCCATAATTAGATATGGGATCTCAAAACTATATGTTAAACTAGAATCACTAACATTCAACTTAGCTCAAAACACTATTGTTTATGAGACATATTCAAAAATGAGTGTCATTCAAGTGGGTTGCCAATATACAATTCAATTGAAATCATGCGAGTAAGTAAACTCATTTGAGGGACATCATTCCTTGTTGGTAGATTTTCATAGTCTAATTGAGATCCTACAAGGAAGCAAACCTATAAGAAGTGCATTGGGGTCTTCTTCTTTTTCTTTGCACCGAGGGGGGTGGGACATGCTCATATAAAAACATATAATTTTTGAAATGTCTAATCAACATTGCATTGTTCTTGATAAGTTGGGTGAGGCCCATGTCTAAAGTACTAAGTTTGATCTCTCTCTCTCTCTCTCTCTCTCTCTCTCTCTCTCTCTCTCTCTCTCTCTCTCTCTAAGTGATGTTGGCATCCAAAGTATCATGTTTGCACCTCAAGCTAAAGTTTGTGTCTGACATATAACGCTTGAAATCTTAGTCAACATCATCAACTTCTTTGAGTCTCAATATATCAAGTGATGGAAGCTCCTTTGGGATGGCATAATCTTGGACAAGATTCGCATAGCCTTCACCGAATCCATAATAGAACATGCACCAATTCATTTTTTTCCATTCTATTATCAATGTTAGCTACCTCATTGTTAAGGTGTTTTACCCTTGATAAGTAATATAAGTTGATTCACAGTCAAGACTACCCCTTTACAACCTTTTAGCATTGCCACCGTTTCCTTCTAGGAACTTGATCACATCAACATCCTCAACTTCTTTGAATCTCAAATCCCCTCCCATCAACAAAGGTTGCCACTATCACCTCTCCTTCTAGGATCATGATCCCTTTTAAAAAGTTGTAGTCAAGTTATTTAAAGATCGTTCCCACCTTCTCCCTCTATGAACCTAATCTCTTGCACATAGGGTTTTTAAGCACATGCATGCCTAAACTTTGATTTGAGTTTTGCAACTTAAATAGTGTAACTACTACTTTCAATCAAAAATGAAAAAAAGTCCATCATATACAATTATCAATCAAGAAGCACCCATTATTAGATATGGGATCTCAAAAGAGTATACTAAGGTAGAATCACTAACATTCGATTAAGCTAGAAGTGCTACTGTTTATGAGATCTATTCAAAAGCAAGTGTCATCCAAGTGGACTGAGAGAATATAATCTAACTAAAATCATCCAAATAAGTGAACTGATTTGAACGACATCATTGCTTGTCAATAATTTTTTATAATAAAACTAACATTCTACAATGAAGCAAACCTATTTGAAGTGCATTATAGGGCCAAGGTGTGTAATGTAGGAAAAAACCTTGTAAAAATGGCCTATACTAAGCCCTATAAATATTATATTAACTAGACTAGCAAAGGACTATAAATAGGGACTGGAGGCATTGATGCTCAACTTAGAGCTCAAGCCTTGGTTATTGTGATGAGGTGAAGCAATCTTCGTTCATTCTTCGCGCATGCCTTTAAAAGTTTAGGGTGACTCAATTTGCCGAAGTTCAGTTTTAGTGTTTATAGAATCCAAAGGAATTGATGTAACATTAGTATGGACACATGAATCTAGTAAAACGGTTGTTTTTACACAACACTCTCCTGGCCATGCTTTGCAATTATGGAGTTGATGATGATGGTTTGTAATCAAATATACAACATATCTCTATCTATTTCATACTGACATAAGTTGAGCATATTAGACTCCATTACAAGCTCCTTCCTTCCTCAATCCTTTTGTTCAAAGCATTTAAGCCATAGCATCAAGCAATGGCTATCCACTCACGTGAAATAAAAGTTAGAAAATTCTTAGGCATTGAATTTCAAATTGATTAGCATGGATTTTGGCCAACAACGTAGGTGAAAACGGTGCCCCCTTTGCTCCTTGTCATGTAGGGATTAAGGCTTTAGAGGTTTGGTGAAGAGATAATGCCATAGGAGAGAGATCAAGGACTAGCATCCTCCATGGAAGAAGAGAAATGACTTGGAGGAGAAGTAATCCGTATTCCTTGAAAAGTAGTTGTAACTTTAGCTTCTACTAAAGCCTAGCTTCTCCATTTTGGTCTAAACATGACTAAAATAAGCTCCAAGAAGACCACAACATGCTAAACTTGTGAAGCCACTACCATTTTTGCCAAGAAATGCTTTCAATGGCTCCAAATGTAACCATGGTTAACTGTAGAAGTCTGCCCTAGCCAAACTAGACACATCAACCAAGATTGTAATTGCAATTACCTGTCCTAACCATTGAGACCATATCTAAAGCTTAAAAGTGATCTACTGGTTGGACCTAAACTATTGCTCAGACACCAATGAAATGAAGGCCTGCCTAAATCTAACTAGATGGTTGAAAATGAATTTATCTGACTGCAAGAAAATGGTTGGAAGCCATATCCTAAGCTGTATTAACCTATGAAAATGGACAAGAAAAGGAAAATGGAACTAACTCACCAAGTCTAATTGATCGTAATACCAAAAGTTCCTACTACAGCACAGCTGTACATGCTAGCCTTCTCAAAGTCGTCCATTGCTGCAGCAATGGTGATACTACACCCTTGGTGATGATGGTGGTGATGGGATCAGAGGAGGTATGCTGTTCACAGCGTGATATTGTGGGAGCTATAGCTTCTAATCTTTCGAGGCATGGATTAAGGAGCTTAATGGCTGGTAAAAGTTTCAAAATAACATTTTGAAGAGGGAAGCTGTTCCTGAGAAAACTGTCGAAAGGAGCAATCGGTATCCGACCGTATTTGCTGCCATACAGTCCCGTGAATCACACAACACAGGTTGGAGCGTCAGCGCAGAGATCCAGGGTATTCGAGCTTGATGACTTAGGAATGGCTATCTAAGAACAACACATAAATGGAAGCATGACCAGTATGGTCGAATTGGTGTTGAAGAAGCTGCCTTCCACGTATCGCACATCGCGGAGGCGGCCTTTTGGTGGAATCTGTGGACCATCCCTGTGGCATGCCAAAGAGGCCAACAGGCTTATGCTGGAGTGCTTGAAGAGAGTGCCTTTGTCCTTTTTTCCCATTTCAGAGGCTGTTGGAGCCATTGAGACTCCTGCTGCTGAGGCAAATATGTCTGCATTAAGAATCAGGCAAGGTTGCATGCAAATCTTATGTGCTTGGCTAGCTCCAATGTAGCAAACAGCCTGTGTTTTCTCCGATCTATTGTTACATCTTGGCATCTTCATCCTCTTCTTCTAAACCATGGTCTTCAAGTCTTTGTGATGTGTTCCCTTTCTCCATAAGCTAAGCTCTAGTTTGATTTAGCCCCAATCTGAGGGTTATATCTCTCGTTTCCATCATATCTTGGATGGGTTGATCATATCTTGGATGAGGAAAAGCTTTTATCGGCCGACCGATGACTTGCAAAGATAGGCCATAGAATTCTCAGGGGTTGCTTGTGCATTCTATGAAGAAAAGGAAGGCTTTGCTTAAAGTCTGCGGGCTTTAAGAAACTTGCAACTACCATGAAGATGCTTCAGACTATTTTGGTTGAAGCACTCAACAAAGGTGCAAAAGATCCAGATACACTAGCGACTTTGGAGCTTAGATTGGGACATCTATCTGTAATATTAGCAATCACAGAGCAGATGCAAGTTCAATAGGTGTAATGCCATCCCAAAATTAAGGGTTTCACCATAGTTGGCATAGAGCACATCGTTTTTTGTCTTCTCAAACTTTGCAGATAATCAAACAGGAAAGGTCAGCTTGCTAAAGACATTGTTTGCCTTCTCCCAGATTTTACTGCTGCAGGAAATGGGCACTGGGAGAGAACCTTCAAGTAATGCTTTGCAGTATAGTACCTTCTTCCAATGTTGCTCCAACACCCTGGAACCAACTTTGGAGAATGCATATTTGGTATACTGGCTAACCTAATTGTCTGTAGCCTTTACCTATCAACACCAGCAAATTGATATTTGAGCAAATTGCTCTGATGTGCAGCTTATTCTTTGTTTCAATAGTAAGGCAAACCTGGCGCATTTTAAGCCACTAAAAAGTGCTGTGAAACACATGTACACAGGATTTGCAACATCTTTTTAGCTGCCAGTTGAAGTTTGTCAATGAAATAGGTGTCTTCTATTGTGCATCACTACACCATTTATAACAAAATCCATGTTTCATGCCAGATTATGTATAATTCAATTAAAATCTAACAAATGCTCATCAAGGAGTGATCATTGTATAGTACAGACTCAGGATTGATCACTATACAACGCAAATTCAAGGTTGATCACGCCAGAGTGCATCCATTTGGCAATGCATTGGAAGCCAGGTATGCTTCCTGTTTACTACTATTGATCTATGGATTGAGCTGTGTGACAATGGCAATTTCGACCTAGTCAAACCAATAATTTGAAGGCTCAAGAAAATGGGGGACAGTATGACTGCCAGGGACATGAGGCAACCAAAGGAAGTGGTTGATAATTTTGGCCATATGATGAAGTCAAAGTTTGACAATTTGATTGCTTTGGCTACCTTCCACAAGATGACGATTCGACTACTTTGGCTACCTCATTTGCTGATCAGTCCATTCAAAAATTAGACCCTCATGTTTTTAATTCAACTTCCAGTGAGTTCCTTACCCATGACTATCAACGGTACTATTGTGGGCAGCAGCAACCATACAGTGGTACATATGGGCAATCATATGATGGATTTTCTTGTGCATCATCTTCATTTGGGCAACACCCACATGGAATTACATCCCATGCATACTCTTGTGGACAATTTTCTTGTATACCCTCACCAGATGGATAGCATCATGAAGAGTTTTTGTTTTTGTTTTTTGAGCCAGGTCCCTAATCAGGCTCCAAGGCAGAACCTTGTGCCACTAGCTTATGATTTCGCTACTTCCTTCATGATAAAGATCCTTGGAAAACTCCGCTTACCATCCAAATGACGAAGCGTGTGTAGGCTATGATGATCATGGTTTTGGAAAATATGTATGCTATGCGCCTTGTTATGATGGTGGTCAATGCTCAAATGTACAATAACTTGGTGATTATGCTCAAGATGGCTATTGTTTTGGGTAACATGCATGCTATGAACTTTGTCAAGATTATGGGCAACACTCTTGTGAGTTCGAACAGCAACATAGCTACTGCGAGCATTATGTTAATGATCATGTTTATGAGGATGTGTTTACTCAGCATCATGGCTCTTATGGACAGCAAGTTAGTGGTTATATATATATAAACTTAGTTGAGTTTGGACAGCATCAAGTTGCTAACCATAATGGTTCTTATGAGGAGTCCTATATGAATGCACATCATTCTACTTCTTTTGAGCCATATCCCAAGGAGTTTGGGCAGCATACTTATATAGGATAGACCAATGCAAGGTTGGGATTCCCTTTGACCAGGAAGCTTTCTTTTATGAACATTCAACATGTAGGAAGGCATTCCACGTCCAAGATTTTGTGTCTTCACAGTTTTTTCATGCTTTATATGGCAAGAAGGTTGAAGACTAGGTTTCCTCTATCACAGTCAGGTTTTCATGGTTGGATTGATACCCTTCAATATATACTTTGATATGACATCTTATTTGTTCAATTTGGAGTTGCCTATCAAGAGTTATGGCTCTTTTTCCATGACAACCCTGTTATGACAACATGCAAGAAACTCACTGCAATCCTTTGTACTAGTCCCCTGCGAGATCTTCAACACTATGGTTTCCAAGTTCTATCCATTGTATTCTTTCCCATCTTTCAAGCTTTGAGGACAAAGCTTCTCTGAGAAGGGATGGCTTGTAATGTAGGAAAAAACCTTCTAAAAATAGCATGCACTAAGCCTTGTAAATATTGCACTAACTAGACTTGCGAAATGACTATAAATAAGGGGGAGAGTGCTATTGTAGAAACCATTTGTAATTATGATCAATCATACTTGGTGAGTTAGTTACATTTCTTATTTTTGTTTGTTTTCATAAATTAATGCAATTTAGAATACGGCTTCCTGTCTCATCATTTTCTAACGATTAGATTATTTCATTTCCAATTGTTTGGTTAGATTTAGGTAGAAACCATAGCCTATAATTGTATTAACATATCATAATTGACAAAAAATAGGAGATAAAACTAATTCACCAAGTCTAATTGATCGTAATGAAAAAAAGTTCCTACAATAGCACTACCCCCCTATTTACAATCATTCCATAAGTTTAGTTAGTGCAATATTTACAAGGCTTAGTGGGCTATTTGTACAAGGTTTTTTCCTACACTACAAAGGGCTAATAAACACGCACTCACCAAAAGCAAAATGCACCCCACCTCCCTTTAATGGCAACTTTACAAAATGATGCAGCTTTTTAGCCACTTCTAAATTATGATACAATTTTTTTCATATTACATATTAGCTTGGTGACAGAAACAATTGAGCCATGTAAATTTTTTTCAATTTTGGATTTTGGAAACCCTTAAAACACGTCCCTAAGTCTCACTACACTTTTTTGTGGACCGGAAAGAGAGAGAGAGAGAGAGAGCAAAGAGAGAAGGAAAAAGTGGGAGAGAATAGAACAAAACAAAAAAGAGAGGAAAGAAAGGGAAAAGAAGAGAGACATGCAAAGGAAAACACGGGGAGAGAGAAGGGAGCGAAAAGAGGGGGGAGAAAAGGAAAGAGAGGGACAAAGAATATGAGAGAGAGAGGGGGGAGGGAAAAGAGGATTTTTAGATGACGCTATTGGCTCCTTAAATACATGCAAGAACAATGTCAAGTGCTCATATGCAAAACAGTCAAAACCTTGTAGAAACATCAAAATGACAAGATATGTCCAGATATCCACTAGGCATTATGCGCAAACTTTCCTCTGCATGAAAAATCTGTATGAAATTCTCCATAGTGTCCTATATTTTATCAATCCATGTCAATTCAAAGTTACGCTTAGATGCAACCTGCTACACCAACCAACCCACCATTGGTTATTGTGGAAGTAGCAAGCATGAAACAGATTTTTACATTTCTCAAAGATAGGACCACCTTGAAATGTTGCAATGAAGAAGTGTAACGTAAGTTATAGCCTGGTGAAGGCAAACTCTGGTTATTAAAAGTTGCCACAAAAGTAGTGATGGAACACACAATGCCACTCGAGAGTCAAAGACAATACTGATATGCCCCCACATTCACTTCTCAATCAAAAGGCCATCTGACAGTTCTTCTAATGCAAGCCTTTCTTGTTTTCTATGAAAGGGAAGGTATGAGCAGAGTCATAATGGGATGTGTCAAACCCTCAACAATCGCAGCCCTTCTCAATAACACTGACAGCAATCCAACCCACAAAGCCCAACAATAGGACTCGAGACGTATCAAAATGCAGCTGGCTGAAAGAACTAGTGGGACACAGCTTTCTCCAGCCCCAAGCACCATTCCCCATCCAGCATGTTGCTTCATAATCCAACCCACAAAGCCCAACAATAGGACTGGAGGCGTATCAAAATGCAGCTGGCTGAAAGAACTAGTTGGACAGCTTTCTCCAGCCCCGAGCACCATTCCCCATCCAGCATGTTGCTTCATAAACCTCTAAAACAAGTGTTCCCGAAAGCACAAAGCAAGCCTTTCCATCCAGAACATGTCTTTCAAACCAGCACGATAATCAAAGGTACAAGCCCCTCAAACCCAAAAAGAGCAACCTTCAAACCTGCCAGACAGGACAACTGAGTTTCAAACAGAATACCCAAACCCTAGCCCCATCAATTCCAAGGCTGGCTTCAGCTAAAACAAAGCAGTAGGCAAACTAATCAAAGCAGTAACTTTGCTGACTCTTAATAAAGTCCACTAAAGAACCTGCACAAACTTCATAGGAACAGCAACCAAACCACACAATAAATACCAAAAGAGACACAAACTGACACAGCCCTTATCGAGTTTTACAAGGGCAAGGTTCATGGTGAAAATGAAACCTAGCAGCAAGCATATAACACTAACTAGAAGAAACCTATACAAGTGCAAAGAAGAAACCCAAACCGCCTGGCACACGTCATCAAAAGGAAAGGCACTGGCTGGCAACACCATCCTGAAATTGGAATTGCTAGCTGCAAGACAAGAAAATTAAGAGTAGAACAGGTGCCTTACAAGGAAACTTATTATACTGTGTCAGGGTATAATTAAAAAAGGGAGCCTACATCAACTTCCTTCGACCCGTGACACACCTAAAGTCTGTGGAGCTGAGCAAGTCCACTGAGCAGGTGGTTTTATATGTGCGTGTCTATGAGAACTTTGACTTCGGAGAACTTACAAGGTCCACTGCCAGTGCAATCAACCAGACCATACCCCGCTCGATGAAGTCCATTGACTTTCAGTAGTCGACGGATGGCATCTACTGGTTGGTAATAGTCAGGCTTCTCTCTCCATTTTTGGCTGCCAACAGTCACCTCTCTCCTCAATTTAGCTTCTCAACTCTTAATTTGGCCTCTCTCTTCCAGCTGGGCTTAAATTGTAGAGTTACGTAACTGCAATACCTACACTTGACAAACTACCATGACATCCCCCCTCAAGATTAATATACTGTCCTAAATGAGATGGATCCCAAAGAAGCCATGCAATCTAATTTTAACCACTCTTCACGTGCACTTGCAAAGGAGGAAAACTGCACAAACAGGACAGGGACTCACTCAGGGTTATGGTAAGAAGAAGGGAGGGAGCCAACACCAAGTTTCTTTAACAAACTTCCAAGTTGTTCACCCTGACATTCCACACATGATGGGCACTGTCATAACTAAGATGGATCCCAAAATAGTAAAACGCCAGATTACGGTATCTAAATTTAACCACACTTATAGACCTGAAGATGAACAAAGCTGCGCTAGTAGAACAGCCGCCTTAAAACTCACTAACTTGCATTATGGTAATACAAAAATGAGGTGCCAACATCCAGTTTCTTGAATGAACTTAGGAAATGATTACGTGAGAATTGCCTGCAACATGGGCACTGTCCAGACCAAGATGGATCCCCAGAAGGTGTAAAAGGTGACATTTATGATGTGATTCACTTGATCCCCAGAACAAGAGTTCCTCAAAACCAGTACAAAACTTAACTCAAACAGCATAAATCAAACACTACTTGGATCGTAAACATACAAGGGGCACACTCGTGAAACTAGTACAGAACTTATTAAATACCAAAAAGAAAACATAACTTAGATCGTAAAACACAAGAAAAGGCTCGTCAGCTATAACTGGTTACACATAAATTTGTAAAAGATTGTAAATCAGTAACCCCAAGATTATAAAACATAGTATTCAGGTCCAACTATTTCTATGGACCATAACAAATCCAACTATGTCAAGACTCTACAAATTGCAACAAATCAATCCTGTACAATTCCTTGAAATAACTCTTTGAGACACTGTTGATGAAAATGTGAATGATTATATATCCAGGTCAAAGCCTTTCCTTTGAACCATGAAAGTTCGAACTGTTCAGACACTCCACCGCTGGTGTCATATTTTGTATCATACAACTAACTACCTCAAGATTAGTGCAATATTACTGCAGCAATATTCACTTAACCTCTCTCTTTTTTTCAGATTACAAAATCGGAAGCCCAGGCTTACTCTCTGTGGGATCCACAATCCCCCTCTCTATGACAGGACCATGGGATGCCACAAACTTTGATCTTACAAAGAGCCGCCAGAGAAAGAAAGTATTGACAGGTCTCTCCTTCACTAAGATACAAAACTGGAAGCCCACAGCCCCACATATACGAGATGCTCAACTCCTCCCCCTAGGCCATCCTCAAAGACTCTGCAGATACTGCGAGTATGCCAGATCTTACAGAGAAGGAAGGTGACCGCAGGAAATATCCGTTCATTTAAACGGTTCTGTATTTGCCCAAAACTGAGTATGCAGTGTACCGCTTATGACTACATACTGTATTGCTCAAAGGACCAGACAATTTGTTGTCACTCATTCCTGAGGTTTTATTCCATAGTCCATCTGTACACATGTACAAAAACTATGCTGCAGCAGCAGTGGCTGCAGCAGCCTGCAGCCTGTTGTGCTGGCTGGAGGGTCCGGCATAGCAATTGGCTGCAGATGTACATCTGTCCTTGCGCTCATCTAGCACAATTTGATGATAACGGCATTCCGGAGAGCAGAAGGCACGATCACCTCTGCAAGAAGCAAGCCTAGTGAGATCCTTACAGCCCAGGAGATGAAAATGCAGAGGCTTGAAGGACCAGCACATAACCTACTGCACAATCTTACATGCAAAGCTTACCTGTACATGAAAATATCTTTCCCCTGAGCTAGGACTCGTCTGCAGAGAAAGCAGGAGTGGAGGAAGTCTGCCCCAGGGAAACCTGCCTCACCACAGAGGCTGGACACTGGAGAGGCAGCACAAAAGATTGATTGGCGCACTTCAGCTTCCTGGTGCCGAGGCTCAAGGCGACAGCTCCCACTTGAGGTGAAGCTTCGGCAGCCATGGCGGCTCCATGGAAGTGCTGCAGATCCAGCTTCAGCCTCTGCCTCCCCATCTTCCTCGTCATCAGACTCATCATCCAGCAGTACAGCACTCTGCTTTTGCTTCCATGCATTGGGTTTAGGATTCACGATAGTGATCGGCTGGCTTCGACTGGGAGGCCGTTCCACACTCTCGCTACATTTTGAGGCAGCCACTACCTGGTGTCCCAGGTTGCATGTACCGGCACCAGGAGCACGCCCTTTGGCCTCCTCTTCCTCTGCTTTGATGGCTGCAACGATGGCAAGGCCAACACCTTGATTTGCATTCCTGCCCCAGGGAGAGCGGGGGCTGGTAAGAAGGCCTTCCAATGCGGACCGTGGAGACTTGGCACCCTGCTTCTCCTGTGACCCAACCTTGGCCATGCCCGGGCCATGGGCTGCCAACGAGGAATCAACAGGATCAAGGACAGACCTAGGGCTGTCGCAAGCATCGCCGCCTTGCTTGCTATCGACAGCGGCTAGGTTGAAGCCGATTACAACATGGCGAGGGGGGGGAGCCCCGAATGCAGGAATGAGAAACTTAGGTTTGGTGCTTACCGATGGAGGAGGGAGGTTACTGGGGGTGAAAGGGAGTGGCAGCGGAGGCAGTGGCGGCGACTCAAGACAGGGCTCCAGATTGCTGCTGCGATGATCAGGGTGGTCTGGGCAGCCAGAGCCGGGGTAGGGGCAGGGGCAGGGGGGGAGCTGGGGCCTGCTGGAGGTGCGGAGCAGGGGGCGGGGGCGCTTTCCCAGCATGGCTCCTAGCGCCTGGTGATGATCCGTTCTCGATACACAGGCACAAAAACACAGAGACGCACACCGACAGACACAGAGGAAGAGAGAGAGAGAGAGAGAGAGCGAGCGCCTTCTTTCTTTTGTGGCGAGTCGGGGGCTTCACTTGGACGCTTTGTAGGTGGCAGCGCAAATGATCGCACAACACAAGCTTATATTTATCATTACAACGTTTTCATTCAGCCCGGTCTGAATCTACTTAGCGTCGATGCCCCGTCAACTTGCCGTTAGCACAAACGCCGGCCGTCTGGTCTGTTGTCGTGACATGCCGGTGGGCCATGGTTATTTCATCATCAGCATGAGAGAGAGAGCGGGCCCCATGGTCCAATGGATTGAAGCAGAAGAAGTCTGAAGAAGAGAGGAGGTGGGCCCCATCCTGCTCGTGAACGGCCCAAAAACCTCTAAAGCGGCGGGTCACTCGCTAGGACTATTTTAGCAAGTACTGGGGTTCATTTGGGCCCCATGCTTGTATAAAGTTTTTCTTCCTCTTTTTTAGGAAAAAAAAGATCGTATTAAAAGTAAATAGAAAATTCATATGTCGATACAATCACACACATACATATATAATTTTAGGGACATACATAGACACATATACGTGTGTGTATGTGTGTGTGTGTGTGTGTGTGTGTGTACTTGTATATGTATGTATGAAATTTTAGGACAACTCAATTCATGATTACAACAAAATTTTATCTTTTCTCCATAAAGTTTAACCTTTGTCTTAGCTTATTAGCATCCTTCATATTTAACCTTGCATATTTTGTCAAAGCAAAAGAGGGAAGTTTTCGAATTGCTAATCACTCTACACCTTTCCTATGCACTTAGATTCCTACCTTAAAGGTATGATACCTTTTAATGGTGTTCTAAATACTCTCTTTACATCATTAAAAAGACGATTTTTACTCGCAAATGAAAAAGCAAGAGTCTTGATAATCGATTCCAGTCCATACTAGGTTGGAGCTTCATAAGAATTGCTACTACATCAAACTTTTCACCTTCTTATAAAGTTAAAGTTTCTCCACACCTCAATTGTCTTCCATTGTCCTTGCCCCATTTCCTTTGGTGCTCAACAATGCTAGCTAAGTCTACCCCAACCTATAGCCAAATATCAGAACTCCTTTTTTTATTTTCAAACCTATCCTTCTGGATACATCACCACCCCTCCCTTTTTGTCTCGCCCTTTTAGCATCACATTTTGTCTCTCACTAGAAGGGTTGTTCACCCACACATCATTGTACCATCCACGACCAATGCAACAACCTTCCGTACTCCCCAAATCTAGATCAGATATTGCTAAGGCAAGCTACACACAAAGGGTAGGGGCTATCTACTTAGGTGTTAAAGAATCAATGATAACCCTATTTTTACATACGGCACAACCCCCCTTATACACAGGGTTAAGCTCACAATAGCTTCCTTGATTGCATTTACTATATCCGCTAACCCACTTTCTCATTCTTTTGGGCGAGATAGCTTCTAGACAAGGGAGCTTCCATAACTATAGTTGTCCATGCAGTTTTTCATAATGTTATATGAATCCTACTAATCAACCAAGAAAAAGGGCTCATGTATGCTTTAGCAAGAACCTAATTGTTAAAGCTCAATGATCACAAGCCCATTTGCCATTTTAACGTTAAAAATTTGTCCTACCAATTATACAAAAGGAAGTTTACAGGATGGCCATGCACAAAATATGTATGCCTTTAGAAAGGGCACCCATTTGAGTTCCCATGGCATTGTGTAACTAGTCTAAGAGCAATGTAACATCTACTCTACTTGCTCAACTCTCTAAGGGCTTAGTTAGCCTCACATGGATTAGGCAATTCATGTCACATGATGCTAAGTTTACTTAGAGGATGCACTAGTACAACCACAACTAGCACCCACCAAATACAAGTTGTAGAACAAACCTTTCTTACTCCCTCTCAATGCTAAGGAGGCAATGGTAACCCTACACATGTCACATGTCTCAAAAATTTTGAAAGTTGGGCAAACTTGTTCATTATTTGAGACCTCTCCCTTTACTTTCATGAACTCTATAGTTTATGGAGTTGGAAGTTTCAACTATTGATTTGCACACTAATTTTGGTGACTTTCCACATTTAAACAAGTGTAAGCAACTATCATGGGATGTTGCACTCCTAATAATGTCAAAAAGAAAAGTCTTTCTAGTGTCCATTTCTCTAAACATGTGCATTGATATAATACCCCTTATTACTGTGATTAACTAGTGTTTATGTTTTAAATGGTCTATATATGGTAGGTAACATGATTGTCTAATGTTATATGGGCACGTTAGACTAGTACGTGACTTATGTAGGATTTGCTAGTGCATTGTGAAACAAATCAAGATTGGATGGGACATGGAATTCAAACAATGTGTCTACATTTTCCACCTTTCTACCTTCAGTAGCTCATTCATATTGAGCCAAACAATTGAATACCACAAAAAAAAACTATGATGTCTAACCTTAGAGCCACATTTAAACTACACTTCTCAACTGCCTAACATCGTTCCTCAAACGGGAAACTTGCAACTTGGACACTTTGGATTGCTCATAATAACTACTTGAAAAGGTGTAAGCTAGAAAGAACCTCCTTAGCGCAAGATCCAAAAAGTTATGGTTGTAAGATTGGTTGTGGCCTGCTTAGGAATGTTTGTAATTGATTGAATTCTGGGATTTCTCACTAGTGGCATCCTAAAGATGTGCCTATAAGAATTTGGTTGATATGTTAACATCAATATTTTCACATTTGTTACAAAAATAAGTACAAAAAAAAAGAGTGAATTGAGTTACTCTCAGATAGTACTAAACTAAACAAATAAGTTCTTATATTCAAAACATGATACAAGCATTTGGAGTTTGGGTTCAAACACATTTATGGTTAATGTTAGTTTGGAGGCACAATAGAAGCTTGCATGAATTGATACCTCATTTCACTTGTTTAGGAGGGAAGAGTCACACACACACACACACAAAGGGGGGGAGGGGAGGGAGTAACCAAGTGAAGTACCAATATTAGTGATGCTAATTGGCCATGTGATGTTGTCATTCTACCTAACCAATGAGTTGTAGCTAAGTAAATAGGGCATTAAAGCTAGTACCTATTCACCTCTAATAGAGTTTTCAGTGTATTATTGAGGCCATGCTACATTTCTCCAACCACTTTTATCTTTAATGTATGTCACATCGATCATTGTAAAGTTTGATTCCTTTAGACTCATGACAACTAGTGTAAGATGTTACACCATTTCAAGCTACACCCCACAAAAGATCAACATCATTCTATCAATGTTCTTGTAGCATCTTAGTTGTGAGCTCTTAAACTTAGTGCCAATGTGAAAACTTTTCATAGGCCTTATTGATAGTTGTGGACCCTTTTTCCTCTTTGTAATCAAAGAGTCTCAAGATCACAAAGTCTTAAGCCTGCTCTCATTAAGTTTGAGAACTTTTGCCCCCTTTTTGACATTTTGATGATAAAAGCTTTAGCATTTTATGATTAGAATTTTATATTTGTAGTGTATTGTACTTCTCATTACTTTGGTAACCACTCTTTTCTAACTTGTACATTCTAGTTGAAGACCTTTCCCCTCACACTCTTGTGGGGCTCCATGATGGACTTGTCTTACTTGTTTCATGTGACCCTAAACTATTGTACTTTATCTATTTTTAGGTTGTCGACATTAAATCTCACTTCATGTTTTGAGATAACTCATTTGATTTTACTACTTATTTGTTTAATTTACATGGATTTTTAAATATTGCATCTCATGAGGTTTTCCCCTTTTCACGTAGTAAAACTAGCTCCTACGGTGAGTGCACATGCAAACGCACAAGACAAATGACCACAAATTGTGTAGTTGTGCATGCGCATGTGCAAATACACACACGTGCATGGACGCACATGTGCACGTGCACATATGCTTGCACGACTACACAATTTGTGGTCATTTGTCTTGTTTTAGAGAACTATCTTGAAAAAAAAAACTAATGGAAAGAAGAAAAGGTGTGACAACTATCATGGCACTAAAATGTTACATTTTAAGTACCTAATGTAGATTGCAAAACAAATAACCTAATGTCAACAAGTAATTTAGGCTTAATTCAATCTCTTTTGATAAAATGTGAGATCACAATAAATTAAATCATGTTAGTGAATTTGTCTCCATGCAAACATATTAACATGGTCTTCTTGGCTTGGGTTAATGAGCTTACATGACATAGCAAAAGAATGGGACTACAAATATGAGAGAGCTTACACATGATTTATAAAAAATGCTCATGCTTTGGATTGAAAAGTATAACATTTTTGTCACCAACCACCATCACTAGCCAAATAAATGATCACGAAGGCTACAAACCTTGCATGAATTTGAATGCAATGTAATGTAACTTGTCTTAACTCGTGTAACAACATGTCTAGCCTTCCAATCTAGCACCACATTATCTTTACAATACCTATAAGTGCTATAGAGTTTGATTCTTTGATTGTGTTAATTTATCATAGCAAAGCTTTGAAGCTTCAAAGGTAAAGCCATAAGTTCTAATCCCTAAATTCAAGGTTGTTTATGTACATTTCAAGAGATTTGCTTAAGTTATGCAAGGAGAGCATAAAAGGGAAATTAGTATCTCAAAAGTGCAATGATAAATTTAATATGGGGAATGGAGTTAAGTAGGAACATGCATAGAGGAATGCTTTTGTTGAGGTTGTTATAAAGTTAGGTAAGGTGGAACATAGCATTTTATGTTCATAAATATATAGGTTATGTGACCTATAAAAGATCAACAACTCATGCCCAACATTGATGTTATGAAAGGAAGGATGCTCTAACTAAAGCCATGGGACCTTAGCATTAAAAATGGCTTGAAGTGGATGAATGTAATTGTTGTTTTTTTTTTTGTAAAGAATGGTCAATTTACAAAGATACTCATGGCATAAAGTTGTCCAACAAGTCATTATCTTACAAAAATGTCGAGACATGAAGTGAACTAAATCATAGGTATCTATTGCTTAAGTACCAATCTTCTTATGGGGAAAGCCAAAAACATCAATCTTCTTATTGTGGGGAAGGCCACAATCACTTTTACTTCCAGCTATACTTTTGAAAGACATAAATGGGGGGTTTTATAATATAACTATATGATCATTGCATTCTCCATGGTAGGCTTACAAATTATGCTTTATGATCATTGCAACTTCATAATGTATTTACCACATGAAAGGAATTGTGAAGAAAGCCGATGCCCTTACCCAATAGATTTTGGTTTTGGTGGACTTTTGCAAGAGGAGCATCGTGTAGTGATCTAAAGATCTTTAAAGATTTCTACTTTTTGGGTGTCATATAGTAAGAAGATTGGCACTCATCAAGGATTTTGTCTACTAGTTAGCAAGCAACATTATACATTGGATTTCTTGACTTTTACAATGCTTCATATTTTACCATGATAAGGCCCATTACATAAATCTACACATAAACTTTATTTACTATGAGGCCTTGGATACAATCTCTAATTAATCGCTCAGTTGCATGCTCATTGCGTGTGGTGATAATTGGTCACTTCCTTGAAATTGAACATATATTTTATCCTCTCTTTGATGCCAAGAAGGTCAAGAATAGATAAACTCACATATCTTTCATGTCTCAACTTGGAATTTGCTCACATAGTTATCGTGTTATAGCTTATAATTATTTATGAGAAGACATATCTAATTTCACATGCTGTATATTTTGATGTCTCTTTCATCTATCCATAATGGTGTCTTACATACTTAAATATCTTGAATTGCTATGGCTTGGAAATTTTCAAAGTGCGATTTTATTCTGTATAGAATTGCTTTTACATGTGTCTAGATCTTTAAGAGGTAGTACTCAAGAAGGTGATGTTCAAACTACACATGGCTTTTCCTCTAACATAGAACAGAGATGGTGAACTTAGAAAATATGGGTGCAATAGTGGAAGTAGCAATAGCAAGAATAGCAATATGCTAGCAATAGAGGACAAATCAAATGGGGATCATCAACGTGCACGTCACATGCTTCTCTATTTCCTAGTTGCACCTACGAGAGGCCAATTTCATTGTTAGAGTCGTAATCTTGATCGATCTATAATGATGATTTTTATGTAACATTTTAAGTACAAGTAGTTTCATGCAAAGTAGGAGTTGACTTTCTAAGATGAACAAGAAACGTGTACACACACCATGCCATCCTAAATGGTTCGGATACATGTTCCAAATGATAGCTCTTTTGCTTCAACCTAGGACTTGCACACACATAGACAACAATACAAATATGATACCCCATTTGCATTTGTGGATAAACATGCATGCACCATTCCTTACACTCTTTTCCAAGTACATTGGACTTATTGTTTTCTTTTATGTTGTAAAATTACACATATTGATTTGTAGCATATGTGTAGAGGTGAATGCAACCTGATGAGCAACTTCTTGGCCAACCTAAAAAAGCTAGAATGTTATCTATCCTTAGTAGACAACTTTTAGTAAGAATCCTCATTGGACTCATAATTAATAGCATCTAGTGGGCTTGCATACAATGTAGCAATGAAGATGAGTAGCTACCTTTTGTATGGCTACATTGGCATTATGATTCTTGCTATAAACTTAACATTATCCATGTTATTTTGCAAAAGCTAAGAATATGAGCCATAAAAGAAAGGTTGAGTGTGATGGTTATCAAGTTTGTTGACTTGAAAAGCATAAAACAAAAAAACAATGGAGAAAGGGTAGTCAAATGTCACTTACAAAGTATATATTGGGGAGCTCCTTTTAATACTTAAGGGCATGGGGCTAAGTTGATTTCAATCCATATAGTCAAATGCTCATTGTTTGAGAAGAGGAACACCATGCTTCCATTTTGTCAACTAAAGGCCACAAAAGAGAGACAACACTTGAACAAAACATGTAGTTTTCATTCAAAGAAGCTTAGTTATGGTGATGCTACCTTTAACATTGGTCTTTCTACATTGACATAGCCAACACCTTTAAGCAAAGCTAAGGGCCCACTAGTTTTGGTAGGTTTTCTAATTCATTGGGCTATACACCACAACATGCCAATGCAATATAAAGCACATTATTCTATATTGTAGATAGGCTTGCTAGCTTTCAAGGACTTAAATCCTAGGTGAAGAGGTATTCAACATTGTAGACAAGGTCTCAAATCTCTTCACATTGTGAAATGATATATCCATGCCATTCTTGCGTGATATACTTTTTTTTTTGTAATACAGTGGATAATTTGCAGCACGCATACATGCAACGTGGCATCAAGCCAAAATATTGAGCTTTCTACCAAACAACTTTAAGATCCAATGCTTACTCCTAAGCATGCTAGCATTCCTTCTAGCAACAACAAAATCATTTCTTCCTACCCATATAAACCTTAGTGCTACAACACTCAACAAGCTAAGTAATTTCTAGTTGGAATCATCAAGGGTCCCTTGATCCCCCAAAGAACATAGTTGTCATTCCAAAGCTAAAGCAGGTTAGCCTTCTTGAGCCATGATTTGATTTGATGCCACACTAGAGAAAAGTGCATACAATCCCCAAAGAAGGTGCTTTTTAGTTTCCTTAGCCATCTTGCAAATTGGACACAACAACGAAATAGGAAACTTTCTAGCCAATGAGGACTATATAGGTAGCTTCTTAGTGGAGAATCTCCATCTAAAAGAGTTGAGCCTATAGGGAGGTGTGCCTTTTCTAATTCTTCTTAACCTTCTTTTCCATGTAGAAATTTTTGCATGAGGCCATTCTTTGCTCCATTTTTGCCAAGTTCTCATTGGGACGATGAGCAAAGATCCTTTGGAGTTATTCCTTATTTTGCACTTGGAGAGCACCTTCCCTCTAGGGGATTGCAAGAATAGAGGAATATAGCCTCCTTTGTTGAAGTTGGAGGCTCGTATGCATGCGGGTTAATCCAAGGGCTCTTGCTTAAGAAGGGTCACCTTTTCTATTATCCATAGCAATAATCCAATTGGAGTCGCTCAAAGTTAGCTACCATGACTAGTTGAACTATGTTGGACTAGGGAATCTTAATCAAAGGTGCAAATAATACCAATTGACATTTGGCCATGGCAAACCATTGGTGAAGTAGAGATAAAAAATTTGACAAGAATAGTCCATGGATGTGGTAAATGCGTTCTATTCATGAGTTTAAAGCAAAGCCAATGTGCCTTTTTTGTTAAGGATTCTAGGCCTACTCCCCCATCAAGGTTGTTTGTAGTCAAGGTTTCCCAACTAACTCAGGGAAGCCCCTTTCTACAACCTCTCAACCAAAGAAAGCAGCGAATGAGCTTCTCAACTTGCACCTAGGAAGGCTTACTGAATGGTAATAGAGAACCTAGATAGATAGTTGTAGATGTGTAAATACTTTTTATCATTCTCACCTTACCATACATAGTTAGTGGGACAAAATTGAACTTGCTCAACTTGGACTCAAACTTAAAGTAAAACCAAAGACTTATGCCCACAACTATAGAAGGCCCTATGTACAATATTACTTCAACTCTGAAACCATAGTTTGACAGCCATTCTTCACGCTTCTTTCACAAGAGAAAGACCAGCTTTGTCTTGGAATGATTGATTTGGAAAGTTGAAACGAGTGCAAACTTAGAATAAGATTGAAGTAGACTTTCAATAGATTCTTTCTCTCCAACCACAATGGAAGCATTGTCATTGGCAAAAAAATGTGTTAAAACAATAGAGCTGTCAAGAAGTGGCAACCCCTTAATCACAACATCCATTAATTTTTTGTCAATCTTAAGAAGAAGAGGGTTAGTAATCAAGGCAAACAAGAGGGGGGCCAAAGGGCATACTTGCCTAATAAATCTCCTAAGCGAGAATGGATATCACTCCATTAATGTTAATCAAAGTGGTAGCATTTTGAAATAGTGTTAACCATTCCAAATGAAGATAGGATTGAAGCATAACATTAGCCTTAAGAATATCCTTATGAATGACCAACTTACTTAGTCATATGCCCTGTCAAAGTTTAGATTAACCAGGACAAAGTCAACTTGATGAATCAATGCATAATCCATGGAACACATTCACTTGAGAACAACATCATGAATTTGCCTTCCATGAACAAATCTTTATTGTCTTGGATGTACTATCCTAGCAATCAAAACTTGACTCTCATAACATGTACCTTTGCAAGCACTTTGTAAGATAAATTCAACATTAAATGAGGTCTCCAATTGAAGACCTTGGTTTATGAAGATGATTTTGAAATAAGCTTGATTATCACTTGGTTGAAATAAGCATGCATAGCCCTTGAACATTCGAGTTGATTTAGCATGTCCACTAAGTTCCCATAGCATACATCCCAAAGCTACTAGGATAGTTATGCAAGTAACCCATTGAGGATGTGGACTTACCAACTTCCATTTTAATTACCACATCTTTAAGTTCTTCAATCGAAAAAGGTCTTTCTAGCAACAAGGCTTCCTCCATAGGGATTGCTGAGGTGACATCTCCTAAAAAGGCATTTATCCTTTAATTGCAATTCATGACATTGGGGGTTTTAGTCCCAACTATGGTTCCAAGATGTTATTTAAAGGCATTTGTGATGGAAACTTCATCAGTGAGGATGAGCCTCCCATTGCCATCCTCAATACAAGAAATAGTGTCCCTTTTTTGTTTTCGCTTAAGGGCATTGTAAAAAAAATCAATAGGGCCATTGCTAAAAATCTCCCATTGGCCATAGAGTTGAAACTTAGTGACATGAACTATTATGCAATCTTGTAGTTTCAAATAGAACTCCACATGGTAGAGGAGAATCTTCGTGATGACATCATTGGGGTAAGATGGCAAGGTTAACAGCTCGAGTGGGATTCTTGATCAATCTCCTCCCATAGAAAGCATTATTCTTACCATGGCCCTTGGCACAAGCTGTTATAGCTTCCAAACACCTTTTCCTCTTGAAGTTAGGGGTAGCTAGAGCATCTTTAGCTCGAATCCAAACACTACAAACATTCTTGAGAAAAGTATCATTAGAAAGGAAATAAGACTTAGTATGAAGAGGGGGGGCCATTCGAACTCTTACTAGAAACAATCATTTTAATGGAAACCATAACCAAAAGATGATCAAAAGCTATCACCTCATGCATGACTTGATATCTAGTTATGCCTCCAATCCACCAAGCCCCATGCAAGGCATAGAACCTATTTAGCCTACTCACTCTCCATGAGGAATCTCGATGCTTATTGTGCAATGTAAATGACAAATAGGGTTTTGCCATAGGATTAAGGGCCTTCAAATCACATACTTTAGTAAAGTCCTCCCACATCTTGTGTTCATTAGTGATCACGGTTCTACCTCCATGCAACCTATCTTGATCTTTGCATGTCATGTTCTAGTCTCTAGCAAGGAGAAGTGTCATGATAGTAAGCTTAGATGTTAGAAGATCCTATTGCTTGGTCCTTGTTGTCAACACATTAGACTTGTAGATAGATCTAACTAGAAATGAGTGGCATCCATGCATCATGGAAACAATAACACAATTGCCATCCCTTATTTTTCAATGAAGAGAAGGGCTACTATATTCCTTATCTTGTAGGATGGCTCCACCTTTGCCCTTGGTACAAACAACATAAAGGATAATATAACCTTGTAGTTGGAGTCTTGCAGGCTTCTTCATCAAGCTTTACCTCTTGCAAAGCAATTGCATGAGGTTTGAGCCTTCTAATAAAAGCATAGAATATTTGCTTTCTTAAGTCTAATATGAGGCCATGGACATTCAAAGAGCAGAAGTTGAACTTAGGAGATAAGCTCTTCCTTTCAATATCACACTTTCAACACATTCTAGAAGCTCAAGGCCATCAATAGGTGCAAAGTAGTTCCTATCCATAAAAGGTGTGTATGCAAGTTTCTTAAGTGACACCTTGCCCGCTTGCTTGCCCTTAGAGTTTGACACCTTAGGGTTATGATTGTCTTTGTTCTTCCAACCATCCATGGCTTTGCCTTTTGATGAGTAAGTCTTGCGTGTCAGAATAACAGAGTTTGATTTAGCTTTTGTTGAAGGAGATGCTTATGGAAGGGGCATGCTTAATTGCATTTGGCTACTTCTGACCATTACATTTGGAGAAGCATGGTTGTGAAATGCCATCCCCTATAGGCCTATCTTAGGTTTTCTTCTTGTCCTTAGCTTGCACAAGGGATTCAAAAGACAACTCGTTCAAGGTTGTTAAGTGCCATGTTCTCTTTGAGTTGTCAGGGTTAGTTCTATGTTTTCTCCTCAAAAATTGGAAATTCAACATGACATAAATTTTGCTAGAAAGTGGTGATGTGAGGAGTAGCAAGAACATCCTTATGCTATGAGTTAGTCTTGTACAATGGACAAGGCATGGCATATTTTCCAATTCGCACAACACTCAAGAATCTGTATGTTTGGCTTCACCCTCACATTCAATGTTCACCAAATATTTTCAACAATGTTGTAGGTTATTGAGATTAACAAAATACCAAGGAGTCTTGTATGCCACATCCAAAATTTTTATTCCCTAGTGCTTGCTATTGGTGCAAAATTGGGCCACTTCTTTAAAGCTTGCCTCTAGAGGTAGAGAGGTGGCGTCATCAATTATGAAGCACCTACTTTTGGGAAGATGGAATGCATGTGAAAAGAATCCTATTAGGAATGAAAAGTGTGTTACGGCTAGTCATCATTAGTAGAATCCTCTAGTTAAGACGAGATGGTACTAGTTCCCAGATCTTATGTGACTCATAACATTGATGTTGAAGTTACCAAGGGTTGTAAAGTATATGCAACCATCAAGTTATTATGAAATTGTTGGGATTGGTAAGTTATCCTCTTGGTACAAATAATGCCAATAGTTTTTAGCTTAGATGTGATGATTTTTTCAAAATAATGGAAGGGAAATGTTTGATATAAATAAGAATGGACTTTGTAAATTTTAAAGCAATTTGACTATATTTAAAAGATCCAAGTGTATTTTCCATTGTATTGGGTCCTCACTCATGCAATTGTATGCATTGTACAAATGGATCCTTTTATATCTTATCGATACGAATTGTTATCGATGTGTGTTTATGCTTATTTTGGTTGGATTGCTTATATATCTTCTATGCACTATGCAATAAGGTTTTAGGGTGCCCATTTCAATTTTTGGAGTGTAATAATCTACAACTTATAATGTTAGATAACCACACTTTTTTGGTTCATATGCATTTTGCTAGCAGAGTTGACAATTTTGCTTTATGAATAGAGAGTTTCAAAGCAAGTTGTAGAGCCCAATCACCCCAGCAATAGCAAAGGGCAATAGGGATGTAATGCCATCCCAATCCAATCCCATGGCGGTCACACCAATGGGGTTAAGCTATGATATTATTAAAATATTTCAAGAAGGAAGAAATGTGATTGGTTCCAATTTGAATGTTGCCAAAAGTATAAGTCTGCATAGCCAATTAGAGCGCAAAGTGGCCCTTACCCTTGCTACCCTCGAGCTAGCACCCATTTCTAGAGGTTGCTAGCAAGGAAGACAAGGGTTATCCTAATGCCACTCACTGCCCTTGGCCCAACAAGTGTGACCACACAGTGAGTAGGGGGAATGACCCCCTCCAAAACCCTGAGTGTGACCTAGCCCTTTGGAAAAGAAGATTGTTAACAAACTCATGCCAAGAGTTTTAGATTTCAAAACTCTTTTTCTTGATGGTTGGAAGGAGGCAATGGTCACAAGTAACCTTTTAAATCCAAAAATTGGGTATAAAATAGGAGTGCATGAATGTTAAAAGATGCTCTAGTTGTGAATGGTTCTTTGTAGAGTTTTGTCAATGACATGATGATAAACCATGGTTTTACATGAAAGATGTTGCATGAGGGGTGCGTCCAAGGTCCCCCAATCATGAAGGATGAACAAGGAGAGAATTGGTCCAAACCTCAATGGTCAAGGGGGGTGCTGGGTTAATAGAAAAGACTCTAGAGTCTAGGGTCCATACCACGGCTCAATAATTATATAGTGTACAAGGGAGGGGGGGTCGGGTCTATGAGAGAGAGAGAGAGAGAAAGGATGACTTGTTTATAAAGAGTCAATGGGATTTCAATGTAGCAAGAAATGATGGGTAGATGTATGCATCATTGTATTCGGAACACAATTTCCCAAAACATTTAAAAAAACGCTTACTGGCTGATTAAAAAAATACAAGTATTTTTCTTTTCAAGCATTCTATTGGACCTACCAAACATAATAATACAATATTATATTTTTATACCCCCATCGGCACGGGTACTATTTAGAACTTTTAGGCCCTACAAAAGAAGGGAAAAAAATAAAACATACAAATCTCAGAAGATGCCTTTCGATAGGGCCAAGGTGTGACCCACACTCTATGCGCGTGGGCCCCATGGAAAAGCAAATTATTTTATCGCCAGTAAAATTTGGAATTTAAAACTTCTAGTACTTATTATTATTATTATTATTACTGTTATTATTATTATTATGTATATTCGTGGGTCCCGAGACGACCCGGCCAGAGGCATCATTTGCCCTGGTTACGTCACCCGCCAGTGACGCTGACAGCGACATGTTTCCAAGCAAGAGGAATGTTAGGAATTGAAATTTCCCCTCCTATAAATGGCATTTTTAAAGAAAATGGATTTTAAAAATATGCGCCATATTTAATATATTGCGTGTCAGCAGGGGAGACGGATTGATTTTGCTGGACGGTTTTTTTTTCCTGTTTTTGCTAAATTTAAAAGCATTTTCTGCTGCGTGATTTCGTAGCAATGATTGATATCCTTCACACATGTTCCCTTCATCATGGCCCACAACATTATTAGGGCGATTATCTTCTTCTCCCATAAACTTTTAGACAATAATCGTTTTTTTTTCCCCCTGCGTCCTCATAAATGAAGGATTTACGTGTCACCCTTCCAGGGGAGCTGTCGCTAAGACCAAGGTCGAAATATTCACACAGGCCTGCAGTTAAAATAATAAATTATTACAAGAGGATCTATGCTTTAGGAGAAACTTCTAGTCTACGAGGGACCTGTTCCCACCCGCCTCGCACTCGCAACCAGGCCGGGAACTCTGTTTGCAACCGGTGGGCTCGCATGGATTTGGAATCCGCTCTCGGAGTCTGGACCTCGAACCTCTCTCCCAGCCTTTTGGTGACCACCTTGCCCATGATGGTTCGCCTCCAGACTCGCACGTGTGACGCGGCACGCCTTTATGTATACATACATAAAATATACTTGAAAGGGGGCCCATCCACACCTCATTCGCAATTTAATAGGCAAGCAACCAACGATTAAGGACCTTTTCCACCACCATGATGGTTCGTTCCCATTGCCTAACTGAAAACTTGTTTGCACATGCAAGTCCATTTGTAATATGTAAAATTTAATTTTTAAAGTGTTGTAATCTGCGTTATCGAAGAAATAAAGGACTAATACATATTTTTTGCAATACATTGTATTACCAAAAAGTTTTATTTTTTTAAATAATGCGATGTGATATATATTAAATATAATAAACATTGAGATATATACATTTGTAAACTTAGCATTCCCACTTTACCAAAGTCAGGCACATCTAGCTAGGTTCTTATAAGCTATTTTAAAGACATACCTTTCCCCCTTCATGGATCTAAAGATGGCTAGACTATCTCTCCTAATCCTCTTGTAGATATCACCACGGGCTATTTTGCTTTCCTTCCCCTTTAAGACTTTATTAGACCAAACATGCTTAAAAAGCACTACATTAACTATATTCTAGATCCTCAATGACTCCTCATCCATTTTCCCTATATCACAAAATAAAACCGTTTGCATCTTCACCATTTTGTTCATATTTGCAGCTTTGAGCCATTCTTTCATTTTTTTGCATATTAGCCTCACTTCCCCTACAACTCAAGAGTAGATGCTTTATTGATTCATGCTTGGTGTAACACAAGGTGCAAAAAGGATTCATACTCTTTAGCCTCCCAATCCTATCTTTCATGGTAGCTTCCTAGCAACCACTTTTCCATAGAAACAAGTTCAACTGTTTATTGGGTGTGGCCCTCCAAGTCTTAGACAACCTCCTTCTCCAAACCATAGGGCAGGAGTGGGGAAAACTGCATTTCCATTTAGCATGAGTTTTAGTGGCTATCTCCATTCTCTTTCCTTGGAAGTCTCTCTTGCTTTTCACCTTGCAGGTAGGTTTAACCTTGGCATTGCCCATGTTAAACCAGACCTTGGTAGGGCCTATCTTTGTAGGCAGTGGCCATTCCTCCCTTTTGTCTCTTAGCACCATAGCTATCATCCTCCTCTCCTCCCCTCCTAGTGTATACTTCTTTGCAATCTCTTGGGTGTTGAGTAGCTCACCCTTGGCCTCATCCCACACGTCTAGCCATCTAACGATGCTCTTATCTGCTTCTCGATTTGCAATCTTCATTCCCCAATTGCATGGTATGGTATCATTGGCATAGGCCTGAGGAAATATCCATATGCATTGTTTTAATGCTCCATCTCCTCTCGTTGGTTTGTCGGCCCTCCACTTCAATCTCTTCTTCATGGCATTTTGAAGGAAAATCTTGACTTTTTCTACAAGTTTTTCAAGGCCCACGCCCCCATTATAGGTACTTTCAACTACCATATCCCATGGAATGGCATGCCACTTCTTAGCATTGCCATAAGCCCATAGGAATGATCTAAGTAACTTCTCTAATCTCTCCATTTGTGCTGCAGTAAAGAATGTGACCATGGCCACAAATATGATTGCTAGGTATGGCATCTTATCTATCGCCATTAGTCTCCTTGCAAAGGACAATAATATCTTGGATTATTTTGATATCTTCAGCTCAATTTTCTAGAGAAGCCAATCCATATTTTGTTTAGTGGTCACAACGAGTCCAATGGGGACTCCTAAATACCTAAGTACCTCACCCACTTCGATCATTTTAAATCCACACCTTTTGCAGCTAGTTTGGGTGGTCTCCTAGACCCAAAAATAGCATCTTTGTTTTTGGTCTATTGATCACAGCCCCTGAGATTTGTTCTCGTCATGCACATCTGGTAATTGTTGAAGATTTTGCTCCTCTACTTGCACTATATTGGAATTATCATAGGCAAAGAGTTGTGTGCACATTTGAGCCCCTTTAGGAAGGGGAAGTCCCTTTATAAGGCCTCTTTTCACCCTATGTTAAATTGCCTTGAGTAGAGGATCTGTTGCAAATGCAAAGAGGAGTGGGGTAAGAGGACATCCTTGCCTCACTAATCTTTGCAATCTAAAGGTATGTGATATATATTCATTGATACCGACCTTGGTAGTAGCGTTTGTGAACATGGTGTCCACCACCTTACCGAAGGGTCTACCAATTCCTATTTTTTCCATGAAAACTAATAAAAAATCCCATCTCAACCTATCATAGGCCTTGTCAAGATCCATGTTTACAAGGATGAAGTCACCTCTTGTCTCCATTGTGTGTTCTATGGCTATTGCCAGGTTTAGTATAGCAATATGTATCTTCCTCCCCAAGATGAGCCCATATTGGGACTTATGGAGAACTTTATTTAGGAGGAACATAATCCTCAAAGCCATTGCTATTGACATAGTCTTGTAGATGATGTTCAGTATAGTCAGCGGCCTCCATTGTGACAGTTTGATCCTAGTCAACCCCTTAGGGTTAATCCTTCCTTGATTTGCAAAGTTGGGGATTGCCCCTTTTAGCACACATGCATTTGCAAATCTAGTTACATCCTTGCCACATGCATCCCATAATGCCTCATATACCTCTATCAATAGGCTATCAAGGCTTGGGGACCTCCCTTTCTTCATCTTCTTCATGATGTATAATAGCTCCTCCTTTAAGAATGGCCTCACTAGCATGACAACAATCTCCCCATCTATTGCCCTATCCACCAACTCCATAAATTGTTTGAGTTTCATACCATCGTCAGCTTCATGGGTTGGTGCCACACCTACAATGCTTGCTAGGTGATCAACAAACACATTGACAAGAAATGCATCATCCTTGTGGATCCTCCCCTTTGCATCCTCAATTACTGCAATGGTCTCCCTCTTTTGTTTAAACTACAGAGCCTTGAAGAAGCTCTGTGATGGAGCATCCCTCTCGAGATAATACTCCCCTTTTAGTTGCATTCGTACAACAACAATTCTCCTCTCCTTCTCCATCATAGTGAGATCCTCAAATTATTGCAACAACTAGACCATATGCTTATCATGAGGGCACCAAGCAAGAACAACCAACATACATGTTCTACATCTGACATCCGCATCAAAATATCTTCGCCTAGTTGTAGCTCTAGCATAGCCTTGTTGCTTTGCAACCTTTGTCATTGGAGCTATACTTGCCCTTATTTTTCCAAATGGGTTTAGCAATACTTTCATTCCACCTCTCTTTCTACCTTTGAGTAAATGTCAAATCTTTAAGGAATGTATCATTGAGCATAAATTGGGAGGCTCAAGCTCCTTGAAGTAACCATTTTAAGGCATACTTGAATCGAATAGCGGTTAAAGTCGATGATATCGATTAGCACATGCGAGTTTGGCTGAGGTACAATCCACCATCCCCCTTGATTAGCGTAGGCACGATCCAATCTCCCTACACACCATGAATTGTCTTTATGACTATTATGCCATGTGAAGGTTGTAGCCTCTTCTTATTCGTACATGTGGGTGACATCTACTAGATCATGATGTTGCGTTAGCCCTTCCTAGCTCTCTCTTTTATTACAATCATTACCACCCCTATTGTATGATTGATCTAGCTGTATGGTTGTCGTATTCCAATCTCCTATCATGATCATTACTTCCTACCTTACCCCCACGTGCATTGTTCCCAATAGCCTTGCTCGATTGCTTGATAAATTTGGGGCATATATCGACCATACATGGATTGTGATCCCTATAGCATTTATCCTAACCCCAATTGCCGATCCACTTGCCTCTTTCCACAAGAGTTGTGGTTGCACCCCTCCTTCACTAGCATTAATGTCCCACCTCTACCTCTTTTCCCTTTTGCTACATGATCTCATATCCTCTAAGCTGATAGATGATCAGTAGCGAGACAAGAAAGGCAAAGGGAAAGAAATGCCACAAAAAGAGACTAAGGACATACAAGCTAAACCACAGCCCCTCATTGAAGCTAGGTAGAAGGCTAACAAACTGAAGGAGCCACTTAAGGAGAAGCCCAAATCTAGGAGGTTGGGTAACATGGAGAATAAGCAGTGTGTTAGCAAGACAAAGAATGAATGAAACATATCTCTTAAGAAGCAATCATGAAAACCACTTATGGATAGAAATGCTTATGCCCCTCTCTATGAGAGGACAATGAGGAATTTGAGGAGGCATACTCTAACGCATACTATGACCACCAATTCACCTAAGTTGAATATAATATCATGGAATATCCAGGAACTTTGCTTGGATAGGAGAAAGGTTGCATGTAGACAAGTGCTACGGAGATGAAAGATAGACATCCTAGCACTGCAGGACATCAAACTAGGACCCAAGGATACAGAAGGATGAGATCCAAAAAGGTAAAGTTAACATATGTCCCAAGTGGAAGTGGTTTACTGCAAACCAAACTCCAATTATGTTCAAGCATATACAACACATGGGTGAAAGAGTAATAGATACATAGTAAAAGGAGGAGATCCACTATTAGGCTTAAATAATATACTAACTAAGTAAGTAAAACACAAACATAGATTGATTATAATAAAGGGAGAAAAATGAGGTCTACTATTTTGTAGCAACATTCTTGACATGGAGGAGGATGTTTCATCTTGATTCAAGTGAGGGCATTGTTCAAGTTGTTACATAAAATTGGTATTTTTTCCCTTGACTTCCCAAAGTGTTTAATGATTAGTACCTACCAAAGAAGAGACCATTTTAGAGAGTGAACATAAACATAAAAAATTGCCTTGAAAAAGAGCTTCATTTCTTTGAAGCCAAATTTGCTACATCACATGGCCTCTAAGACAATTCCATGCTTTGGTGGCTAGACAATTGGCCTCCCCAATTAGAAACTTTTTCCACATTATAGTGGAGGGTTGGAAAAGCCAAATGATGTAATTGAAGTAGTTTAGGGAGTCTCCATAAAATGGTGTTGTTGAAAGTAATAATAGGCATATTGTAGAAATTATTGAGAATCAGCAATCACACTCACTAAATAGCCTCTTTGTATGGAGCTTCAGGGCCAAGGACATGCAGGCTAACCTATCCCATATGCACAGTGGTGCCTACTGCAGTTTCCTACTTTCCTATAAAGCATTGTACTTGCTTCCTTTTCTTAATGCAATGATAGTACTCTTTTCTTTTCAGTGAAGTGTCAATGTCATTGTCCACATACACAAGATTGTGTTTATGAGTCCAAGTCTCAATCTTGGAACCTAATTCACTTGTGTAACAAACAGTGTCCTTGTCTTCTCCATCATGAGTCCACACTTCTCCTTCCATCCACCATAACTCACTGCCATGCTCTAGATCCTGCATGTTTCTCAACATGGTATCAAAGCCCAGTCACGCATGGCTCAGCTCGGCTCAGCTCTCCTCAGCTCTCTCTCAGCTCATGTTAATCTCTGGTCAGCTTAGTTCCATCCCATGACTTCATCTCCCAACTCTACCCTCACTGAAGCTTCCATGGCAGCCATAGCCAGCAGCACCCTGTTAGATTGAGCTGCTTATATCTCATTCCACAGGTCAAATATCTTGGAGCTTCCTTTTGGAAAAGTATTCCCCAACTCACAAAGCTTCCCTGTATCACATCAATCCATGACATTTGGCTATCTGAAGCTCAGCATTGTGAAAATTCCCAGTCACTGCCATAGTCTTCAACTGTGACTTGCAGGACATACCCTCCATGGAGCCTTCATATCTCTCTCTGTACAGCATATCTTCATGAATTTTCTTCTGGATATATCTTCCTCTACTTAGGGCGCTCCCTCTTGGCACAATAATCGACCACATTGGTGATCTACAGCTCTGGCATTGCAGACATTCGACATCGCTGCCCAAAACTGCGTCGTGCCTGTTCGTCCACTCTGCGCGCGCCATACATGCCGCGATCTTGACGAGGAGGATAGGGCTTTTGAAGAGCTTGAAGTAAGCTTCATTTCCATAAATTTTTTTTTGGAAATGATCAACCATAGCTCCTGCAATCTGCAAAAAACCAGGCCCCTATCTGAAACCCTAAACTGTCAGCCATAGCCAAAATCTCTCAAGCTTCTTTTTTCCTCATTTTTCTCACTCCTGACACTTTACCAAGCTAAAGCTCACTCTAATCCATTGTCCCAGCATCAAATCAAGGAGGGGAAGGACCTGACAAGATTGAAGAACGACCGAACGATCCTGAACAAGAAGAATCAAGCTCAACATCAACACTGACATAGTGTGTTTTCACACTGTCATTAACTGTGTCTCTTGACACATTGCAATATGCTCTTCTATTGATAAAATCTCAGAATTCTGGTGTTGATTTGCTGTTGAGCTTGCAACCTCAACATGGGAAAAGACTCTCCAAATGCTCGATTCAAAGGAGTCGGGTTCCACACTTGGCAAACCCGCATCAAGCTCATCCTGATGAAGAAGGGTCTTTGGGCCATCACAAATGGCAAATAGAAGAAACCTCGAGATGCGGACCTTGCAGTTACTTGGCAGAAGAATGATGACAAGGCACAAGCCATCATCAAACTGGAATTAGACGACAGCTACATCCATCATGTGGATGCCTGTGACACGTCCCATGACACTTGGGATAAATTGGATACCCTATTTGGTGCACAATCAAAGTCGTCTAAGTATGGTCTATTAATTGAAATTTTCCGACTTGATATGAAGCCTCATACATCCCTGGTATCCCATCTGAACTACATGGAAAGCCTGCTTACTCAACTTGCAGGAATAAAGCTAAAAATGGATGAAGATATTTGTATTGGTGTCTTGCTAAAAAGTCTACCTCCTGCCTATGATAATGTATCAACCACTCTAACCAATATGCTCGATCCTCAACTTGTTGATATTAAAGCCTCTCTATTAGAAGAAGAAAAGAAACTTAAAAGCAAAGAAGAGCCCAACACTTCAAAGGATGAACAAATGCTATATGTAAACAACAGATACAAAGGTAAAAAGGAACCGCTCTTCTGTGACTTCTGCAAAAGGACTGGACACACTGAGAAGTTCTATCATGCTAGAAAGAGGTCCCAAAAGGCCTATCTTGTAGCTGTGAAAGAAGAAGAAGAAGACCATGGACCAAAAGATGAAGAAGAAGATGAAAATGAAGACCACCAAGATCGGAAGGACAAGACTCATCAGTCCTTCTACTCTCGTTACTCTGATAGACTGTTTTAAAAGCCTTGTATTTCCTTGCCCTAATGCTTCTTGCCATAAGATTCATAAACTCCTCATGTAACTTGGCATTATAGTCCCTGTACACTTTATGAGGCACCTGTTACAGCCTCTGGATGTCCATCATGTTTTGGTGCCCACACTTAGCCTTTTCTGCGACAGCCTCTGGTGTCTACCATGTTTGTGGTGTGCCCACACTTTGTAGGTGGTTCTCATTACAGCCTCTACACACTTTCTGCCTTTCTAGTTGTGATTGAGGAGGGGTGTTGAGAATCAGCAATCACACTCACTAAACAGCCTCTTTGTATGGAGCTTCAGGGCCAAGGACATGCATGCTAACCTATCCCATATGCATAGTGGTGCCTACTGCAGTTTCCTACTTTCCTATAAAGCATTGTACTTGCTTCCTTTTCTTAATGCAATGATAGTACTATTTCTTTTCAGTGAAGTGTCAATGTCATTGTCCACATACACAAGATTGTGTTTATGAGTCCAAGTCTCAATCTTGGAACCTAATTCACTTGTGTAACAAACAGTGTCCTTGTCTTCTCCATCATGAGTCCACACTTCTCCTTCCATCCACCATAACTCACTGCCATGCTCTAGATCCCGCATGTTTCTCAACAGAAATCACACGAGCCTTGATGGATAAAAAGGATATGCCTCATTATTATTGGAATGAAGCTGTCTATATAGTTGTGTATACTATGAACAGGACTCCCACTATTATAGTGCATGATGTGATACTAGAGAAGGAACTAGTAAAAAGCCAGATTTGTCACATGTAGGTATTTTGTTGCATTGCATATGTACATGTTCTTACTAAGCTAAGAAAGTAGTTAGATTCAAAAGCTAAGAAGTGTGTATTTGTTGGCTCCCTTGAGCAAGAAGGTTGCATGTGTTATAATCTTCATTCTTTATTCTTTAAGTGACTAATAGAATAAGAGAGGCCGGTCACACATTGTGACTGTTGGAGTTTCCACATCTTGAGTCTCTCTCTCTTTCTCTCTTGCTCCATCTTCCATAGCTCACACCTTCAGTGCTTCCTCTTGCCTGTGCTCTCACTTGAGCTTCTCCCTTCAGCTAGTACAAGAGTCCTTGATCAAGGAGCTTCATTAGCTTGACTTTAACCCAAATTCGAAAAAGCTTGAGCACTTCACTCATGGTAGCCATGGCTTCTTTTCTCAAGGTATGCATTTGATCACTTCCTTGTTCTCGGGTTTGTGGGCTCTCTCTCTAGGCCTTGTCGAGACTTCCTTGAGCGCCTCATGGTGACCCCCAACCCCATTTTTCTCAGCTAGGCCTGTAGCAATAGTGTGATTTGTGCTTGCTACTACTGCACACTCCCATATTAGATTTGATATCCTCTTCAGCTTCTATGAGCTCTAGGACACCTTAGCAATCATCTATGAGCTCCCTAGCATTGGCAGTGTGAGATTTGGACACCAGTTGGTGCTCCCAACCTTTGCTATTGCTATATATTCATATCAAACCTATTGTACATACTCCATGGCAGCATAATACTTAGTCACAATAGCTCCATTAATGATCATTGGTCACTCATACACTCATTGGAGGCTTGGCATTCATTGTTGACAACCTCAACATTGGTATTGAGTTATGTGGCATTGGATTTGAGCTTCCACACTTCTATCATTTGACTGTCGTATAGGGTAGTTTGCTATAATACCTTTGGAATCGCCTACTTCTCATAGTTTTGGAGCTCTTACCAATGTTTCTTGGAGCCCATTTTATGTTGAACCTAGCAGTACGTTCTTAGTATCTCATCAAGAGATATCCTAGGAAGCGTTATTCGAGATTTTTGTAAAAACCCTCGGAGTTTGCTAACTAGGCTTGCTTGAGTCTACCCTACAATGGAAGTTTCAACTATTCCCATGAGGACATGAGTTTTTCTGGTCAAATCAATTACTAATGGTTGATTAGTATTAGCGGCTCGAGATTCCATTCCCTATAGGAATTGCTGACTGAAACTGACTTATGTTGTGCTGGGTTCAAAGTGAATGGGAGAAGTATGATACTTTAATCCCTTTTGCATGGGGTTCTAAAGTGATGCGAGTTAGGCTTTTTGGTTTCTAATGGTCCATCAAAAGTGTGATTTTTATTCCTTCTTAGGAAAGCTCTCGGCTTACCGAGAGATCACCCAACCATAGGTCTGGATTTGTTAGAGGGTCCATCCTCCTGCTTCCCTTGAGAGTTTAGCTTTAGTTACCTAATTACCTACCACTTTAGGTTCAACATATAAAAGCAACTTCTTTGAATTATTTCTTGATACAAATTCATTACACGCCTTTAATTCATGACACAAAAACAGAGTAAAGCAATTCCTTCTTAATAGTTCCTTTCAGAAAAATGACTTTTTACAATGTTTTTTGTTCGAAGGTACTATTCTCTCCAAGTTCCATTCCCCAACTAGTATTAGAACTTCTAGGACATAGTCTCGAAATCAAAGGGTAGTTGGCACTTTGTAAGAGTCTAAGGAGTTTGTGACCAGAGCCCCTTGGTATCCTCACCTCCTCCTGTTGACTAGAGTTCCCTACGACAAGACTTTTCATGTCATGATTGGTCTATACTCACTAACACGAAATAAAAAAGAAAATCCCTTAGAGTAGGTTTTAGTCATGCTAGCCTTGGGGAGGTCTAGTGCCATCAAGAACACTCCCTCAGTCTCGGCGTTATGTGCTCACTGGAATACTGCCTCAGTCGACAATTTGTATTCTGTCATCCATCTTTTAGCTTGATGATTTTAGGAAAGATCAGTACATAACTTACAACCACAAACATCTTATTTTAAACATCGAGAAAAATTACCATAGTGGAAAAATTAGTGTAAATGGCAATACCTTCCAATAGTCTTCCTGGATTTTACCTTTCTCGGGATCTAGTTGGACTGAATCTAAACAAGAATTTTATTGAGGATAACCCCTTTGGAGTTTCATTGGTCCTTGCCCACAATAAAAGAACATCTTGGTTAGTTTAATCATGAATAGTATTCCTTGGCAATTTCATCTCAAAGTCTCTTATATACCGAGGATTAGTGTCCGTGATTACCCATCAGAGGTTTCATTCAATCAATACATCAAAAAATTGAATCTTTTAGGGACACAGTACCTTACTTGTACTTGCTTAGGTTCATCTTGTATAGATCCAAGTTATCCCTTGGAATTTTTGGTTAAAAACTCTTTTAAAAAAAGTATATGCAGGAATTGAATAAAATCTTATTTCACGAATGCAACTTTTATTGTTCATTCATGGGATGAAGGCCGGCTAGCTATTTTTATTTAAAAAATAGTACTTGAAGATCCACGACGGGAGCTTGGTTTATGGTATTCACATCTTCATTTGTCATCCAAATACTCGCCATTCCATTTATAGTAATTGTTTCCGCAGTGTTATTGGCAGCTCTTGCCTCCACGACCTTTGTAACTTTCTTCTTTGGGGCCATGGTCTTTAATTTCAAGATTGAAAAGGGGATTTTTTTTTGGCGATAGAGCTTGGGGGTAATTAGAATGCCATAAATTTTGATTGATGGGGGAAGGTGATCATTAAGAATTCAGGAAAATTGAGAAGAGTCTTGATTCCACAGAGAAATAGGATAGAAGGGATGGAGGATTTGAATTCAAGAGCTCGTGGAGTATCCTCCTTGTATTTGTGACGAGGGTTCCCATCCTTGCGCTTCTCTTTTTCCACTTCCTCTCGCTTGATACTCTTGAGAAGGGCCTCTCTTCTCTTGTTCTGGCTCCTCAACGACACCCCATGCCTTGTAATTATAGCTAAATGGAAGAAGAAGGATTGTGGCCAAGAAGAAGAAGAGCTCTTTATGGAGGGTATCTTGGCAAATAAGCAATTTAGAAGCTTTTAAGATGCAATCTGATGCTGGCGATTTGATCTTTGAGGTCCAAAGAGGTTGCCAGAGATGCCATGACTGATTCACCCGGCTCTTGGATGATATTGCTTCAATCCAAGCCTTTTGTCAAGTTGAGAAGAGGGGGAGATTGATGGAGCTTTCTGGTTGAGATTGAGAAGCGAGATTTCAAGATTTTTTTCCTATTTGATTTGCCAAATTTGGGGATGATGAGGGCACCATTTTTTTCAATTAAAAAGGGGGGGGGGGGGGATGGCGGCTTATTTGTGACGTCTTCCTCTCCTTTTTCTTCTTCTTTCAAGCCTTTTAAGATTTAAAGCTTACAGCTTTGTGATTTATTTTGCTTGCCAAGTTTTAAACGTGTTTGGTCAAATTCAACTTATGGCTCACAACTCTTGTTCACGCGGTAACTTATGTGACGGATGGCTACAATCCTTGTTAATCTGAGAAAATGTCGGGTTATGATCCTTGAGTCATTTTGCTCAAGATCTTCTCTATTTAATGATTTAGAGTAATTCCAGTCCATTTTGCGAGAAGTCGGGAAGATTTGAAATTAAAGTTGGGATATCACAGGAGATGTCTTGAGACACTTTATGGGATTATTGAGCTCACTTTGGCTTAGCTTTTAGAGGTTATTTCATGGCTATTATAATAGGGTAGTAGCAAGCTCTTTTATTAGAGAAACTGTATACCTATTGCTCTTGGAGATTATTTTGGTACTTCAGTGGATGTCCTGATGTATGACATTGATGCTTAGCATTGAGATATGCTTCGATATGCTTATTGTCTACCTTGGCAACAATCGACTTTGAGATTGATTCCAAGTATTGGAGATTTGGATTTATGCTTTGAGTGTTTCAGTGATTAGACTTATAGGCTTGAGGATTGGCTATATGTATTGCTCTTGGATGTATGGTCTTGATGCATATTAGCTTTTGGATGCTTATGTACCTCATGTATTGAGCTTGACTACTCATGTCTATCATTCAATTTTGCTTCAATGGGAGCTACTTGACACTTGGATGTTTACATTGAGCATTGGATTTATGCAGTTGAGCTTGAGCTCATTTCATTGAGACTGTGGGACACTTATTTCATGTCTATGCTCTTTGGATGCAATTATTGCCTAGTGGGCTGATTTGATTCATGCTTTGTATTGTCAACATCCTACTTGGCTGATGGTTTTTTGATAGAATTTTTTGCTACCATATGGGACGCTTGCTCTAAAGACCTTTGTGACCTACTTAACCACTTTAGAAGTAGTGGAGCGATTTCCTAGGTTGTCAACAAAGAGCTTATTAAGTTGGTCCCTAAATTCACAGCTAGATGGCCTCCTTGCTATTGGTAGCCACCATTGACTACACTCAATGCACCTCACAAGCTAATGGCAAAGGTATTAGTTCTTAGGATCAAGCACTTACTCTCTAACCTTATGCATTTCAAGTAGTTTGTATTTATTCATGGTCACAACATCCATGACACCATCCTCAACATAATCTTTAGGATAGATTATGCTAAATGCTTTAATGATAACTCCATTCTCCTCAATATAGATGTGGGAAAAGCATATGATAGAGTATGTTAGGAGTTCATCATTATAGTCCTTTAGAAATGTGGCTTTGTTGAGATGTTCTACAAGATGGTTTGGAGCTTGTTTAGTAATGCCACTATTACAATCTCACTTGATGGCTATAACACTAAGAGCTTCACTCTATGATAACTCAAATTTTCTCAAAGATGATAAGGATTTTGCATGGGAGCTTCTCAATGTTTATGATGAGTTTGCTTTTATTTTAGGCTCCAAGGTTAGCAAATAGAAGTCATCAAATCTTCTTTACCTTTCTTGGGATGATTTACTAGACTGGGTAGTCTGATTGGGCCTCAAAGTCATTGGAAAAGGTCAATTGATATGTCATTTTGGAATCCCATTTAGTGTTGGTGTTACTATTAGAAAATGCCTTGATTAGTTGTTATAGAAAATGATAACTTAGTCAAGAGCAAGATGGAATTTGTATTTGGCTTACCAGGATGCTTGGTGCTATAAAAGACCATGATCTCCCCCATACTGGTATTTGTTGCCATAGTTCTTCCCTTTCTTTTCTCTCACTACAACAAATTGGAAGCTATGTTTAGGCAACTTCTTGGTCATTTGGTGATGCTAAGGGATGACTTGCAATAGATTGGGATAAAATCACATTTTCCATGGATGAAGGTGGCTTAGGCCTATAGTCCCTTTAGGAGAAAGCCATTTGGCTAGCCTTTTAACTGTTCAAGAGAATGAATGATGGCTGGGTTGGGCCACCATGTTTTCTCAATGTGTTGTTCAATCTAAGGCCTACCGGAAGAAGTGGCTCAGATTGACATCCTATTTAATGGAGTTTCCAAAATACCTATCAAGGTTCTCAGATAGCCCAATAGTTGGTAACTCCATGGCTTCAAATCATACCAAAACTCAGTTAGAAAGGAGTGGGAAGAGGGAAATGAAATATATCCTTCTACACAACATATGGATTAATAGGGTTGCTTACATAGATAATGAACCTTTGATTTATTGTTTAATAAGGATGAAAAATCCAACAATCTGATGAAGAAAAGAGCTGAATTTTGGACCCCTAATGCACTTTGGCTTCTATGAGTCTCTAAAACACTGAAGAAGCATGGCCCAATGGAAACTACGATGAAATGGAAGAAGAGGCTGAAAGCTACCCTCATGGCCAACCCTTTTAACCATTTGAATATTCTCTTGTGGAGGGTGGTAGCTAAGGACTGGCCACATGGGGTAGGATGTCTAAATTCCAACATATTTCCTCGCTCTGTGCTCTATATAAGATCAAAGAGGAGGATACCAAGCATTTGTTTTGGGATTGCAAAGGAGAAATATGCCTCTCTCTAGTAGTAGGCCATAGCAAATACTAGCCAAGATAAATCTTCATAATGATGTCACTTGGAAGGAGATTTTATTTGGGGATAGCAGAAATTTAGATTATTGCTATGCTAAATATTGGTCTATTATTAGGAAACTAGTGATGCAAAAGATGTGTAGCTTCTACAATGAGGTAGTTTATGGGTGAATTTGCAATGTGCATGGAAATTTGGTTAATTGTTGCGATGCTATCTTTGTTGATGCTTATATACAAGTCAAGAATCTAGCTAATAAAAGGTTGGTTTCAAAGCCAGTTTGGAAGCTCTTGAAAATAGTTTGACCTACTCAATTAGGTGCTTTTCCCCAATCTGGGAGATGTAAAATTTTCTTTATTAATATAATGACCACATTATTAAAAAAATTTGCAATTTTTAATAATTTGTGGAATTGACTTTTGAAAATAATTTGCGAGGGGGAAGAAAAGAACAAGGAGCTATAGTTTGTAGAACTATCGCTCTCTCCGGGCATAGTCATGTAATTAGTAGTTTCCTAGTTTTTTTTCTACATATTATGTGTTTACAACCATCTTAAATCTCACATGAAAAATTGTAGTTGGAGCGCATGTATATTCATTTTTAAAAAACCATGAAAATTGAAAATTACAAATTAAAAATCAATTAAAGTTGTAGGTAAAGCTGCGTTTTTTATTCATAAAATACACGCATGCATAGATATGGGTCTTTTGGCACAAGAATTTATATGATATTAGACATGCTTGCAACTTTTTCTTAGTTCAAGAAATGCATCTTTGAGATTATCCTATGAGCCTAATCCCATGTAGCATAGATATGGGTCTTTTGGCACAAGATTTTATATGATATTAAACATGCTTGCAACTTTTTCTTAGTTCAAGAAATGCATATTTGAGATTATCCTACGAGCCTAATCCCATGTAGTAATAGTTCATAAGTGTAAGACCCACTTTTCCAACTCACATACCTTCACAATTTTATTTTTTTAATTGGGTTCCGAAATGCTTTTGAGCTTGGATTAGGGTTCATCTTGGTCGTCATTCATTGGCATTTGGATTGAGTTGGCATGCTTTGGATCGGTTTATGCCTATTGTCATTGCTTCACATTGAGGCCTCTTGCATTTATGCTTTGGTTAGATATGGTTGCCACTTGGTTTGCCCATGCATGACAGCCACTTGCAGCTTCGTCTTTGGATGTATTTGAGCATTTTGGACCTACTGGGCATTACATTTGGTTATCAGTTACATGTTGTTTGAATGCTTTCAGGAGTATGCTTTACGGGTCTGAGATAGCTTGGGATTTATGCTCCGGATATACCCTACTGGGATTTGGAATGTCTGATGCTATGTACTCGATGTATTTGAGCGTTTCTTGCTCTATTTGTATCTGACTTTACTTCGCATCTGACTTTACTTCCAGTGGGAGCCTCTTGGCATATTCGGATGTACACATAGTTTTACTTACACTTGAGCTTGAGCTTGTGGGACAGTTACATGCATTTGCTCTCTTGAGAGCTTTATGTCTGCAATTAGTCTATAGTGGGCTGATTTGATATGCCTATTGGGGCAGGCACCTATCTCTATCATAGGTTTGTCAGTTTTGTATGCATCTTGGATGGTTATGCATTGAGCTTCTTGCTCTATTAGTTGTGCTTGTGCTTGTGCTTGGTCTCTTCTCTTATCTCGAAACCAATTACATGCTTGAGTTCTAGACCTATGATATGTATCTTGCCTGACAGGTTATTGGTTTGACAGTTCTTGGTACCTTCTTGCCCCTTGACACTCATTATTGGATGTATCTTGCAACCTGGCAGTTGCAGTGACATATGTATCATGGATTGCTTCACTTTGGGACAATTTTACATACTACTGTAATTTATTCCAACAAGCTGAAATGTGCAGATTTCGAGCACTTGTATGAGGGTTATGCTTATTGTCTGATGTTATCTTGGTCATATTTGGTGGACAGGTGATTCTCTTGGTGATATCCACTCTTTCAACCAGTTTTAGCAGTGGTTTTAGTGCATTTTTTGCTAATTACAGAAACCTGCAATTTTACATTTTGGCTTTGATTTGGGAGAGTATGACTGGTCATATGAAAGACACAGCTCTCTTTAACATTGCCAAGTTGGATGGTACCAACTATGGGTATTGGAAGTCCCAGATATGGCAGGTTTTGGTGCAGAAGTTGCAGATTAAACCATTGCCTTTCAAGGGTGCTAAACCCGAGGATATGGATGCTAATGTTTGGATGGAAGTTGATGAGCTATGCAAGTCTACCATTATCTTGTCACTCTCAAAAGAGGTCCATCATAATGTTGTTGAAGATGAGAATCAGAGTGCATGGGATCTATGGGAGAAGATTCAGGAGCTTTATGTGCAGCAGAGTCTTGCGTCCTAGATGTATTGGTTGAAGCAGTTAATGGACCTTCGCATGAAGGAGGGGACATCCCTATCATCTCATTTTAGCCAGTTTCATGCTATCATGAAGAATCTATTGTCACAGGTTATTGAGTTCAAAGACAACTTGCACCTGTTGTTTCTGCTTGGCACCTTGCCTAAATATAGGATGTCTTCCGTATTGCCATATGCATGACCAAGCTTGATGGGCTAAAAATCAACGATGTTGAGAGTACTTTATTGACTGAGGAAATCAATAGGAAAAACAATGATGCTTCCCGGTCTTCACATGCATCGACCGTTAGAGGTGGCAGGCATGGCAGGCATGATAATGATCATAAGGCCAAGGACTCTCAGAAGTCCAGGTCAAAGTTACGTGGCCGCAGTAAGTCCCGTGGACGGAAGTCTGATCTTACCTGTCATTATTGTGGGAAAGCGGGACATATTAGGCCGTAGTACCATAAGATGCGCGATGATAAGCGCAAGGAAAAGGGAAAAGAGAAAGTGCAAGAAAAGTCTTCTAAGCGCAGTATTGTACCTGCAAAGTCTAGTGTGAAGATAGAAGAGGTTAATGTCATGCAGGCCACTGATTCAGATGAGGATTACATACTTGTAGCTTCTTCATGCGATGCCTTATATGCTTCTGAGACACATTCTATGTATGCGCAGTGCTGGCTTTTGGATTCGGGTGCGTCATTTCATGTGACACCTTGTAGAGTTGGTTTCATACTTATCGTACCATCTCTGGTTCTGTGTGTCTTGGTGATGACAAGTCTCTTGACATTATGGGCATTGGAGATGTGAGGCTGCAATTTTCTTTTGGCAGTTCTTCTATTTTGCATGATGTACGCCATGTACCTGCATTGACTCACAACCTTATGTCAGCTGGACAGCTTGATGATACAGGGTATTTTGTGTCTTTTGGAGACTCTGCATGGAAGATTACTCGTGGCAGGCTTGTGCTAGCAAGAGGTACTAAGTCTGGCAGCCTCTATCCTTGTATCTGGAGCTACCTGAATCATGTTTTGTCTGTGGGTTCTATCCCCCATGTATCCCTTTGGCATGCTCGTTTGGGGTATATGTCCCTTAAAGGAATGAAAATGCTCCGTGCTTTGCAGTATCTTTCACCTTTCGACTCTACACATTTTGATTCTTGTGATCATTATTTGTATAGCAGGCAGACTAGGAATACACATAAAAATTCTGGTAAGAAATGCATGGGTGAGCCCTTGGCTCTTGTGCACTCAGATGTATGTGGGCCCATGCCCTGTTAGTCACTAGGTGGGGCAAAGTATTTTGTTACTTTCATAGATGATTACTCATGTAAGGTTTGGGCTTATCCCATAAAGAGAAAATCCGATGTTTTAGACACATTTCAGCGTTGGCTTGCATTAGCAGAGAACCAGTTTGGAAATAGGCTGAAATGCCTAAGGTCAGATAACGGGGGTGAGTATGTATCACATGCTTTTGAGCAGTTTTGTGATGAGCGGGGTATTAAGTGTCAGTTGACCACCCCTTACACCCCTCCCCAGAATGGTATGGCTGAACGCATGAATAGGACCATTTAGGAAAGGTTTCGTAGCATGCTTAGCTAGGCTTGCTTACTGCAACACTTTTGGGCATTAAGGCAGTTACTATTGCAGTGCATCTCATTGACATGTCACCTAGCGGTGGCATTGACTTTTAGGTTGCAGAGGAGGTATGGGCAGGCAAGCACTCCTCTTATGATCATTTGCATGTCTTTGGATGTGAGGCATTTTGCCATGTGCCCAAGGACAAACGCAATAAGCTGGATCCTAAAAGTGTCAAATGCATTTTCATTGGCTATGAAGATGTAGGAGAGATGGGTTATCGTCTATGGAATCTGCAGGCACAGAAAGTGATATGGAGCCATGATGTCATCTTTCATGAGGACAAAATGCATATGCAGCCTGAGAAAGTGGTTGAGATACGCAGAGTTATCTTTCAGGAGGAGCCACCTGCTCCCGTACAGCCCGCTCCACGGCCAGCTAGACAGTGTGCAACATCACCTGATGCTCATGGCCCAGATGTTAGACATACTAATGTTAGACAGGATCTTGGTCATGCAGTAGAGTCTGGGTTGAGGCATTCTACTAGAGATAGATGACCTCCTGACCATTTTGTGCCCTCTATGGATTATGTACTGGTTATAGATGTAGAAGAGCCTCTCACTTATGATGAGGCTATGCACAGGGGTGATTGTCACTCTTGGGAGAGGGCTATGCAGTCTGAGCTTGACTCATTGCATAAGAATCAGACTTGGGATTTAGTTTCCTTGCCTTAGGGTAAGAAGGCTTTGCCATGCAAGTGGGTGTACAAACTGAAAAGTACCCCTGGACACCCCAAGCCGGCATACAAGGCTCGATTGGTTGCTAAGGGCTTTAAGCAGGAGCATGGTGTTGACTTTGATGAAGTCTTTTCTCCTGTGGTCAAGATGACCACCCTACGCTTAGTCTTGGCTTTGGTTGCACAGCTTGACCTGGACTTGTACTAGATGGATGTCAAGGCGGCTTTTTTACATGGAGACTTGCATGATGAGATTTACATGGAGTAGCCTAAGGGCTTTGCAAACCTTGGCAGGGAACACCTAGTGTGCAAGCTAAAGAAGAGTTTATATGGCTTGAAGCAGGCACCTAGGGAATGATACCATAAGTTTGATGCATTCGTGCAGTCACAGGGCTACAGTCGCAGTGCTATGGATTCGTGCTTATACATGAAGAAAGCACGTGATGGTTCTTTACTGATTTTGGTACTCTATGTGGATGACATGCTTTTAGCAGGGACAGCTCATGAGGAGCTATATGCTCTTAAGGCTCAGCTCAAGAAGGGCTTTGAGATGAAAGATCTGGGACATGCCTCTCATATACTTGGTATGTGCATTACGCGCAATAGATCTCAAGGACTACTTTATCTATCACAGAGGGAGTACATTCATAAAGTCCTTGAGTGCTTTCATATACCGGATGTTAAGCCTAATGGTTGTCCATTACCTTCTCATGTGAAGGTTTCACAGGCCGATTGTCCGCAGAAAGATGAGCAGAGGGCCGAGATGGCCAAGATTCCCTATGCATCAGCCGTGGACAATCTTATGTATGCCATGATAGCCACCCGTCCATATATTGCTTTTGTAGTTGGGGTTGTGGCACATTATATGGCTACACCTGGCAAGAAACATTGGGATGTCGTGAAGCGTATTATGAGGTACGTGAAGGGCATAGCAAATATGTGTATTTGCTATGGCAGCTAAGATACAAGAGTCATGGGATACACCGACTCTGATTATGCACGACATGTAAATAGTAGGAAGTCCACTTCTGGCTATGTGTTCACTTATGCTGGAGGGGCTATCTCTTGGATGTCCAGGGCGTAGAAGTGTATGGATATTTCTACTACAGAGGCTGAGTATATTGCAACCATAGAGGCTTGCAAGGAGGCTATCTGGTCAGGCCGTTTGATTGCAGACCTTGGTATGATAGATGCTATGCCTACACTGCATTCGGATTCTATGAGTGCCATTCAGTTGGCCAAGAATCCAGTCTTCCATGAGAAGACGAAACATATTGAGGTGAGGTATCACTTCATTCGTGAGGTCATTGAGGACAGGTCTGTTGACCTTGTTAAGATTCTGACTAAGCAAAATCCTATAGACTTGCTCATGAAGAGCCTCACTACAGAGCGCTTTGCCTTCCTTAGGATATTGACGGGCGTTGGATGAGATGACATCTTTTTTCTCATCCTGTTGTATATGTGTACATGTTGTACTATCTTTTCTTTTCTTTTCTCTCTCACTGGGGTAGATTCGCCTTTAAGTGGAAGGTTGTTGGGGGTAAAGACGCCTCTAGCTAGCCGCCTGTGTATTACTACACTTTACTACATTGACAATACTTGCCACTACACACTGCAGGTGGTGGGCGCCCATCATAGTCACTTATTGTTTATTCTTTTAGTGAAAGTTTGAATAAAGGAAGGCCCGGCCACACATTGTGGTTGTTGGAGTTTCTCTCTCTCTCTTACTCTTGCTCTCCATCTGCCATAGCTCTCACCGCCAAGCTTCTTCCTCATGGGTTCTACTTCCCTTTCAACAATCGCCACTTGAGTGAATTCAATGAAAGCTAGTATTGCCTAACAATTTGAAGGTCACTTTTAGTTTTTCTAAGTGCTCATCCCATGAGGAGTTTTTCAAGAATCACGTGGTGGGGGAACTTGCTTGAGGTACTATGCCAAATACAAACCATACACATAGGATGAAGCTCACTCAAGAACACAAGAAGAGAGATGGATGCCGAAAAATTTTCTTGCTACTTTCTTCTTCTTCTTCTTCTACACACAATACAATGTACACAAAATGTAGATAATATACAACATAAAGGAGAGTAAACTACTAAGTCAAACAATGCATAACTGACTATACTAGTCGATTGGTGCTATAACTATGCTAAATGTAGGTAGGTGCAAAACTAAATATAATAAGCGATAAGTTAGTGGCCATGTGAGGATCATAATGACCATCGACCTACTAAGTGTAGATGTGCGGACCCATCTAGCTAGGTGGTCCATCATCAATGTCTGTAAAGTGTTGAGCTTACTATCTCAACACTCCCCCTCAAGCTCAACTATATTTGTGCAACTCCAAGTAAGCTTCGAAATTTTCAAAGCTTCTTTGCACCCGATGCGTTTGTGAAAATTTTAGATATCCAATCTTGTGTGCTGACATATATCAAGTCAATCTCTCATGAAAATACCTTCTCTTTGACAAAGAGGTAGTGCATCTCAATATGTTTTCCACTAGCATGTTGTCATAGTGAATGACAACTAGATCATTGCCTTGCATATCCAAGTCACCCAATAACTTTTGTAGCCATACCATTTCATATGCTATCATAGTAGAAGAAGTGTAGATGTTGCCACTTCTAGAAGAAAGAGGAAAGATAAAAGTGGGTATTGCCCCATTCCCTAGAGCCGATTGAAGAAGCCCATGGATCCTATCAAAGAGTATGACTTGGTTAAAGACCTAGATACCTTCAAACTAAACCTAACATTTTGACAGTTACTGATGCTGTCTCCTAGTTGTGCCAAAAGAAATTCAAAAGTATACTAACAAGTAGATGAGGCTTAAGGATTGCTCCTACAACTATCCCTAAGTCCAATAAAGCCCTAGAGCCTATAAGAAAAGTGGACGTGGCTAATGCCTTCTTGGATCCTGGTATGCCAGAGATTGGTGTGTGGATTGAAGGTTGCTTTATTACCGATGCATTGATTGACAAAGGTTCATCAATGAACATAATGACGGATGTGACAATGAAGGATCTAGGCTTGTAAGATAGTATGCAGCCTATATAGTGGCTTATAAGACTAGCAAACCAATGCAAAATTAAGCCTTTGGGCATTCTCCCATATGTGAAGACAACCTTGGTAGGAAGAGACTATTAGCTAACCTATCTGCTGCTAATAAAGCAAAAATCCTATAGGACCTCATATCCTTTGCTATTGGGAAGGCCTGTTGGGGTAAAAGGCCCTTGGGCCTACTCGCGTACACTGACCGCCCATATTCTTTATTCATATATATGAGATAGTGCAATAAGGCTATCATATATCATTCTTGACAGCACCTACATTGGGTGTGCTCTTCTCTCCCGCATCTTCCTCTTTTCCTTCTCCACTACCATTGCATCCCCTTCAAATGGTATCAAAGCTTGATCGTGGAGATTGGCTCTCAGCCCAGATTGAAGACCTAGAGCTTGGAGCTTCGATGCTAGCCATGGCTTTTTCCCTTCGAGGTAAAATTTCATCTCCCACCTCTCCCTGGCCATCATAGGCTCTTTGCAGGTGTTGCTTGGCTTCATTGGGCACCTTGTATGCCCCCATTTGCCCCTTATCTTTAGGATAACCAGCATGCCCCATAGTAGCAGCTCACGTTTTTTTTGCGCTTGTTTCAAAATTTGGCTCAAAAATCCCATTTTTTCTCATATCTCGGGCATCTAGAACCCGATTTAGGCAAGGTAAGAGTCTAACTTGGGATTTTGGCACGCTTCAAATGCAATGGCGATGTCAGATCTGCCAAATTCTAATTATAGAATATTCTACAATAGATTTGAGTTGACTTACAGCAAGAAAATGTCATGCTCTTAGCTTATGTGATGCTCCTGAGGCTTGGTATTTGATGCCCAAATGCTTTGGGGATGTTTGCCCAATGTTTTGAGATGCTTTTGGGGCTAAATTTGCTCAGCCATTGACTGTTTTACACAGTGCAGCCCAAAACAGGGCAGCCCCTTGTCATTACATTTTATACTTATGCTACATGGTTATTTGATACCTGATTATGCTCAGTTGGTGACTATACATATGGGAATGTATGCCTATGGTTTGCCTATCGATTTGAGCTTAGTTTGAGCACTAATTTGCTTAGTTTACAGAGGTTATTTGTTGTTGGAATATTCAGGGCTGAAGCTATTTATGCTATAGAGTTGGGTTATGCCTATTGGTCACGGGGTGCTCCCGGCTATTTGAGGTTATATACTGATATATTTGGATGATGCCACATGGTTCTTTTTTCTCCCAGAATGCTTTTGAACAAGAAGTAGAGTTCAATTATATGGTTCACTTTCAATTTTTATTTGTAGCTAGCATTCCACTTATGATTGCTTATGCCTAGGCTACCCATGTGGGTTTATGTCTTGGTGGATGCTTCTGGGTTTGGCTGTAATATGACAGACGTTTGGGATTGACAAGACTTGCATTTGAGGACTTTTGTGGAGCAGTTGGACATTGATTTGGATTTTTTCGTTATGACCTTGGATGCTACTTGGCCTTATGCTCCAATGTTATGGATCCCTGGATGTTTGGTTGATGCAGATATGTATTGAGCAGAGTTGCTTCATTATCTTGGCAGAGTTTTATTGATCTTTGTACGCTCATTGGTGCTTGGATTTAATGTAGGTTATTTTGGTCGATTAGTGGACTTTACAGTGCTTGGGTTGCAGTTATGGCTTTCTTGCTATGCTAGTTTGGGCTAGTGTTGCCCGTCCATGTTAGAGAGCAGATGCTATGTATGCTTACTCGTCTATGCACATGGTCTACTGTTGTATACCTTACAAAGCCACTTATTTGGATGTTGTTGTACAGATGTTTGGGCTTTTAATGGAGCTTGATTCTTGTAGGATGCTTTGTCACTTATCGGTCTTTACTTGACTTGGATGGTCCTATGTGGCATAATGTACTGCAGAGCTATGCGTATGCGTATGGTTATGGGATGATTTCATGGCTGAATACTGTATGCTCTTATGGTAGATGTCTTATGCTTTACCGTACTGTGGTTGGTTATGTCATGCAATTGGCTATGACTCTTCTTCATGTGGGAGATTTTGCATCCTTGGTTGATGCCTTTATGTCCTCCCATCTACTGAGGTTTCATGAGCCTTTGCAGCATGCTTCTACCACACTGATGTGCTTGCATATGATTGTCTTCATGAGTAGGTTCCCTCTGTTGGGACAACCCTTGACTCCTTGAGCTCTGTGGATGCTATGGATAGCCCTATTCATGATGACTTGGATTCCTTGTCATCTTCTACAGGTTCTTCAGTTTACAGATATTGTATGCTTCCATTGTGGAAAGCTTGGGCATGGTAAAAGAAAATGTTTTAGATGGATTAGAGAGCAACAGAGATAGAGACGGACTCACATGAGCAGAGAGTCAGCGATGCAACAGGTGTTATCACTCTTTCTAGTGGTGAGATACATGTAGTTACCCATGATGATGCAGTTGAGTATGTCCTCCTATCATCTAGTTTCCATACAACTTTCTTGCTCAATGATACGGCCTATGCCCAGATTGGCTATTGGACTCTTTAACATCTTGTCATGTTACCCCTCATAGAGGATGGTTCTCTTCTTACAGGGAGGTTGACAGATGTATTGATTTGGCCTTGAGCAGACTTATGCTATTGTTGGTACTACAGGGGACATACACCTAGCTTTGCCTAATGGGACTTGTCTTATGCTCAGGGATGTTCAACATGTTCTCATGCTTAGTAAGAGCTTGATTTTTGTTAGTCAGTTGCATGATGTAGGTTACTCTATTTCTCTTCAGGATAGGTCATGGAAGATCTGTCGTGGTTGCTTGGTTTTGGCCATAGGTTCTAGAGTTGGTTCTCATTACCTAGTGCATGTCTCTCATGTGGGAGAATCTATGGCTGAAGTTGTCCAGATACCATATGCATTGTTATGGAATTATTGCCTACGCCATATGCACCACAGAGAGATGGAGATCTTGTCTTGTTCAGACTCATTGCTGCCTCCTATGTCACATGTAGATCTTGATGCTTGCCCTGATTGTTCTTATGGTCCTTGTAGAGCCCCTTTGGCTCGTGGTGATCATGAGAGGCATGATCCTCTAGATCTTATCCACTGTGCAGTTTATAGACCTATGCCTACCCAGTCACTTGGTGGAGCTTTGCATTTTGTGACCTTCGTGGATCATGCTACCCACCGTGTTTGGGTTTTTCCCTTGGTACAGATTGAGGATACTTCAGTTATGCTTGACAGGTTTATGGATTCTACTGGTTGTAGGCCTAGGTGCTGGCAGATGGATTATGAGAGTCATGCTATCTCTCCGAGCTTTCAATCCTATTGTTAGTAGTTTGGCATTGATTTCCTATGCCCACGGTATTATGGGATTGCTCATGGCATGTGCTTGACTCTACAGGCAAAGGTTGCTTCTATGCTTACCACCACTGGGTTATCTTATGGCTTTTGGGTTAAGGCCCTTATGACGGCAGTCTACTTGCTTAATAGGATGCCGTGTCTGACTTTGGATGGTATTACACCACACAAGGCATGGAGTGGCATAAGACCCTCCTATGATTACTTGAGGATGTTTGGCTGCCAGGCATTTGTATGTATGCAAGATATGCCTTGTCACACAGATGTATCCTCCTTGGTTATGGAGACGGTGATTTTCAGGCTTACAGGTTATGGGATTTGGATGCCTAGTAGGTTATACACAATCATCATGCTGTCTTTTATGAGACACAGACATCTCTCAAGCCTCTTGATGCACATTTAGTGCGCTTTATGGTTGATGCTATAGCCGTATGTCAGTCTTCTGCTTCGCTGAGACCGCATACTATCTTGAGACCCCGTTTGACATGTGTCCGGGATGCTGGCCCCTCTTCTATGATTGACTTTGGAGAGTCTATGTGCTCTCAGCTGTCTCCTATGTGCCATGCTGATGCTATGCACTACTGTGATGCTTATGCATTTCATGTAGCCTTGCACTCATGAGTTGTGCTTGCTTCATGAGAAGCATTCTTGGATTGCTCCGCTGTATGGAGTTGCGGGATCACTTATCTCCTGGATGTCATGGACTTAGGGATGCTTGAATATTCTTTCACAGAGGTTTTCACTTCTTTCACAGCTCGCTTTCCAATTGGGCATTGGGTGAGATGTCATGATTCCTCACCTTGTCTCTTTTCCTTTTCTCTTTGTTTTTTCACTCCCTGGCCCATTGGCCTTTTAGTGGGAGGTTGTTGGGGTAAAAGGCCCTTGGGCCTGCCCGTGTACACTGACTGCCCATATTCTTTATTCATATATATGAGATAATGCAATAAGGCTGTCATATATTATTCTTGACAACACCTACAGTGGGTGTGCTCTTCTCTTCTGTAGCTTCCTCTTCTCCTTCTCCATTGCTATCACATCCCCTTCAAGACCATGGTTTTTTGAAGCAAGAGCATAGACAGATTGGTTCAAGGAACCCTAATTCTAGGCAGAGGACCCAACAAAGTGGTGTTGAAGTTGTATGGATTACAAAAAGGTAAAGGATCCAACTCTATTGAAGTCTTAATAGACTCCTCCAATGAAGTAATGGATGGCACATTAGGAGATGAAGAAGCAGTTAGGTAGATCTTTTTGAAAGGTGAGAAGGATTGAAGCTTGCACTTGGAGAGCTATGGCAGGAGAGCAAGAGCAAGAAAGAGAGAGACAAGAAATGGGAACCGCAATGGTCACAATGTGTGATCGGGCCTTTCTTTATTCAAACTATAACTAAAAGAATAAAGAATAAAGTGATGGTGATGGGCGCTTGCCACCTGCAGTGTGTAGTGGCAAGTATTGTCAATGTAGTAATACACGGGTGGCTAGGCGGAGGCATCTTTACCCCCAACAACCTCCCACTTAAAGGAAAATCTAGCCTAGTGAGGAGTGAAAAGAAAAAAAGAAAAGACAGGACAATGTACACATGTACAATAGGAAATGTCATCTCATCCAATGCCCTCAATCTCCTAAGGAAGGCAAAGCGCTCAGTAGTGAGGCTTTTCTTGAGCAAATCTATAGGATTTTCGTTACTGAAGATCTTGACAAGGTCAACAAACCTATCCTCCATGACCCCACGTATGAAGAAATACCTCACCTCAATGTGTTTCATATTCGCATGAAAGACTGGATTCTTGGCTAACTGAATAGCACTCATAGAATCCGAATGCAATGTAGGTATAGCATCAATCCTAAGATCATGAACCAAATGGCCCAACCATATGGCCTCCTTGCAAGCCTTAGTGTGGCTGCAACATACTCGGCCTCAGTGGTATAGAGAGCTGTACACTTTCGAACCCTAGATATCCAAGAGATAGCACCTCTAGCATAGATGAATACATAGCCAGAAGTGGACTTTCTACTATCTACATGTCTTGTATAATCAGAGTTTCTGTATCCCACAACTCATGTATCCTGGCTGCCATTGCAATAATTTCAGCATCTAAAGTGAACATGTAGCCAACTCTACTTCCTTTTGCGACCAACATGCACTTATCATTAAAGTCTTCTACAAAACAACCTTTTGCATTGAATCGAACTTGTAACCCCTGCCCTACCATTTGGCCAACAGACACTAGATTCTTTGTGATTGATGGCATATGTAATACATCTGTCAGACTCTTTGTTTGGCCATCATGCAAAGACAATAGAACCGTTCCAATGTGTGAAATTGGGTGGCATGAATCATTACCCATCTACACATAGTCTGGATTTTGTAAGTCTTGCATCTCTCCAAACCATTCAACATGACTCGTCATATGATTAGATGCACCTGAAACGACATATCATACATCATCATGTGTCCCCTATCCTGTAACTACATTCATCATATGCTGCATAACAAACAAGCGCTCATTTTTGTCTTCATTCTGTCGTGAAGACGATGCATAGTTTCCTTGCTGCAATTTACCATTGTGAATATCATCCTTCTTAGCATAATAATGGGCTGCAATATGACTTGTTTTGCCACAATAATGGCAAAAAATAGTAGAATTTCCACAATCTCTGTTCTGCCATCCACCTCTTTGTCTAGAGCTCCCCTTGCCTCTAAAGTTTCCTCGGCCTTCTGAAACCTGGATTTCACCAAATTGCTGATTAAACCTCTTTTGTTGGCTATCGCCAGCACGTCCCATATCACGGCCTCTCGAAGAGGATCTACCACGTCCTCTCCTAAACTTGAGTAAAAAGCTTGGACCTATTCACCATTTCTTTCAGATGAGTCACCCTATATATTGATCTCTTCGGTAATCATGAGAGAGACCAACTCATCAAAATCTGAAAATGGCTTTCGTACATATGCTGAAGTAAAATAATTTCCATGCCTTCTCATTATTGAGTCCACTCAAAGTGGATGAAACCAAATCATCATCATCAAGCATTGCATCAAACACTACTAAAGGATCTGCAATGCTCCTCACCTTCAATACATACTCATTGACAAACATTTTCCCTTTCTTCAATGTATTCAACTCCTGGTTGAGTTGAATCTTTTGTGCCTTTGTATTTACTGAAAATATGTTTTGAAAAATTGTCCAAGCTGCATGTGAAGTTTTTGCATTCTTGATATGTCCCAGCATAGTATTATCAATGACTACAGATAGCCAGTACATCACCTTTTTGTCTTTTGCATTCCACTCTTTCCATGCCTTAAATTCATCTGTAGTCGAAGGGATACCCAGCTCTGGCTCCTTTTCTTCACATGAAACAAACTCATAAAGGCCCTTTCCAAGGAGGAAGTTCGTCACACAGAACTTCCATGAAGAGTAGTTGTTCTTGTCGAGCTTCTCAATAATGGGATTTCCACTGTTCTCTGCCATTATCACAAAAAAGGATACAACACAGCAAGCTAGTCTTCTGTAGCCTTTTACAACAAGTGCATAGCAATACATCAAGCAAACTTTTTCACTGATTGGTTAATAGTACATGTAATCTACAATCTGTTTGTAGATAAACCTTATGTTTGCTTCTTAGCAAACACCTTAAAAATTATAGATTCAAAATCTGTAACATATGCACCCACTTTCGGTTAATACAGCCGAAATCACAGTGCACCTTGAAACTGTTGTCCGCATCCTTGCGGCTCTAAAACGGGTTCTGAAATGGCCTCAGATGCCCAAAAAAACTACGGAATGGCCTTGAAGGGCTTATCTGTAGAATATACAGTGCTCTGTTTGCACACCAAATCTCATAGCAATATGAGATCTTCACTCTACACTGCTTCCAGTGCCTCCACAGGCACTATCTAAGAGAAAGAGTGGAAGAGGGGAAGAGCTTCTTACATGTTGCTTGCTTGCTCGAACCTTGCTTCTTTTCCTTCACTTCACCCTTCAAAATCAGCCTCTCTCAATGGTGCTGCTCTGATACCATATCAAGAATCGCGTGGTGGGAATACTTGCTTGAGCTGATCACCAAATACACATTATATACACAAGAGGAAGTTCACTCAAGAACACAAGAAGAGAGATGGAGGCCAAAATGTCATCAATGTCCGCATGTGTTGAGCTTGCCATCTCAACATGGGATTGACTGACAAAACATGGTCAACAGAGGACCCATCAACTACAAGAGGATAGAGGTTGCCAGCCTTGGCATCTCTAGCAAGCACAAGTCTGCCATGGGTGATCTTCCAGGAAGAATCCCTAAATGAAATATGAAACCCAGTATCATTAAGCTGCCGTGCAGACATAAGATTGCATATAAGCGTAGGTGTATGACGTACATCTTGTATTAGAAAAGTACTGCTAGTATTGAATTGCAGCCGTATATCCCCAATGCCAACAATAGCAAGTAACTTATCATCACCCAAGCTAAATAAACCAGAGACACTGCAGTAGGAATGAAACCACTCATGGCATGGTGTAACATGAAATGAAGCACCATAATCCAATAGCCAGCACTGTCCATACATAGAGTGAACCTCGGTCAATGGTGTAGCATCACAAGAACTAGCTACAAGTATGTACTCCCCATCGAAGTCATCAATCTACATGACATTTATCTCCTCGATTTTCACATTGGATTTAGTAGGTACCATGCTGCGATCAGAGGACTTTAACTGTACTTTTTCTTTTCCCTTGTCTTTGTGCTTCTCATTGTGCAACTCATGACACTGTGGGCATATATGACCCTTCTTGCCGCAATGATGACATGTCACATTAGCATTTCTCCCACGAGACTTGTTGCGCGACTTAGACCTAGACTTGTGTGAGTCTCTGCCATGACCATACCCACGGTCATTATTTCCAGTACCATCTCTACCTCTAATAGTCAAAGCATGCAACACACAAGAGGCATCCAAGTTCTTACGATTGATCTCTTCCTATAGAAGAGTTCTCTCTACATCAAGCAAGTTCAAAATAGTAGTAGGAGCACATAAGGCAGTGCAAAATACATCCCATGACTCACTCAGAGTCCCAAGAAAAAAACAATGGAGCAACCTCATCATTAAAGGTAATGCCCTACTAAGTCAAGTTCTTGAGAATAGCATGGAACTGGCTCAAATGAGTAGAAATTGTCATATTCTCCTTCATGTGCAAGTCCATAAGCTGCTTCAACCAATACATTTGACTTGCTGGACTTTTCTTGTCATAGAGGTTCTTAATTTTATCCCAAAGTTGCTAAGCACTCTATGCTTTCTCAACCACATTGTAATGCACTTGTTTAGTGAGAGGCAAGATGAGGGTGGACTTGCATAACTCATCAAGCTTATCCCGTTCGTCATCAGTCACAGTTTCAGGCTACTCGCCATGCATCCTTAGTGGCTTGATTTGAGATTTTTGCACCAATACCTACCAAACTTAGCTCTTCCAATATGCATAATTCATACCATCAAGCTTAGTGATGTTGAAGATAGCACTGTCAGTGAAAGAAGATGATATACTGCAATCCAAAATGGTGTAGATAGTTCAAAACTGCTTGTTGTTTTCTACAGTAAATAGCCAAAATACCACCAAAACCAAAGCAAAATGACCATGAACTAATAGCTAATGATATTTCCCACTAAGTACCATCAAAAGTACATAAAATCATGATGATTTAACATGAAAATAACATCACAATCTATACATAACTGCTTATTGTAATAAATTACACCCAGGTATAATGAGAGCAAACTATAGGCAAAATGAATGCACCAAGTCAACCATTGACTGTTAAAGCATAACCAGCATCAAGCGGGAATAAATTAGCATGTGACAGTCATACAGACATTGAGCAAACACCCAAGCTTGTCAAATGAATCTGTCAGTAAGCTGACACACCCCTTGTCTAATTTGGCAAAGTGTATAGAACACTAACAAGACTTGACACAAAGAGGTGTATGCTTAGGGAGTGCAAAGCCCAAATTAACCCAATTACATTTGTGAGGACCACGGCATATCAACCATGCAAAATCCAAGTGAAGATCCTAATCTCAAGTATCCGAATGCTCAAGTAGCATAAACCGCTTGCTCAATGTCTGTGAAGCATATCAAGATGCTCCCACTGGCACAAAAGCCGTAAATATCAAGCAAAGAACCTCAAGAAGAGCATATGATAGCACTAGTGCCAAAAGATCCAAGATCAAGCATCAATAAGACCTCATGAGCATATAGGCCGTGCAACATCTGTACATAGCATCCATAGACATCAAATACATCCAAATTATAACTCTGGCAAGTCGAGAAATAGCTGAAGTAAGCTTCGAAAAATCAAATGTCAAGCCAAAGCAAGGCTCAATAGCATCCAACTCCAAACAATGTAACATGCATGTAGTAGTGGCATAGGCCAAGCATGTCAAGACCGGTCAAACATAAGCAAAGTACATACCATAAGTACATCAGAGATGAAGATTCCAATCTATGTGAAGTGAGCTCAAGCTCAACCAATGATTCGAGAGCAAATCCAAGCTCTATGTTGATCCATGAGAGTCATTACATCAATATATACATCCAAGACATAGCCCGAATCTAATAGGAATATCCAAACATAAGCAAATAAGCTTTAGCGCTGAATATTCCAATAGAAAATAAGCATCCAAAAGTGAGCTAACAGTGGCTCAATCCAAGCTCAAACCCATAGACAAACCATAGGCATACTTTCCTATATGTATAGGTACCAACATAATCGAGCATTAAATGGCTATGTAGCATGAGAATAAAATGTAATGAAAGGGGCTGCCCTATTTTGGGCTACCTATGGACTATGTAAAACAATCAATGACTGATCAAATTCAGCCCCAAAAGCATCTCATATCATAGCATACATTTCCCTAGCATTCGGGACCAATCGAGCAACCAATGTCAATGCCAACCAAGCATAAACATAAATTGTTGATGTAACAATGTTTGTGGCTGCTTGTGGATTGTGAAAAATAGTCCTAGATCGAGATAAATCAATTCACAAATCAATGCCAATGATAACCACCAATGTCGAGCATTAAGGGGATGTTCCCAAGTGCCAAATGAAGTGTTTTCAAGCTGCCAATGAGTGCCAAGGGAGGGCTGAAGTAAAAAAAGAATTTTTTGTAGGTCTTTAAGCTGGCCCAAACTAATCTGGGGCTTATGGAAGGGCTAGGAAAGGTCAAGACAAGGTTGAGGGAGTAATCAAGGACCCCCAGGAGCTTCCTCTTGAAGGGCAAAGTCACTGGTAGAGAGTAGGCATCACAAGAAGCAAGAGGACATGGCTGCCATGCTTCACAAAACCTGTGGATTGAAGGAAAATAACAAAAGAGAGCTCCAATACCTTTGAAGGAATGCCATGAGGGTGCCCAAATGGGCCAAGTAGGTGCTCAAGAAGCCGAGGAGTGATCGGAGCTCGAAAAGGAGTCGGATATGGCTGCAAGAGTAAGAGCCAATGGTGTAGGGATTCGAATGAATGCTGAAGGAGTCACAGACCAAACTTGAATGCTCAAGCAACCATGCTCTGATACGAGTTGAAAGGTGAGAAGGATCGAAGCTTTCTTAGAAGAGCTATGGCGGGAGAGCAAGAGCAAGAAAGAGAGAGAGACCAAATGTGGGAACTCCAACAATCACAATGTGTGACCGGGCCTTCCTTTATTTAAATTGTCACTAAAAGAATAAAGAATAAAGAATAAAGTGACTATGACAGGCACACACTACCTACAATGTGCAGTGGTGGGTACTGTCAGTGTAGTAATACATGGGCAGCTAGGTAGAGGCACCTTTATCCCCAACAACAGGAGCTCATGGCTCCTCCTGAAATATGACCTCACATATCTCAACAACTCTCTCAGATTGCCTATGCATCTTGTCTTCATGGAAGACTACATCATGGCTACGGATGACTGTCCACACCTATGGATCCCAGAGGTGGTAACCCATCTCGCTTGCATCTCCATAGCCAAGGAAAATGCATTTGACACTCTTAGGATCCAGCTTACTACGCTTATTCTTGGGGACATGGCAGAATGCCTCACATCCAAAGGCACGTAGATGCACATAAGAGGGAGGTTTCCTAGTCCATACCTCCTCTGCAACCTAGAAATCCAAATCACTGGAAGGTGATCTATTTATGATATGCACAGCTGTACTAACTGCCTCAGCCTAAAAGCTTTGTGGTAGGCATGCATGGCTAAGGATACTACGTACACACTCCTGGATAGTTCTATTCATCTGCTCAGCCAAACCATTTTGGGGTGGGGTATAGGGGGTGGTCAACTGACACTTAATACCCCTCTCATCACATAGTTGCTCAAAGGCATGTGACATATATTCTCCCCTATTTTCAGTCTTAAGGCATTTCAGCCTATGCCTAGTCTGGTTCTCAACCAATGCAAGCCATCTCTGAAACAAAACCAAGATATCTGACTTAAGCTTAATGGGATAAGCCCAGACTTTATGTGAAAAATTGTCAATAAATGTCACAAAATACTTTGCACTACCCATATATGGACAGGGCATGGGACCACATATATATTCAAATGTACCAATGCCAAGGGCTTACTCATGTGTGTCTTACCAGATTTCTTATGCGTATTCCTAGTCTATCTTCCATAAAGACAATGCTCACATGAATCAAAACATACATAGTCAAGGGATAGTAAGTACTGCAAATCAGAAAGTATTTTCATTTCCTTTAAAGACATATGGCCCAAATATGCATGCCAAAGAGATACATGTGGGATGGAACCCACCAAACAAAATATGGTCAATAGAGAAAATCCCCAAATGAAATATGAAACCTAGCTTCATCAAGCTGCCCTGTAGACATAAGACTATGCGTAAGTGTAGATACATGATGTGCATCCTCTAACAGAAAAGTATTGCCAGTAGAGAACTGCAGCCATACATCCCCAACGCCAACAATAGCAAGTGACCTGTCATCACCCAAGCGAACTAAACCAAAGACAGTGCGGTAGGAGTGGAACCACTCACGGCATGGTGTAATATGAAATGAAGCACTAGAATCCAAAAGCCAACACTGCACATACATAGAGTGAACCTCGGTTAACTACGTAGCATCACAAGAACTAGCTGCAGGTATGTACTCCCCATCAGAGTCCTCAGTCTATATGACATTTATATCCTTGATTTTCACACTAGATTTTGCAGGCACAATGTTGCGATCAAAGGACTTTTCTTGTACTTTGTCTTTTCCCTTGTCTTTGCACTTATCATTGCACAACTCATGACACTGTGGGCGTATATGACCCTTCTTGCCGCAGTGATGACATGCTACATTAGCATTTCTCCCATGAGACTTGTTGCATGACTTAGACCTAGACTTCTGGAAGTCTCTGCCACAACCATTTCCATGGTCATTCTTTCAAGTACTATATCTGCCTCTAATAGTCAAAGCATGCAACACACAAGAGGGATCCAAGTTCTTACGATTGATCTCTTTATGCAGAAGAGCACTCTCTACATCAGGCAAGTTCAAAATAGTAGCAGGAGCACATAAGGCAGTGCAGAATACATCCCATGACTCACTCAGAGTCCCAAGCAAAAACAATGGAGTAACCTCATAATTAAAGATAATGCCCTACAAAGTCAAGCTCTTGAGAATAGCATGGAATTGGCTCAAATGAGTAGACATTGACATATTCTCCTTCATGCGCAGGTCCATAAGCTACTTCAGTCAATACATTTGACTTGTTGGACTTTTCTTGTCATAGTGGTTTTAATTTTATCCCAAAGCTGCCAAGCACTCTGTGGTTCCTCAACCACATTGTAATGCACAAGATGAGGGTGGACTTGCATAACTCATCAAGCTCATCCCATTCGTCATCAGTCATAGTTTCAAGCTGCTTGCCATGCATCCTTAGTGGCTTGATCTAAGATTTCTGCACCAATACCTACAAAACTTGGCTCTTCCGATAGGCATAATTCGTACCATCAAGCTTAGTGATGTTGAAGATATCATTGTTGGTGGAAGAAGATGCCATATTGCAGTCCAAAATAGTGCAGACAGTTCAAAATTGGTTGCTGCTTTTTCTGCTATAAATAACAAAAATACCACCAAAAAACAAGGCAAAATGACCATGAACTGATAGCTAATGAAGTACCATCAAAAGTACATAAAATCATGATGATTCAACATGAAAATAACATCACAGTCCATGCATAACTACTTGCTGTAATAAATTACACCCAGGTACAATAAGAGCAAAATGTAGGTAAAATGAATGCACCAAGTCAACCACCACTGATTGTTAAAGCATAACTAGCATCAAGCGGAAATAAATCAGCATGTGACAGTCATACGAACATTGAGCAAAAACCCAAGCATGTCAAATGAATCTGTCAATAAGTTGGCACACCCCTTGTGTATTAGGGCAAAGTGTACACAATACTGGCAAGACCTGATACAAATAGGTGTATGCTAAGGGAGTGCAAAGCCCAAATCAGCCGCCCAAGTACATCTGTGAGGACCACGACATATCAGCCATGCAACATCCAATGGAAGATCCTAGTCTCCAGTATTTGAATGTTCAAGTAGCATAAACCCACACGCTCTATGTCTGTCAAATATATCAAGACGCTCCCACTGGCACAAAAGCCATAAATGTCAAGCAAGAAAGCTCGAACGAAGCATGTAAGAGTGCACTAGTGACAAGTGTCCAAGATCAAGCATCAATGAGACATCATGAGCATATAGGCTATGTAGCATCTATACATAGCATCCATAGACATCAAATATATCCAAATTGTAACTCTGGCAAGCCAAGAAATAGCCAAAGTAAGCTCCAGGCAAGCCCAAGTAAGCTGTAATAGCAATCAACTCCAAGACAATGTAAGTAGCATGTATAGAGATGGTATAAGCCAAGCATGTCAAGACCAGTCATGCATAAGTAAAGTACATGCCATAAGTACATCAAAGATGGAGATCGAAATGCCATGCAAAGTGAGTTCAAGCTTAAACAATGATTCGAGAGAAAATCCAAGCTCTATGTCAATCCCCGAGAGTCACTACATCAATGTATACATTCAAGACACAGCCCGAATCCAATAGGCATATCCAAACATAAGAAAATGAGCTTCAGCTCACATGTGTACAGTAGTGATTCATTACTTAAAACTATGAATTTTCAGCCCAAAGATCATGCCAAAATCATGGCAAATCATGTGCACAACATCCACCAAGCACAGGCACAGTGGCATAGCATATGGGCATGAAATAATGTATGTAGAGAGCTCGAATGTAGATGTAAATGTCAATTGCAGACATAGGCAGTAGGTCTGATGTACATACAGTCAAACTGGAGCTAAATATCAATGCCCCAAAGCCTCTACAAGGCTGAAGACATGCCAAGGATTAATCCAAGTAGTGCCACAATGCCCAAGAGTCCAAGCATGATCATCATTTGATTTGGAGAGCTGTTGTCCACTTCTGCCTACAATAGGCACTACTCATGTTGATCTTCTTGGGGTTGCTACTCATGTTTTTGTGTGGTTCATGGTGGTAAGAAGCTCAAGGGGGTGCCAAAGAAGGCACACAACAAGCCTAAGGTGCTCCATAAAGGCCTATGTCAAGATATGGAGCCAACAAGATACAATGGTGCTGCCCCCTTTCTTCTTGTCAGACCTATAACCAACATGAAACCCTGAAGAAGATGAATCAATACCTTTGTTGGAATGCCCTAAGAGTGCCCCAAAGGGTCCGAGAAGGTTCTTGAGAAGTTGGGGAGTGACGGGAGTTCGAAAATTTTGGCTATGGCTGCCGGGAAGGAGACCCAATGAGTGTAGGGATTCCATAGGAAGCTAAAGGCGCCACGAACCAAGTCGAAATGCTCAAGCAACCATACTCTGATACCAATTGAAATGTTAGAAGGATGAAGCTTGCACTTGGAGAGCTATGGCGGGAGAGCAAGAGTAAGAAAGAGAGAGACGAGAAATGGGAACTCTAACGGTCACAATGTGTGATCAGGCCTTCCTTTATTCAAATTGTCACTAAAAGAATAAAGAATAAAGTGACAGTGACATGCGCCTGCCGCCTGTAGTGTGTAGTGGCGGATACTGTCAGTGTAGTAATACACGGGCGGCTAGGCGGAGGCGCCTTTACCCCCCCATACTTTTCCAAGAAAACATAGGCACCGTACCTGACGGTGGGCACTATAAGCCAACTCTCAAAAGAAGCAAAGTCCTTGTCAATAGGTGAATAGCTCCTATTGCCTGACCCAAGGAGGAATGACTTTTGAAATCACCTTTGATAGTGAGATAGAGGCATGGACATAATGTTCTCCCTGCTATGTGGACGTAGTAGAGCCAGAGTTAGAAGCAGAGATAGAGATAGACACAAGAGTAGAGCCAGATGACGCAGAAGCAAAAGGAAAAGATATAATAGAGAATCTATTCTTCTCTTACAGAGCCCCTACGAGGCAAAGATAGAGTCGGAAGAGGACGATGATAATAGTACAGAAGAAGATTATGAAAGTGCATTGGAAGATCCCATGCTATTAGATAGAATGACTCTAGTACTCTTTGGACTAGTAAATGAGTCACAACATGTGCAAAATATCCATAAGAAATGGATTGAGTAGAATAAGACTTCTTTTAGTAGTGGCTCTTATCACTCAAATTTATCCTTCTCAAGAAAGGATGATGATGATACACCTTGCCAACAACCACCACTCTAGTAGGCCAAATAGAACTCAAATGGTTTTTGTTGTGTGATGTTCCTAGAGGCATCCTCAAAAGTTGAGTCCTCAAGCCTAGAGGTAACTTATTCCCAAACCAAACCCGAAACAACCTTGATACCATTTGAGCATCCTAAGGAGCAATCAAAATCCCCATGGAAAGAGGAAGTCACTTTTGGTGGAGCATTAGAAGAGGAGACCACTCCCTTGAAGGAGTCAGATCTATACCAAGAAGTGGTTCGTGGGACCTTCATCCATGAAGTGGAAGGTGAAAAGTAATTAACTTTTGTGGATGTTGATGAACATCACCCAAAGGTGGGTACCAGACTTCTAGAAGAGGAGCTATCAATCTTGCACGACCTTCTAAAGGAGAACTTGGATGGTCATATAAATATCTAAAGGGGATTGACCCCATGGTGTGTCAGTATCACATCAATCTAAGAGCTTGATGCCAAGCTTGTGAAGCAAAGACAGAGGTGTATGAATCCAAATTACTTAGCCTTGGTGAAAACCAAATTGGTGAAGCTCCTTGAAGCTAAGTTTATCTATCTAGTGGCCAATAGTGAATGGGTTTTCCCCATTGCGGTAGTACCCAAGAAGAATGAAAGACTGGGAATATGTGTGAAATTTAGAAAGCTAAACTCCAAGATAAAGAAATATAATATCCCTATCCCTTTCATAGACCAACTATTGGACACAATGGCAGGACATGAGCTTTACTAATGGATTCAATGGATACAACCAAGCCCAGATCACAGAAGAAGATTAATCCAAAACAACCTTCACAATAGAATGGGGAAGCTATGCTTACAGAGTAATGCCGTTTGGACTATGTAACACTTCTACTATCTTTCAAAGAGTGATGATGGTCGCATTTCAAAATCAAGTGCATGGTTCCATTGAGGTATACTTAGATAACTTTTGTGTATGTAGCCTAATCTGAGAGCATTAGGGACACCTAGAGTAGTACTTCGATAGATGTTGAGAGTATGGGGTCTCTCTCAACCCCGACAAATGTGTCGTCAGAGTCTCTATAGGAGTTCTTTTGGGCCACATTGTCTTTGTACAAGAGATAGCAATAGACCTTGCCAAGATTAAGAAGATGGTAGCTCTAATAGTACTAACTAACCTCAAATGTTTGAGGGGATTTCTTGGCCATGTGGGCTATTATAGAAAGTTTATAGCACACTTTGCAACAAAGGCAAGCCCCTTGCATAAGGTTCTGAGGAAAGATATAGAGTTTATGTTGATTGTTGATTATGATGTAGTGTTCAATACTCTGAAGTCGTGTTTGATTGAAGCACCCATCTTGCAACCTCTTGATTGGATGAAGGAATTCCATGTGCACATTGATGCATCTGTTGAAGGCTTAAGAGCAGTCCTATGCTAAAAAGGCTCCTCAAAGTTAGATCAACCTATCTACTATGTAAGCCGAAAAGTAATTGATCGAGAAAGAAAGCGCATAGTGATGGAGCTCGAATGCCTTGCTATGGTGTTTGCATTGGAGGAATTTTTACACCACTTGCTATCTCGATGCACTTTAAATTCTATGTGGACCATGAGGCCCTGTCCTTCTTGATGGAAAAAGCAAATGTAAAAGACCGGATGATGAGATGGCTCTTTCTATTCCAGGAGTTCAATTTTGGAGTGGTGACCAAACCCAGTGGTGCTCATGTCCTAGCTGATCATCTGTCACAAATCCCTTAGAGCAATGAAGAGGAGTAGGATGACCCAACACTCCCTAATGATTCCCTCTTTTGGGTCGAGAGTGCAACCCCATGGTATGCAGACATAGCCAACCTCTTGGCAACACAATAGTATCCTCCTAGTATCTTCAGCCATGAGAAGAAGAAGCTTCTATTTGAATTAGCCCCCTACACCCTATTAGGTGCGCTCTGTATACAAGAAAGGCAAAGATGAATTGTTACAAAGATGTGTTGCACGAGATGAGTTCGGAATAGTTCTAAAAGCATGCCATGATGAGCCCTGTGGAGGACACTTTGGAGGAGAAGTGATAGCTAGAAAGGCTCTACTTGCAAGATACTAATGACAGACCATCCACAAGGATGCTTATGATTATTGTAAATGTTGTGACAGATGGAAAAGCCTTCTAAAACCAGTGCTATGCTTCTGCAGCACATCCTTCCCCTCTTAAGCCATTCAAGAAGTAGAACATCGACTTCATTGGCCCCATCGATCTGCTAACCAGAAGGAAGCAGATAACATACATTTTGGTCTATACAAATTATGTCATAAAGTGGTGTGAAGCTAAAGCTCTAAAGCAGGATGATGGCAACAACATGGCCCAGTTCCTTTGTATGAGAATATCATCACCTGCTTTGGTAGTCCCCTGGAGCTAGTAAGAGATAGAGGTAGTCACTTTCTCAACAAGGTTATGAAAGAATTGACAGATCTGTACAAGATACGCCATTGTAAGTCCACACCCTACTATCCCAGAGCCAATGGCCAAGTCGAAGTTACCAATCACATCCTTTGTTCAATCTTAATGAGGACAATTGTTGCACATCATCATGATTGAGACGATCGACTTGCAAAGGCCCTTTGGGCATACAAAATGTCCCATAAGGCGGTCATAGGACATACCCCTTTCCAATTGGTGTATGGTACATAAGCGGTCTTTCATGTCGAGTTAGAACTACCCTCTTTGCGCGTGGCTATCAAAGAACACCTAGGCAAAGATGAGTCCCTGCAGCACCGTCTCCTACACTTGGAATGTTTGGACAATACTTGCAGGATGGCCTACAATGTATGGAAGCTACCAAGGATCGACTGAAGGCTTACCATGATGCTTCATCAAGCATAAAGAATTTAAGGAAGGTGACTTAGTCTTGGCATATGACTCAAGATTTGGCAAGTTTTTAGGAAAACTGGAACAATGCTGGATGGGCCCCTATAAGGTACTTGCTATCAACCCTAACGGGTCTGTTCAGATATAGGTCATAGATGGCTCTGAAGATACCTTCCTAATTAATGGCTATCATCTAAAGAAGTACTTCTCTCCCTAGGTATCCTGACAATCACAACCATTAGTTCCTGTCCTTTTGAGATGTTGCTTCTTTCTACTTCTTATGTTGCTATTGATGTCCATCTCATTCTGATGAGGTGGTCTCGTTCTTCTAGCGCCTCACAGCCACCTCCCACTCCTACTTTGGTCTCTTCTTGAATGATCTAGTAGAGGTAGCAAGGATGGTTTTGATACATGGAATTCTTTCCATTCACCTCTTTGAATATTAATACACACACACACACACACACACACACACACACACACACACACACACACACACACACACACACACACACACACACACACACGTGCACACGCATGCATGCACGCACACACACACACACACACACACACACATGCACGCACGCACGCACGCATACACATATATTGATCATGGGAGAAAAAGACTTTGGTCCTTGTCATGCTAACCTATTCTTTGAGAAACACCCTTGGGAGTAGGGAAAAAAAAGAAAAAGAAAAACAAAATTGTTATGGAAGAAAAGGAAGAAATTCCCTATCATAACATGTCTCATTCCAAGAAAAGGTGGCAAACACCTTTGGACGAGAAGCTAATTGTGAAAAAGGTGGTAACACCCAGTAGTCTAGATCAACTGATTCTTTAGTCGACCTTCTAGGATGCAGTTTTGTGTATACACCTTCCTTGGTGCGTTGTATCCTACATCTCCATCATTGCATTTGACTCCTATAACAAACGACTTTTCTCACGTGCAATCAAAGTTCCAAATCTATTGGCTACCTCTCTGGGTATGCCTCTTCATTAACAAACATTGTTTGACATCATCATCTAGACGAAGTTGATATTCATCAACAATCCCTTGAGTGACGTGAGCTTTCATCCTAACTAGATGGGGATGTGAGTATGGACTACCGTTTACATTTATCCGATGAGTATGAGACAAAGGGTGGGGTGAGTGACCAATCCTTGCCCCTTAAATCAATTTAGAGGTGAGATGTGTGAGTAGAGTGTTACATGCATGAGGTAGGCTCTCAATGCACAACACATGATCTATTCTTGTGCATGGCATGATAAGGCTCCTTGGCCCTTATTTTCACATCATATGTTGGCACAGGGTAGGATGCATTTCTGCACCATCAATTGTACATAAGGCATACAACCTTCGCACAAGTGGTAGTGACGATTATATCAACACGTATTAGGAATTGGGTTGCCCTCATGTATTTATCAATAGAGCATGAGATAGTATGGGGACCGAGTGTGATTAATTTTTCCTTTTATCAACAACTGAGAGGTGAGGATTGAGGGATGTTATGACAATTGGCATTAGGTATGTTTTTCTTTCTTTATCCACACATGGGATGGGCCTCCACCATCACTACACATACGTTACTCTATTCGGTGCATTGCAATATAAGGCTCTTTGGCCTTCCTTCCTTGCACTTATGCCAGATGGGTTGGGAAGCACTGATGTTCTATCAGCTGTGCACGCTCGCATACTCCTTCTGAACCATCCCTCTTATTGATCTCTAAACTAGGCATGAGATACGGGTTCCAATCATTCTCTTTGAGTAATGTAGCTATAGGGTGAGCGACTGATCTATCATTCCAACATATGTGATTGTTACGATTGAGTGTTGTATTCTTTGCCATCAATGTCTTACTGGGTTTTCATCAATGGTGCTACCTCATTGGGTATTGTAGCATGGTTCTTGCCATGCTAGAAGTGTGTTGTGGTGGCAAGTCTTGGTACCTCTTGCAGATGACTTCGACTCCCTAATGCGTGTCGATGATCTATATCAACCAACTGAATGGGAAAATTGTTTCTAACCATACCTCTTGAGTTCATTTATGTGCATGTCATGTTTTGAGTGTGGGGACATATGTGTATGGGTTATGGCCAAGTGTTAGGTCCTTGTATATTAGTCAACTTGATCTATTCACCTCTTAAGTATGGGGAAGCATCCCTGCGCGTCTCGGTTGCATACATTCATGAATATCATGTTAATTGATTCTTGTATGATATCTGATTTTCTTTATGCCCTACTGGGTCCCTTCTCCACCCACTTGGCCTATTTTACCCCATTTTCGTGGTCTTTCTCTTGTCCTCTTGGTTGTTTTATCATTTGGCTTATCCTCCATGTGAACATACCTTACATTTACCAAAATTGTAATCTAACTCTAGAGCCATATCCATCCCTTTGAACTAGCCACTTTTCCTTTTCACATCCCTTTGTTTCAAGCAGTGGTTCATCAATTATTAATTTTTGAAGAATTTTATGCGAATTTGATGTGTTTTCATGTGAAGGTATATTTTTCACACCGAAATTGTAGTTTGATGTGATTGCCCTAATATTCCCCTTTTCTCAAACACTTTTCCTTTTTACAACCCCTCTTTCTAATGCATAGATAGGCCGTTATTAATTTTTGCGTGTTTGGGAGTTTATTTTTACATGCTTTTTCTATTTTTTCATGTGAGCACACTCTTTTCTCATTAGAATGGCATTTTGTTTGAATATCCTCAAGTTGTTAGCCCCCCTCAATATTTTTTCTTATTTTTTTCCTCATTTTGACCACTTGATTTTTTGTTATTAAATTTTAATTGTGTTTTCTTATGCTCTTTTTTGCTCTTTTTTCATGTGAACACACCTTTCTTTTGTCAAAATCATGTTTTGACCAAATATTCGTATAGATCACTATTCCTTACACATTTTTCCTTTTTGTTGCCCCTTGTTCTGGCTTGCAAATTGTTTGGAATTAATTTTTGTTCGGATTTTCGGGTGTGTTTTTAGCCAGATGTTTGATGTGTCATGTCCGGCTGCCCTATCGGCTCTCCCTCGCTCCTGTTTGTTCTTATCGATGCAAAATTTTATACCCTTCACTCACGTTAGTTCGCAGGATGGGGGGCCCACTTATTTCTTTTAAGAATCATTAAAAAAATTTAAACAAAAAAAAATCCTTCTCTCCCCCCTCAACGTCTCATTTCCCCTATCTCTTTCTCTCTCTTCCGTCTCTCTTTCTCTCTCCTACCCTCTCTCTCTCTCTAGGTTCCCTCTCCTTCTCTCTCTCCTCCTCCTTTTCCTTTTTCTTCTCCCTCTTCTACTTTCTTTTTCTCCCTTTCTCCTTCTTCTCTCTCCTTCTCCTTCCCCTCCCGTCGCTTCCTCCTCCTCTTTTCCCTCCTCCTACCAAAGATCCCAATGTTATCATTGCGGATCTACATATCCCCCTCCTTTGGTCATTCAGAGGAAGTGTCTTAAGTGAGTAGCTGAATCAGTACTAGTTTTCACTCCTTATCTTCTAGTCCTGTTCAATCTTGCAGTCAACTGCCTGCTTTCCTTACAATGCCCAATCTTTTTAGAGCACATAGAGATGATACTCTGGATCTTTTGATTTCTTCTATGCAATGTGTGGTGACAAGAGATGTAATTCCATTTCTATGCAAGGATATTCAAAGCTCTATTGAACTCCCAGTTATCACTTGTATTCAACAACTCTATTCTTCTTTTTATGAGGAGATACAATAGTCCTAGGAGGTGTTGAACAAGGCTAATACCGAGCTAGCCTTTGCCACACATTTTTTTTTCTAGACATTTGTACATAGATGGAGCAACAAACTAAGGTCATTGATGCGCAGAAAGCAGAGATGTCTACTTTGCAAGCTCAGTTAAATCTAAAGTCATTACTATGATTAGGGAGAGGGATATGTTATTGAAGGAAGCCCAAGAGTTGAAAGCTTTAACAGCTGTCCAAATAGAAGAGCTCAAATCAGCTAACACTATCATAGACCAGATTAATACTCAAATTCAACAACTTAAGGACCAATTGGGTCAGTCCCGTTTTGCTTCATAGAGTCCTTCTGTGAAGTCCAATTCCTTCCTTATCCCCTGGGAATTTTCTTATTCTTCAAAGAAATCCGACATTATGTCCTTTATTCCAAGCCAAGGTGGAAAGGCTTCAGTTGAATGGATTTGTTATAGACTTGTTTTGAGAAGTTTTAGTAATTTATATCTCTAGATCACTCTTTCTTTGTGCACTATCAACAACATAAGCTAGCATTTTATATTAAGCTTTCCATGATAGATCTATCTCCTCTAGAGGATAGTTGGAGTGGAGCTTGGTTTTTTGATTTATTCATTGAGGTGGTAAGAATGGTTTTTGAAGATTCAGTGATTCTAGATACCATTCTTATGTCATACATGTACTTATAAGGTGATTTGATGATCCCAGATGATGAAGATTTGTCTTGGTATGGTGGAGATATAGTATTGCAAGTTGTTTTATATGTCAAACATTTGGAATTGCATATAGATCATACGTTCTAAACATATTCTTCCAAAGTGACCGATTGCCATGAAACTTCTTGGCATACAATGATTGATTCTGTGATTTTGACTCAACATCAAAATAAAGCCTCTGCTCATGTGCAAAATGCTAACCAACTGAGGGTGGATCTCTTAGCCTACCTTTCCAAACAACCTCCATATGATTCATCTTTATTTGATGCCTATCATCGCAGATTTGTGATAGGACTATTAGTGCCTTGTTTATCTTATTATCAGTAGATGGCCCATATATATGAAGCCTATCTTTTTATGTATCAATCTACTCCATAGATTATTCTACCCCTTCTTTTTCAACCTTAAGATGCCCCTCAAATCCCTATTCTCATATGCTATTCTTTTATTGAAGATCGTGTTTTTTTCCCTCCTGTCCTTCCCCATCCACAATTGTTCTTTCCACTTTTCCAGCATACTTGTTAGCAACCTTTTTAGCTGATTCCCCTAAATTAATAGATTATCCTTCTTTAACCCATTCCTCCTTTTATGACTTTTCTTATCTATACCTTCACCCTGTCTTGCTTGTTTCTCTTCCATCTCCTACCACTTTTATCCTTCAATCTTCTCAGTTGATTAGTGGTTACACAGGCTATGATCTCAAGATCCTTAGATGTTGAGGATGGAGTTCAACACATTCTTTAATAGGACCTCAAATAAATTGGCCACTAATTCTAGGGGAATGGATAATTGCCAGCCAAGCTTTTCAGATTTGTCGGTACTTTGCTCAAAAGTATTCTAGGTCTTCAGACTACTCACTTTGCTTGGTATCTTTCCTACGTGCACTTGCATTTGCATAATGATCATAAGTCAATTTTGAATTTGTGTATGAATGTAAATGTGGATATTAATCCATGGGATATTTTGTACTTTCATGCCCTTTTCTTGCCTAGTCGATATCTTATATTGGTGGAGAGGATGTGTTACTTGTAAATTTTCCAAAATCCTCCCAAGACTTTTGTAGATGAATCTCTATCCATGGATCATTTTTGAAACCACCAAGCTTTTAAGAGAGATCACCTTCATTGATATCCTTGGATGTATTTTGATGATTTATAATGTTATATCTCTCTTCTAAAGGTGCTATTCAAATGATGGTTTTTTATTTAGTGTTTGTATTGTGTATATTATTTTCATAATAGGGTTGTGATTGGATATTCAAATTGTTTAAGAAGATACCTTCTTGGAGACTTGTGGTGATGATAGATGGATGGATGCAAACGAAAAAACTCTCATATTCTTTAAGAGTTTGTTTAAATTTAGTTGGTTTGATTAAGTATTGTTCCTGATCTCTTATTTTGGGATTTCTCCTTGAATAATGGAGTAGATACATGTTTTCTTTTCTAGAGATAAAGCTAGAGCTCTTCTTGGATATTTGAAGATAAAGTGATGAGCTATTGTTTTGAACTTTTATTCTCTTTTTCTAAGGTCTTAAGGACACTCCCTAATTAAGTATGGGGATATGTTGATGGTTGATATGATTGTGTTTTTGGGTGATTTTTATGTAATTTGAATGATGATTGATGGAGTTTGAGAGTGTTTGGAAGCTTATTGAATGATTTTTGATGGTTCTGAATGGTTTTAGTTGAGTTAAATGCTTTATGATGACCTTCTGTATGGTATTGTAGACCCTTTGTAGAGCTTTTGTAGAGCCTCTATCTCTGTCTTGTTTTTGTTGTGTATACCTTTGTAAGTGTTCTGTGGGATGAATGTGTAGCTTAGGGAAGTTTTCTAATCTTTGGAAGAGATGAATAAAATTTCAAAATAGCTCAAAGAAGCAAAAAAGGTAGCTGTTGAAGACTCTGACAATGACACTATTGAGCTATGAAAGGACACTATAGTGGTATTGGTGACTCTTTATATCAAACATACATCTTGGGAGGGGTATCCACAACCAAAGAGAGATTATGGAGGGTTGTTCTTGATTATTCCAATGTGCTATCGAGAGAGAGCATATGTGTGTGAGAGAGAGAGTGTGTGTGTGAGAGATAACAAATTTCCATATAAAATAATGTATCTATTGAAAGGTGAGAAGGATCGAAGCTTGCATGCGAGCTATGGCGGGAGAGCAAGAGCAAGAAAGAGAGAGACAAGAAATGGAAACTCAAACAGTCACAATGTGTGATCGGGCCTTCCTTTATTTACTAGTCACTAAAGTGAATGTAAAGAATAAAGTGACGTGACGGGCGCCCACCACCTGCAGTGTGCAGTGGCGAGTACTGTCAGTGTAGTAATACACGGGGCGGCACGACGGAGGTGCCTTTACCTCAACAACCTTCCACTTAAAGGCGAATCTTCCCTAGTGAGAGAGAAAAGAAAAGAAAAAGATAGTACAACTGTACATAGGTACAAGGGATGAGGAAAGGCAACATCTCATCCAACGCCCATCAATCTCCTGAGGAAGGCAAAGCGCTTAGTAGTGAGACTTTTCATGAGCAGATCTGCAGGATTCTCATCAGTGGAGATCTTGACAAGGTCAACAGACTTGTCCTCCACGACACCACGTATGAAGTGATACCTCACCTCAATGTGTTTCGTCTTCGCATGGAAGACCGGATTCTTAGCCAACTGAATGGTACTCATAGAATCCGAATGCAATGTAGGTATAGCATCAATCCCAAGGTCAAGAACTAGACGGCCTAGCCATATGGCCTCCTTGTAAGCCTCAGTGGGCTGCAACATACTCGGCCTTAGTAGTAGACAAAGCCGTACACTTCTGAACCCTAGACATCCAAGAGACAGCACCTCCAGCGTAGGTGAATCCATAGCCAGAAGTGGACTTCCTACTATCTGCGTGTCCTGCATAATCGGAGTCAGTGTACCCCACGATCCCTATATCCTGGTTGCCATAGCAAATACACATATTTGTTGTGCCCTTCAGGTACCTCATGATACCCTTCACGGCATCCCAATGTTTCCTGCCAGGTGTAGCCACATAGCGTGCCACAACACCAACTGCAAAGGCAATATCTGGACGAGTGGCTATCATGGCATACATCAAACTGTCCACGACTGAAGCATAAGGGATCTGGGCCATCTCGGCCCTCTGCTCATCTGTCTGCGGACAATCGGCCTGTGATACCTTCACATAAGAAGGCAATGGACAGCCAATAGGCTTTACGTCCTGCATGCGGAAGCGCTCAAGGACTTTATGAATATACTCCCTCTGTGACAAGTAGAGGAGTCCCTGATGCCTGTTGCGTCTAATGTGCATACCAAGTATGTGAGAGGCCTGTCCCAAATCCTTCATCTCAAAGCTCTTCTTCAGCTGAGATTTAAGAGCATCTAGCTCATCATGAGCTTTCCTTGCTATTAGCATATCATCCACATAGAGTACCAAAATAAGCAATGAACCATCACGGGCTTTCTTCATGTAAAGACACGGATCCATAGCACTCCTGCTGTAGCCCTGTGACTGCATAAAGGCATCAAACTTATAATACCATTCCCTAGGTGCCTGCTTCAAGCCATAAAGACTTTTCTTTAACTTGCACACTAGGTGCTCCCTGCCAGGTTCTGCAAAGCCCTTAGGCTGCTCCATATAGATCTCATCATGCAAGTCCCCATGTAAGAAAGCCGTCTTGACATCCATTTGATATAGATCCAAGTCAAGCTGAGCAACCAAAGCCAAGACCAAGCACAGGGTGGTCATCTTAACCACAGAAGAAAAGATCTCATCAAAGTCTGCACCATGCTCCTGCTTAAAACCCTTTGCTACCAATCTAGCCTTGTATGCCGGCTTGGGGTGTCCAAGGGTACTTTTCAGCTTGTATACCCACTTGCATAGCAAAGCCTTCTTGCCCTTAGGCAAGGCAACCAAATCCCAAGTCTCATTTTTATGCAAGGAGTCAATCTCAGACTGCATAGCCCTCTCCCAGGAGTGACTGTCACCCCTGCACATAGCCTCATCATAAGTGAAAGGCTCTCTTGCATCTGTAACCAAAACATAATGCATAGAGGGCTGAAATCTACTAGGTGGACGTCTGTCTCTAGCAGACCGTCTCACTGCAGGCTCTGCTGCCTGCCCAGCTGCCTGTCCAACACCCTGACCATGAGCATCTGCTGCAGCTATAGGCTGTCCAACTGGCCGTGCAGGAGCTCTAGGCTCCTCCTGAAAGATCACTCTGCGGATCTCAACCACCTTCTCAGGCTGCCTGTGCATCTTGTCTTCATGGAAGACTACATCATGGCTGCGTACTATTTTTCGCGCCTGCGGATCCCATACGCGATAGCCCATCTCTCCCGAATCACCATAACCAAGAAAGATGCATTTAATGCTCTTTGGATCCAACTTACTCCTCTTGTCCTTAGGCACATGGTAGAATGCCTCACATCCAAAGATACGGAGATGCGCATAAGAGGGTGGCTTACTAGCCCAAACTTCCTCTGCAACTTGGAAATCCAATCCACTAGAAGGCGATCGGTTTATGACATGCACTGCCGTACTAACTGCCTCAGTCCAAAAGCTCTGTGGTAGGCCTACATGGCTAAGCATAGAGTGGACACGCTCCTGAATAGTCCTATTCATGTGCTCAGCCAAACCATTCTGGGCGAGGGTGTAAGGGGCGGTCAACTGACGCTTAATACCCCTGTCATCACAAAACTGCTCAAAAGCACGTGAGACATATTCTCCCCCATTGTCAGTCCTAAGGCATTTCAGCCTATACCTAGTTTGGTTCTCAACAAGAGCAAGCCAACGCTAAAAGACTGCCAAGACATCGGACTTTTGCTTTATGTGATAAGCCCACACTTTCCTAGAAAAATCATCAATGAAGGTAACAAAGTACTTCGCGCCACCCATAGACATACACGGCATGGGCCCACAAACATCTGAATGCACCAAAGCCAAGGTCTCACTCATGCATGGCCTACCCGATTTCTTATGCATAGACCTATTTTGCTTACCATAAAGACAATGATCACACAAGTCAAAACACGCATAGTCCAAAGGCGGAAGATACTGCAAACCAGATAACATTTTCATTCCCTTCAAAGACATATGCCTCAAACGGGCATGCCAAAGTGATACATGTGGGATAGAGCCCACTGCCGAAACATGGTCTACAAAAGACCCAGATACAACAAGAGGATAGAGGCTGCCAGCCTTGGCGCCTCTAGCAAGCACAAGTCTGCCTCAAGTAATCTTCTAGGCAGAATCCCCAAAACAGACATGAAACCCTGCATCATCCAACTGTCCTGCAGACATAAGACTGCGCGTAAGCGCAAGTACATGATGTACATCCTTGGGCAAAAAGGAACTGCTAGTAGAAAACTGCAATTGAATATCTCCACAACCCATAATTTCAAGAGACATGTCATCTCCAAGTCTGACTGATCCAGATACAGTACAGTAAGAGTGAAACCACTCACGGTAAGGCGTCACATGGAAGGACGCACGTAAATCCAATAACCAGCACTGTGCATACATACCAGGTGTCTCTATCAAGTGTGAGGCATTAGAAGAACTAGCTGCAAGTATGAACTCATCACCACCATCGGAATCCTCAGTCTGCGTGACATTAATTTCCTCAATCTTGACGCTGGACTTCGCAGGTACTATGCTGCGACCAGAGGACTTCTCCTACACTTTCTCTTTCCCCTTATCCTTGGGCTTCTCATTGCGTAACTCATGACACTGTGGTTTGATATGGCCCTTTTTCCCACAATGATGACAAGTGACATTAGCATTGCGTCCACGCGACTTACTACGCGACTTTCCACGAGATTTAGACCGACCCTTCTGCGAGTCACGGCTACGGCCATGACCACGATCATTCCTGTCATTCCTGCCTCTAACTGTCAAAGCATGTGAAACACGAGAGGCATCCAAGTTTTTGCGATTAACCTCTTCATGCAGAAGAGCACTCTCAACATCATTTAGTTTCAGAGTAGCACTAGAGGCACATAGGGCAGTGTGGAATACATCCCATGACTCATTCCGAGTCCCAAGCAAGAAAAGAGGAGTTACTTCCTCTCCAAAGGTGATATCCTGCGAATTCAGGTTCTTCAGTATAGCATGGAATTGGCTCAAGTGAGTAGACATAGTTGCATTATCCTTCATGCGCAGATCCATAAGTTGCTTCAACCAGTACATTTGACTCGCCGGACTTTTCTTATCATAAAGATTCTTGATCTTATTCCATAGATCCCATGCACTCTGTGCTTCCTCAAATACATTATAATGTACATGTTCAGTGAGAGACAATACAATCGTGGACTTGCATAGCTCATCAAGTTCAAGCCAGTCGTCATTGTCCATAGTTTCAGGCTGCTCCCCACTCAACCGAAGTGGCTTAATCTGAGATTTCTGCACCAAGACCTACCAAATTTGACTCTTCCAATAAGAGTAGTTGGTACCATCCAACTTTGTGATGTTAAATATGGCATTATCAGTCGAAGAGGACGCCATAATGTAGGCTGGAAATGCACAGACAATGTAAAACTGCTGGCTGTTTTACTGCAGAAAATGCTCAAAATCTGTTGAAATGAGCTCCAAATGGCGAGAAAAGTGTGCCAAAAGATGCTGCCCCCTTAATACTAGGTGCGATACACCAAATCAGGATATTTCAGTCCACCAATAAATGCTTACTGTAATAAATCTCAGAACTGCAATAATGAGAGCAAACTGTCCCAAAACTGGATCTAATGTCAACTAAACAATGCTAGGTCCAAAGCCGGCATAAAGAGGACAAAGAAAGCCAAATGACAGTGAAAATACATGATCATAACATCGAGAGATGTCAAATAGCATTTGCCAGTAAGAGGCACACCCCGAGACAATCTAGGCAAAATGTAGAACCAACTGCCAAAACCTGACACAAATAGGTGTCTGCTCAAAAGAAAGCGGATCCAAAACTGAGACTCAACTCATAAGCATCCTGTGAACCAAGACATATACTCAATGCAACATCCAATTGTCGAAGTATAATCCCAAAGTCTCAATACGTCTGTAACTGCTCAATGACATAGACTGCTCCAATACATGTAACTGCTCCAATAGCATGTAATCCCTACTCGAGGTCAAGTAAGCATGCAAGATGCTCCCATTGGCACAAAAGGCGTACAAACGAGTTAAGGGCTCAAGCAACCCAAGACAAAGTACCAGTGACAAGTGACCAAGTCAATGCGTCATACGCATCCCAAGAGCATGACATACATGAAGCAATTGATGGAAGCAACCAACGAGCAATACATAATCCCAAAATAAGATCTCTGTCAACTCAATGACATCCGATAGTAACCAAGTAAATGATCAAACTGAGTCGGAAATGCTCAAATACATCCATGGTAAAGCTCCCAATGTCGGTAAAGCATAGATGAACCAAGCGGCATATATCACGAACCAAAGCATGTAATGTATGAAGCCTAACTGTCAAGCATAGACATGAGGTATAAGCGGTCCAAGAGCATGCCAAGTCGGTCCAAATGCCAGTGAATACCAACCAAGACGGAGCTTATGCGTAGCTTAAATGCATTCCATAGATTCAAACATGAGCTCAAAGTTGTCCCCAAATGTCAAATACATGATGGCAAATCCCAAAGCATACATCCGGTACCAATAGGTAAGTGACAAAGCATCCAAAGTACCTTCAGCCCACTGTTATTACAGCTAAGTTTGACTGTCAAAACTGAGAAATTTCAGCCAATATTTCAGGCCAAAATCATGGCATAATCATGTGCATACATTCCCAAGGCACTAGGCATCATGTAGGCCACATACGGGCATCAAACAAGGTAGCCAGAGTAGAGTATAAGCATCAAATGCCAATGCCAAGTGTGGCTGCCCTATTTCCAGCACTGTATAACAGTAAATGATAGTCCCAAATCAGAGAGTGTCAGCCCCAAAGCTTCAATGCCAAGCACAAGGCCTAAAGAGGCTTTCAAAGTAGCTCAAATGCCTTCTAGAAACCATTGTTTAAGTGCTCATTTAGGAGCCAAGGCATATAGGCTGAAAAATTGATGAGTAGGCAGGCAAAAATCTAGCACAAATTCAACGCAGGCTGTCCTAGGAAGTGGTTGCTCCATGTGGCAATGTTGGTGTGGATGGGAGGCTCAAAGAGGCCCCAAAGAGGGCATACAACAAAGCCATGAATGCCCAAAGCAAAGGGCAAGGGAGATATGGAGCTTTGAAGCTTCAAATGATGGCTGCCCCTCTTCTTCCACTTGTTTAAAACTGAGAACTGAAGTAAAACCCTTCAAACTCTGATGCAATACCTCAAGGGCAAGGCCCTGAAGAAGTCCAACAATGCCGGGAGGGAGCTCGGGAAGCCAGGGAGTGTCGGAAGCTCGGGAGATTGGCTATGGCTGCCGGGATGGAGACCCAATGCGTGAAGGGAGTCGATGTGAAGGTAGAGAAGCATCGAGTCGAGCTCGAGCAAGAGGAAGGCAAGCTCTAATACCAGTTGAAAGGTGAGAAGGATCGAAGCTTGCACGCGAGCTATGGCAGGAGAGCAAGAGCAAGAAAGAGAGAGACAAGAAATGGGAACTCCAACAGTCACAATGTGTGACTGGGCCTTCCTTTATTTACTAGTCACTAAAATGAATGTAAAGAATAAAGTGACGTGACAGGCACCCGCCACCTGCAGTGTGCAGTGGCGGGTACTGTCAGTGTAGTAATACACGGGGCGGCACGACGGAGGCGCCTTTACCCCAACATCTATGAGTGAGAGATCATGAGAGAGACTATGAAGATGATGAAGATGAAATTTGTGTGATGATTTCTATTCAAAGTTGATCTTTCTTTTGCGTTTTCTTGTTCATTTGATGCATTTGATAAAGAGTATGAAGAATGTGTTGAAGTTTTGTTGTGATAAATCCATGGGAGAATTGTTATATGATGGTGAAGCTTTGAGAAGATTGGTGTTATTTTTCTTCTTATGGTTGATTAAAATTGAAGAACATGCTTATTGATGATACAATATAGATTTTATTGCAGTAAATTCCTCATTTTCTTGGAGTTTCTATTGGGGCTCCAAAATGAAGGTAAACTGAGGCAAACCCTAATGATTTACCTTCATTACACAATCATAAACATTCTCCTAAATTTTTTGTAATTTTGAATATGTAAAAATTAATTTTTTCTTAAATTTTTTTCATTTTATAAAATTTTAATAATTTTTCCATGTATTTAAATATTAATTAATTTTTTTTAAATGACTTATGTGAATTGTGATCCATTAGTATACTCATTTTCACGCCATGTGAATATCATTTGTTTCTTAAAACCCAAGAATAACACCATTTTCCATTGAATACTGTGTTTCAAGTTTTGTGATTTTATTATTTTTAATGTGCAAAAAGAAAAATGAATAAATTTATAAAATTACAAACATAATTCAACCATTTCTAATCTTCTTTCCATCAAATCAGGAGACAACCCCCGAGTGCAGAGTACCAAACAAGTGCAATGTGAAGTGCTCGTGAATCCAGATTCCTTGTGATGTGCAAGAATCTTAACAAGAAAACATACATGTTCCATGATGTTTAGCAGCTACTGGTAGACTTTAGCTCCAACATGTCAAAAAAAAAAACCAAACTCGACCAAAGTTATCAAGTTTCCTACTAAAAAATCCAAACATAATAACAAAAAAAATCGTAAGCTAAACAACCACAAAAAATCTAGCTACTAAACAACAAGAAACAGTCCTGCTGATAGCTAAGCTATCAAAACTCCATCCTATCTATAGTTTAACTAAGGGTTTTCAGCTTGCGTGAAAATACTTGACAATGCCAAATTGCCATTAAATGGGGGGTCAAACGGACCTTGATTGACAAACGGACACTTGCATTGGATTCTTGGGATTCAAAATGCATCTAGAAAACTCCATCTCCTTAATCTATAATCATTTCATTTTTTGCCAAAATCGCCTCTTTTATGACTCTCGTGCCACCTTTGTGCTTGAAGTTTAGCTTTAAAATTAGCTCTCATGCTACACAAGGACAAAAAGCTACTCACATCTATTATCATTGTTTTTACTAGTGGAAGTGTAATTACCTTGCTAATTTTTTCCATTTCTACTCTCAATATTTTTTCTAAAATAATTACTAGAGATATGGGCTTTCTCATGATAATGCCAACATTCCCTATTGTCACTAGAATTTTGATGCTGTTGATTAAGACATGCAACTTTCCCTATTTGACTCCCTCTTTCTTGGGACTATCCTTCCTTATTTTGTTGTGCACCATAACTTTGACCATGACCATCATCTTGGCCTTGAGCACATTATGCTAGTAGAATAAAACACATGTCTAGACTTACTCTTACTTTGAGACAAAGAGAAATCCAAGCCAAGGTTCTTCTCCTCAAGTATCAACATGGAAATCAAATATGCAAAATTAGGAATATCATCCTTGGTATTCACATATGACTTAAAGATCTTGTATTGATCTCAAGTCTGTAACGTGTCCCCCTGTCCACTTGCAGGACACGTCTTAGCAGCCTATCAGGAAGAGAGTCTAGAAAGCGCTACCCGGCACTCCCAAGGAATGTCACGGGGTTTGCGATCTAGGCCTTCCCGAGTCTGCCACGAAGCGGAAGCATTCCGGCCATTCCCACTTAGGATAGACCTGAATCATGGTTTTCCTAATGGTTAAAATCCTATGATAACTAACATCGAGCCCCAGATGAACTACTTTGCGTAGAAACGTCAGGGTCGAAGTGGATTTATACTGCACTTGGTTCAAGGAGAATGGGAAACGAGAGGGATGCGAAGCTCGACCTCTCTGCCTGTAAGGCATAGTCCCATTCCGTTCCCCTAAAACAATATAAATTGGGACTCTAGCTCTAAAGATTCTAGGTCATCGTTTACCTTGTTGTCAATTCCTTTGAGAAAAGTTCCCGACCAACCGGGACCACCCTTCCGTAGGACGGATCCAAAGTCACATCCACTGCACTTTCCTCAGGTTGCTTTAGTTATCTAATTACCTACCACATTTAGTTTGACAAGCAAAAACAACTTTCTTAATTAACCAAGTAAACACTGGTTCCTTCACGTAACTTAAGCACTGACATAGAAAAACAATGTCAAGCAAGTTCCTTTTCAACATTTGATCTTTATTTATCAGTCTTTGGAATACATCATATAATCCGCCCGAAGGCTAATCCATAATCCGCCCGAAGGCAATTCCAGCAATCCTCAGGGAGGATCGCTATTCCAAGTTTTCGCCCATTGACTAGTATGCGTGCCTCGAGATCCCATCTCAAGTCACGTTGGCCTGTTGTGCAGGATCCAGAGGCAAGGAATTTACGGCCAAAGCCCCCCCTGGCACCCAAGCGTCATCCTACTCCAAGTAGCACCCACGGAGAGACCTCTCGCGGCGTGTTCGGTCCACGTACCGGGCGCGGCTAATAACCCCCTTGGATAGGGTTAGGTAGACAGTCAGGGGTAACTGATGCTACCTCTCCCTCCAGGCTTTCAACCTGAAGCATTAGTTATTTTCCAGCATTAGTTCCTTGAGCAAAGAAGAACAAGCAGTGCTCCTAAGTGTACAAACACAAGCACTCCAGTGGTCGTTTATACGGCCAATTGCTAAGGTGTGAATCCTTCTCTCCAAATACATCCAGCATTCGATCCGGGATCAATTTCAACCTGGAAAGATCCCAAGGGTTTCGTAAGCTAAGTTGCTTGTTTACCCTTTTTCCTTGGGTTAGGGTTTATACCCTTTTGACCCAAATTGTTTCCCACCTTAGATTTCCTTAAGTTATAGACAATAAATCCTGGGCAACCTTGTCGCTCTAACTTGGTTGGTTAACTGCCTTCTTGGCAAATTCGTATCTCCCCTAACTTGGCAAATCCACCCCAAGGAAGGGTGATGTAGCAGGATGTCTACTCATCCTCTAGAAGATTAGACTTGTTCTTAGAGCTCGCCGACCTTGTTCTAAGGAATGGCAATACTATTTTGATTTAGGCACAAAACCATGCGATGTTGCAACTTGTTGCACGAGATAAGTGTCGCACCTAACTTGTGGGATTATTTCTCCCATCACACGATATTCCTTGGTCAAGAATACCTTTGACCAAGATATAGAGTTTGGGAGTCCTATAGACCCAATCCAACCCTAACCCTACTAGGCCGATAACCTTTGTAGGGATCCTAAATTCATATGGAAGTTTATTATTTGGTCAATTGATCCTTAAGGCGAGAACCCTAGATCATTCTTGCATGGGCGTTTAGATAACCCTAACATTTTCAAGAATGTGGATAGGATCTTTGGGATTGAAAGTCTTAATTCGGCATCCCAAGTGCGACACTAGGCAGAATTTTAACGTAACTTAACCCTTCCTAGCACTTTGAGGTGATCGTCATATGCAATCTAATTGTACCTTTATGATTTTCATGTGAGCAACTCAACTATACGTGAATTACTTAGTTGATTTAACTAACCCACGATTAGAGATGATCATCCCTTTTAAAGATGCAAATACTTCCTTCTAGATTAGCAAGTACTTTTCCCTAAAAGATGCAAGGAACTGCAAGATGTATGCGATGTATCATTCCATGCAAATTTGCGATTTCAAGACTATAGACCTTTTCCTTCTATGCAGCTATAAGATTCACAATGATCTTTTCTTTTCCTTGCCCTAAACTATAATGATGCAACAGGATCAAAGCTTTAATATTTTTAATGAAGATGCATTCAAACTTTGATAAAAAACCTTCATGCATGAGCGAATACCATGAGCCCATAATTAAATTCATCCTTCCTTTAGCACTTAACCCGACCCAAAATGAACTATCATCGCATGCAATTTGCAAGATACATAAATCCTTTCCGTGCATTGCAATTATTTGGACATCATTTAATGTCCGTCTATGATTATCTTAATCGCAAGACACAACCAAGAATTTATTACATAAATGCGTTACGAGTTATATGTCCTATCCTTTGCGAGGTGCAACAAAGATGCCTTTGCACAATTCCGTCTTTTTACTTATGCATCATGCATTCAGAATCGCATCTTGACCAGGGAAGTGAAAACAATTGCAAATGCACGACATGCAATTAGATTTTATAATCGGGCAAGCAATTAAGTTTCCCAATGTATTTAAACTTGCCTACGAGAATTTAAACATATTTAGTGCATCCATTTCATGCGGAATTAATTTTAGGAACTTGGGCATTAGGAATCGGGGCGTTGTCCACATGCGTACTTGGGGTGGAAACTCCAGCGTGTGCTCCTCTTGCCTTTAGCTTCGGAGCCATTTATGCAGTGAATTTCATTGCAGCAACTCCCCCTAAGTTTACTCATGTGTTCCGAAGTCTCTAAGTCTGAGATCTCCTCTTCTGCATAGGATACGGGCTTTGCAATCACAGGTTTTCAAAAACCCGAGAGGTTATGGGTGAATAAGACTTATAGAAGCTTCCAAGCTTCTGTTTACTGACAGATGACGTGTAATGGAGAGGATGAAGAAGACCACAATGATGAAAACATCGATGAAGAAGACCACGCAGCAATGGCAGCCTGGCGGCGTGGCCTGGCGGCGGTAGCAGCGCGATGATGGCGGGTAGCACGGTAGCCTGACGATCCTTCCTCTCTCCCTCCCCTCAAGCTTGAAAGGGGGGGGGGGTCATATAGTATGAAGGGGGGGAATAGCCACACACGTGGCTAGTTGCATGCCTCCTCCCCCCCATGCCCTCCTACTCCACACCCACTCCTCTCACACTCCCTCTCCCCCGCCATGCAATGGCTAAAGGGGAGGGGAGTTTATCCATAAAAAAAATTTGCCAAAAATTTATCCATTATCCCTTTTCCCCCTTTTGAAGGGGTGTTCCTGCGTAGGCCTCCGGTGGCTCGCGGTTTTCAAGCCACGGCTTCTACACATGATGTGGGGTGGAGTTTGCTGGTGCACGTGGAGGGAGTACTTAGCCCAAAATTTTATTGTTGCGGGAGATTACTTTAAACCGCTTTTGCGCGAGATTTTGGGTCTTGAATATTTCGTAGTGGAAATATTACAAAGTCCATGTAAACATGCTTAAACAATATCATAAAAATCAATTGCTACAATGATAGATTCGAGAACTTCCATAATACTCTTGTCGTCGATGGGGACATGTTCCCTCTTTTAACTTGATTAAACTCTAACTTGAGTTACAACCTTTTGCCTTTTGTGTTTACCTCAAACAACCTTGTCGAATTCTTCTAATCAATAATGAGGGTTTTAGATTCCTACAAATAGACCATCATCCTATATGTGACACTCATATATAGCGAATACATCACTTTACTTTGTGACTACTCCCAAGTCTTTATTTATTCTCTAGTAGCATTTTGTTGAGGGACTTTGGGTGCCACTGTTATATCTTCCTCAATATAATTTCAAACACCTTTATCCTTAAATAAATCTATTATCCTAAACTTCCACCCAAGTTAATTATTCTTATCAAGCATCTCACTAACAATTAGGTTAAAGTTGTTAGATATCTTGATAAGACAAGCAACCTTGCAAAACCTACAATCTGCAAACCAAAGTCAATACTAGGTGCACTATACCCAAAAAACATAGCCTTTTTTATCGACTGTATAATAGTAGTTGTAGTATGCAATTTGTATGCAAAGATCCAAAATCTGTAACCTTTGCACATGGAAATAGCAATATACTTGGAAATTGCAGTTGATCAACTTCTATGATCAGAAGGTATTAGATGGAAAAAATCATTGCGGAAAAGTGATGGAGGCTAAAACTAAGTTTTATTACAATCAAGGACTACAAACATCCTAGTCTCACAAGCCTCGCATGGCTATATTCTAAGGAAAATCTAACAAGATGGAAGACCTTCTTACCACTTGCTTGCTTACTTTTTATGCTTCGTCACCTTCATATTTGACCTTTGATTGAGCTTCACATAGCTAAGGTATTTCTCTAATTCCATGTAAATAAATAATAGGAGAGGGAGTGAAGTAACTAAGAGCACATATACACAATGGAGACTTGAGCATACATAGAAGTAGGGATGGAATCATCATCTTCTTTCTTCTTCTTCCACACAAAATACTTAGACTATAACATGATAAAAGGCTAACATAAAAGTATTACAACATATGTGCATGAGGTCAATAAGTGCAAACTCACTAAGGATAGATGAGGTGGTACAATGAATGTGCCATAACCAAGAGTGGACTATGTAGGTGCAGTCCAACAGTAGAATCACTGGCACATCCTCCATATTGGTCACCTAATGTGCCAATGTTGAGTAAAGTCCTATCACATCACCAAGGTGTGTAGTGGAACTAGCTCGTGTAGAGCTCAACATCTCAACAAGAGTCATTACCTACTCTATACTTTTCTCTTTGCTTAGCAACTAAGGGAAATATTGCATGATCCTTGGAACTAGGCAAACCCTTAGTCCTACAAGTAGTGTTGGTCATGTGTGTCTTGAATTAGGAGCATCAATGTTGTTGAGAAACTTCCTTTGCATTACATCAATGAGACTGTGTCTCTTGATGACCTTATGATACTTATGCATAGTAGCAATCCTCTATTGTTGTTTGTTTCTCACTACATGCTTTTCTAATGCTAGGCTACTATGGTTAAGTCCATGAGTTTATCTAGGGTTTTCCTACTCTATTCTACCAATGCTTAGAACTATTATTTTATGTCCAATTATGATTTTTCATTGATGTTTCTTCTAGCTATAGCTTTGAGACTTCTTTGCATTGATTTGTTCAAGTCTCTTCGTACAACCATTAGTTGTTGTTCCTTATTTGTCTTGAGGGTTGGGTTTCCTAATGCAGTGTTGATAAGGAATTAATTGGTATGGGTGTGGCCCTTAGTTGGGGTGGTTCCTTCTTAGTCTAAGTGCATATTCACTTGCATGATTTGTCCCAAAATGGCTAGATTTGTTGTTTATTTATTGTTAACGAGTTATCTATGATGTTCCTTTTAGGTTTCTAGGGTGGATTCTTGTTATAAGATTTGGTTTGATTAAGTATGGGTTTTTCTTACATATGTATTCCCCAATGTTAGTGGTCTTCCCATTTTGAATAGTGAATTTTTTAAAGAAATTCTATTCATGATCTTGTGCTCAAAAGCTCTCCAAGGGTTAGTCTAGATTTCCAAGGCTTGAATGCTTCACTTGAGGGTGGGTGGTTGGTCTTCTTGAGTGTGAGGTTACTTGATCGAGTTGAGAGGTACCTCTACTTAGTCACCAAGTCACATGTCCAAGGGGTTGGTTGAGGGGAATCAAGCAATTGAGCTTGTTGGTGAGCTCCTACTCTTGCTGGTTATGTCTTGTGTATTTACTTGAGAGAAATTTCATGGGCCCTTCAAGGATTTGAGGAATCAAGAAACTTGAGCATGCAACTTTGACATTACTTTCTTGGGGTTTTAGTATTTGAGTCTAAGCTCTAAGTTGGCATGTACCAAGGCCTTAAGCCAAATAAGATTGATATTGAGGAAACCACATGAGTGAGGAACATTCGAGTATTTTGATGTGAATAGTTCTTGGTGTAATCTCTAGGGTCTATCTTGAATGTTCAGTGGTTTTGGTTGTAGTTGATCAAGGGAGACCCTCAAGGACTCTATGTTGGGGTTATTGTGTCTAATGCAATTCCATAGCCTATTGTTGACTTGAGTGTTTCATGCTCAAGCACCCTAGTGTGAATCATCTAGTATGGATTTTTGGATCGAGTATCCCTTTTAGGCCTTGATTGATGGTCTATTGAGTCAAGCACTAGGTGATCTTGTAGTTGAGGGGTCTCATTGATTACTCAAGCGATTAATTACCTTCAAGTGACGCAAGCCATGTGGATAAGTGCTTAGGCCAATGTGAATGGTCTTATGTAGTGTAGTTAGCTCGATCATCCTCAAGCAATAACCCCTTGGGTGGTAGACTCAAGCATGTTCCTAGCTAAGTTGAGTGCAAGGTCTTGCACCATTGGATGCATCTAGGCTGATCACTATTTTTGAGGCCTACTATTCATGCTCGAGTAGAGGAATCAAGTTGATAGAGGTGTTGTGCTTGGTGGAGCCAACCTAGGTTTTATGAAGCCTTCTATGTATACAACACTCTTCTAGCATGTAGTGCCATCCATGCATAGAGTGAGAGGAAAAGAAAAGACCCTATTGCTAAGGAGGCTTGAAGCTTTGAAAAATAGATTGAGGTGTGGAGGAGGGAGGGTCCTACTTGTGATGATGGCATCAATAGTGTGTTTGTGGTGTTATCAATATCCCTAATTACATGTCCTATAAAATCATGTGTTAGGTCTAGTGTCTGCCTTGCTTTACTCTTACTTCCTTGCTATTGTGTGATGGCACAATTATGGCGTCCTCCTCTTATAAAACATCCTAATCTCTCTTTTTTTCTCTTGCTAGATTGTTTTCTCAACTTAATTAAGAGTGTCAATCTTTCTTTGTATTGGGAGGGAGCTCACGCTCAACCGCCAAGACCCACAGACCGCTTATCCATTCAAGCATTTCAAGGAGCACCTATGGCGATCTCTCACCTAGTCGATGCGCCTTCGATCCCATTGGGGTGTAGTGAGCTTACCTCGCTGCCCGAATGGGTTGCCTCCTCCCTCAAGCACACCAGTAGCTCCATGATTCTTGATGCAAGCTCAAGCATCCTCAAGCCTCCACCTCCAAGCTCCAGGATCTTTAGGAGCTCTCATCTATTGTTCAGGACTTGGAATGTGATATGGTTGGGTTTTCCGTGTAGCCTTCTAGCCATCATATAGAGTGATACTAAGGGTGTGTCCTTGGGCTTGCCAATCCTTTTGATGGCTTGTTCGTACTCCTCATTGTCCAAGAACGATAGGTCGATGGTAGCAAGAACGCGCATCTAGTCTTACTTGTCCTCAAGACACGGGATATACTTGGTTAAGGCCTCATAAGATTTCCTAATTTGGCAGTCACCCTTTAGTAATGTGGAGATTTTATCTAGGTTAATCGGCATAGTCTTCCAGGTGTCCATATCTACCCTTAAAGCCTCCATTTGATTGTCTAGGAAGATGAGACAGTTGCCTTAGTCTTCTATGACTCTTGCATTGTGCATCTAGGGTTGGCCCAGTAGGATGTTGTAGTCCACTCCCTTCATGACTATAAAGTCAACGGAGAATTGGACTCTTGCAATCTTCATTGGCCATTTCTTTAATACGCCGAATGGTTTCACCTTCATTCCGTTAGCTAGTGTGACATTGAACCTAGCAGTCACACTAACTCCCGCTCCTGTGTTTGCTATTCCCTTTCTTGTGACATATCCATGAGCTAAGACTGGTAGGACTACATGCATCTCTGTGCCTTTCCAAAAAAGCATTGATGTGCAAGGACTTAGGCTCGGTATTTGCATGTTTAAATCGTGCTTATGTGAGTTTGCGGCAACTTGATCATTTGATTCTTTGATCAACTGTTTCAGCTCTTGCCATAGCATTGGATGCTACCTAAGAAGGTCTCCTAATATTAGAGTCATCGGGATGGTCACCAATGTATTAAGGAGGTTGCTAGTTGCTTGGCTCTCTCCTAACCTTGTGGTTCTTGACTAATTTGTTGGCCCATAGCATTTAGACTTTGTCTAAGTGGCATTGCTTGTGGTGTAGTCGCATTCGTCGATTTTAGTTGTGGGGGTGAGATTAGCATGCTCATGCTTGAGAGATCATCAATATCGTCTTCTAGTATGGGCTTAGCATCTTTTAGGCGCTCTTGGGATTCTTTCACCCACTCCTTCACCTTCTCGATGGCATAAAGTTGGCACTTCGGGTTGGGTACTCCCCGACCTTAGCACTTCCCTTTTCAACCATCTTCGAGACTACATTTCATTCCAGTAGGCAATGCTATGGTACTTTTGGTTTTGAGCGTGACCTTAGCGTCTGGTCTCTTCTTCCTCCGTCTCCAACTCTTCTTTCTGATTGAGGTTGCGTCAATATTGCTAGGCCCTGGTGGCAATGGTATGCTAGCTTGCTTTGTTTGCACGCGGGTCATGACATGCAATGGGATGGGTGTGGCCTTCCCATCTAGTGTCTCGACACCGAACAATCCTAATGGGACCGATGGCTCGTTTGTCAAACTAGAGAATGGCTTCCTTCTAGGGAAATCGACAAAGAGGTGAGTGATTCCACACTCAGCGCATCTTACGTAAGCCTTGTCTCTATTTGCTTGCTTCCTCTCGAGGCAGTAAGAAGAAATGTGTCTTGGGTGACCGCAAGTCTAACACACGATTAGCTCTTGTGTTTGTCCCCGTAGGCCTTTGCCTCTCCCTCTACCCAACGCCATCATTGGTACTAGTTGGTAGTCCATAAGGACTGCATTGCCTTCTTTATCTTATGATACGTAAGGGTGTACATAAGGCTCGTCACCATTCGGCTCCTCCACATAGTGAACTAGAGTGTCACTTGATGGATGAGTTATGTAGGGTCCTAGGTGGTCTAGGGATACCCGTAGGGTTTATCTCCATCCTAGGGATAGTTGGCTTAGCATCATTAGGTGCTGGGAGGGCCAATGGGGCTCTATTTCCAAAGAAATTCAGTGGCCTATTCACAAGGTAGGGTTGACCATAAGGCTACGAGTATGGGAGTCTCCGGGGTAGTCAACAATGCATGGCATCATGGTAGAACCTACTCCAATTAGCGTAAGGTCATGACCTAGGGTCCTAACACTCGGTTGGCAGGTGGTTTTTGCCACAATGCATGCATTGGACATGTGGGCGTGTTGGCCGTCTCATCATCTCCTGCAATTCGACTATTTTCATCTCCATCTATATTAGCTCTTATCCTGAATCAGTGCCCTTCCCTTTATCGTAAGCACTTGGGCCTGATCTCTCACTCGACATTGAAACCCTCTCGGAATTCCTAGCACTGTACTCTTCTTGATTCGAGCTCCTAGAGCTTCTCTCCTTGAGCTGGTCGTCTACTCTAATAGCTTCTTCAAAGACCCTTGCCAGTGCGTCTTGCTGCAGGCTAGAGTTGCCAGCCAAGGCTTTATAGAGCTCTTCATATTCCCACTAATGAATATTGTGGACACTGCTCTTTCGGTTGGTGGTCTCTCGCCCACAGGGATTCTCTTGAAGAGGCTCCTCACATGGGTCACGTAATCCTGGATGTCCTCTTTCTCTCTTTTCTTGATATTCATAAGTCGCACTAGTAGGTTATCAGAGTATCTAGGTTCAGAGAATCTCTTAATGAAGACATTTTTTAGGCCATTGAAACTGGTTTGCTCTATAGTATCCAGACTCATGTATCAGGTCCTAACCTTATTGCCTAAGCATAGATCGAAAGCTTGTGAGCATTGAGTGAGATTAGTGAGGCTGTTAGCCTAGCAAAACCTGCTCGAAATTGCTCCACAAAGGTGTATAGTTGGCTGGTATTTGTCCAACTACTTTGCTACCACGTGAATTTTTGATTGGCTCTTAGAGCCTTGGTTGACTCCTAACTCTGCCATTAGCGATGTTGCTAACGTTGCACCACTCTACTTTGCTGCCGTGTTATCTAGTAGCCGCTTGTCAGTGCGTGAGATCTCCTTCTAGTGCTCTATCGCTCTCTGTTTGATTTCTGCCTGCTAGGGCTAGCATTCTCTGGATGTCTCGCATTTCCATGCTCTGGCATAAGCTCCTAGTTTGCTAATCTTGGTTTTATGTGACTATGCCCTTGCAGAGCTTTGCGTGCTAGCTTTTTCTCTTCCTCCACAAGTTTGCCACGGTGTTCTAACTGGGTTTGAGTGTTATATTTGCTTACTAATTGTTGGATCGCCTCAGGAAAGTCTCCTAGGTCAAGTTATTCATTGCTTCTACGGCCTGAGCTACCTTTTTCCATGTCTAAGATTTCTTGTTCTGTCAAGTTGTTGATCAGGTTGATGAGGTTGGGTAGATCCACTTCCCCGATAGTGTCAATCTATTCGTGCAATGCAGTGCAACAGATAGTCATTAAATATAAGCCCCTTAAAGCTTCGACCCTTACTCCAACCAAATTTCCTTGGAAATAAGGCAAGTGCCTGGCCTTTCAAAACCCTAAAAGAAAATAAACGATACGTTCATTGACCATTTTTCTTTTAATAAAGCATCCCTTTTTGGACAGGGGTCTATAAGGGAGGCCAATTGTGAATAAAAGTTATTGGAATTTGTGCTGTTAGCCTCTTTTTTTTAAAGACTAAAGTGAATGAAATGGAAATCAATTGGCCATGTATGAGAAAGGGAGAATGTAGAAAATATTATTCCAAAAAGGAGAAGAGAGTCATTTTTTGTCTGGATTTTCAGTTCTGTTCTTCGCTTGGTCCTACTCTTGGGGATTCAATCACCCATCTATGTCTTGTGATCTTCTCTTAGTGGTGGGTTTCTTCAAGTTTTTATGTCTGAGTGAGTTCCTTGTTAATTACAAACAGTCCTCAACTTACCCTCACTCTGTATCTTTTAATAGGGTATCTGACCCTACTAGACTTGCGTACAATTGGTTTAGTTAATGGAGCTTTTATATTACTATGTGCTCTCTATATACCTGGTGTTTTGATTGAAGGAATACCAAGCTCATCATCCAAACTCTCTGAACCACTGGAATCTCCATCAAATCCCAAATGACTAGTAGATGCATCATTACCATTCGACACTTTCTTCTTCCCTTTGTCTTTACCTACAACACTTATAGATCCACATGAAGATATGGGGCTACTCCTTAGTCTCCCAGACCAAGGGCTTACTGAAGATGTAGTACTAAATGATGTTTTTGGTCCACTAAGACTATGATTCTTGCTTTTCTTTCTACACACAAATATCATGATCATAATCGCCATCCAATGTATCACCACTAGATGCATACCAACTTCTCATCTCATAAAAACATAATATTGTTGCTCACTCTGGATTCACCTGTGAAACAAGGGTATAATAATGATACCACTAGATGAGCCTTCTTTTGCAGCTCATCTAGCACATGAACATATGCATTATAGCCAAGCACTTTCAAGTGTGATATATTGAGCTTCTTGTCTGTAAAAAAATTCTTCAGGGGTCATCCCATTCAAGTGTGATACATCAATCTTCTTGCCTATAAAACATTCTTCAAGGGTCATCCTATGAACTGTACTATGGGAGTGTTCTGTCTTTTAATATAGATAGTAGTATGAACATCTTCTTCAGACAAAAAATGTTTTGATATATTCTTTTCAGCCATCAATGCCGATGTAACTTTTGCAATATACCTATTTTTTCTTTCTACAATTCCATTTTGCTATGGGGTAAACTCATTAGAGAGGTACTCTCTCCCTTCATCTGACCTCAAGTACTTAACTTTTGTTTTGACAATAGTCTTGAAGGTTTTGAAGTGTATCACTCTTTTTCATCATGAAATTTATCCATAGCTTCCTTGAAAAATCATCAATAAATATAACAAAATATTTGCTGAGATATATTCTATGTAGACCACCAAACATCTTTATGTACAAGATCAAGTATATTTCTACCTACATCTTTGTGATGCAAAAAAGGTTGTCTTGCATGCTTACCAAATTGACATTCTTCATACACTTAATGAACTTCTGTATTTCTAAAAAAAGGCAACCTTGTGTGTGACCAATCTTTTGAACTGCATTAATTTCAGCCTTTACACATTTGTATATCTAATATATTTATGCCGTATTTCAATGTCTGCAACCACTCTTTTCCTTTAGCATACATAGCAGCATTCATAGCGGGAATTCCAATATCTAAAGTGAACATGTAGCCAACTATACTTTCTTTTGTGACCAATCTACACTTATCATTAAAGTCTTCTACAAAACAACCCTTTGCATTAAATAGAATATACAACATGTGCTCTACCATTTGGTCAACTAACACTAAATTATTTGTGATTAATGGCACATGTAATATGGACTCTTTGTTTGGCCATTATGCAAGGACAAGGGAACCTTTCCAATATGTGAAATTGGATGATATGAATCATCACCTGTCTATACTTAACCTGGATATTGGAAATTTTTCATCTCTCCAAACTATTTAGTATGACTGGTCATATGATTAGATGCACCTAAATCAACATACTATACATCACCACGTGTCCCTTTTCTTGCAAAATCATTCATCATATGTTGCATGACAAATAGATGCTCATTTTTGTATTCATTCTATCATGAAGACGATACATAGTTTCATTGCTGCAATTTACTACATATATCATCCTTCTTAGTATAAAAATATGCTATAATATGACCTATTTTGCCACAATAATGCCAAACAATAGTAAAATTTCTAGAATCTCTGTTTTGCTATCCACCTCTTTCTCTAGAACTCCCCCTACAATCTAAAGTTCCCATAGCCTTTTGAAACTTACATTTTACCGAATTGTTGATTTAACATGTTTTGTTGGTTATCACTAGCATATCCCATACCATAGTCTCTTGAAGAGGATCTGCCACATCTCCTTCCTGAACTTGAGTAAAATGCTTGGACCTATTCACTACTTCTTTTAGACGATTCACCCTGCGTATTGATCTCTTCGATAGTCATGAGAGAGACCAACTCATCAAAATTTGAAAATGGCTTCTGTATACATACAAATGTGACAAACAATTTTCAACTTTTCTCACTATTAAGACCATCCAAACTAGATGAAACCAAATGATCATCATTAGGTATTATATCAATCACTGCCAAAGCATTTACAATGCTCCTTACCTTCAAAACATACTCATTGACATACATTTTTCCTTTCTTCAAAGTATTCAACTCTTGTTTGAGCTGAATCTTCTGTATCTTTGTATTTATTTGTAACGTGCCCACCTACCAAGCATGTTTTAGTGGTCCATCGAGAAACAAATCTAAGCGTGGCTACCCAGCACTCCCATGGAATGTTCCATGGTTTGTCGCTTAGGGTTTTCCGACTCCACCTCGCAACGGAATGTTCGTGGCCGAACCCACTAGGATCGACATGAAATCTGAATTCCTAGTGGTCAAGGTCTCCTGAGAGAATTCTAGCATCGGGTCTTGGTCATCCTACGTTACGCATAGATACCCAAGCTGAAGCAGACCCATGCTACACTTGGTTCAAAGAAAATGGAAATCGAGAGAGATGCGCCACTCAACCTCTTTGCCCGTAGGGCATAGTCCCGTTCCGGTCCCCTAAAATAGCATGAATCGGGTTCTAACTTAACAATACCTAAAGGTTGAATGACAGTAAAACCTTGTGAGAAGCCTCCCAATTCTCTGGGACCACCCTGCGGACCCATCGGGGGTTGTGCTTAGCCACTTCTCTTGATAGCTTTAGTTTTCTAATTAGGTCCTACCACAATTACGTGTGACATTTAAAACTTGCTTCCTTAATTAAGCCTTTAGAGTATAGGGTTCATTTGCATAATTTTTAACACAAACACAAATATAGAGCAAGCAATCCTTTGACAAACAAGTTCAAATAAATTCCTTAACTTATCTTCATGTTAATCTTTGTCTCTTGCCCATACAAGAGAAATTATGTATCCCTTCTATCCAATAGAAGTACCTGGTCCAAATCACATGGCACCATAATTTCCATCCATTATTTAGAATAGGATCTTCCAATGCTACATATGTTGGGCTTACGGTAGTCTCTTCAACTCTGTTCTGGACTGGCAAGGGGTATCCAGAGCTCTTCCACCTGACCCCAAGCGGCCTAGGAGAGAGAAACAAATTCCGTGGTTGGCCTTTTCACCACTCAACCTTCGGCCCATAAATCGAGCAGTGCCCTCTCGGGTTGAAATGTGGTGTGACCTTGGAGATGATCCCGCGTGCAAAAATATCATTTTCTTAATTAATTCCAATTAAGAATCAAACACGATCAAGGAAATCAGTCCTAATATCATTTTCCAAGAAAACATTCATTTATCCCCATGGCAACTTATCATCACAAACCCCTGCCATGAAATTTCCAATAATCACAAGCACTTGGAATAATCATCCAAACCACAATCCAACAATTAGTTGAATGTAAAAGCATTTAGGGTGTTATTCGATCAACCAATAAAACAATGGTACTCTTTTCCAAACATTGCAAGAATAGTCGTGATAACATTCCCATCACACATTTGCTCTCCCCCTTGGGATTCTAAGCAATTCTATACAAAATTTACTTAACACTTTGGCTATGACACATGCCAAGGCCTCATATAACTATGCAAGAATGTAAATTCTATTGAGCACTTACATTGATCGACAACCTGACCTTTTTCTAAACAAGTATAAAAGTACCAATCTTCTCTTTGATGTAGGGTTTCTTATCCCTAGAACTCTCCACTTGCCTTTGAAGACGAGAACTATTGTTTGTACCTAACCTAACCACGAATTGAATTGACAACATAGTAGTTAACCCATAGATCTCAAGGCATCTTAGTTTTAATTCTTATGACCAATGTTGTACTAACTATGCACATCATCAAGATCCCAATATATTGAACATGAGCTATCAGGTCGTGATATGAGTAAGAGCTTGGGCAAAGAAAGTTTTCGGGAATGGATTAACATGCAAGCTACAATATACCTCCAGTGGGGTGAGAACCTTTACTATTAATTTGCAAGAAGGAAAAATCAACAATACCTTGGAACTTTATACGCTGTTTATGCTATGCATGAATTTTATTGCATAATATCTAGTCGTGGTTTTTCTTTCTTTGATACAAGTACTTTGCAAACTCCATATTTTGAATGTATGAGATGAAACCTATCCCTTTCCATGACCTATTCTTGTGCGACATCTAGTGTACCTTATGCGGGAATCAAAACATGCTTCCTATTAATTTGAACATTCATTACTTACGACCAATATTGCCATTGGATTGGCAGTGATGCCCTTGCTCGAGGCTTCATGGATTGTTGTGGGATTGCCATCCGCACGTGACATTTTCCACTTGGGGGCCATTCTTGATCTTAGTCTCCCTTAGACATGAGTCGTACAAGACTTCCACGGCCTTTTACTTAAATAATAGGTGCCAATTGGGGAAGGAATTAAGCTGTGGGATGGATGACAATCTCACGGGAAAGGTATGGGGAATAGATAGGTGCATGTGGCCACCCTCTTAGGGGGGGAAATGGAGGAGATCTTTTGGTATATTCCTTCTCTCTCTCTCTCTCACCCTCTCACCCCCCTCTCTCTCTCTCTCTCACCCTCACCCTCTCTTCCTCTCTCACCCTCTGTTAGAGAGTGGACTGGAGAGAGAGAGGAGGAGAGAGAAGACTGCAGAAGAGAGAGTGTAGAAGAGAGAGAAATAGAGTGAGAAGGAGAGAGAAATACTAGAATAGGAGAGAAAGAAACCATTGAAGCTGTGAGCAAGGAGAGAGAAGAATGACATTAATTGTATTAATGTATCAAAAGATAGGAAAATTTACATGTCCTCTCCCTTTTATACAATATTATTTGCATACTAAATCCTTTTCTTCCCAGCTTCTTACAATCCATCCCATCCCAAAGGTTTTTTCTCTCAAAAACAAACTTAAAAGACTAGAAAAGGATGGATAGAACAGAGTACTACTTTGTTTTTACAGCTTTACAAATGGAAAAATGAATGAAAAATGACTAACATATGGACTAAGATGAAAGAATAAAAGTAAGCCTCAGCTAGATACATGATCAGGAATTCTTCAATGGTATATGGAGCCATAAAGTTTTCAATTGATTAACCCAGAGTGAAGTAGACAACTTGGTGTGTAAACAGACCATGCTAGACCAAATCCGCCATAACTTCTAGTAGAAGTGTTCAAATGAGGCATTCCACATATCAAAATGTAGCTCTTGAAGAGTACTTAGACGCTATGTATATGACTTAATTCTAAAAATTAGACATAATAAAAACTGTTCTAAAACAACGAGTTATCATGTCCCTGTCTGCACCAAAACTAGCTCCATAGGCAGTAGGCTTCAACCACCAATGTGTCCCTTAGGAAATGAAACTCATCTAATACAGAATCAAGCATCTAAGAAGCTTCCTCAGGAGGTAAATCTCTCCATTTGATCAAATATTCAATGATGGAATGAGATTGAAGCTTCTTCTCATGCTGACCTATAGCAACCTCTGGGATGTACTGAATAATACATTCTTCATCAATAGGTGGCAATTCATCACTTATATCAATTGGATAACCATAGAAAGGCTTGAGATGACTAACACAAAAGACATTATGAATCTTTGTGGAAGAGAGTAGCTCCAATCTGTATACCAAGTCTCCAATGCGCTTTAGAATCCGGTAGGGGCCATAAAATCTGTGAGCAAGCTTGTTACTAGATCCATCTTTCAATGTAGAGTACCTAGACTTGGGCACCTTCAATAAGACCAATTCTCCTTCTTGGAACTCTAAAGGTTGCCTATTATCATCAGCATACATTCTTCCCATGAGGGTTGATACATTCATTAAAGATAATTGTGGGTAAGGGTATCTTATAGCTATACATAGCCTCAAAGGGTGAAACTCCAATGCTAGCATGAGTAGAGTTATTGTAGGCAAACTCAGCCAAGTATAACCAAGAATCCCATGACTTTTGGACATCATATCAGAAATGGCAAAGATAAGTATCCAGCCATTTATTTACTTTTTTTGTCTGTCCATCAGTTTGTGGATGATAGACCATAGAAGAAGCCAATTTAGTGCCCATAGATATGAATACAGCCTGCCAAAAGTTACTCATGAACTTTGAGTCTCTATCATGGACAATCACCTGTGGTAATCCATGTAGTCTAAAAATCTACTCCATGAACTTGACTGGCCACTCGAGAAGTAGTAAACTGGGTCTTGGTTGGAATGAAATGGGCTGCCTTGGTAAGTCTATCCAGCACTACATATATACTATTCCATCCCTTTTTGGTAGTAGGCAAGCTAGTAATGAAATCCATGGTAATGTGAGTCCATTTATCTATAGGAATGGGTAATGGCTGCAACAAACCTCTTGGCTTATGGGTGTTGTCCTTATTTTGCTATAAAATTTCATGTCTTAGATCAAATGGAGGTGGAGAATATGTCTCTAATTACTTTGACAGGTACCTTGCTAAATATGGGATCAGAAGACAGTTAACTTGCAGCTATACACCGTAGCAAAATGGTGTAGCAGAAAGGAAAAATAGGGTACTGATGGAATCAGCAAGAGTAAAAAATTGGAGAGAAAGAAGAAGTTTCCATTAAGAAAGAGAGGATGCAATCATGAAAACCAAGGTGTCCATCTAAAGGCGAAGAATGTAGTTTCTCCATAATTTTCAGTGTAAAAGAAGAGGAAGAAGGAATGACAATCTTGCCATTTAACCAAACAAGGCCGTTTTTAAGCTGATAATGTGAGTTATCTTCCATGACACCTTGCTGTAATTTCTGAAAAATATGGATGAGCTCTTCATCCAAAAGATAAGCCTCTTGTAGTTCTGCAATCCAATCACTATGTAGCTCAGAAACATTGCTGAAACTTTGCAAGCCCACATATGAAAAAGAGAATCAACCACTATAGCATTTACCCCTCGTATGAGTGATGTCAAAATCATAATTCTGTAGTGTAGCTACCTACCTACACTGCTTAGGAGTAAGATTGGATTGAGTAAGGAAATACTTAAGAACCATATGGTCACTCTGGACTGTGAATTGACTGCCATACAAATAATGGTGCCATTTTTTTATTGCATGCAAGATAGCCAACATCTCTTGGTCATAAACATTCATGGCCATTTCTTTATCTATAAGTTTATGGCTTTCAAAGGCAATCACTCCATGCTCTTGCAATGAAACAGCACCAATGCCACGACCACTGGCATCACACTGTATGGTAAATTCTTTGGAGAAGTCTGGGCATACTAAAATAGTAGCAGAAGTAAGGAGTTCCTTTAATTGGTTGAAGTTACTATCTATAAGAGAATCCCAAAAGAAAGCTTCATTCTTTAGTCAAAGGAGCTACAATAGCTGCATAATGCTTGATGAATCAGCAATAGAATGAAGGTAGACCAAGAAATCCTCTAAGAGAAGGAGAGTAAGAGGAGAAGGAGAGAAGAAGTGAAGGAAGGGGAAGGAGAGAAGAAGTGAAGGAAGGGGAAGGAAGAAAAAACGGATGACCAGGCCATCGTGCTAAGAAGAAGGAGAAGAGAGTGAGAGAGAAAAGAAGGAGAAGGAGAGAAGAAGAAGGAGTGGGAGAGAGAAAAGAAGGAGAAGGAGAGAAGAAGGAGTGGGAGAGAGAAAAGAAGAAGAGGGAGAGAAGAAGAAATACATGACTAAAAGAAACACATGAAATGATTGTTTCCGATGGATAGAAATCTAGACCTTCATGAGATCCGGTGCATTAGGAATAAGTATAATTGCATGCGAATTGTTTTATCGATCATGTTGTGGACTATCGCAAATGGATACACTCCTAGCTTAATTGAAGGTGGTGACCTAACCCTAAATGGATTGTTGACCCAAGTTATGCTTGGTTGTTTGAAAAGGTTGTAAATCCCTTGAGCAAGTGTTTTGATACATCCAAGTTAAATTCTGATTGTACATGCAATGGGATTGCGATGCGTTGAAGCAAGAGGGTGTGCATTCAATTGTTGTTAATGTGGTTTTGGATGTTAACCCAAGTGGGGTGTGTTTGATGATTGCATGGCTGGGTTTGAGATGACTGATTTTCATGGAAACAAAAGGGATGTTTTCCCTAGTGATTGTTATTAAGTTGGTTGCTTCAGCTATGGTTGATTTCCTAAAGGGATAATTAAGGAAGGATGGTGCTAGCTACCCCCCCGCGAACTACCAAACCCTAACCAAGGGGGTTATGAATCCGCGCCGGGAATGTGGACCGAACCCACCGCAACAGGTCTCTCTGTGGAAATTATTTGGCATAGAAGGATGCTTGGGTGCTAGTGGGGGCTCTGGCCGTAAATCCCAATGCCTCTAGGCCCTACGCAAGTGTTCTACGTGACTTGAGATGGGATCTCGAGGCCTTGATACTAGTTACAAGGCGGAATCTTGGTAGGATAAACCTTCGGGTTTTATTGCCGAAAGACAGAAGGATTTTTCTGCAGAGGCAGAAAGGAACACTTAATTCTCCTGTATGGGCGGGAGACAAACATTAATTTGAAGATAAGTTAAGGAAGTGTTTGATCTTGTTTTATCTTGTCTTCATGTCTGTGCTCTAAATTACGTAAAGGAACCTGTGACTAACGGGCTAATTAAGGAAGCTATTTTTAGGTGTCAAACATAACGTGGTAGGTAATTAGATAACTAAAACAACTCTTGAGGGAAGTGTGGTGGATGTGACTAATGGGTCTATCCTACGGAAGGGTGGTCTCGGTTAGCCGAGAGCTTTTCTCAAAGGAAATGTTAACTAGAAATGTTAGGAAAAATTCAGTCTATGACCTTAGACAATGTTGGCTAGGACCCCGGACTTCAGGTCGATCCTAGTGGGAATGGGTGAATAAGTTCCGTTGCAGGGCAGACTCGAGAGACCCTAGTTGGAAAACCCCATGTCATTCCTTGGGAGTGCCGGGCGGCGTCTTCTAGATATATCTTTCAATGGACTGCTAAGACGCATCTTGCGATTTGAGGAGCGGGCACATTACAGTTGGTATCAGAGCAAAACTTCATAATAATACATGATTGATTAATGTTCGGTTCATAGACATATCCTAAACAGAAATAACCTAAGTGGTATGGCTTGATTGTCAGGCACCTTCTGCACCCATGAATGCTGACATGCAAGGGAATAAGTTCCTTGTCAAGCAAATTAAGCCACCCGAGTTTGATGGCAAGGGAAGGACTATTCAAGTTGACGCCGAGATTTGGATTGAGTCCATGGAGGACTATTTTGAGGCAGTAGGAACTGCACTTGCTAACCAAGCCATGCTTACCAAACTTAAGCTTACAGGCAAAGAGAGACTTTGGTGGAAACAGTGGTGCAGAGACCAAGCGATCTTGGGGGGGACAGTCACTTGGAATAAGCTTAAGGAAGCTGTGCGAGGGAGGTAACTGCCACCTACCTACTGCACACAAAAGATGAATGAATTCTATGACTTAAAGCAACTAGGATTATCCCTTGAAGCATATTATTCAAAGTTTGTTTTACTCCTAAAGTATGCACCCCCAATGGATATGGCACAATAGGTGTCAAAGTTCCGTGTTGGGTTGAATCCACCCATAAACACTTGATTGGAATCAATGCACCTAGCGGACTTGCAAGACGCATTACTCCGAGCGAATCCAATCATCCAAGAATATAAAACAGGCAACTATGAGGAAGATGACTCACGGGATCAGGACAAGAGGTGCCACAAGTGCGGAGAGATAGGACACATCTGTAAGAGATGCCCCAACCACCGATGTTTCCACTGCAATGAACTAGGGCACATCCAAACAGACTGTCCTGAGTTGGACCCTAAGAATCAGGAACGTGCGGTCAAATGAAGCCCTCTAAACTCTACTCTTGGCTTATATTATGAACCGCATGATGATGAAGGCTTGGAGTCTGTTGTAACCTTTGAAGATGACTAGATATCCTAGGAAGATCTTCTTGAAGTAATAAGCCTTGTACTTGGAATAAATCCTGCTCTTGTACCTATGGTCAATTCAAATAATATGAGTGCACTACTTGAAACATTGAGAGTAGTACAACGGACGCATGGTGGGTCTTAACCCACAGGTTATAAGCCCCAGTAGTGCTTGTCTTCCCCAATTTCTTCTTGAGATGAGGACATCTCGATTCCTCTAAGGGGGAGAGGATGTAATGTCTCGAATAGAAAATGTCAGGTTTTTCCTTTTTCGTATGCATGGTAAGCACAAGGGTTAAGAGCTAAAGATTAAAAGGGGTTAGAAAAAAAGCAAAAATAAGAGACTAAGGTTTCAAACTTAAAAAGGTTTGAAGGAAAAAAAAATGAAGACTTACTTGCTGTCGTGGAGCGCTGCCGATCATTCCTCCAAACATGTGTTGATCACCAGCATCATGATCCTCGTCGCCACCCTGATCATCATCGCCATCATCCACATCAGCACAATTACTAGCTTTCCTCGAAGCTTCCGTCTCCTCTCGAAGACGTGCACTAGCATGACTGCGTCCGCCACCCACCTATCAACCAAGATGGTGAGAGAGAGAGGGGATAACTCCACTTGCAAAGGCTATATAAGGCCTATGTGATCACAAGGCAGGGAGGGGAAAGAAAGATTATGCGGGTATGCTGCTGAAGAGAGAGGGAGGGAAGGAGAGAAGAAGTGAAGGAAGGGGAAGGAGAGAAGAAGTGAAGGGAGGAGAGGGAGAGAAGAAAAGGAGAGAGAGAAGAGTAAGAGGAGAAGGAGAGAAGAAGTGAAGGAAGGGGAAGGAGAGAAGAAGTAGAGAGAGAGAAGAAGAGAAGGAGAGAGAGAAGAGTAAGAGGAGAAGGAGAGAAGAAGTGAAGGAAGGGGAAGGAGAGAAGAAGTGAAGGAAGGGGAAGGAAGAAAAAACGAATGACTAGGCCGTCGTGCTGAGAAGAAGGAGAAGAGAGTGAGAGAGAAAAGAAGGAGAAGGAGAGAAGGAGAAGGAGTGGGAGAGAGCAAAAAAGGAGAAGGAGAGAAGAAGAAGGAGTGGGATAGAGAAAAGAAGAAGAGGGAGAGAAGAAGAACGAGAGGGAGAGAGGAGAGAAGAAGAGGGAGAGAAGGAGAAAAGGGAAAGAAGGAGGAGAGGAAGGAGATAAGAAGTGAAGGAAGGAGAGGAAGAGAAGTAGTGAGAGAGAGAGAGAGAGAAAGAAAGAGAGGGAGTGAGAGTTTGTGTAGCCTCAAGAAGTCCTGTTCATGAAGCCAGCCTTTTGGCAAAGGATCCCCCCATCTAACGACCCTTCCTACCCAAGCCTATTGTCTTGAAATCCATCGAGGTTCGGAGTGTTCAATCTCCGTGGGCAAATGCCTCCTAAGAAGAAAGTTGCAGGAAGCGTAGGTGCCAAAGCTACCGTTGGTACTGGTAATGCGGGAGAGGCAAGCGGAGCGACCAACGTGACGAATACCCCTACGATCACAAATCAAACCCAGGTTCTTTAAGCTTTGCAATTAATTACATTTTATTTCTCGTGAAAGAAATGAAGGGGTTAGCTACATGCATGGAACATGGACGAGTCTTAGGCGCTGGGTTGCATGCGCGAAATGATAGAGTATGGAGTTTGCATAAGTTTATATGCATGAAATGATAGCTTTTACACACATAAAATGATAAGGTTTTTGCATTATTTCATATAAAATAATAGCTTTTAACCCAGTTCAGTGCATGAATAGTCATTTAGAATTCATGCTTCGCGATCATGACTAAAAGAAACACATGAAATGATAGTTTCCGATGGATAGAAACCTAGACCTTCATGAGATCCGGTGCATTAGGAATAAGTATAATTGCATGTGAATTGTTTTATCGATCATGTTGTGGACTATCGCAAATGGATACACTCCTAGCTTAATTGAAGGTGGTGACCTAACCCTAAATAGATTGTTGACCCAAGTTATGCTTAGTTGTTTGAAAAGGTTGTAAATCCCTTGAGCAAGTGTTTTGATACATCCAAGTTAAATTCTGATTGTACATGCAATGGGATTGCGATGCCTTGAAGCAAGAGGGTGTGCATTCAATTGTTGTTAATGTGGTTTTGGATGTTAACCCAAGTGGGGTGTGTTTGATGATTGCATGGCCGGGTCTGAGATGACTGATTGCCATGGAAACAAAAGGGATGTTTTCCCTAGTTATTGTTATCAAGTTGGTTGCTTCAGCTATGGTTGATTTCCTAAAGGGACAATTAAGGAAGGATGGTGCTAGCTACCCCCTCGTGAACTACCAAACCCTAACCAAGGGGGTTATGACCACGCCGGGAATGTGGACTGAACCCGCCGTGAGAGGTCTCTCCGTGGAAATTATTTGGCGTAGGAGGATGCTTGGGTGCCAGTGGGGGCTCTGGCTGTAAATCCTAATGCCTTTGGGCCCTACACAAGTGTTCTACATGACTCGAGATGGGATCTCGAGACTTGGATACTAGTTATAAGGCAGAATCTTGGTAGGATAAACCTTCGGGTTTTATTGCTGGAAGACGGAAGGATTTTTCTGCGGAGGCAGAAAGGAACACTTAATACTCTTGTATGGGTAGGAGACAAACATTAATCTGAAGATAAGTTAAGGAAGTGTTTGATCTTGTTTTATCTTGTCTTCGTGTCTGTGCTCTAAATTACGTAAAGGAACTTATGACTAAGGGGTTAATTAAGGAAGCTATTTTTATGTGTCAAACATAACGTGGTAGGTAATTAGATAACTAAAACAACTCTTGAGGGAAGCATGGTGGATGTGGCCAATGGGTCTATCCTACGAAAGAGTGGTCTCGGTTAGCCGAGATCTTTTCTCAAAGGAAATGTTAACGAGAAATGTTAGGAAAAAGTCGGTCTATGACCTTAGACAATGTTGGCTAGGACCCTGGACTTTAGGTCGTCGATCCTAATGGGAACGGTCGAATAAGTTTTGTTGCAGGGCAGACTCAAGAGACCCTAGTTGGCAAACATCGCGTCATTCCTTGGGAGTACCGGGCGGCGTCTTCTAGATATATCTCTTGATGGACTGCTAAGACGTGTTCCACGATTTGAGGAGAGGGCATGTTACACACCTGGATCAAAAGGAACACTCCCACTTGGATCAAAAGGAAAGGAGTTGACTGGATCATAAAAATACTCTTGCCCAACTTCTTCCTCAAGATCATCATTTTCAGCCTTAGATGCAATTACATCACCTTCGTCAATCTAATCTTCAAGATCCTCAAAGACTATAATACTTCGAAGTTTGGATTTGGCATTTTTGTATACACACTTTGCAGCATGATCAGGTGTATACTTTTTCCTACACTTGAAACATAAGCCTTTTTTCTTTCTTTTCTTATAGAGGTCCATAGGGATAGACTTAGGATTCATGTTGGTTGAAATGGATTTAGGCATGCTATCCCCTTGTTTGAAGTCAACTCTAGGACTACTTGTTGTCCTGAAATTACTTTGAGGTCTTGAAGCATTGAACAATGGATAAGTTGGCATCCTTAAGCTTCCACTTGGTGCATGATTGCTGCCATAAATGTTATCGACTTGTCCATGTTTGAAAATTGTCCTCCTTGGCTGTCCAAAACCAAGCTGAAATGAAGATTCTCATCTATTTTTCCTTCCATATCGCTCCACAAGCTCAATAGCTTTAAAAAGAGAAGTAGGGTTTTGTGCCATGACATCAGTTAGATAAAGATGGCTCTAAGCCATACATATACTTGTGGAGCTTAGCCTCATCACTGATGCTCTCTACACACATGGTTAGGTTGAGAAATTGGTTAGTGTACTCCCATACACTTAGGCGTCTTTGCTCCAAACCATACCATCTCCATGCCAATTTCTCTTTTTCAAGAGGAGAGACAAATACTTTAGCCATAAGTGTCTTGAAAGATTCCCAATTATCTACAAGTATGTTATCCTTTTTAATATACCTTCACCAAGTATGCACAAATCCCTCCAAGTGCAAGGAAGCAAATGAATCTTCATGTCATCAGTTCTAGGAAATGTGTCAAAGTAAGATTCAATTTTGAAGATCCACTCCTCTAAATCAGATGGTAAAGATGACTGACCATTGAACTTGGCCAAAATGATATTTTCTTTCAATTCTCTTTCATGGAATGGTTGCTGTCTGTTGAGTGTTGAAATGACTTGTTTTTTGGATGATTTTTGTTGTTTTTGAGAGTTGAATGGTTGATTTTAAGGGATGATTGATTGGTGAGGAAGTGGTTTGAGAGTGTTTTGGATGATATTGATTGTGTTTTGGAAGATCATGATGTTTGTTGATGGTTTTGTGATGTTCTGATAGGTTCTGAATGGTTCTGTATACCTTCTGTTTTGTTCTGTTTTGGTCTGTTTTGTTCTGATTGTTTTCTGTAAGGAGGGATGGAGTATTGATTGATGAAGAATGAGATATTGTGAAAGTTTAGTGAATGGTTTGTGAGAGTTTTGAATGGTTTGAGAGTGAGTTATGAGGTTTTGTAACCTTCTGTAACCTTCTGTAGGTCTTCTGTAGAGCTTCTGCTTCTGTTCTGTTCTCAACTGTAACTGTTCTGGTACTGTTCTGTAAGTGTTCTGTGGAATGTATGTGTGATTTTTGGGAAAGTTTTCTAGCCTTGGAAAGAGGTGAATACAAGTGCAAAAGAGCTGAAGGAAGTGGAAGAAGTAGCTGTTGAAGACTCAAGAGAAGACTAGAGTGAAGTGACAGTAGTGAGCCGTGAAGAGACACTGTAGTGGCTCTGGTGACCCTTCATATCAGACATACCTCTTGGGAGGGGTATCCATGACCTAAGAGTGATTATTGAGTGTAATTTTGAGAGATTGTAGTGAGGATATGATGTATTATTGATGGAGTGTGTGAGAGAGAGTCAGAGATAGCCAATTCTATTGAAACAGAGTGATTGTATATGAGAGATTGAGAGAGAAGACTATGAAGATATTGAAGGTGAATACTATGTGATGTATTTTCCATTCAAAGATGGTGTACTTCTTTGCTTTCTTTGTTCTATTGATGGATTTTATGAAGATGTTGAAGAATATGGTTGATTCTATTAAAAACCGTGGGAGATCTACATGATGCTGCATGAAGATTTGTTGTGCCTGGTGTTCTTTTCTTCATTATGATCATATGAAACATGATAAACAAGCTTGTTGATGCTACAAGATAGATTTTCTTGCAAGAGAATTCCCTTTTCCTTGGTGTTCCTCTCGGGGCTCCATGTTTTTGGTGCGCAGCCGGGGAAACTTGCCACCAACAAGCACCAAAAGAGGCTGAAAATGAAGGAAATGGCATTGCCAAGAAGAGAAGAATTCAATGGATGTTTGTAAAGTTCCTTCTTCCACTGAAGAGTTGGAATTCCTCATAATCAAATCCACTTTCCACAAGAAGTTCATCCCACAATGGCGGAAACACATCACCATCATGATGTATGCTCTATGTGGTGGACAGTTTCCTCTTCCTATTGAAGCAACAGAAACTTGCATCTTGGTGGCAAACTGTTTGGGAACAAACTGAAGAGCAGAAACAGAGAGAATGAACATCCATGGAAGATTTGGCATTCATTGAAAAGTTTCCAGACAACATCAAGTGGGAGATTGTGAAGAAGCTTCAGGAGTCTTGGTCTGTAGAGGTTCACAAAGACAAGAAGAAAAAGAGTTGGAATTTGTTCGTGGACGTTCAACAGCAAGATACATGGGATGCTTGGTGTACTGATAATCTTCTGTTTGTTCAATTAGCAACCCACTGGAAATTGGTAGACAGAGTGTTTTTCACAACATACACTGTTGAAACCATCAGAAGCTGGCATTACTATGATGATGGCACCACCACAATGCTCAGACGTATGCATTTTGACACCTTCAGAACCGAATACCTTCCTCTGTGCAGTGGCATGAAAGCAGAATTTAGGGACGTTGAAAAGAAAGAAGTAGAAGAAATGTTGGCCAGAGAGTCCTCCAGAGACTGAAGCCTTCTGTTAACCCTTTGTGGAGCACTAACAACATAGTGGAGTCAACCCCCTGATGAATGATGCAATAAAGAGGCAAGCGTTAGAACGAGTCCAGAGGTACGTGAGAAGAGAGAAAGCAAGAATCAGAGCCGAGAGCGAGCTCACAGCAGAAGCCGCCTTTGACGCCCTTGCGGAACTCTTTACAGAAGTCCCAATGGCACATCAAGCCCTTCCTCCTCCTGCTGGAGGTCCACTTCCAAGCCAGATCCGTCCTGGAAATATTGATGACAGGCCAGCGAATGTAGTCCCATTGCCAGTTTTTAAGGGAGAGTACAATGAAGACCCCGATCTTCATGTAGCAGAGTTTATGGTAGCGTGTGTGGCTAACAATGCCAGAACCCCTGAGCATTGGTTAGCGATATTCCCCGCCACTTTCAAGGGCGCGGCGTTTCAGTGGTATGAGAGACAAGCAGCAGGAACTTTTGGCACATGGGACGACCTGAAGTTGGCCTTCCTCACTAAATTCAGGCGTGAAGGCTTTGAAGAGCGGATGAGAGAGGAATTTATGAATCTAAGTCAGTCCTCTGGAGAAAGAGTAGAAGCCTATGTCTCACGAATGGAATCCATCCTGAAGAGATGGACTAACCATAATCTAGATGATGGCATTCAGAAGGGAGTGTTTCTCAGAGGATTACAACTAGAAGTCCGTAAGTTTGTGGAGCTGCAAAGACCAGCCACACTGCAAGCTGCAACAGAAGGTGCAAGACTGTATGATGAAGTGGAAGCTAGATTAGCGATGAATACAGGAAGAGGAGTCCTACCTCCTCTGATGTCAGGAATGATGTATCCACCAAATGCAGTTCCAGGGACTGTTCCCTATCCCTACCAACAAATGCCCCCGGTATCACAGTACAGTGCACCAAATCCACAGTGGCCACAATCCATGCCTCAAATGATGGCCCAACCACCACAACCATGGTCCCAACCAATTTCTTCATTATCAAATCAGCAGCAACAGTGGAACCCTACCAACTGGAGCCAACAGCCAACAGTTCAAACAGGAGCTCTGAATCAGAACCAGAACAGAGACCCCTCTGTACCAGCTCAACCAGTTTATGCAGTGATTATAGAGACTCCTCAAAACCCTCCTGCCAGTACGTCCGGAGGAGAAAGCTTGAAGGATTATTTATCCAACTCAGTTGCAAACATCAAAAAGGAGTTGATGGATGTGATTACAGAGCAACTACAGACGTTGAAAGTGAATACCGCAAGCATATCCAACGTTGCAGGAGCAGGAAGAGATGTGATGCGGTCAAATACTTGGTGTGGTAAGTGTCATCAAGCAGGCCATTTAGCCACTGAATGTACACGGAAACCAACCATCCCTGGAGCCTTCTGTTCCTACTGTTTGCGGAAGAACCATACAGAGGACATTTGCTCCCTGAAAGAGATGCATGATAGGAGAAGAAAGGAAGAAGACGCAAGATTCAACCTGCTGGAATCCAAAATGACAACACAAGATATTGGACCCAAGCCTAGAGAGTTTGGTCCTAATTTCGGACCTAGAAGATTTCCTTCTCAAAGTTACAGAGGAAGACAGTCCGGCGGTGGTCAGAGATCAGAAGTGGAATGTTACAGATGTGGAGAAAAGGGACACATCTCACCAAATTGTCCAAATCCTCGAAGGTCAGTGGATTACAAGCCCTTATGCAGTCGATGCAAAGGAGAAGGCCACACTGCAAAAGACTGTCCAAGCCCAGCCCCAGTGAAAAACAGTGCTACTGATAGTCCGTCTAAGGCCCAAGAGCCTACCTCCAATTTAGTGGAATTGGAAGTTGCTGCCATCACGCGTGCAAAGCAGAAGGAACCACCTATCCAGAAAGAAAATAACCCTCTTGCCAGAACAGTGAAGTTCAATCTTCCACCAGAAGAACAGAACAGAACAGAGCCTAACAGTGCCGTACAGAGCCCTACAGTGCCACAAAGAGTTACAGAGACAGGACCAGAGGTCCAGGATACAGAAGAGGAGGACGTGCCAGAAGTGGCAGAAGAAGTTCCTGTAATTCCTCTGTTGGAAGAAAGAGGGAAAATGAAAATGGGTGTTGCCCCATTCCCTAACCGATTAGAAAAGCCAGTGGATCCTATTAAGGAATACGATCTGGTTAGAGATCTAGATACCTTTAAACCAAACCTCACATTCCGACAATTATTGATGTTGTCCCCCAGTTGCCAGAAAAGGTTCAAAAGTATACTGACGAAAAGACGTGGTTTAAGGATTGCTCCCTCTACAGTGACAAAGTCCAACAAGGCTCTAGAGCCTGTAAAAGAAGTGGATGTGGCTAACGCTTTCCTAGATCCGGGTACCCCAGAGACTGGCGTATGGATAGAAGGTTGCTTTATTGCAAATGCACTGATTGATGGTGGTTCATCAGTAAACATTATGACGGATGTTACAATGAAGGATCTAGGCCTACAAGGTGTGCAACCAACCCAATGGCTCATCAGACTGGCGGATCAGAGTAGAATCAAGCCTTTGGGCATTCTTCCATATGTGAAGACTACAGTGGCTGGAAAAGATTATTGGCAGACCTATTTGGTGGTGAAGCCAAACTCTTATGGTACATCCTATCCTCTGTTACTGGGCAGACCATGGCTTTTTGAAGCCAGAGCAAGGACGGATTGGTTTAAAGGAACTTTGACCTTGGGCAGAGGACCCAACAAAGTGGTGCTGAAACTGTATGGTTCTCAAAAAGGACATGGATCCACCTCCTTGGAATTATCTTCTGATTCTCCTAATGAGGTTATGGATGGAACATTAGCATACGAAGATGCTGTCAAACAGATCCTTCCCAAGAAAACAGTGGCACATTCCTTAACAGTGGATACTGTAAGCCGACTTTCAAAAGATGCAAAGCCATTATCAATGGGTGAATACTTCCTGCCTGAATTAGGAATGCCTTCTGAAATCACTTCTGACAGTGAGATAGAAGCATGGATGTACTGCTCTCCCTGTTACATGGTCACAGCAGAAGCAGAACCAGAGACAGAGGCAGGAGAGGAAACAGAGAATCTATTCTTCTGTTACAGAGCTCCTACAGAGACAGAAGCAGAAGCAGAGACAGAAGCAGACGCAGAGACAGAGACAGAGACAGAAGAGGATGGATATGATATGGACGAAGAAGATTATGAAAGTGAAACAGAAGAGTCTATCCCACCTGAAGAGGATACATTTGAGGAAGAAGTTCCAGAAGTATCAGAAGCCGACGAGCTCATGCTATGGGACAGAATGGCGATGGTACCATTTGGTCAGGTAAATGGATCTTCTCATATGCAAAACCTTTATAAGAAATGGATTAAGAAGAGCAAGCCGTCTTTCAGCAGTGGCTCCTGCCGTCCTAACCCATCTTTGCCAAAGAAAGATGATGATGATGCACCGTGCCAACAAGCACCAATCCAACTAACCCAACAAGCACCAGAGGGTCCCTGTTATGTGACGTTTCTGGATGTGTCATCTTCAGAAGATGAGTCTTCAAGCCATGAGGTAATTAATTTTGAAACCAAACCCGAAACAGCTCTAATTCCATTCCAACGTCTTAAGGAGCAACCTAAGTCTACACCAAAAGAAGAAGTGGGTTCTAGTGGGACATCAGAAGAGGACATCACTCCCTTGAAGGAGTTGGATCTGTATCCAGAAGCAGTCCGTGGGACCTTCATTCGTGAAGTAGAAGGTGAAAGGCAGTTAACCTTTGTGGATGCAGAAGGCACTGAACGCCACTTGAAGGTGGGTAGCAGTCTCCCAGAAGAGGAGTTGTTAACCTTGTACAACTTGTTGAAAGAGAATTTGGATGTGTTTGCATGGTCTTACAAAGACCTGAAGGGGATTGATCCCACAATATGCCAACATCATATTGACTTGGAGCCTGATGCCAAGCCAGTACGGCAACGACAGAGGCGAATGAACCCGAATTATTCCACATTGGTGAAAGCGGAGCTACTGAAGCTTCTGGAAGCCGAGTTCATTTATCCAGTGGCAAATAGTGAATGGGTTTCACCCATCGTGGTTGTACCCAAGAAGAATGGCAAATTGCGAATATGTGTGGATTTCTGAAAGCTTAATTCCAAGACAAAGAAGGATCACTTTCCTATCCCTTTCACAGACCAACTGTTGGACACAGTGGCAGGACATGAGCTTTATTCCCTTCTGGATGGATTCAGTGGATACAACCAAGTCCAAATCGCAGAAGAAGACCAGTCCAAAACAACCTTCACCACAGAATGGGGGACCTACGCTTACCGAGTGATGCCATTTGGGCTCTGCAATGCCCCTGCTACTTTCCAACGAGTTATGATGGCTGCATTTCAAAATCATCTACACGACTTTATTGAGGTATATTTGGATGACTTCTGTGTCTATAGTTTGATCAGTGAACACTGGGACCACCTGGAACAATGCTTTGACCGATGCCGGGAGTATGGGATTTCCCTCAACCCCGACAAATGCATCTTTGGGGTCTCTTCTGGAGTTCTGTTGGGCCACATTGTCTCTACACAAGGGATATCAACAGACCCTGCAAAGATCGAAAAGATCGCAGCTCTGGCAGCACCCACCAACCTCAAACAGTTGAGGGGATTCCTAGGCCATGTGGGTTACTACAGAAGGTTCATAGCCCATTTTGCGACAAAGGCAACCTCCTTGCATAAGCTCCTGAGGAAAGATGCAGAGTTTATTTGGACGAAAGAATGTGACAAAGCCTTCCACACTCTGAAGCAGTGTCTGATAGAGGCACCCATCCTGCAACCTCCTGATTGGACGAAAGAGTTCCATGTACACACTGATGCATCAATTGAAGGCTTAGGTGCTGTCCTCTGCCAAAAGGGCTCCTCGAAGTTGGATCAACCGATCTATTATGCAAGCCGAAAAGTCACTGATAGGGAACGGAACTATACAGTGACAGAGCTGGAGTGCTTGGCAATGGTGTTTGCCCTGGAGAAGTTTCGCCACTACCTCCTATCCACCCACTTTAAATTTTATGTGGATCATGAGGCCCTATCCTTCTTAATGAACAAAGCAGATGTGAAAGGACGAATGATGAGATGGCTCCTTCTATTCCAGGAGTTCGACTTTGAGGTGATTACTAAGCCTGGTCGTTCCCATGTTCTGGCTGATCATCTGTCGCGTATCCCACAAACTGCAGACGAGGAGCAGGATGATCCAGACCTCCCTGATGCTTCCCTATTCTTGGTAGAAACTGTAACTCCCTGGTATGCAGACATTGCCAATCTGCTGGCAACCCAACAGTACCCTCCTGGTATCTCTAGTCGGGAAAGGAAGAAGCTCATGTTAGAATCAGCCCCATACACCCTGCTAGGCGGTGCACTGTACAAGAAAGGCAAAGATGAAGTACTCAGAAGATGTGTTGCAGGAGATGAGATTGGGATTGTTTTGAAGGCTTGCCACGACGAGCCATGTGGAGGTCACTTTGCAGGAGAAGCTACAGCTAGGAAGGCTCTGCTAGCAGGATATTGGTGGCCTACCATTCATAAGGATTCCTATGATTACTGTAAAAGATGTGATGCACCCACCCATTTTTTCATTGTAATGTGGCTCAAAGTAGTACTCTACACCCCACTCCTTAGCCCATCTATCAATCCCCTCCAGTTGTCTTTTGTTTTTCAGGGTAAATACTTTCAAGGTAGGGATGGATTGTAACAAGCGGGATACATGGGAACTAGGGGGTGGACACCCAGTCACACTGACCAGGGTATATAAGGTATGAAATCTTAACCATTTCTGCCTTCTTATCATCAGATGTAGGGCTGTCCTCTGCATAGAGTTTCACATATGGAGGCAATGGTAGGCCAATTGCTTTCTCCCCTCCATATTGAAACGCTATAAAATCTTGGATACATACTCCTACTGTAACAAATAAAGAAGACCTAGACCTTTTGATTTGTCCCTAAGTATACACGTGCCAAGAATGTGATTTGTCTCACCAAGATCCTTCATGTCAAAATTGTTGTGTAGGTTCGGCTTCAAGTTTGAGAGTGAGTTATGAGGTTTTGTAACCTTCTGTAACCTTCTGTAGGTCTTCTGTAGAGCTTCTGCTTCTGTTCTGTTTCTGTTCTGTTCTCAACTGTAACTGTTCTGGTACTGTTATGTAGACTGTTCTGTAAGTGTTCTGTGGAATGTATGTGTGATTTTTGGGAAAGTTTTCTAGCCTTGGAAAGAGGTGAATACAAGTGCAAAAGAGCTGAAGGAAGTGGAAGAAGTAGCTGTTGAAGACTCAAGAGAAGACTAGAGTGAAGTGACAGTAGTGAGCCGTGAAGAGACACTGTAGTGGCTCTGGTGACCCTTCATATCAGACATACCTCTTGGGAGGGGTATCCACGACCTAAGAGTGATTATTGAGTGTAATTTTGAGAGATTGTAGTGAGGATATGATGTATTATTGATGGAGTGTGTGAGAGAGAGTCAGAGATAGCCAATTCTATTGAAACAGAGTGATTGTATATGAGAGATTGAGAGAGAAGACTATGAAGATATTGAAGATGAATACTATGTGATGTATTTTCTGTTCAAAGATGGTGTACTTCTTTGCTTTCTTTGTTCTATTGATGGATTTTATGAAGATGTTGAAGAATATGGTTGATTCTATTAAAAACCGTGGGAGATCTACATGATGCTGTATGAAGATTTGTTGTGCCTGGTGTTCTTTTCTTCATTATGATCATATGAAACATGATAAACAAGCTTGTTGATGTTACAAGATAGATTTTCTTGCAAGAGAATTCCCTTTTCCTTGGTGTTCCTCTCGGGGCTCCACTGTCCCAAAATAGAATGATCATGAGTGCCATGCATTGAACCCCTAAAATGAGATGGAAATCTTCCAATAGGTGGTTGAGAACCACCATGCAATCTTCCCATTGGTAAAGGGCCTCTAGGAAGTTTAGTATTTAGCCCAAAAGCTTGGGAGCTGACTCCATTCAATCTTCCCAAATAGAAGTCTACTTCATATTGGCTATTTGGGATACCTCTTCGTCTAATAATCCCATGACCTTGACCATTTTGGTTAGGTAGTTGAAGTGGGACTGTGAAGGCTCACTTTTTGGATAAGCTTTCTCATTTGCTTCTTTAGATCCCATTTGCATCCATTGGGAGAATTGAGCCATTATTTGAGCATTGGATTTTACCAACTTGTCAATAGAAGCCTTTGTTTGAGTCGTTGAATCCACTAGTTTCTCAATAGAAGACTTTATTTGATTAATGGATAAAACCATCTGTGTTGTTGATGCCTTTGTTCATGTGCACACAAGGTATTATTAAGTGCAATGATTTCTCCATGTTGAGGCTCTTTAGGGATCTCTTGGGGTACACTCTCCAACATAGAATCTTGGATTTGTTGAGCATAATCATCATGGACCTTATTTTTACCTTTATGCCCTGCCAAAATATTGCAGTCCTACAGTACCCCCTGTCAGAAAAATAGCTATAAATTGGGCTAGGAAACTACGATTCCAAAATTTTAAGTTCAAATTGAAGTTAATAATGCCCTCTTCAAGATGAGCTATAGCACGCCATAACAAGTTTAGAATAGAAAATTCTGTAACTCAATTTGTGAGTTTGAACTATCCAGGCTTGCACCTTGTTTTAACTAGTGAATACCCTGTTTTCACTCTGTAAGGTAAAATAGTAACCCCAAATGGCTACCAAACCCTGTAGAAGGCTAAGTAGGATGTGTGGGTACCTTGTAGTACCTGCACTTGTACTTCAGTAATGAAGTTTGTACTTGTAAGGATCTGTAAATGCCCTACAGTGTCCTATAAAGTCCCTGTTTTACCCTGTTTTGCTCCTGAAGATACTTGAGCTTTTGGAAAATCTCGAATCTTCAATTCTCCACTCATTGTACATGTGTGAGGGATAAAATGGTAATATAGGATCCCTACAGGGGCTTTGAATCATCGAGAGGTGGGCAAAGTTTCCCTTAGGTTGGTTGGTTGCACCCCTTCGAGATCTTTGATAGTGAGGGAGGGGTCACCTCTCTTTTGTCCCACTATCTCCCCCAGCATCCACCTTTTTCCTCGATGGTTATATCAACATGGAAGTTCCATTCTAATCAACCAGTATGAAATGCATTTTTGAAATATTCATTCAGCCCCTTTCATGAGATGCGATTGGATGAAATCTGGAAAAATTGGATAAGGAGAGGGTCTTACCAATGCAATTCAATGACTCATTGATTGCTACTACTTACTCTTTTACAATATTTTAGCTTGGGAAAAAGAATTCAACCAAACAAATCAAGGTTATGCATCAAACTAGGTAAATGATATCTATGATGAGATATGATTGAATGAATGCTGAAATTCAATGAAATGGGTTGATATTAATAGGAATAATACTAATCTATGATCTATTGATCAATTCAAAGAATTAATTGATCAATAATCTCTCATCAACAAGTGAAAAAGCATTAGCAAGTGGATTATTGAGAGATTTTAGAGATTAAGAAAGAGAAATACCTTGATTAAGCTTGTAGTGAATGGTAAATGTCAGCTCCAATCCCATTAATAAAAGAATTCTCTAACCAAGATGATACATTGCCTTCCAACTGCAATGTCAAGTACCCATGTAACATTTGCTTCAAGAAACATGTGCATTACTGATCCAATTTGTCTGAGTCAAAAACCAAGTCAATAGATCATATTTTCATGATCTCCAGTCATGTTTCAAGTCATATATGATTCCCATAACCTACACCTACTTTGATGACAAGTTCCACAAGATTCTTGCCAATCTAACTTGAGATGCAATGGATAGGGATTGGAAAGCTTTACATGAAGTGTGTTGCTGAAAAGGGTGAATAATATGAAAGAGGAATGGAATTGGGGCAATACTCACAACAGTAACTCACTGCTCATTAAAATTCCAAGGTTAGGCAAGTGAGAATGAATCATTACAATGGATTTAGGTGATTAGAATTGAAAGGTAATACTCAATTGAAACAGGGGAAGCTCTAGGTATTAAAGATAGGCTTCAAGATCAGTGAAATAGGATTGAAACACACTATTCCTTCTCCATTTCATCATGATAGTAATGGCTCAGCAAAAGATAATCAATAAGAGACCAAAAATGATCAAGAAGTACCTTGAATGGTTGATGAAGAGGAGAAGAGTATTGGTGGATGCTTCAAACCTTTCACATAGACTTGTGGAATGTGTCTTCAACTTGCAAACGTCCAAGAATATTCAAATTTAGCTCTCCAATGATAATGTCCAACTACTTGATCAAGATTCTTGATGCCGAGTGCTCCTATGAACCATTGGATTCAAAAATTGATGAAGAAGGCTTCAATAGGGATGCCGCTTGAGTTGAGGATGTTGATTAGTCTTAAATGTGTGAAATAGTCTCCAAGAAGTCTTCAAAATTTGTAAAAGAGTTCAATATTTGCTCTTCTTCAAATGGCAATGGCTGCCCCTTCCATAATTCCTTCAAGAATCCACTCTATTCCTCCAACGTGATGAAGATTCCATGCAATGTTGGTTCTATCCTTTGTGTAGAGGCTTCAGGGAGTGATAATGATCATAAGCCTCATGATCTTGATGAGAAATTTGCAAAATTTTGCTTGCAGTTCATAAAAATCCATGATAGGGTTTGTTGGAGATAGAAGAAAGCTCCATCCATGAAATTTCTTGAAGAAGATGAAGTAGGAGTTCTATGACCTTACTTGTGGCCTCCAATGGTTGCCTAAGAGCTCAATGAGCTCTTCAAATCCTCATTATACTTTGGCATGAACTATAGGTGTAGATCATGCCAGTTTATAATGAAGTCCTATACGATCAAATGGTGGCCTATGAGTGATAAGAGTACTCTATAGAAAGCTTGGAGCATGAAGACTTAAGATCTCAAGTCCATTTTGACAATAGAACTCATGGGAGAGAGAGAGAATGGCGGTTTTGGCTATGGAGGTTGAAGGAAGCTTGGGCAGGAGAGAGAAAGAATGTTTTACAAAAGCAAACCCTACCTCCCAAAAGTAACATCAACCAAACTCATTCCCAAACCACAATTACCTGCATTTATCACATCTCCCTTCATTTTTGGACCAAAATGGGTCACGAGCTGTTAAATTTGGTAGGAACCTGCCATTGTCCCTTGGATACTGTCATGATTTACCATCTTTAGAATGATTTGATGCAGTCAGCATAGTTCTAACCATGGTTTTCCATGTGCTAGTTACCTCAGCTAACTAGGCACAAACAAACATGGTTCCAAACCAAAGCCAAACATGTTGTAACCAAAATTTTCATGACTGTGACCTCCTCAGTAAGATCTAAATCATGAAAATGATATTGCACAAGGATCACAGACACATGCTCTGATACCAGTTGTTAGAGAGTGGATTGGAGAGAGAGAGAGAAGGAGAAGAGAGACGACTGCAGAAGAGAGAGTGTAGAAGAGAGAGAAATAGAGTGACGAGGAGAGAGACAAACTAGAATAGGAGAGAGAAAGAAAAAAAAGAGAAAGAAACCATTGAAGCTATGAGGAAGTAGAGAGAAAAAGGACAATAACTGTATTAATGTATCAAAAGATAGGAAAATTTACATGTCCTCTCCCTTTTATACCAATGTCAGTGTGACATGGTATAACATCAATATTATTTGCATACTAAATCCTTTTCTTCACAGCTTTTTACACACCCTCTCTCTCTCTTTCCCTCTTTATCACTCACTCACTCACTCACTCTCTCTCTCTCCCCCTCTCTCTCTATCACCCCCTCTATCTCTCTTTCTCACTGCCCGTGCAACAGCAGGTTGAGACTGTCCTCCCTTTTTCTTATGATGGGGGGGCTATAATAATGAAGGGGTTTATTATTGGGGAGAAAAGCGATAGTGGGGGAGGGGGGAGGGGAGAACCTCATCGTCTCCATCGTCATCTGTCTCTTCGTCGTCTCCTTCTTTCTTGTCATCATCGCCTCTTTCCTCCCCTTGCGATCATCGTCATCCTCATCCATGTCGACTTTGCCTTTTCCACGCCATCACATTCTTCCTCCCCTCCATGTGATCCGCTAACGGGCACCGCCTTCTTGTTCCTTCCCTTCCCCCCTTGCCAGTTGTCATTGGCAACGATAGGGGGGAATAATAATTTGATTAATTTTAAAAGGGGGGTTTCCTATGACCCGTGGAACGTTACATTATTGAAAATATGTTCTTAAAAATTGTCCAAGCTACATGTGAAGTTTCTACATTTTTGATAAGCCTTAGCATAGTATTATCAATGATAGTCGATAGACAATCTATCACCTTTTTGTCATTTGCATTCCATTTTTTCCACGCCTTTAATTTATCTATAGTCACAGGTTACTCATCTTTGACTCCCTTTCTTCACCTGAAATAAATTTGTAAAGGCCTTTTTCAATAAGGAAGTTTTTCACACGAAACTTTCATGATGGATAGTTGTTCTTTCCGAGCTTCTCAATGATTATCACAAAAATGATAAAAAACAGCAAGCAAGTCTTCTATGACCTTTCACAACAAGTGTACATAGCAATACATCAAGCAATCTTTTTCACTGAGACTAATTAACAAGACATGTAATCTGTAATTTTTTATAAATAAAGATTTTTTTCTTTTTGAATAATATCTAAAAAATTGCAGATTTGAAATTTGTAACCTATGCACCCACTTTTGATCAACACAATCGAAATTGCAATATTCCTTAAAACTACTATCCACAATCTTGTGAGTTTAAAATGGGGCTTGAAACTGCCTCAAATGGCCGGAAAAATGCCAATAAGCCTCAAAGGGACAATTTGTAGAATTTACAATACTTTACTCACACACCAAATCTCAAAGAAATATGATATTTTTTCTTTGTCCTACTTTTGGTACCTCTATAGGCACTATCCACCAAGAGAAAGAGTGGAATAATGGGAGAGCTTCCTACCCATTGCTTGCTTACTAGAGTCCTTGCTTCTTCTCCTTCACTTCGGCCTTCAAAACTAGAATTTTTCAGTGGTGCTGCTCTGGTACCATGTTAAGAATCATGTGATGGGAGGACTTGCTTGAGTTGCTATGCCAAACATACACCATACACACAAGAGGAAGCTCACTCAAGAACATAAGAAGAGAGATGGAGGGCAAAACGTTTTTCGTTGATTTCTTCTTCTTCTTCCACTCACAATACAATGTATATAAAGTATAGATAAAATATAACATAAAAGAAAGTGGCCTACTAAGTCAAACAATGTATAACTAACTATACTAATCAATTGGTGCTATAACTATGCCAACTGTAGGTTGGTATAATGATCTAAATATAATAAGTGATAAGTGAATGGCCATGTAAGGACCATAATGACCATTGACATGCTAAGTATAGACATATGGACTCATCTAGCCAAGTGGTCCATCATCAAGTCCACACGTGTTGAGCTTGCCATCTCAATGTATCTGACATTCAAAGTGTTTACAACGTGCCAAGAAACCATTAAAAATTATCATGATGTGATTTCCATACATAAAATTCATATATAACAACTCATATGACAAGTGGCATAGTTGAATGAAATTATAATTCAATAAAATGATGTGATTATAATTCAACAAAGCTTTATAATTCAAAAAGAGAAACCCAGGGAGCTTTATTGTTCAATTAGAGTGCCATGTGTTGTGGTTCACTATATTTGAGATTCCTAAGGAAACATTTGAGATGTGTTAGCTATACTTTATGCACAGAAGCATTCCAAAAATCATCCATAATCTCAAGAACATGGCAACATGCTCTCAGTTGAAGGGTACTTGGTGGAATGGTATCCCGTAGGAGACATGAAAACTTTAAAATGTATATATAATATCTCCAATGGTGCAAATATAGAGCATCCATACCTATATTGCTTGATGAAGAGGGTGGAAAGAAAGGAAAAGAAGAAGAACTAGTGTTGCACTGACATGTGATAAAGAAGATCCCAGTTGGAGGCCTATCTTTGATATTACATTGGATCGTGTCCATATTTTTTCATTGCATGCTTTTGTTAGAATCATGGAGAAAATTATATAAGAGTATATATACTTTGCTAACAAGATGCAACAAAAAAAGGAAGCCATTGCAATGTGTAGGAATGTGGGGTGAGTGCTTAATAGAAATTGGGTTACACAAGCAGCAATTAATGATTGAAAAAGATGAGAAGAGATTAGGAAAAAATGGAAACTTTCGAAAAAATCCTTGCTTTGGAGAGCAAAGGCTAGGAATTTTATTTCAGCACCCATCTGTGAGGAAGGAAGAGTTATATTTTGTAGATTGCAAGATTATGATGGGTGGGAAAACTTATATACAATGGTTCCTAATCAAAGTAATGGAGGTAAAACATTGTTAGACAAAGCTAAGGTTTGGATTAGTCTCAATAAATTGACTCCCTTTCTTCGAAAGATAGTGTTTGATAACGGAGATAAGTAAGAGTTTATAAATGCTATGCATAACTTCTACAAAAACATAGTGGAAGCATGGCACAAAATTTTCATCACACATTACATGATGGATACTGAGTTAATATTTTAAAAGTATATGAATTATATAAATTATTGAGCATACTTTCACTCATGTGTGATATGTGTCTTTATAGCATATCCTTGTGATGCATGCACTATACTTTGTAGAAAAGGGAAGCATTGGAATTTGATCTACACAAGGAATGGAAATTTACATTGGATAACATGCAACATACTAAAGAAAAACCAATCGTGGTAGAGGGGTGAATGGTAGAAATCCAATGATCTAATTGTTGCTATCTTGGTGGTTTAGAATCATAACAGTGGATAAAGCTCAACTCTCACAAAAAAGGACAAATGAAAGTATTGATAAATCAGATACACTACTTTGTGTCACTAAAAGAGTGTGTTATGATGCCTCAAGTGCCAAAGAAAACCATGCCAAGTGGTTTATAAAAAGGCTTAAGATGGTATTAAAGGGGTTTGGAATTAGCTAAGATAGTAATATGAAGAATGTATTTAGTGTAAATGCAATTCATTATTTAAGAGAGAAAGAGAGAGTGCATCAATGTGAACGAGTCTTAAAGTTTAAGTACTATATAAGAGGGTTTTACTTTTTATCTTATTTGTTGAGGTTTCAAATCTTTTGTTATGTAGGAAAGATGTCTAGGTCTAAGGTAGCCGTGAAGAAGCCTTACCATTCGAGCCTTAGATCACATTGAGCTTCATGGAGTATCTACTAGCTCAGATACAATCTTGGATAATGACACTTCATAGCCTCCCAACATATCGTCCCCTTCTCAACCTGACCCAGCTTCCTCAAGATACCCTAAGAGAGGTCCTACTTAGCATCCCCATAAGAAACTCTCTCATCCATCCCACCATTCTCGAGCTTACATGGTATGCATCAATCAAGCCACTCATCATTTTGCCTTGATGAAGACCGTGGATATCCATCCCACCCTTCATATCCTCTTCTTCCATGGTGGCCTTGCCTAGAGCATGAGGTGGATCCTCCTTTGGTGCATCAACATGTGCTTCCCTCAATCACAAAGACCACCATAGAAGAAAAGGATATGAAGATTAGGGATGGTTGCCCTTTGAGAGATAAGGAGAATCCAACATGGGTATGAGCTTCTTATCCCAAAAAGTTTTTTTCAAAAGGTTTGAGAAATATTGCAGGATATACAATTGAAAGGGTTGGTTTTGGATATGAGTGGTTGATGGCCCATTGCCATGTAAGTAGACTACAACAGGACTACAACAGCCATGGAGGCCTTGCAAATAATCGCAGAAGGATTTCTCATTGACTTGTTTGATGATACATAACTGGTGGCCATTCATGAAAAGCATATCACAATCATAGATAAAGACATCAACTTTATTGTTTGCAGCAAGGGGACTCCTCCATAGGTTTTTTCAAGAGTGCATATATATATATATATATATATATATATATATATATATATATATATATATATATATATATATATATTCCTAATGCGATACATACTCAGTTCAATGAGTTTAAAGTTGTTTTGCTTTCTTTCTTGAAATGCATGATGCTTATTTTTTGTTGAATGTATGCATGCATCAAAAGTAGTAATAGGTATGGATACAAGTTATATTGCTGCCTACGTATGATGTGAGTATATGTACTACATATTGACATAATTAAATAGGATTATGTCAACATACGTGAATGAGTCATTAATGTACCATATATTATCATCACACTTACACAAACCACACATTTATTCAATGAATATTTATTTATGGAGACAAAGGAAAATGTCTCATATTCATAAAAAAAAATACATGTGATGTTTGATAATGATGGCAAATACAAAGAGTCGATAGCCAACAAGAACTCTCATTTGCTCCTTTTCTTTTTCATAGGTGGAGAGGAGGGGCCAACTTCAAATGAAAATAGAAGTTCCTTCTTTTCTTAAAAAATGATACACTTTCCCTTTAGCTCTTCCTTTAGGAGAAGTGGATCTGACACTTGTGCAAGCTTACATAATATAGCAAGTACATACATTGCTCCATCGTACACTTGGTCAAATATGTAGAGAATCTTTGATTGCTTCACTACCACCACCTTCTCCAAGCTAGATGTCAGAGGTATCACTTGGTTGCAACAAGATTGCTTATGTACTCCTTTAGAGCTGAATCCTTCTATTGATCAGTATGTCAAATCATCCTTGCCTCGATATAAAATCATCTATATACAGTATATCCTAAATGACATGATCATATCAAACAACATGATTAGTAACTAATTTAGAGTTATTGGAATGCAATAAAACTTGATTGTAGGGTACATCAGGTCCTTCGAGTCCATTGATAAAATCTTGGCAAAAAATGGTATATGCAACTTTCTTATTTGAAGTCTAACATTGGGGGACACGATGCACCCAATGGTCAAGTTTCATGGCATAAAAATGTATGATAGCTAGAAATCTCACCTTTTCTAGATCATCTTGTATCTTCGTTTCCTTGTGTGTCAACGAGGCATCTCTTTGGGTAGAGGGATCTACAAACTCCTTCAAATAAGAAGTTGGAGCCTTGGTTTGAACAGATCGTGCTATAGCACTTCAAACTCAATATCCAGTACAAGGTAATCTTATTCAATCAAGGAAATCTGTTCTTGTGCTACTATGATGGCACTCACTATATCTAAGCTTGTGCTATCAGATCTTCCAACCTTTGCCATTGTTGGATGCACATCCACATAATAATAATCGATGAGGTATTTTATCGAATCCTTGATAAGGATGAAGAATAACTCTTCTTCCTTCATTTCCAAGTATTGTAGCACATCCAATAGAAGCAAGTATTGCAAGCCATCTACTTCAATGGGTGTCAAGGAGGCAAGGTTGGGTTTGTCAACTTGTGGCTCTTCTAAAGAGGATGGCATTGTGAGAGCCAACCCTTGCTTCGCTGCCACCACCTGACATTCCTCTTGAACATTTATTGGCTCTTCTCCCCTATATGTGATAGCAACAAGCTATGGAGTTATATTTTCATTGCTCTCCTCCTTTATGAATGTATCCAATGTAAGGAGGGTAGTCACCAATGCACAATTACGCTCCATGAGCCCCAAAGATGTTGCACCTAGTGCATTTCCTATGTGAATAATGCATACTTTGTGTGAAGGATCCACATGGACCAAACATCTTTTCACCACTTTTTGGTGGTTCTTTCTTGCTTGAAATACCATGAGCTATTTCAAAGGCACCCAAGTTATGCTAGACTCCTTGATGGAGTATGTGTAGGTGACGATGATGGTCACAAAGTCCTCCAAGACCAGAAGGGGGAGATCCAACAATGAGAACATGCATTCAAGATTGAAATCCTTGAGAAGACCTCAAAGATCTAGTCACCATGGTTGGCAAATAGAGTCTCATGGATCCATGTGTCAAAGTGTACACTAGCATCCATCACAACAGCAAGGAGAAGGGATGTGGTCAATGTAGAGAAATCAAGAGAGAATGTGTGAAACAAAACAAGGAAATAAGAAGTAAAGTAGTTCCACCTTGAAAACCCTAAGTTCTAAACCATTAAAGGACCATTGCATACAATGTTTAGTTATGGCTTTACTTAACATATTTGTAAATTTCACATGCATATATAAAAGTGTTGATGTGGCAATTGCACATACTATTAGCTATGATCTGGAAGGAGCCTCCCCCCTCCCTACATCGCTATGTAGATGTATGCATATATATCAGATGCCAATAAAATGATGTTATATACGTTAAAAAAATTCATTGTAAATTGCAAGAATACACACGTATTTTATTAATTAATGGTTGCCTAGAATGCTTGTTACATAATACTATAATGAACTTTTCATAATATACATGCTTTTAAAACATCTCAAGCCCTCAAACATATACGTGAAAATTGAAATTGGTATGAACCAACTTACGTGTACATTCTTTGAGCTAGTGCTTGGCTTCATAGAGTTCAATATGGCCATTCTATGCTTCTAAGATTTGGTATGTGTATAGACTCAAGGGTTCCATATTCCTGACCCCTCTTGGGAAATATGTACTTGGAGTCATAGAAAAATACAAGGTTTTTTATGAGTTGCTTGGTTGTATGCCCCTCAAAGAGCAGTATACCGATTTTTAGGTTGTAACACTTAAAATAATTCATAAAACTCTCAACATTTTTCCACTCACAATAATTAGAAGGGTATACTTCTATAAATATAAGACAAACATAGATATCATGAAATGGCTCATTCTCGATGTGCTACAAAGACTTACTATTTGTAATGTTTTATTGAATGGTGACAATGGGTGCATATATATGTGCTCTTGAATGAATACATGTTATACCAATGCCTTTGTTATAAGGTAAGAATCAATCTTCCTTTTTTTGAGAGCTTTTGATACCAATGCTTTTGATATATCTACAATTACAAATGCTTTCACCTTGAAATCTCCCTTCATACTTGGATGAATATGTGCCCAAGATACACAATGATACATATCCATGATCCAATTCCCTTGTTCATATTTCATGTTATGTATTTCTATCAATAGAATACATGTTCTTCTCTCACGCATTATATCCTAGGAAATAGATGTAAAGAAGTATGTGTTAAGCCCTAAACAATAAGTATCTTAGGTCCAACCAATAATCACCAATATAATGTACAGATCAACATGGTATTAAGAGATGTTACACTTTTATAAACAAACACAAACATTGATATCTAAATGGATATAAGTATATACATTGGTTCATAGTAATGATTCAATTTCAAGGCATTACTTTAATCATACCATTTACATGAAATAGAATGGAAAGACTAGTATAAGAATAATCATAGAATTTCACAAAAAGAAATTGTATTATAATGAATAAGATTCTGATCATATTAAGTTATTCTATGACTCAACAAATTGTGTGTTTTATGGATGACATGATACAAGAGCTCATAGATTATAGCCAATCGGAATGGAGATCCAAATGGACATGTAGGATCAAGAAATCAAAGGATTTTTAAACCTCGAGTTCCAGATCCATATCATCCAATACAAAGGAATCACTCACCACAATAAAATAATTGATTAAGAATTTTGTACGTCACCTTAATTTTGCACAATATTTGCATGTCAAATAAACATAGCACTTTAATAACAACTAAAATAACTAATTATTCATGAGTTCTTGCAATATAAAAAAGAGAAATTTCCTTTAAGATAGAATACATGTACTACTTTGTTGATTGCAACAATAATAGATTTGAAACTTATGAGACTATTAAAACCTATTAAAATCACAGCCATGAGAAAATTGTGACTAGATTGTTTTTTTAATAATATCTTTTAATAAAAATATCTAGATAGTTATATGAATAAAAGAAACACAAAATTGTGTGAATTTACCCATAAATTGATTTGTTGAAGATATGATTGAATGTGTGTTGATCAAAACCTAGAGCTACAAAATCTTTGCTCTACCTTGGGTTAAGTGTTGTAACAATAATTGATCTGAAAGTTAGAATGAGCATCAAACCCTATTGTAAAGGTAGCATGAAAGGGAAAGTATAGAGAGGAAGAAAGAGAGTGTATGAGTGAATGGGAGAGAGAAAACAATAAGAATCTATCTAATCTTGCCCAAATTGATATTTGCAAAAAGAAAATAGTAAGATTTAGTATTTACATGAATGTATATTGAAAAACCAAGAGACAAGAGGAAAACACAAATATAGCAAAAGAGAGAGGGAGGGAGAAATAAGCATTTATATAAACTCACCCAAAATGATCTCTACAATAAAGACAACAACAAAGGCTAGAATCAAAATTATGCTGCATTAAAATGATAGCAACAAGGAAAATCTAGAGAGAGAGAGAGAAGCAAAGAGAGGTATTTGAGATATGACTATCTCATTAGATCCTTCAAAGGACATCAAGGCTCATAAGTATATGGAAAGGAGTAATGATCTCAAGTCTTGAAACTTGGCGATGAGCACAACTACTGTCAAGGTGCAAGAAAGAGTGCAAGGAACTTGGGATCTATAATGGCTCCCAAGAGAAGCATCTCAAATACAAAGCACTTGATCATGACTATGATGTCTATTCCATCCACATCGCAAACTTTCCACTCTCAAGTGTCCCTCCCCCATATTCCTTGCTTTTAGTTATAAAGCCAAGTTGAGATTATGATTGTTATATGGTCCAAGTTTGAATCATAGCTTTAATATCTAGACCACTTTGCTATTGCATGGAAATAAAGGTTGTTCATGGGGTTGAAATGCAATAATTGTGCATGGAATTGCCTTGTGAGGTAGCAACTCATTTTGTTAAGTAACACTCAATCTCATCATGTTGTAGAGAATCTTAATGACCTAGGAGAAAGGATAAAAACAAAGGTAGGTATCTCTTGATAGAATGACAAAAGGATTGTGGATAATAACTTTTTGAATCATTTAAAGGAAAGATTATGACAAAAAGAGAGAGAGATTGGAGGTGTTATATTGACTTGAAAAATATGAATAGTTAATGACCAACACATACGTTATATGCATCATTGCAAGTTGGCAAAGTTACTAGGTTATAATGTTGCTCTCTAATAAATAGTCTTAACCACTTAAACACAAATACCTTGTTGGACCATAATGGATCCGTAGTAACATTCTCTTTAAAGAACATATCATACTCAAAAACACGTCTAGAGTATATAAGAGCACATGGCCCTTTTGAAAAGAACTTAGGAACCAAGGTAAAGACCAAAAGTGTATATCAAATTTTTGAACTAAAATAATGTTATATAAGGATATTGTAAAGTGTAAGTGGATTATGACATTATTACTATTCAATAGAGTAAGGTTACTACTATGTAGTATCAACTAGATTTAGAGATGATACTCACCTTAGAAATGGATGCCCAAAGAGACCCAAGAACTTATATTCTTGTACTCAAGAATAATCACAAGGGGTATTATTCATACAAATTAAAGGATGTGATCATCTTATGGTTCACAAAAAGAAGTCTTATTTGTACTAATTTATAAAGGAGAATCTTAATCATGAAAAATTGGAAAGCAAAAATGAAGAAAAAGGGATTACCTGGGAAGTTATTATCATTTTGCACCATTGTTAAGTTAAGATAACTCTAAATGAGGCAAAAAGTGCTTGAAGCATTCAAAGAAAAGGGAGTGTGTCTTCTTTTGCAAAGCATCCAAAATATGTTATTTTGGGTTATTAAATTTGTCTTTCTAAGAATATTTGAAGTGATTATTGGATTGATGTTATGGAAAATGAATGTTTTCCTAGCTGGTGATGATAGGATGATTGCTTGATTGTGTATTTGCACAAAAGTTATTGTGCCTTCATGGGTAGATTTACAGTTATACACTAAATCTCTCCAAGGTTAATGGAATGAGCCATTTACCAATGGGTTATTTGATTGCGTCAGAGGTTAGGACCAACCCCACATGTGAGAGGTCTCTCTGTAATACGGGCTTTTGCCATAAATCCCTTGGGTTTGTCAATGACTAGCTTAACCCAAATGAGCCTATGATGGACTTCTTGGAAGGTTGTGATACTAGATAAGGTCGGATTGGTGGATCATGAGTCTGAGATTGGACATCAATCTTGGGGATTAAGGGAAGGAATGCCAGATTGGCATTGTACCTTGGGGAAGGTGTAGAATAAAAATACATTATTTTGCAAGTGCTTTCAAATGATTGTTTGACATTGCCTTTGTGTTTGTGACAATTAATTACATGAAGGAACTAGTATTTAATGGTTAAGTAAATAAAATATCTTTACATGTCAAACATAAATATGTTAGGATAATTAGATAACCAAAACACACTCTTGAGGAAAGCGGGAGGGTGAGATCCCCAAGGGGTTCATGTCCTATAGATGGGTGATCTTGGTGAGTTGAGAGTTTTCCTTCAAAAGGTGCTAGATTTAGGAAAGTGGTCGAATTTGTCTAGTGTAGACCTCGTTCAATGTTGTTTTAGGGGAATAGAGTTGGGACTATACCCTATAGGTAGAGTAGTCAATGTGTATCACTTCCCCTCATTTCTCACTCAATATGAACCAAGTGCAGCATTGGTTTGCTTCGGTTGAGTTGATTTGCGAATGCAGTGCCTCAAGTACCAATGCTAGTTAAGTTGTTAGGTGACCTTAATGCTGAAGTAGGAACCTGATTTGGGTCTATCCTTATAGGTTATGGATGGATCCTTCTATTGCCCAATTATGATAGAACCAATCTAATCTATATTATTCTATACTCAAATAAGTAAAAAACTCCCATCATGCCAATATGCACACTTTTGTGGCTTTATACACTTGAAGTTGAAAAGCATAAGATTGAAAGTGAGTAACATAAGGTTTATTGTCCAACTCGTACACATATACTTGTACATTGTTTGTGCTACATAAACTCACCCATGAGCACCTATAAGGAAAAGGAGGACATATAACATAGTCAAATTTCTCCATGTAAGTTGGAAGGGGCAACCACAAAAGACCAACTCTTTTAAACATGAATGTTGCAACCATTAGGATTATCCTCATGACATTGACTAGATATCTTTGCCACAACTTCAATACCCATTTGTGACAACTACTATTTGCTAGTGGTGAGATACCTAAATTGGTCATCCTCAATTCCATTTTAAGAATATGTTGCAATTGTACATCCAAAAATCTAAAATCTTGTGCATAACTATCATCATGATGCATCGTATATTGATATAGATGAGGAACATCTACATATTGTTTGAGTGCTTTTTTGTGCACAAGGTAGTTTATTTTTATGTATAAGGTGATGATGAGCATATGCCATAATAAGCCATTTAAGGTGATGAGTGTATGTCATAATAAGCTATATTCTTAGGTTGTATACCAATTTTCAAATAGATAGATTCATGTATTTTACTTTGGCATGTGGAATTTTATTTACTTCCTTTGATTTTTCCATATTTCCTTAAGAAAGTATTTGCTCATGCATTAGTACTTATTAATGCTTCAATTAAAGTCATAGTACTACAAATCATTAATGTGCCAATCACACACATGTACTGTTTCTGATGTTCTTGTGATGTGGGTAGTTTGCAATGGTGTAGGGGTTGGTGGTAGTCATGGTGGAGTCAAGCATATGGTGATGTATAGTAACCAAGGTAATCATAATAGTAGTTGCAATTGTAATAATAAGTACTTGTAGCAATGATCCTAGAACATCAACACATACCACACTTGGCAAAATGTCCTTGCATGATACATCATACATGAACAATATGCAAGGATATCAAGGTTAGAACTTTAATACTCCTTGTGAAAAAACAAGAGTGTTACAAGGGCCACCAAGTAAATCCTCATAGACCTATATGCTCATAATTAGTCTAAAACTAGATTAAAATATCAAGCTTGAGATATTTGCATGCTCAAACTTTCTTTTTGGATTCATTGCATGTTTCCAATGGATACACGATTAGTATGATTAACTTTTTTGATCCAATGTGTATATGATTTGTATGGGACAAGGTCATGCATCATAATATATATGGTTATTTGGTCTTAAGTAGTTTCATGATTACAAGCAATATACTTAGTTTCATGATTACAAGCAATATACTTCTTTTTCACATTAGTAATGTTCTTTTGCTTTTAGTCAACTGTGTTATGTGATTGCAAGTAGAATAATTTAATTCTAGTTTATCGAAACCTCATAAAGCATCCATGTAATGCTCAAAGATATGAATCCAACTTCAATGATGAGTATGAGATCAAGGTTCTATAAAGTTATGTATATTAAATAGTAACACTATTTTTTTATACTTTTTGTTGACTATTTATCTATAAAACTACATAAGTAATGTTTTGAGATCAACAAAGTTTTAGGGGACATTTATACTACTGAAATACCAACACTATTTATTTATGATCCTTGTTAACTACTTATCTGTAGCACTTTCCAAATAATGTTTCAATCAACAAAGCTTTAGGGGACATTTAGATTGCTATTTAACTTTGTGACTGTGTATGCATACATCAAAAAATAGTTATTTCTTATGTTTGAAAGAAGTTATGATTAGGGTTCCTCAAGTTCCTCGGTTAGTAAAATTTCTTTCATAGATGCCTCTTTGACAATGAACACAAGTTTTGCCAACTTTTGAGCCATTAAAAAACAATTAGATTAGGACCTAAAGTAAGATGCTCTTAACATAAGCATCCAATTTCACCTTGGTCTAAGGTGTAGATCAGATCAAGACATGTGATAGATGTTTTAATAGGCCATGATGCACAACATTGTACATTAAATATACTATCAATTTATATTCAAAATCTAATATACGCATCAAATTGTCACGCTTCCATTTACACCAAAGTATAAAGGGTCAATTAATCTACTTGGATAACATAAAGTAGAGCAAGGAATTGTTAATCAATATGATTGGATGTAGGCATTAACCTTTAATTTCATTCTCTCTCTCCCTCCCTCCCTCCCTCCCTCCCTCCCTCCCTCCCTCCCTCCCTCTCTCTCTCTCTCTCTCTCTCTCTCTCTCTCTCTCTCTCTCTCTCTCTCTCTCTCTCTCTCTCTCTCTCTCTCTCTCTCTCTCTCTCTCTCTCTCTCTCTCCCATCCCCAAAAATCCTAGGGTGGATTTCTCTTCAAGAATCAAGGTGTTGCTATAAAGGGTTCACATGTGTTTGAATAACAAATTAATAGTTTGCATCAGTGTTCTTTCACTTGATGCTTGTGTTCACACCATTATAGTATTAATTTACTAGACCTAGTTGTTTTGTCACTTGAAATTCAAGACCTAAGAACCCTCTTTACTAATGTCTTTGCCATCAATCAAAATGGGTAGATCTTATGCTAAAGATACTCCCTCATGCCTAGTACATTTTTATTATAGGTAGGGATCCTTTGAAAAATACTCCTTATAGGTTAATAATTTGTATTCTTTAGATTAAAGCATTAGGACTTATAAAATGTATTCTCCATGTATCTATGTAGTTTAAGTTAATCTCCTCACATTATCCTTAAAACATCTTGCTAGAATTTTAGGAGTGGCCCTTCTTTTTTACACGTCTTGTGTCTTAGAGTGTTAGGAAAAGACTTGAGGAAGAAAAGTCAAAAGTTTCCTTAAGTAGTAAATCCCATTTATCAATTCTAGGGAAAAAATCATTATATTTTTATATGAGATCTTAGTTACATAGATGTCAAGGGAATTTATATATCTAGACTTTGAACTATGAGGCTTTGATAAGAATTCCTCAATACTTGTCCTAGTAGAAGCATAACTAATGTGACATGAACCACTTACAAGATAATAGATGTATACTCATATTCTTTCACAGAGTTGGGCACACTCTTGGCTAAACTATCTCTCATCTCATTGGATCATATTCAAATCTCCAAGCCATATAGTTCTCTCCTCACACTCATTCTAAAGCAAGCAATAAAACTAAACAACTTGAGATGTACTAGACTCATGTACTTACCTTTGCCATGTTGTAGTCTAAATGCCTTCAAAGGTTTGAGGGTGGCCTCATCATCCATGTGGTGCTCATCAATCAGCTTACTCTATTCTGCATATAACCATCTCAACAAATGCACCCAAATACATATCTACACTTAACATAGAGTGTAGATCAAAATCGAACACATTACATGATTCATTATATTATTGTAGAAAAAAACAGAAAGAGCAAACTGGAAAGGAACAATGATGAAATAATCAATAGTGAAAGATACATGAATATTGTATTGAACATCTCAAAGAACTTGATACATTGCAAATATCAAATAGTTACAATGATGATAACCGAACAACACATAGATTCAAATAGGCACTTAAGATTGACACTTCAAATGACGTATGCCTTGTGACTTTTGGCCTTTAGTAAACCTAGTCTATTTCACACCCCACACATGGCATGCATGGAGGACTCAAATCCACAATACTAGCCTCTATTTTTTATGTTGTGTAAGTCATATTTGGTCGACATGATAGGTGCTACCATTGCTAGCACTCATTAGAGTGGAGGGAGTTGGACCATCGGTATGGGAGTGCATATGGATAGAGTTTTTTGAGTTGGACTTGAAGCTATTGAATTTGGAGTTGGAGGTGCTTGACAAGGCCACAAATAGACCAAATCTATAGCATTTGGGTGCACAAGGAGGGAGAGATGGAAATTAGAGATAATTATAATGGTTGTGTTGTAAAAAAAAAAAATCCTTATGTAAGATCCTAGCTATGACAGATTCTAATACACTGTATCCAACCAATTGATCAGGGTCAGTACTTGACTCTACAATTGATTTGCCTTATGTTCCATTTGCTAGGCTTGGAATTAGCTCGTATCTACTTCTTAGGCTTTGAACCACAACCACCTAGCTATGCCTAATTGGGAGAAAACTTGATGATAAATGGGGTCTCTATCTACTCTTCATGGTACTATGCTTTTTTGGTTGTTGCCACCCGTCTAACTCTTTTGTTATACTCCAATGAGTATCCTTTTCTTTTTGTAAATGCTAGAATTACATATGTTGGTTTATTTCTTGGGAGCCCAAGAGCTACCTTGAAGTGGGTAGATAGGTGAGCTTCCTCCTCCTTTTGAATATGCTTCAAAAGGGACTTCACTTCCATCTTTGCAACTTTACAGTAGTCAATGAACTCATTTTACAATATATTAACTCGCTCTATCAACTCAATATTCTACTAGTCTAGGGCTTGACAATGCTCTTTGAGAAGATCAAAGCTTGGGTGCATGGAAAGATAACCTAGCTTCATTGTGAAGAGATATTCTATTTGTAATTTGGTTGGCCTAGGATCTTCATCTGTATCCGTTTGGGATCTTCCCCTTCATATGCTTCATGGTTGCTGCCTTATCCTTATGTTTGATAGATAAGTCTTTTGATTGGTAGATTGGGGGTCAAATTTCCAATGTGGATGTTGGGGATGGTTTGCATAGTTTGAGTCAAAGTAGATCTAGAAGAACAAGCCTTGGATAGAGAAAGAGATATCCCATCCCCAATCATTGCAAGTGCCACTCGAGACATGATGGCTTGGCTAGACTAGTGCTTGGATTGAATTTTTGAAAGGGATACCTCATCCTCAATCATTGCAAGTGCCACTCGAGACATGCTGGATTGGCTAGGCCAATGCTTGGACTAAGTGTTTGCATCTAGGTATTGGTGATGCTAGTCAAAAGTGTCAAGATAGGATCATAGGTCTTGCATCACCACTCACAACCAATAAATCTACTCCACCAAATTGACTCAAACCTCTTGATCTAGAGACTCTTGGATGTCTTCTAGTTGTGGGCCAAATCTAGCACGAATTAATAACCTTCAGCTTCTTGATGCACCATAGTATGAGACTGGATTAAGGCCACATTGAATTGGGTGACAAGGAGTGTCAAGATTGTGGGAGAGAAGGAAGGAGTCTCACTTGTAGCTTTCTCACTTACACAATGGGGGAATACACACACAGGTGGAGGCTGAAACAATTTTCCTCTTCTTAGTTGTGTAAGCCAAAAGAACTCTAGTAAAGAGAAATAGAAGAACCCTATATATGGGTCTCAAATCAAACTCAACTAACTAAGGTGGCATACTAACTGAGCCACGAACTAAAGTAGATAAGGATAGCTGCCATCTAGCTATTATTCATGGGCGGTGTACCAACCGCATTTGTAGCTAACAAGTCGATGACATAAATGCACAACGGTCACCCTGGCATATGACGAGTGGAGCTCGATATCTCAACAAGGAGTTCCTCCTAAATTTCTAGGCAAAATCCAATTGGACTTTCTCCATATATCACATTTGTCTATGCATCTCCAATAGATGCTCCTTTGAGGCTGATAAATTTAAGCGTGAAGGGCCTCAATCTCCCATTGTGAGTAAGTCACCTCCCTTTGAAGATTCAGCAAGCTCCTTTTTCAAACTAGTGAGCTAAGCACTTAACTAAGATATAGATTCCCAAGCTCTAACTCAAAACCCTTAAACCACATATGTAAATACCCTATGGGCCACATCAAGGTTGAACCCACTAGGGTGTGATAAATGGGTCAGGACATGGTTTTAGAAAAACCAACATGATTGCCCCAATAGAGGCTCTTGATATTGCACCTTGAGCCTTTGATTAAGAAGGGGTTGGGTTTTGTTTACTTTAGGTGAAAAGTCTTTTTCTAGAGAGCTAGTCAAATTGACATTTCTACAAGAGTTGGCCTTTAGTTAGAGAACATGAATTTTGGAAACAATCTTCATCTAGTTTGTCCAAGTCCTCTAGCTAGAAGAGAAGGGACTCCTCTAGTAGCAATCTTTCTTCCACTACCAACCAAGCACATGCTTGGAATCAAGAATTCAAGAATCATGGCTTCCAATCTAAAGGCCAAGTCGAATAGAGGAAGCCTAATAGTAGTGACCTTGAATGAAGTCTGGTAGGCTCATAGTATGGATGGAAGCCTCATGGAACCTTCACATCAAATTCTCTTTCATGGGACTCCATCGATTTGGCAAGTATATGCACAAGGGTTTTTTTGGTGGATTCCACAAATCTAGTTTGCTTGTAGATAATAAGTTGAAGGCTTATTATGGATGATCAAAAAGAAATTTGTCAAGCAGTGGATCACCCTGCTTATATTGTGGGTACCTTGACCAATTTGATTGGACACCCATAGTAGGTATCCTCGAAGAAATATGCCAAAATTTCAGTGGCAATGTTACCTTTCAATAGCCAAGCTTCTACTCACTATGTAATAATCAATAGCCAAATGTACCTATTGGGACCTAAAATGGAAACAATAGTGGCTCACTCACAATGAAGTACTATCAGCCATCAAAACAGCAAGCCCCACAACCCTATGGCCATGAGCCACTAGTAATTACTAAACACACTCACATAAACACTATGATGCATTTATGTAATCCAATCATGATCACCTAATCTCAAACTCCAAGCAAGAGATCCCCCAAATATAATTTATGCATAACATTTTGTTACATACTTGAAAGGCACCCCTTAAGTGCACGTTGTTGCTTCTTAATATGGGCCTCCTATGTGTAATTAGGGTTGGTTCCTACCACCCTCATCTTAGTACATAATATGATAACATAGAGCTCTTCTCATCCTTGCACATAAACCCACAAAGTATCCCATTGTAGTAACTATTACTTGGGTGTCCTTAGACACACTCATTTTGTAAGAACACCAATGTAATGCATTATGAAAAATTTGATGCAAACATGTATGAAGTGTGCTCAAATAATGTTTAACTAATAAATGTCTTAGTGCAAAACCATTCCTTTCACTTTCGATGAATGCATTTACATAAATTACAGTGTTGCTTTACATAGTCAAGGTAGTGAGATCTCCTATCTTGTGCTAGCTTGAATGAAAAGAGATCACATGGACATCCTCGCCATACTTAAAAACTAGAAATAACAGGCTCTTAACATGTAAAGGTTCAATATTAAGCACAACGCCCTACCCTCATGCTACTAAACCACAAATTTTCATCATATTTTCAAATTTTCTTGGATTTTAGTTGTTTTATGAGTTTGTAATGTGTCTTAGGTTTAGAATGATTGTGCTCATATAGATTTAATTCTTTTTTTCTTTTTACCCCACAATTAGGTCTCATTCCAAGGAGGATAGGGCTTCAGCCTCCATAATCCTATCTTGAATCCATAAACCTACCAAGCCCTCATGAGGTAGCACACATCTTTTAACTTTATATTTTGTCATTCTTTTTATTGATGGAACATTTAGTTCATTCAACCTATAGCAGATTCTCTCAAAAACTAGCCCCTCACTACACTATGGGATTTTATTATGATAAGAACCTAACTAGGAACTCATACATAGGCTAGTTTTGCTACTAAAGGAAGTCTAACTCCCATTGCCCTTAGGGCTATCAAGAATGACACTCCATCTATAACTTACAAACACTTTTAGGAAAGGAAAAACAACAAATACATCCCTCCAAGGAGGACCACTCAAACTCAACTCTAAAGTCTGGCATCAAATCCATGTGTATCACAACATACAATCCTTGGGGGGTGCACCTATAAGAAATCATCTATATAACATGCATTCAAAGGATATTAATAAATACCCTTTCTTTACATGCTACAAGACCATAAAATGACCCCTTTTATTTTGTTAAACTTATAGATTTTTTCAAAATTGTAATTAAAAAAACCCATTGTAAATATAATCTTACATAAAATATCATTCTTTTGAACTCGTGTAGTATCTTACATGTTTCATAAGGTGCGGATAAAGAAACTTGGTTTCCAAAGAATCCACGTTGCAGCCAAAGACACCTCCTTAACTACAAAGACAAAATTATTTGCACAACAGAAATCAATAATAACACATAATTTAAAAGCATATGTACTCAAAAAAGAAACATAATGGGCCTCTTGGTCTAATGTGATATGGAAAGACAACAGACATGAGAAACCAAGTGCTAAAACTGACATCCATGGTTCTACGAACTCTTATAAAGCTCAACACTAAACCAACATGTGGATCACTCAAACCTATAAGCTAAATATAATCGATTATTTGCCAACCCCCTTGCATAGACAATGAGGGTTGTTCAAAGAATATAATCGATGTGATATGGAAAGACAACAGACATGAGAAACCAAGTGCTAAAACTAACATCCATGGTTCTAAGAACTCTTATAAAGCTCAACACTAAACCAACAAGTGGATCACTCAAACCTATAAGCTAAATATAATCGATTATTTGCCAATCCCCTTGCATAGACAATGAGGGTTGTTCAAAGAATATATCGATGAACAATCCCAGGTGTCCATGACAAGATAGGAAAGTGGCCAACATCCAATTGACTCATTATATACACTAATCATTAAAGAGCAAAATGAGATATGTTATCCAGTAGCCCCCAAAGTAGTCCAGGTTTGATCTCACTAAACAAAGACAAAAGATGCTTCAAAACATGGTTAAAGAAAATGTCTCCCACAAATGCAAAATTGGTGAGGGGATCCACAAAGTGCTTCCATGATTAAGGAATCAATTGATAGGCCTGAGTCACCTTTCATTAACAAACAATAGATGCCTCCATATTTAGTGTTACAAGATATATCACCGACATGGACCATGCAGCCAAAAAGACGAAGAGGAAGACCAAGGAAGCCCAAGTCAAAAAGTGAATGAAGAAGCTCATTCTGCCAATGCAGGAAAAGTGGAGGAGAAGACAAGTTCGGAAGAAACGTGGGATAGCACCAAATATTCTAGCAAGGCTCTCTCAAAGATGAAGGAGGTCCTCTCAAAGATGAAGGATGTCCTCTCAAAGATGGGAGGTCCTCTCAAGGATCAAGAATGCTCTCTCAAGGATGAAGGAGAGCCTCCGAGGGATCTCACAAGGAAAGTGTGGGGCACAATGTAATTCATTTTATAAGAGCACCATGCACCCTCCCGTGCAAGTTGTAAAGTCTAAACGGACATAGGTAAAGGGATAAGGCCACTAGAAGGGAATAGGGAAAGAGGACCTTGGAAAGATGCCCAATCATGTAAAAAAGGGGACGGGTGCCCTAGGCATCTAGGGCTTGTATATAAACTTGAAAAGTGAATGAGGAGCTCATTCATGGGTGTGTGGCAAAAGTGGTTTCTTCTTCTTCTCTTCTTCTCTTCTTCTCTCCTTCTTACTTGTGTGTGCTTGAGAGAGAGGGAGTGTGAGAGAGTGAGGGAGTGAGTGTGTGATGATGAGGGATCTTAGAGAAGAAGCTCTCTATCATCTCCTCTCTTGTTCTTGTTCTTGTTATTTTTATTCTTCTCTTCTCTTGTCTCACATGTGGCTATGGAGGATGGAGCTCGAAGGAGGAGGCTTGAGGTTGCTTGAGCTTGCATCTCGAATCATGGAGCTACCAGCTTGCTTGAGGGAGGAGGCTACTCATTCGGGCATCAAGGTAAGCTCATTACACCCCCGTATCAAAGGTGTGTCGGCTAGATGAGAGATAGCCACTTGTGCTTGCTTGAAATGCTTGAAGCAGTAAGCGGTCCGTGGCTCTTGGTGGTTGAGGTGAGCTCCCACTACATTTAGCAATCAAAAAGGCCTCGCTTTTTGATATATTATTAGTAAAATAATCACCTAAATCAACACAAAGCTTCATAATGACTCAACATCGAAGATCTTTTCTGACCACTCAAATGCTAGCATGCCTAGATGGCCCTCGAGAAGCTCCATTAAAGTATAGAGTGTAAATTTTAGTTTCATCAATATGCCATGCCATGTAGATCAGCTACTTATACTTATGATAATCTAGTAGGGATAGGGGATGACTTTTAGGATCAATACATCTTCCTCATTGAACTAAATAAGGATGCTAGTAATAATCCTATGACAATGGTGGCAATAGACCTTGATATCCTATATAAAAGTGCAATCTTAAAACACAGTAAGATTCTATACTCTTTGATCCACCACAAACCACATAGTTTATATCTAGCCTAGTGATAATCAAATAAATGAGGTTGCCCATAGTCTCTCTACGCATGTTATTATGAGGAGTATTGGGTGGTGTTGTTTAGGATAGGACTACTAAATCATGTCACTGAGGGATCCTCAATTGGCATGTTACACTCTACTTCAACAATATAAGCCAAATCTCAAGAAGGCCCAATAACACATGAAGCTCTATGCTTATGAAAAAAGGTGCTCCCTTGAGTTTTAAGAAGGTTAGATAGTTCTCATAAAGGCACCCAAGTACTAATACTCCACACTAGAGGATGGATCTAGCAACAAGTTGGCACACTAATATTATGGGCCTTACAAGATAATCAAGAGAGTGGGTGACTTGGCATATCATCTCCAAATCCCCCTTTCCACTAAGATTCATAATGTTTTTTAAGTGAGCTAGCTAAAACCTTTTATCGAGACTCCTAAAGACTATGTGGAGGAGCAATCATCCATAGATAAAGAGGGTATCATCCAATACAATCTCGATGTATTCATTGGATAGAGATAAAAGAAATTGAGAACCTAATCAATTCAAGAATATTTGATTAAATGGCTCATTTTTTCCTAGTTTGGATTGTAGACTACTTGTAGATAGCATATTATTATAGAGCCGTTTTTACCTTGCATTAACAATAGTCACATGCAATTGTATGAGCTGAAATTACACTTCATGAGCTTCATATTGACATGTGGTACATCTCAATTGGACTTCCTATATAAAGTTATGACTAGGTTTCTCTAACAAGTCTATTCTAGATAGTGTATTGTTTGCTATTTATTAGACCATAATTGTCAAGATTTGGTGGCCAAAATCATACATTGTCAACTCATACATGTTGTATATATATCACATATACCTCTAGATGCCCCAATTTAGCATAAGATTGAGCTTTCCCATACATATATTACCCTTTTGTTGAACAAAATAGTACTGTGTAATCTCATTTTATGAGCCACACCAATAAGTCCTCTTTTTGTTTTTCATATTGTTCCAATAGTTAATGAATGCTAAAGTACAAAGGGATATCATCACCCTTTTCTGTGTACTCCCAAAACTTCATATGAGCCTTTATACTAATTAACACTTCCATTGAAATTTCTTACATTCACAGTATCTAAAATATATATTTTATTTTCAAGACTAGGCAAACCATTGATGAATTACTTAGTTAAGGTGGATTAGAGTTTATATGAGCAATAATCTTTAAAGCTATGTCTTTAGTTCTCTAATATACACTAGACAAACCTACCTTGATTGTTCTCTCTATGTATATGTGTGTGTGCATGCATGCACGCGTATATATATGTGTGTCTCATTAAGAACTTGTTTCTATCTCTCTCATTGATATATATACATATGTATGTGTGCATGTATTTGTGTGTGTATATTAGAAGTCTCAACAAGTGCACACACATATATACACACATATGATTAGTTCAAAGAAGTATAAATATATCTTATAACCTATGAATATTAATATTTCAACAACATGATGTCAACTTAGCAAAGACATGCACAATGAGAGACCAAGATGATAGTCTCTCTCTCTCTCTCTCTCTCTCTCTCTCTCTCTCTCTCTCTCTCTCTCTCTCTCATTAAGCATATTAATTGAGCATCGGATTTATACTTGTTTTCACCAAAAAATCAATATCCCTTGTTGCCACCATAATAAATAATCCAAAAATGTGCAAGATTTAATAATGTGTTTTTATTTTTTAACCAACGTTTAATAAGGTTACTAGAGCCACGTATAAAGAAAAATGTTTAGTGAGTATTTGGAATGGATGCAAGTGAACATATGTTTATACATCAACCCATGCTTACCAAAGAAAACTTACATCTCATATTTGGAAAGAGAAGAACTTTTCCAACGTTGCCCATAGTGTGACCATCAAAGCAAAGACTTTGCTAATTATTAGAGTAAATGCATTTTATTTTGTTGAGAAAATACAAACATATCTCGCTTTGGTTAGCTATGATTAAATTTATGATAATCTTTTACTGTTATTATCTGACAATTTGTGAAACAATCATTAGGGGAGTTTTGAGGTCTCGAAAATGCCCTGTAAGAGATCCTAGAGAGAGAAAACAATTTACGAAATAAAATCATTTTATAGATTTTTTAAAAGGTTTATATTTTGGTAAGTTAAAATATCAAAATTCGTTAATAAGTCATTGTCGTGATATTCTCGTGGTCACATCAAACCTAGAAATCTAGGTCACCATAAAGTTGGCAAGGTTGTCATAATGAAGATCTTACCTCTCCTCATTAAAGTGAAAAGTAATATTCAATTTGAATTTTGGTGGATACTCGATTGCCTCCATCGTTTCTCCATCGTTTCTCTCTTCTTTTTTTCTCCTCCTTATAAGTCTCTTCTTTGTTTTCGTTCTTGCTTCTAATCATATCCTTAGCTATGGATCAATCACCCAATGATCTCTGTAACTCCTCTATGGATCAATCATCTAATGATCTCTGTAGCTCTCATAAAAGACCTCTCTATCATCTTCATATTGAGTTGGAAAATGAGTATGAACCGATAAGAAAGAGAACAAAATCTATCACGGCTACAGAGTCTATGAAACATATACTGAGGTTTGAAGGAAAGAATAATATTGATCTTTGGTTAGATGGAAAGCTATATCCCAAAGATCTTGGCAGAAATAGCACTCCTCCTTTCTATAATAGCTCGTCATTAATGAGGTTTATTGGTGATGGCTACAATGGATTTTTAGGTTATACACTTAATCTTGTTGCAGAAAAGGATATCCTTGGACTAGAGAATCATCTTTTGATGAAACACAATATAGAGTTGTTGTAGAAGCTAGAGGATTGTCAACAAAAAATTCATTCATTGGAAAAGCGTATCAACAAAAGCAAACTTTATTAGGCCTTCGAAATCGACAAAGAGCTCTTAAAAATATTGAGAATCTCAAACGAGGAGGAGGAGGCTGTGATAAAAGAATCCAAGCAGCAAGGTATATTTTTTTTCACTTGAAAAATCTTAAATATGGCTTTATTTAAACTACTTGCATTGATTTGTGATGTTAATTTTGCTTAGATCTCTTCTACAACCAAATGCAAGTGAAAGAGAATCTTTAAAAGTAGCTCAGTTTTATTATCATCTTCTTCCTTCAGTGGTTTCAAAGGATATTTTGGAGAAGAAGAAATTTAAAAAGGTAAAGAAACAATGCTTGGAGTCATTTGTGAAGGATCATTCTTTGGATTCTGAGTTGGTACAGAAGACACTGGGTAGTATTGGTATCAGTCGAGATGCTTATATGCAACTTTTCCAACTTTTACAATCAAATATGAAGCAAGGACAGGTACACAATTGCATACTTCCGAAACCATTTGTGGTTAGGACTATCAGACAGAGAGTTAATAACAAAGTGATGGAGATTCTAGGTGAGCCTTTTCATATCAAGGCTAGCTTCAAGGGCAAGAAAAAGGAGGTTACATTCAATGAATTTAACAATATTTTCCTTGACTTGCCCACCCTACAATGCTTAATGATCAAATTTTATGACTTGTCAGTAAGCAGAGGCACAGGGAGTGGCTAGATTTGTGATTAAACTTGATGAAAGTGAGATTTTGAAATGTAAAAAATTGGAGAGAATCTCTATCACCTTGATGAATAGAGCACTTTTGTCAAGTCATTGCAATCACTCAACATCATTTAGTGTTCAATCTGAATATAACATCTGGTGGCTAGGAGCATTTGAGGTAGATACTGAGAATTTTGATATACTATATTGGGTTTTTCATCAAACATCAATACCTAATGTTATTCAAAGGCAACAAGCAGGAGAAGAGCTATTTGTTGAAGGATTAGGGAACTACAGGATTGAGTGGCACATAGCCGGTGACCTAAAGACACTCAAATGTATGTATAATGTATCAAAGGGAGCTAACTCGAGATCTCCTTGCTTATACTGCATGTCACCAGCTGTAGAGTTAAACTCAAGCAATTGGAATAGAGCTCCCTCTAGGCATAATAAAGATCCACAGTTTAAACCAGTCTTGGACATTCCTTTAGTGAATGCCCATATTTGTACACTTCATGCACTTTGCAGGATAATCGAAAAGCTTGTTCATCTCTATATAGGATTTGCATGGAAGTTGAAGCCATTATCAACTAGAACAGATGCTATAACAAAGGTTGAAAAAGTTCTCTCTGCAATTGGTTTGCATGGTGGCAATGTTGTTATTGAACCAGATCTTCAAAAGTCTAAGGATGGTAATTGTGTCCCAAAAAAACCATCTATTGGTGGAGTGAAGGCTAGAAGGTTTCTAGGCTTTCATGGGAGACTTGGCAAGATAAACTCAAGAAATGGTGGCTCAACTATTAAATTTAATCAGTGGAAATCCCTACATAATGCAGTTAAGGATCACACTGATAATGGACAAGCTAGAAATAGAAAAGCTAAAGTTTGGGAAACACTAGACAAAGTGTTTTTTTATTGCGATAAGACTGAATGGAATGACGATGATCTCAAAGACTTTAAAAACCAATTGAACCTTTTCAAAAAGGCGATGACAGAAGCTTGGGGTGATCAACACTTTACTCACTATATGGTAAGAAGTTTGTATATGTTTGTTTCTTCATTGTCGAACTCATATAATGTTTTTTAATAACTTTCCTTATTTGTTGACTATGCAGCATATTCTATACAACCATGCTCCATACTTTATTAAACAATATGGATCTCTATCTATCTGGTCAACCCAAGGTATGGAAAAATCACATTATCAAGCAAGAACAAAATATTTCAGACATACAAGACATGGAGGTGGAAGACACAAAGCCAACAGTTTATTAGAGGTCTTTCAATGGTTCTATCGACAAATTTGGCATAAATTCAAGCTTAAAGATACAACCACATCAAGTAATACATCATCTTTAGCAAGGACTATACAAATTGTTACCCAAAGAAGAAAAGATAGATATTTAAATTCTTGCGCAAAGCAAAGATTTACAGAATGGTTACAAACCAAACAAAGAGTTGGGAAAAGATGGGTTTCAAGAAACCCTTAATCTTTGGCATCTTCTAGTCTGATTGTGTTGCAAAAGAGTCCTTAGTTTCAAGCACCTCAACAGGGCCTTCAGAGGAGTCCTTGGTTTCAGGTAGCTCGACAGGGCCTCTAGAGGAATCTTTTGTTTCATCCCACTCAATAAGACCTCTGTATTTCAAAAACTCTTGTTTCCGATAGCCTGGAAGAAGCTTCAAATTCTTACTATCTCCTACATAAGAGAGCAAATAGGAGCCAAGAACTCCAAAATATCCAGCTCTAGATCCACTGTATCCAGGCATAAAGCAAGAAACTTTTATGGCTTCTTCCTTCTCCGCCGAAATGATCTTGTCCAAACCTCTGCTGAAAACTTGAGATCCAATTACCTTTGAGATAGCTCTCAAAGCCATCATTGGTAGACTTGGAGAGCTTGACAATCTACTATGATATATTATAATTGTTTGATTGTTTAAGTTTCCAATATAATGGCCAAGGCTTTGATTTTTTCCAAGCTTCATTGGCCTAGAGCCCTTGGCCCTTCCAAGAAAGTTGTCCAGATCTTCAATCTCAATCTATAGAACAAACCACAACAGTACAAGATATAAGATATTTATCTATAATGCATAATAAAGTCTAACATAAACTCAATGGGTAACTTCGAATTATATTTCATACCTTAGGATGTTCATCTTCTTCAAGAAGACTATCATCATAAAGATTTATTGAACTCTTGGGCTTCTCATCTGATGGAGACTTCAATCTCTCTTCATACCCTATATCATCAATATGAAGTTTCTTCTGGACTTGCAAGAACTCTTCTTCTGTAGGTAGCCCCCCCTTTTCGTATTCTATGATCTGATTAATACATGTATGTAAGGCTATAGAGCTATCTTGGAAATTCTCTCCCTCGACATCAAGACTTGCTAGTGGTTCTTGTTTATAACCTATAAAATTCATGTCATTTTTGCCCCAACCTGCAAGGATTGCTAAGCAATAATCTTCTCTAAGATCAAAAAGATGTTGAATATCATTTAGCAATACATATCTCTTCTTGTTGATAAGATAAGTGGGAAATGTTGGAACACAGGCAAGAGGACCTTCTTCATCAACCTGTGCACTTGGCTCAATCTCCTTTTCTTCCACCATTGTGATATTGTCACTCTTGAATAAACCTACATCAAAACCTTGGACAAGTTGATTCTCAACATCTTCTTGGAACATCTCCTCCTTCTCTTCAACCTCCTTATCCATACTTGCAATATCCTCTAGCTTTCTCTGTTGATCTATATCTGGAGAAGAATTTTCCATGTACTGAAGATACACAATAAATCCAACGTCCTTGTGGATCAGAAGGCATTGGTGTTGGTACCTGTGGAAAGGGCAACATGTTTCTTTCTTTCTGAATTCCTCATCAATGAGGTTGAACCTGCCGAGCAAAGTTGACCTGGATGTATTGGTGGCTCCCATGACATCACTATAATGAACAAATCCATTAACTTCCAAACCTTGCACATGTCTATCATAAAAACATCTGTACTCCTTAAGTTTATCATCAAGATCCTCCAATAACTCCTTCAAATCAAAAGGAACATTGAAAATTTCCCTGATATAGCAAAAATTGGAAGAATTTCCAGTGGTGTGTAAAAAATCAAAGAGCCTATCATCAGATGTCTCAATTATCTCCTCCTCATCCATTCCTTCCAGAGATAGCTTCCTCTTTGTCATCTTGACGAGAAAAATATTTATCCCTGAAAAAAAAGAAGCACAATAGAACCAATATCCAATAAAACAAGATGATATCATGGAAAGAGGCCCCAACATTGATTTTCCAAGACAATAAAATCAAAACAAGAGAATTTTTTTAGTTGACTGGTGAAACACGAAAATTCAAGTGTGTAAGGCAAATGCCTATGAAGAAATCGCGTTTCATCGGACACTAGCTTGAAGACAAAAATTATTCTAATATGTGGCGGTGAAACATAATACTAAGCAAAATATCATCAACAGAGACATTGTCTCGCGTTTCAATGGTCAAAAATTGCAAATGAAGAAAAAAAACATGAACAATAAATAAATTCTATGGAAACACACAAATTGATGATATAATCATTTTTGGAAAAGCTATGCTGCTTTTGAAAGATAGAAAGCACATAACATCTTTAATTGTTCAAGTGTTATAAAACATTCTTTCTATATTAATCAAATTTATTTTGTTAAAATGCTTGTAATAAAAAAATTTGTTACCTATCAAAGATTATTGAACTGCTCTCCACACAGGATGTAGGGACCTTGAAGGGAAGTCGAGACGAAATTTTGGCAGAGAAGAAGACAATGTCGGAGAAATGGGTTTGAAATGCTTTTATATCGACCGTTAAGCATGTGGTGATAGTTCCAACGAAAAAGTTTGTGTAATAATGGAAAAATACATGTACACGTATCTGACTTAACACAGCGTAATAAACTCCTCAGAAGACGTGCGCATTCTCTTTTTCCAAAAATACGTCACACGTGTGTTAAATAACCCTTTTCCAAGTAAATAAAAAATTCCGATAAGCGAGAGTACGTCACACGTGTGTTATTAACACTTTGCGAAGAACGTTGAGTCCATGCAAATTCACCGCCTTCACCTTTCATCGCATTTCATCGCTACTCCATCTTTGTTTTTGGTGTTCCTTCCAATCTCCAAGCATTTCCTTCCAATCTCCAACCATTTCACTGCTTCCCCAACAAAGCAAACCTTCAAGCATATTGTCATCTTTAGGCTGAGATTGTGAAGAACAAGCTAAAAACAAGGTATGATTTCTGCATCTTGCTTTTCAATAACAAGCTCTATTCAATGCATTGTTTTGATATTTTTCCTTAATCCTTTATGTTATTATTAGCTCTAGATCACTACAAAAGAATTTTTTCCACAGTGAAAGCATTCCTTAATATTGTGGATATTTAAGAAAATCTTCAAATTTCCTCCCTAATTCTGTGGATATTTTAAGTAATTTTAAAAGCTTTTCTTGGATCAAAGCTCTTTTTTCTTGGTTTTGTCAAATTTTATGCTATTCATGAGCTGTCCGGTGAAACGTGAAAATAAGGTACTTCAAGCAGGTTTCCTGGCTTAAATTCGCGTTTCACTGGACACAATGGACAACAAGTCCTGTGAAACGCGAAAAGAAGCAGCTGCAAGGAGGCGCCTTGCTTGACACTCGCGTTTCACTAGACAGCTCGAGAAAAATTCAGTTGATACGAGAAAACGCCATGCAGCATAGATAACTCTTGTATGGGACTCGCGTTTTGCTTTACATGCTGGAGAAGAAGTAACATATGTTTTTTGGCAGATGGCTAGGACTAAGGCAACAGCAAGAAAAGAGAAGATTGATCCTAGGGATTTAGCATCAAAGATTCATCAGTCTTCAAAGCCTCAGAAGCTCTCTAGAAAATCAAAGCCAAGGAGAAGGTTTTCTCAAAATGTCAGGTGTCTAAGGGAGATTAGGAAGGCAGTAAATGCTCTTGACAATGCAATTCCAAAGTTGTCTTTTCAGAGGCTTGCCAGGGAAATTTGTGACAAATATAGTTTGGATAGTTTCAGATGGACAAGAACAGCTCTTAATTGTATACAAGAAGCCACAGAGGATTTTCTAATTGAGTTTTTCCAAGATACCTACATTTGTGCTGCTCATGCTCATAGACTCACACTCATGGACAAGGACATGGTAATTCTTAGGAGGCTAAGATATAGATTTTCAAAGGTCCTTGAGCCAATTCCCCTCACTGATATGAAGACATTTAATATCCTTAATGTGCCCCTAGCCTAGAAGAAAGAAAGATGATTCTGGTGTCAGGGTTGAGGATGTCACCCATGAGAAGGATACAAGGCAACATGAAAAAGAGGAGAAGGCTAAAGAGGAACAAGCAGATAAATGGAGAGAGTATAGGAGGCAAAGGGTTGAAGAAAGGGAAATAGAGCAACTAGAGTCCTTTGAAAATGAGCTAGCCACCCTTCTTGAAGCAGCTAATCCAAAAGGATTCAGTGTGTTTTGTTTCTTACCTGGTGACTTAGGCAAAAGAACTGAGGTTATCTCCTTTGATGCTGCATGTGTTCAGATTCTTAAGGATAAAAGAAGAGAAGTAAATGACAGTCTTATTCTTGCTGGCCTAAGGTATGTCCATCCATAATTACTTATACTTTTTGATATTTTTTTAGCAATAAGATTTTTCTTGTTTATACTCACTATTTTTATGCCTTTTCTAGGTGTATAATGCATGAGTTTCCTTTGGATATACAACAAAAAATTGAGGTTTTTAATCCATCTATCTCATTCTTTATGAGGAATGAGCTTGATGCAAGTTTTATTGAGCACTGGCTCAATTTGATTGACTTCGATACTTTGGAGCTGCTTATAATTCCATATAATGAAAAGTAAGTGATTCAATATTCTATTAGATTTTTTGAGATTTTATCCTACTAATTTGTTGATATATGATTGCTTTTAGTTCTCATTGGAGCTTGATTGCAATAGACCTTGTGGATAAGCAATGCTTTTTAATCAACTCTATGAAAGGAAGCCATGGAAATGCTAAATTGTAAGTTATATTATCCAAGGGCTCCTTGATATTTCAATTCTTTTTTTTGTAAGTACTCTAAATTTCAACATATTTTATATACAGAGGTGCCAAAAGATTAATTGAAGAGCTAGAGAAAAGACCCCCTATGCCATTTGATTTGCTTGCAACAATGCAATATAGACAAGTTGCGGTAAGTTATTCATTAAAATAATTGAAACATGAGTTTATTCTATGAACTACCATTCGTCCTCTTTATAGTTTTACTTTGTGTTGGTGGTTGCAGTGTCCCCATCAGGATGATAGCCATTCTTATGGCTGGAGGGTGATTGCAAATGCTAGAAGAATGGTTAACTTTGTTTATCTTAATGATGATAAACATGTAAAGGTAATATGAAAGATGCTAAACTTTAAGATAGATATTAATTGCAAATAGTCCATTGATGATAAAAATATAGTCTATTGTAAGAACAATAATGAACTAAAACTCTTTTTTCTATAAATGTGTGACAGTTTTCGAAGGATTGCTATACATCTGAGCATGTTTGGTACATCAAAGCAAAGCTCTTGAAGTATATGATGGTCAATTGTATACAACCAACAACAGAGATTGGTGGGGATTTGCACCATGAAGGAGATGCGGTGCCTATAACCACGGAAGGCAAATCCACAGCTTCAACACCTTCTATACCCAAGACATCAAAGAAAGGCAAAAGGACTCCTAGAAAGGATAGTTCTCCAAAAAAGAAATAGCTTTGCCATATCGCCTTGTAGGCCTTCATATATAGAAATTTGCCCTTTAGCCCTTGTATATCTCATAGAGATGGCAGATAGACATCTGCTACAAAATTTGTACATGTATTTTATATTGATAGTAAAGATATATTTTCTTGAATGTCATTGCAGTGTATTTTATTTTCTCTCCTTTTCGATATCTGCAAAAAATAAATTACAAATGTTTGTTAGTTAGAAAGTGAGATCTTGATATACATCTAAGTAGATATAATATGATGTGAAAACTTACTCATTTCTTGTCAAGTTGGAATACAAAGGAGCATGGTAGTTCAATGTCTTCATTTTGTAAATCCATCCTCACTTGATGTAGCGTACATGATTTTCTGATCTTTAAGATTGCAATAATATCCTCGTTGAACCAAATATCAAGATCCACAATAGGATCCTTGCTGAAATCATTAAGACTCTAGTCTAAAGCAACTAGACTACTACCAACAAAATGCCATCGACCATAGTAAAAGCTAAGGATAAAATTTTGAGTAGCAATCATATATTTACAAGCTATAGAGTCTTGATCTATCTTACATATAATTTTTCCTTCTGTCCTTGTATCCCATCCTTCATCAACAAATTGTATGATATGATCATATGTTATTCTCTTCACTGAAAGCATGGTTTTTGTTATTCTTATCTCCATATTAGAGAAGAAATCAATAAATATATTAATAGGCATAAATAAAGTAACTTTGCTTAGCCTACTTGAGATATTAGATTTTAGTGCTTTCTGGATCTCAGAAAATATCTTACATCTATAGCCCTCACTAGTAGCTGGACTTGGCAAAGGCCACTTAAAGCTTGAAAAATCTGGTAAAGGAAGGAGTTTTATTGATCCCCATTGGCAACGCCGCATAGGAATAACATAAGAATGGTCATAAAAGAATATTCCATTCTCTGCAAGCTCTGTCTTCTTTCTACCTCTATACATTTCTTCTCCAATTGAACCATGTATAACATCAATAACATCAATAATAGATTCCACTGGTTGCCATTTCTCAAGATTAGAGGGATAGACATCTACAAGACAAACAAATATTATAATGGAAAAACCTAAACCATGTTTAAGAAAGGAAAAACTTTAAGAATCAAATTCTTACAATTTGGTCTATGCATTGGAAGCTTTGAAGATCCAAGTTTCAAACACAGCTCTCTATGCATGAACACATGTTGCACTAGTACCTCTTTGATACTATTCTTATTTGCTCCAAGCTTAAAATCTCGGATTCTGCCCTTCCAAGCAGAGATAAACGAGCTCTCATGTCTTTGCCTTTTTCCACGTTTTGCTTGTTGCATGGTGATCCAACTACCTTTGCTAATGATAGTAGGAATCCATCTTCCATCATTTTGGAATGAGTTAAACATTGATATGGATGTGATTTGGGAGCTTGGACGCCTTGTTGAAGGTCGAATTTCTGTATCCATGGTAGAAGAGAGAGATACATGCATAGAGAGAGAGAGAGAGAGAGAGAGAGAGAGAGAGAGAGAGAGAGAGAGAGAGAGAGAGAGAGAGAGAGAGAGAGAGAGAGAGAGAGAGAGAGAGAGAGAGGACTAGGCTATCATAACGGAGGGAAAAACAATAGAGGAATAAAAGAAAGGAGGGAAAAAACTGAGCGCCATGCTTTTCACCAATTTGAATTTCGATTACATCAGTCATTATCATTAATGTAGAAACATCATTAAATAAAAGTAGCCGAGACTCTATGCCATTAATGCAAAAGATGTCATAATCACGAATATAAGAGACTAAAAATACATAATAAAAATACGAATTCGTAATATTATTATATTTATATATTTTTGTAAAATGATTTTTTAATTTTTTTAAAATAGAAGTTCCGTTACTGAGGCTTTGCTCTTATTGGTCTAGAGCACTCTCTCTCCACATCCTAAAAGGCATTTTCGAGACCTCAAAACTCCCCTAATGAGTACACTTGTTAGAGATCACCATAATATGAATCTAGGTCCAGATTGCTTGCAGAAAATTTTTTGTATTGTAAATATGAGAGAGAGAGAGAGAGAGAGAGAGAGAGAGAGAGAGAGAGAGAGAGAGCTATATATTGGTAAAGAGAGAATTGTTCATTGGAACACATGTCACAATCCAATAATGTAATACAAGTTCTATCGATTTGGATTGCTTGCACAAATGTTTCTATATTGCAAATGAGAGAGAGAGAGAGAGAGAGAGAGAGAGAGAGAGAGAGAGAGAGAGAGAGAACTATTTGTTAGCAACCCCTGTTTTTTGTACTTGCAAATGCATTTGTGAATTTAGAATTTTTTTTTTGTAGTTTTTGTAGTAAGTTCATGCAATATAATGTGAAGTATATCAGTATATTAAAATATTTGATTGTTGAAGTTTGGAGTTTAAAATGAAGAATTATTGAAAGGAATAACAGCTACAAGTAATGAAGCAATACATAGCTATATTTTACGAAGATTGTGAAGCAATTGTTTGCAAGGGTCTATTGTAAACGAATGCATAACTTCAATCTATATGTAAGCCTAATCAAATGAGGAAGAGAGAGAGAGAGCAATGTGCAAGTATAAGTGGATGTGTCTATAGTTTGCTTGTGTGTGCATAACTAAAGTACTAACACATCAAGATGTAATTATAAAATATGTGCAAAGAAGAGAGGGGGGATATGAATGTATATGTAGTGTGATATCTCATATGTATGCGTAATTGAACTATTAACATTGTGATAATATTATCAAAGATAAGCACATAAGATTAATCTAGTGATGTAAATAAGTTGAGAGAGAACTACTAATTCATTGTTATATATATATATATATATATATATATATATATATATATATATATATATATATATATATATATATATATATATATATATATATAGAGAGAGAGAGAGAGAGAGAGAGAGAGAGAGAGAGAGAGAGAGAGTTGGAGGTAAAAAAGAGAAAGAGAGAGATAGAGATAGAGAGAGAGAGAGGGTGTTATTGAGGGGAAGGAGGAGAGGGAGATGCATGTTGTGGGTCTCCAAGATATGAGAGAGAGAGAGAGAGAGAGAGAGAGAGAGAGAGAGAGAGAGAGAGAGAGAGAGAGAGAGAGAGAGAGAGAGTTGGAGGTAAAAAAGAGAAAGAGAGAGATAGAGATAGAGAGAGAGAGGGTGTTATTGAGGGGAAGGAGGAGAGGGAGATGCATGTTGTGGGTCTCCAAGATATGAGAGAGAGAGAGAGAGAGAGAGAGAGAGAGAGAATTGTGGTTTTGATGAGGAGGAGAGTAAGATGTGGTGGTGTAGTGGCGGGGCTAGAGGTTGTAATGTTATTGAAGGGGAGTGAGATGTCGGTGGTTGGTCCCCAACATATGAGGAGAGAGAGAGGAGAATTGGTTGTGGCTCTAATGAGGAGGGGGAGAGTAAGATGTGGTGGTGGTGGCAGCGGAGGCAATGGAGGAGCAGCATTGGTGCTTGATATATGCCCAAAGGAAAAAGAGGACCAAGTGGACTATGTGGAATAAAACTTGAGGTTGCCAAAAAAAGCTCGCTCAAAAGCTCACTCCAAAAGCTCGCTTCTCGCACACACTCATGGGACCATAGGGGTAACCCTATCAAGGAGAAGGATAGAGCTAAGCATGGTTGTCACTGATGAGAGATGAGAAATGACAAAGAATACAAGAGTCATAGTGCATTGAGAGCGCAAAGTGGAAATGGTAAGAATAGAGATCACAATGAAGAGAAAGACAATGAGAAAATTACTTTTGAGGGCATTGGATGCATGTAGAGTGAGGTGTTTGAATGTGGCCACAGCTAATATATCCATAAGGAATGAATGGCCCAATAAATAATACTAAAACTTCTTAACTGAGTAGATAATTCCAAGTCACTCCCTTTCAATTACAAAATAATTTTTCTTAGTAGAAGAGAGTTGTTTGCTAACATAAAACATAGGCTAGAACCATCCATTGATATCATGTTTTATAATTACACTACCTATTGCAATATTTGAGGCAACCATGAAGACATGGAAAGTTTTGTCCAATTTGACAAGACTAGGATGGGGGCCTTTGACAATAGTGGTCAGAGACATTAGAATGCTAAGTCTGCCACCTCATTCCAAGTGAAGGTTGCTTTAGGGATGTGAGCCAATTGATTGAGAGGGATAGCCACATGGGCTAGAAAGCATAAGTAGCATTGGACTTGCCTAACAAATCATAGTACCGTAGATGGGAAATCTAGGATTGAGGCCTACATAATGGCATGCACCTTGTTGGGTTCCATAGTAATGCCATCACAAAAAATAATGTGACCCAAAAGAACACCACCCTTCATAGAGAAAAGACACATTTCATGGGGTTAAGATTGAGATTGACTTCACAGAATCTTATGAAAGAGAGCCGAAGATGGTGAAACTAGAGGAATAATGTGTCAAAGACACTAAAATCATCTAGAAATACTCTCATGAAGTTTGTGAGCTACGGCCCAAAAAATTTCTTGCATATCCCATTGGAAGGAAGCTTATTTGATACCACTACGTGCAGACTAGAACATCATCTTGTTTGAATGGAATCGAGTGCTAATAGAGCTGAGGATCTAGTCCTTTCATAAACCCATGCAAAGACATCTTTGAATTCAGGAATGCCATGCATTGCTCTTCAAATTCAGGTTACAAGTGAGCACTGATTTATATTGGCTTAATTTCTTTGGGACCTAGATAGATGATGGAGAGAGCATCCATTGTGACTTTAGTCACTTTTTGTATTTGTGCTTTGAACTCCCTTTCCTATCTAAGCACATCTACTACATATGATTTGGCTATAGTCATAGTTTGAGTAGCTTATTTTGCTTCAGAGTCTAGACTCAAGGTTTCCATATCAAATCCTATGTTGGTACCATATCCTCCTGGGCAAGATATAGTAGGGAATGGGGATTCAAATACTACTAGCCAATTTGCATGATGTCCACTAGACACAAGGGTTCCAAGTGACCATTGTTGCTAGGAATGTAGCCTCTTCATCATCCTCCAATCCATCCAACATATTGACTATCTCAGCCAACCACCATTGGTTGACAAGTTGATCATGGAGGTAGAATCCTCTTTAAGAAAATTTTGATTTTATCGTGACCTTAGCGTATGGTTAGCCAATCACAATCCCAATTGTGATTGGCCCGTGCTTGTCATAACCAAGGTTGTTCGAGTAAGGGGTGGTAATCTTCACCTTCATGCTCCATATTTAGCACTACTAATGAAATCAAGAATGACACATTAGCTACCTCCAGACCCTCTATTGGTTGGCCATTCGGACTAGGAAGAGCATTGTGGTTTCTAGTTCATTAGCCCAAAATCTTGACAAGTGACCACTATGATAATAATGATTCCCGATCCACTATCTAACATAACATTGTTGATTACTTCATTCTAGAACCCAAGAGAGATTACTTGGATAGTAGGATCTGACAATGGTCTTGATAGAATTAGCTCTTGCTACACCTTGTAGACTTTCTCCTCTAGTGTGTAGTAGAACAAGCCAATTTAATTGAATCATTTGTAGAAAATGGACCTTGAAAGTTGGGACCTAATTTAGTAGATCTCCCAATGGAATAGTAATGGAGACTAAGCCCCATTCCATCCGTCTCTAAACTTTTTGAAATTGTCGGTGTAGAGGGATGTATCTCAACTACTAGTATTGGCTAGTTCATTCTATTCTCGTGCATATTGTGATTGTTGGTTGTAGATTCTACTTTGTAGCAGTTATTTCTATAGTCTCTTCCTCTCTCGTGGGTGCTAACTTCAAATTAGGAGTTAGCTATAGTTGTTGACTTGTTGTGGTTCCTTCCGCTCTTGTGATTCTTGACTTTGGTATAAGAATTGGCTATGGATTCCTCATCATTGTCAGCTCCTTTGGTGTGCACTCAGCCACCTACTAGTAATAGACTTTATCATACTTTGCCCAAGGAATTCATGTAGGCTTCTCCGCTATTTCTTTTAGCTTTTTACTTGACTAGGTAACCACATTGACTACGAGCTCAAGTAGCTCTTTGATCTCCATCATATTGATAGATGGCAAGGGATTCTAGTCTTGGTTTTGCTACTTTTGAGTATCATATTGTTGGGCTTTTGGATACTTTGATCTCTAGTATCCTTCTTGCATACAAAATAAACATTGTTTATCTAGGGGACAATAGTATCCTCCTCTGCCTCCTTGATTACTTTTGCATCGTGCATGGACCATGCTAAGAGATGGGTAATCCTATTGCATATAAGCAACTACCAATGCCATTGTTATCGATGGGTTGGGGTTATTCCAATGGGCAAGTTGTGCTCCCTCCATGCCTTGCTAGTTGGCATGCTATGCTCCTTGTGTGTCTTGCCATGCCAAAGGGTGTCCCATCTAACTTTGGGTGTTGTACTAGCACACCTCCATATTGTGAGTATTGAGATATTGAGCTCTACATGAGTTGGCATACATTATGTGTCTTGGTGATGTGGTGCAATATTATTCATTGGTATGTTAGGTGACCAACATGAGGATAGACTAGTGATTCTACAACTAGACTACACCCACATAGTCCATCCTTGGTTATTCCATATTTATGCCACAACTTCTTTCCTAGCAGAGTGAGTTCACACTTAGTGATCATGTGTATATACATTGTGGTACTTTAGCAAAGTGAGTTCTTTTGTGTGGAGGAAGAAGAAAAAAGAAGAAGAATATTTTAGCTATATCTCACTGTGTGCTCAAGTCTCCATTGCTTTTGTGTGCATGCTTTTGGTCTCTTCATCTCTCTTCCCTCTTATCTATTTTCATGATATCAAAGCTATCCCACAACTATGCGGAGCTCAATTGAAGGATGAGGTGAAGGTGTTGGAGCATGAAATTAAGCAAGCAAGCAAAAATAAAAGGCTCTTCCATCTTGCTTGATTTGCCTTAGGTTATACTCACAGGAGGCTCATGAGGCTAGCAAGGTTGTAGGCTTTGATTGTAGTAAAACTTGGTGAGAAAGAAAAATAGTATATATACTACAAATAGATCCTTAAAAACTTTTCCACTATGATTTTTGGCATCTTAGGTCATTTTGGCTTTCATTCTAGATCTACGTGGTCTCGACAACAATTTTTGGGTATATTGCAATTTTGGGTGCATCTGCCCCATTGGCAGGGTGCACAAGTTACAAATTTCAAATCTATAGGGTTTCAAGTGTTTGCTAGCTTGTATACATAAAAGGCATTTGTATGCATATTGTAGATTGTAGTTATTCTTGTGTAGTTAGTGAAAAAGGCTTCATGTTTAGTTGTGGTGTACTTGGTATTAGCTTACTTGTAGATAGCAAGTTTTTGCAAGATTTTCTATTTTGTCAAAATGTTTGACAACTTCAACAAGATTATCAATGAGAAGCTTGATAAGAAGAATTATCCTATATGGAAGCTAAGGATGACAAATTTCTTGAAGGGAAAATGTGTTTGGAATTACATTGAAGGGGATATGGTAGTAGCACCTGAAGTTCTTGCACGAAATGCTACTATAGAGCAGTTAAAGGCTAAGAAAGATTGGGAGTAGACATAAAGTCATGTATTGGCTATCTATTAGTGTTACAAATAGCATGATGGGCTATTTATAGGGATCTGAAACCCCCACTACTTCATGGAAGAATTTGAAATTTTTTTTCAAAGTAAATAGAAAGGCGAGAAAGCTACAACTCTAGTTAGATCTAAACCATGTGGAAAGAGGAAACCCGTCCATTAATTATTATGCCGCCTTGAAGATCAAGAGTATTGTGAAAGCTCTTCAATCTATCAGTGTGGTAGTTGATGATAATGTTGTTTTGTGTGCATGTTAAGATGGACTTGGAGATGAATAGAATAGCTTTTAGTCATTTATGAATACAAGGAATGATATCCTTGAATTTGCAGACTTGATTTCTATGCTAATAGTTGAGGAGAAGAACCTTGGCTTAGATTCCTCTTCTTATCAAAGTAAAAACAAATTAGAATTGGTGTTTTACTCTACTACCAGAGGTAGAGATTATGGTAGAGGCCAAGGTGGTAATCATGGTCAAGGCTATTATGCACAACAAAATAGAGGAGGATAGTCTTGAGGAAAGGGGGGTCAAAGAGGACAAGTTGCAGATTCTAATAGCTAGAATAATTTTGATGATAGTAGAGAGTTCTAGCATTGTGGTAAGAAAGATCACATTTTTAAAATTTGCTTAAAAAAGAAGGTTGAAATTTAAAATTTAAAAAAGCAACAAGATAGTTATGTATCCAATAGTAGATCTAATGATGATAGAAGTAAACAATTGTTTGTTATGCGTCACTTTATGAATATTATAAATGATAATGACTTATTAAAAAATGATAAATGTATGTAGACTCTAGCGCTTCTAAGCACATGACTTCTCATGGATAGTGGTTTAGAAAGATACATAGTTTAGAGTCTCTGAGCTATGTAGAGATAGGGGATGATACAGCTCACCCCATTACTCATGTTGAAAATGTTCATTTGAGTATGTAGGGTAGAAAATATAAGTACTTGGCTAATGTGCTAAATGTACTAAATATTTAAAATTTTTTGGTTTCTCTTGGTCAAATTGTAGAATAGGGATTGTAGATTTGGTTTACATCTGATGATTGTTATATAGAAGATCTAAAAAATGATTGTAGGATGATTGCAAAAGGGAAACATGCTAGTAGATTGTTTGCTCTTGATGTAAGTCTACCTGAAATGGATGTTGCTATGTTTGCACAAGATTCATGTGTTGTGGCTGATATTGAAATTTGGCATAAGAGAATTGGTCATGCGAATGTGTGGTGGTTGAAAGACATGCAATTCAAATAGATTGTGGATGGCTTGCCTAAGTTTAGAGTTGATGGGATGCACAAAGTATGTGAAGCATGTCAACTTGAAAAGTAAGCAAGGCATGCATTTCCACATGAAAAGCATGTATACAAGAAGTCACTTAAATTGATACATTCTTGATGTGTGGGGTCCTACAAAGATTGAAACTTTGAGTGGTTACATGTATTATGTTTCCTTCATTGATGATTATTTATGTGTGAGAAAAGTGAGGTATTCACTCACTTTAAAAGCTGTAAGGTCTTGGTTGAGAAAAAGATAAGGCTACATATTAAATGACTAAGATCAGATGGAGGGGAATAATATGTCTCTAATGAGCTTTTTGATTTTTTATATAAAAATTGTATACATAGGTAGTATACATGTAGATATACTCCGCAACAAAATAGAGTTATTGAGAAAAAAGTTAGGCATACTATAAAGATGGCCCGTGCATTGATGTCAGAAAAACAAACTTGTCTCATTACTATTGGGCTAGTTGCTAATGTTGTATACATTATGAACATGACACCCACTATTGTTGTATATGGTATGATACTTGAAGAGAATTTTACAGGTAGAAAGATAAATCTATTCCATCTAACAATATTTGGATGTATTTGTTTATATGTATATTCTTAATGAATTTGTGCAACAAATTGGATCCCAAAGAAAAATATGTATTTATTGGATATTCTCTTGAGCAAAAGGGATATAGATATTATAACCCTATTATACATGAGCTGAGAGTTAGCAGGGATGTTGTTTTTAATGAAATGAGTAGTTGGTACAATAATGTGCAGAATTAGTCGGGATTGATGAGCATGAGAGTGTGGTTGTGCAAAAAATAGGCCAATAGTCATAGACATTGAGTGGACCACGAGAGTCTTCTAGTTATGGTTTTATTGATAGACCTTGGAGTGGCAGATTGAAGTCACAGGTTACTCCACCAAGTATATTACAAATGTCAAGAAAAGGTAAAGAGAAATTTGGGGACTCACCTATTGTGACAAATGTATTATCAAGTTTCTCTCATATTGATGGTGATTTAGATGGCTTTGAGCAAAGCTTGGAGTAGTGCTTGGATGAGAAGTTTGGGATTCCATCTATTAAAACACTTGGTGTGTGGAAGACACAAGAGGATACTAAAGTATCTAGTAGTGATCTAAGTCCATGCATGCCAAGTAGAGTGAGAAAGCCAACGTAGCAATTTACATATGATAGCTATGTAGCTTATCACTATGCATACATGGCTAAGGTTATGCAGGATATGGAACCCACTTATTTTGAGGATGTAGTTGATAATAAGTATTGAGATCATGCTATGGATGAAGAAATGGCTGCACTAATGGATAATTATACATGGGGGTTAGTACCCTTATCTAAAGGCAAGAAAGTTATTGGTTGTAAATAGGTTTACAAGGTCAATATGTATCTATTGAGTGCTATAAGGTATGGCCAGTTGCTAAAGAGTATACACATGCTCATGGTATTGATTACGAGGAGACTTTTGCTTGAGTGGCTAAAATGGCCACTATAAGGGCTGTCATAGTAGTGGATACATCAAAATCTTGGATCATATATAAAATCTACTTTTCTACACTTCAAAATCTCACTTTCATTGAGCTTAATCACAAACCTAGCTAGTCCTTGTACCTCTTCTAGAGACAAATCATAGAATCCAATCATCAAATGTTCCAGGGGGTGTAAACGCCGCGAACAACGTAGTATGCTTAACAATTATGATATTTGCTTGTTTTCGAGATTTGATATAAAAGAGAATGAACACTTAAAGCTGAAAATGAAAATTACTCACAAAATTACAGCCATGAAAATGTAAAAGTAATGGAGACAAGATTGAGGGTTGAAGATGGGCAACCCCCCCGAAGGAATGTATTTCTGCTCAACCCAAGTCCCTTAGGGAAGAGCTCAGTTACAATCAACCTGAGAGTGAGAAGAAGTAATTCTCACTCTCACAAGATCATGCAAAGATGTACAAACACACATGCATTATCTATTATGCAATGATAAGAACTGATTTCTTTACAGTATGAGAGAAGAAAAAGGGGAAATCAGCCTTCTCCATCGTTGAACAGCAGTACATGGATAGGGCTTGCTTCTTGTTGCTAAAATGGAAGAAAGAGCTTGAAAATGAGGTGCTATAATGAATTTATAGGCTTGTTGTCCTGTAAAACAGCAGTGATAGAATAGGGAATATGGAGGAAGTTGATAATGGAGAAATGGGGGATGATGATGGGGATGGATGGGGCCAGTTTTTGGCTATCTGTGGGTGCTGTACATGAGTTTACATCAAAGAAAAATGATACTGAATGAAGAAAAACGAGCTCTTATTTATAGGAGAGGGAAGAGCTAGTACAAAAGGGGAAAGTGGAGTAGCACAAGACAAGTGTCCAGCCACATGTCATGAGATGTGATAAGTGGTGGGACATTTGGAAACTTGTGTGACAAGTGTCTTGACACTTGTCTCTTCTCTATGGCCTTCCTTTTTGGGTTGAATACTGTCAAGAATAGAAACAACCAAATTTAGTAAGCACAATTAGAGTACAGAACTTACTATTTTTAGAATGACATCCCTATTTTTTAGGACTAGCATTTTTAGGCTAATTCGAGGCTCCTAAAATTTAGGGACCTCCTAGAATTTAGGGATCTCCTAAAATTTAGGGATCCCCCCCAATATGGGTGTCATATGAAAGCTTTTTCCATGTACATCGCAAAAATGGTATCCGAATCTTCATGTGACTTTCCTATGCAAAGAAATGTGCATTTCAAGCTTTCAGTCCACACATGCACATTATACAAGCATTTCATGATCATGCCATCTTGTTGATTGTAACTGTCTGTTCTGGTGGATCTAGCCCACACTTCAAGGCATCAATCCTTTCTGTGTGCGAGTCTAACCCTGATATGCGTGAGTTCTAGTCACAGGCGCCCAATCGGGCCATATAGGTGGAAGTGTGAACTATCTTTTCTCTAACCCACCACGTGGGTCCACCATAACATGCGACCACTCATCAGTGGCCAGCTCCAATGCACTTTTCTTTATATCTAATTAGTGCAAAGGAAATAAATTTAATAAATCATTATATAGAAAAATTAATGAAAAAGGATACAAATGCTGTTTCTATAGAGTTGTAACAGCCCTCTGGCTTTTATTCAGCTGTCCTCAGCTGAAAAGCTTCTTGATATTGTTGTAGAATATTTGGGTAATCCTTCATGAATTTTTCATCTACCCACTGTGCATCTGTTGTGGGTAGATTCTTGAATTTTAGTAAGAATTTTCGTGTCACAAGGCCACTTCTCGTGGTTCGCTCCTTGAGAAACAAAATCTTTTCAGGTTCCAAGAGTTGCTCTGTTTCTTCAACTTCTGGGGGATCTTCAATAATGGGTTCCTTTGGTTCTGGTCCTATGTAAGGTTTTACCAAACTTACATGAAAAGCGTTGTGTATTTTCCAATGAGCAGGAAGCTCAAGTCGATAAGAAACTTCATTTATTTTCTCAATCACTTTGAAGGGTCCAAAGTATCTACTGGAGAGCTTTGGAAAATATGAATTTTGACCAGAACCTTGTTTGAGCCTGCTTTTATCAAACTTTAGCAAGACATATTGACATTTTTCAAAAGCCAAAGGTCTTCTTCATTTATCTGCTTGCTTCTTTTGTTGCTCTTGGGCAACTTTGATAGTGGCTCGAACTTGATCCATTGTGGTTTTTAAATCTGAAGCAAACTCATCAACAGCAAAAATCTTATATTTAGTGCGAATAATTGGAGGAGGAATCACTTTACCCTATACTATTTCATTTGGAGCTTTCCCTGTGGATGAGTGCATTGTATTGTTGTAAGCAAACTCCAATAATGGAAGATATTTCTCCCATTGTGACTTATGTTCACTAACATAAGCTTTCAACATATCCAAAAGAGTGAGATTCATCACCTCTGTTTGGCCGTCAGTTTGAGGATGAAAAGCTAAGGAGAACTTTAAAGTGGTTCCCAAATTCTCAAATAAAGCACGCCAAAAGTTACTTGTGAATTTGGAGTCTCTATCTGAAATGATCTCAGAAGGCATACCATGTAATCTGAAGATATGTTGAATGAAAAGTCTTGCAGCTTGTGCGGATTTCAATGCTTTATGACATGGAATAAAATGTGATTGTTTGCTGAATCTATCAATTATGACCCAAATCATATCATGACCTTGAGGTGTTATTGGAATACCTGAGATGAAATCCATTGTAATAGATTCCCATGGATCTTTGGGCACTGGAAGAGGTTGCAACAATCCTTGAATCTTCTGCCTATCATATTTGGATTTTTGACATACCAGACAAGCCTCAATGAAGTTATGTGTATCTCTTCGTAATGTTGGCCAATAAAAGTAGCGCTCAATTGCACTTAGAGTGGCTGCCCTCCCTCTATGCCCTGCATAAGGGGGTTCATGACTTTCTTTAAGCACCTTTTGTCGAACAAGAAGAGTGACACAAAGGCGATTGTTCATGAGAAGGTAATCGTCTTTATATGGAATAATCTGGATGAGAACCTCCTTGCTGTAAATTTGACCAAATTGCTGCAAAATCAGTATCTTCATCATAAGTATTCTTCATCGTTTGAAAATCTTCATGATGAGCCACTGTAATAGTTGCAATGCGAGGCACCCTAGAAAGTGCATCAGCAACTACCTTTTGTTTCCCTGGAGTGTACATAATTTGAAAATGAAACATAGACAAGAAATTTTCCCATCTTGCATGTTTCTCCTGCAAATGCTTTTGAGTCTTGAAATACTTCAAGCTTTGATGATCAGTTTTAATAAGGAATTCATTGCGTAAAAGATAATGTTTCCATATCTTTAAAGCATGAACCACTGCTAAGAGCTCCTTTTCATAAATGTCATACATTTTCTCCACATCATTTAGATGGCGGCTTTCAAAGGCTACGGCATGGCCTTCTTGATTTAGTACTGCACCAATACAATCACCGCAAGCATCTGCTTCCACCACAAATGGTTTTACCAGATCTGGAATGATAAGAACAGGTCCAGAAGTAAGAGCTGTTTTCAGCCTTGTGAAGGCTGCCTTCTCTTTTTCCTTCCATTAGAAAGAGATCTTCTTCTTTGTAAGGTCATGAAGTGGAGAAGCCATTTGTGAAAAATGCTTGATGAAGCGGTGGTAATAAGAGCATAAGCCAAGAAATGATCTCACCTCATGTACATCATGAAGATGAGGCCATTCTTGGATTATCCTGATCTTTTCAGGATCCATCTGAATCCCTTCAAAAGAGATGACATGCCCAAGGTAATTTATTTTATGCATGAAAAATTCACTCTTTTTACCATTTACCAAGAGTTGATTTTGCTGTAGTAATTGTAGAACAATTTCCAAGTGTTGATGATGCTCCTCTTCATTCTTACTAAAGACAAGAATATCATCAAAGAAAGTATTAACATATTTTCGATGCTCTCTAAAGATGTGCTCCATCATTCGATTAAAGGTGGCTGGTGCATTGGTTAATCCGAAAGGAACCACCAAGAATTCATAAAGACCGTATGAAGTGCGGAAAGCAGTTTTGTGTACATCTTATGGTATTACCCTAATTTGATGATAACCGCTCTTTAGATCAATGCGGCTGAAAACCTTTGAGCCTCCTAGACAATCCAAAATTCGTCAATTGTGGGAATAGGAAACCGATTCTTCACAGTGATTTTGTTGAGGGCTCGATAATCAATGCACATCCTGAATGTGCCATCTTTCTTTTGAACAAGAAGAACCGGTGAACAAAATGGTGAGCTACTTGGCCTAATTAGCCCACGGTTGAGTAGGTCTTTGACTTGCTTTCTGATTTCTTCTTGTTGAGGACGGCTCACACGGTATGGTGCTATATTAGGAGGAGAACTGCCCGGAATAATATCAATATGATGGTCTTTTGGCCTTTCTGGGGGAAGCTGATAAGGAAGATCTTCCGAAAAACAATCTTTATACTTTTCCAAGAGCTGAAGTCGCTCTTGGTTTTCAACATTCATATTATCTTTTACATTAGTGACATAAAGCAAACAACATTGAACACAATCCTTAATTGCTCTAGAGACTTGCATATGGCTTACCATAGGTATGGTGTCTCCAGAAACTCCAGCTTGGATCTTGTACTTCTTGCCTTTGTTGGTGAGTTCTACCTTCCTTTTCTGAGAGAAGATGGTTGAATCTACTCTATGATTCCAGGGCATGCCAAGAATCACATCGCAACCATCAAGGTCTCCGATACAAAAGGTATCTTCGTCACTGTAGCCTTGAATTTGAAACTTGAGCTTGCCAATGTAGGGTATCACAGTCTTCACTGTGTCACCTTCATCAGCATTTAAAGCTTGGCGAACTTTTGCCTGCCAGAGTGTCCATCTCTTCATTCTTTAATCCAAGCTCTTTAGCTAATTGCAAGGAAATGATATTTTCATTCGCCCCAAGATCTATCAAGAATATTGCTTGCTTACCTTGCAACTATCCCCAAGCTTTTAATAATTTGCGCGTCCCTGGAGTGTGAGTTGTGTTTGCAACTACATCACTGATAGCATTGATTTTCACTGGCGACTTAGGCTTGTTGTCAGAAACCTTGCTTTGTCCCTTGTTTGGACATTGCTTCGCTATGTGGCCTGTTTGTCCACATTTAAAGCACTTCCCTTCTTTCATGAAGCATTGCTTTTCTTCTTCGAAAAGTTGCTTTGCTTGTGGGTATAGATTGGAGCGAAATTGAGGAGCATTAGGAGGTGCATAGGGCTTCATCTTCTTTTGATTTGATGGCTGCTTTTTCCGCTGTTTTTGTCCTTCATTTGGGGCTGAATACTCCTCATCATCAGCTACTCTCTTCTTATCATTATTTTGGAATGATTTGTTGCCATTGTGCTCCATTTCCCATGTCTTAGCATGGTTAATGAGTTTCCTGAGACTAGAACAATGATAATGATTAAGAGCAGTATGAAGTTTAAAATGCAAACCTCCTTGAAACTTCCTAAGCTTTTCCTAACTGTTGATCTTCTTGAAATGTTGGACCTTCAAAAGTAGCTCCCAAAATCTCTTGGTATAGTCACCAAGTGACTCATTTTTCCTTTGCCAAAGCCGATCCCATTCCATTTTTACATCTCTTTTGAAATGAACAGGAATAAATTGGCTTTGTATCATGTGAACAAAGAACCGCCATGATTTTGGGACAGCATGATCATATTCCAACCCCGTCCACCAAGTATGGGCTAAGTCGGTTAAATGTAAAGCTGCAAACTTAATCTTTTCTTTTTCTTTATACTTGTCACGACCATACAAAATTTGAAATTGACGAATAAACTTTAGAAGAAGATCAGGATTTCGGGAACCATCATACATACTGAACTTGATCTTCTTTTCAAGTTGATATAGTGACTTAGTCTTCTTCTTCTTCTTATGCCTTCGTCCATGCCCGGATCTTGAGGTTGAAGATGATGAAGTGCTTGATGGGGATGAAGATGGAGACGAGGGTAAAGAATGTCGACGCCTTTGACGATGATGAGGTCTTCACGAGAAGGGTGTGACTCTTCGTTACTAGAAGAGGATCCATCAGAATAGGCGCCAGATGACTTTGAAGAAGAGGATGAGCTTCGACGTGATTTCTTTCTTTGTCTTGAAGTAGAATGGGACTGCCTCTTAGAAGTAGTTGGACTTCTTGATCGGCTCCTTTCATTGGTATGGCTTTGTCTCCTTGAAGTAGATGGGCTTCTTTCCTCGAATTCTTTGGGAGTCTCAACTTTTTCTAGTTTGAGAAGTTGCTCACGAATTTGCTGATTCTCCTCTCTAAGACTTTGAATGGCTTGAAGGATAGCACTCAACTGATCCATTGAGACTCTTAAGAAAAAAAAAGATGCTCAAGCACTCAATGCAAGGGTTGAAAATAAACAAACTTATAATTGTAAGCACTACCAGTGTTGGGGGTGAGGACCGAGCTAAAGCTCTGATACAACTATAAATGCCCCGAACAACGTAGTATGCTTAACAATTATGATATTCACTTGTTTTCGAGATTTGATATAAAAGAGAATGAACACTTAAAGCTGAAAATGAAAATTACTCACAAGATTACTGCCATGAAAATGTAAAAGTAATGGAGACAAGATTGAGGGTTGAAGATGGGCAACCCCCCTGAAGGAATGTATTTCTACTCAACCCAAGTCCCTTAGGGAAGAGCTCAGTTACAATCAACCTGAGAGTGAAAAGAAGTAATTCTCACTCTCACAAGATCATGCAAAGATGTACAAACACACATGCATTATCTATTATGCAATGATAAGAACTGATTTCTTTACAGTATGAGAGAAGAAAAAGGGGAAATCAGCCTTCTCCATCGTTGAACATCAGTACATGAGGGCTTGCTTTTTGTTGCTAAAATGGAAGAAAGAGCTTGAAAAGGAGGTGCTGTAATGAATTTATAGGCTTGCTGTCCTGTAAAACAACAGTGATAGAAGAGGGAATATGGAGGAATTTGATAATGGAAAAGTGGGGGATGATGATGGGGATGGATGGGGCCAGTTTCTGGCTATCTGTGGGTGCTGTACATGAGTTTACATCAAATAAAAATGATACTGAATGAAGAAAAACGAGCTCTTATTTATAGGAGAGGGAAGAGCTAGTACAAAAGGGGAAAGTGGAGTAGCACAAGACAAGTGTCCAGCCACATGTCATGAGATGTGACAAGTGGTGGGACATTTGGAAACTTGTGTGACAAGTGTCTTGACACTTGTCTCTTCTCTATGGCCTTCCTTTTTGGGTTGAATACTGTCAAGAATAGAAACAACCAAATTTAGTAAGCACAGTTAAAGTACAGAACTTACTATTTTTAGAATGACATCCCTATTTTTTAGGACTAGCATTTTTAGGCTAATTCTAGGCTCCTAAAATTTAGGGACCTCCTAGAATTTAGGGATCTCCTAAAATTTAGGGATCCCCCCCAATATGGGTGTCATATGAAAGCTTTTTCCATGTACATCGCAAAAATGGTATCCGAATCTTCATGTGACTTTCCTATGCAAAGAAATGTGCATTTCAAGCTTTCAGTCAACACATGCACATTATACAAGCATTTCATGATCATGCCATCTTGTTGATTGTAACTGTCTGTTTTGGTGGATCTAGCCCACACTTCAAGGCATCAATCCTTTCTGTGTGCGAGTCTAACCCTGATATGCGTGAGTTCTAGTCACAGGCACCCAATTGGGCCATATAGGTGGAAGTGTGAACTATCTTTTCTCTAACCCACCGCGTGGGTCCACCATAACATGTGACCACTCATCAGTGGCCAGCTCCAATGCACTTTTCTTTATATCTAATTAGTGCAAAGGAAATAAATTTAATAAATCATTATATAGAAAAAATTATGAAAAAGGATACAAATTCTATTTCTATAGAGTTGTGACAGGGGGTAGGCCTTGAAACTACCTTTGAAGCTGGTCTTTATATAGAAAGGCTCACCTAGAACTTCCATCGCTTTACCATTAATGCTTTATCTGATAATCTTCACCATGGATGGTCTTGATAGTAAAAGTTCATGTGCCTAGCTTTATTTTATATTTGATTGCATTAGTTGAAATTTTTTTATATCTACATCCCAACGTAAGGTCTTGTATGGGGCTGAAGCAAGTACCTAGGATATGGTATGACAGGATTGTAGAATATATTATCACCATTGGATTTCATAGAGCATAGGCAGATCACTCACTCTATGTATGTGAGAGTGATGTGGGTATTGTGGTCATTACTATATATGTAGATGATTTGATCATTGTGGGTGATACTAAGATAGAGATTGACAATGTGAAGAGTCTTCTCATCAAGACTAAACTTGAGATGAAGGATTAGGAGAGCTATGCTATTTTCTCAGCATAGAGATCATCAGAACTCTAGAGGGTATATGGTTTTCATAGAGACAATATGCGTTGGATATGTTGAAGAAGTATGGTATGGCTGATTGCAAGCCTATTTCAATACTTTTGGATGTTAGCGCTAAGATTAAAGCACATGAGGGTGACTTGATTGAGGGTGTCACTATGTATCAAAAGATTGTGGATAGCCCTATCTATTTGAAGATCACTAGTCCAATCTAGACTACACGGTTGGTTTGGAAAGTCAGTTTATGTAGCTTCCACAGACGTCACATTTGGATGCAATGTGGTGCACATTTTGCGCTATGTGAAGTCCACATTGCACTATGCCTTATTCTATGGTACAAGTGTTCCATTAGAGTTGCATGGTTACATAGATGCAGATTGGGCTAGTCGTATACTAGGAGTTTATGAGCTCATGTTGAGCTCAAGGGGGAGTGTTGAGATGTTGAGCTCTAAATGAGCTGGCATCCACTATGTGCCTTGCTAATGTGGTATGATATTATTCACTAGTATGTTAGGTGACCGATATGAGGATATGCCACTGATTCTATAGTTGGACTACACCCATGTAGTCCACCCTTGGTTATGACACATTTATCGTGCCACAACTTCTTTCCTAGCGAGTTCGCACTTTAGTGACCACATGTACATATGTTGTGGTACGATATTATTCACTAGCATGTAAGGTGACCAACATGAGGATATGCCAATAATTCTATAGCTAGAATACACCCATGTAGTCCATCCTTGGTCATGGCACATTTATTGTGCGACAACTTCTTTCCTAGAGAGCTCACATTTTAGTGACCGCATGTACATATGTTGTGGTACTTTCATGTTAGCCTTTAATTATATCGTAAAGAAGAAGAAGATTTCAACACTATCTCTCTATGTGCTCAAGGCTCCATTTCTTTTGTGTGTGTGCTCTTGGTCCCCTCTTGTTTGTTTTCAGTGAGTGGCCATATGGTATATGCCGCACCATTGCTGATTAAGACCACAGTTGGTTGCCAAATGGTCTGGATTATTACACTTGGTACACTAGAGGGTTTTTTTTATAGGTTTTCAAGGTTTATGGACCTTGTCCTTCCTTTTGGACTTTGTGGGCTTTCTGCAATCCTCATCCTTTGAGTCCTCCTCCTCATGTGACTACTCTCCTCCTCTAGGTCTAAATCCATATAAGAGTCATTGGATTCCATAAGATGAGGTTTATGGATGGATTTAGTTGATTTCTTCCCTTTTCCTGGCTTCTCTTTAGCCAGAAATATCTCAACACCAATAGTATGCTAGTAGAAATACTCCAGGTTATTACCCGATAAATCTTTCAAAGCCAACAATTTACAAATGACTTAATTAAAGCCTTGCACATATAGAGAGTGTAACATCTCATTAGTGAATTGTGTGTTTAGGGGCATTTTTCCTCTTAAGGCCTTAAACTGAGTTATATAGCTTTGGACTGTAGCATCACCTTATTTGAGTCTATGGAGTCTCTCCAACTTTTGTGTATCAGTCTTGTCTAGCTGGAACTGTGAGCAGAGTGCTGCCTTGGTACCATCAAATGTTGCCCAGTTGTTTTTCACTACTATGAGCCTGGCCACCTTTTCCTACATCGATGATCCAAATATGGCCATTTATGGGTGGGATCCACTTGGGTGGGAAAATTAATTGTATATGCTACCTAAAATTTCCCAAGGAAGCCATTTAGGTCCTCGCTTGTGTAGTGAAAACCAAGATCTTGAAGATAAGAGGATAATGTGCACAATAAGAGATAGAGATAGAGACAATATAGAAAAGGTAGTGAATTGCAGTTCAGCATTTCATTGCTAGTGGTTGTATATATACAAGGTACATTAAATGAGGTAGGTGAGCCTTATCTCTAAATATTTGAGATATTGACAAACTGGATATCTATGAGATCCTTTTGTCCACATATTGACTTGTCCTTATCTTATCCAAACTTTATTCTTATCCACAACTTTATCTTTACATTCCCCCTCAAAAGGATTCCATAGGTATCTGTAAAGAAAAAAAAAAGATTACATTCAATTCATCAATTTAGCTAAATGTTTTCCCCTCCCAATCGGATCATGCAAAGGATTTGCATGGCAATTTTGTGCTTCAAGTGAGGAATTGATTTGGTGAGGAAATCAACAACATTGTCGCATGATGGTACATATTGAAGGATGATATGGGAACTTTCAGCTAATTCACGTACAAAATGATATCTCATATCAATATGGCGGAGTTTAATGCTTACTTTTGGTCCTTAAATGACAAAGATTGACACTTTATTGTCGGTGAAGATTGGAATTTGCTGAGGCTGATACCCAAAATTGATGTCTTCCAAGAGTTTCTTCAAATAAATTATTTCCTAGGCAGCCATGCTACATGCCACATATTCGGCTTCAGTAGTAGAAAGTGCAACGGAGTGTTGTTGTTTGGTACTCCAAGAGATGGGACTTGCTGCTAAAGTAATGATAAAAGCAGTGAGAGATTTTTGGGTAGCAAGATCACCACCCCAATCTGCATCGGAATAGGCTTGTAAGAGAAAATCATTGCTGTCTTTTGTAAAACAAGTTCCCATATTTGATGTTGCTTTTAGATATCGCAATACCCGTTTGAGTTGCTTCCAATGTTCATAAGTGAGTTGATGCATGGCTTGGAGAGAATGTGTCCTGCATAAGATAAATCTGTACGGGTACAAGTAATTAGATGTCGAAGGTATCCAAGTGCTTCCATGTAAGGAATTGTCTCCATTTCATGAGCCTGATCAGTTGAAAGAGAATGGGAGGAGGATGGATTCAATTGTAGATTTTGGGCAAGTGGAGTGACCATGGGATTACATTTTAGCATGGAATAATGGGAGAGAATAGACATAATGTAGGTATGTTGATGCATTTTGATGGATGTGGTTGACTATTCAATTTCAATGCCAAGACAGTAATGCATAAGAGCATAGTCTGTTATAGCAAACTGTGAAGATATGATAGATTTGTCTTTGGACATTGCATGAGGAGTGTTGGCAAGAATAGGAATGTCATCAACATAGAGACCTAAGATAATGACAATGTTGCCTTGAGGAAGAGTATAAATGTTGTGATCTATTTCTAGCCTTCAAAATCCATGGTGTAGTAAGTGAGAATGAATATGAGTCTATCACTGCCTTGGTGCCTGTTTTAGGCCATAAAGAGCTTTATGTAGTAGGCAAATGTGTGTAGGAAATTTGGGATCAACAAAGTTTGGTGGTTGAGACATATCGATTTTTTCTTCTAAGTGACCATGCAAGAAAGTAGTCTTGACATCAATGTGGTGAATAATTAATTTAAAATGAGTTGCCATAGAGAGTAATACCTGTAAAGAGGACAAAGAAAGTACATGAGAGAATGTACTTCCGTAATGGACGCCTTCAATTTCTTCGAAACCACGAGCCACAAGTTGAGCTTTGTACTTGTCGATGGAGTCAATCTGCTTTGAGCTTTTTGCGAAGTACCCATTTGCAACTTATTGCAGATTCTCCAGGGGGAAGGGGTACCAATTTCCAAGTGTTATTATGAAGCAAAGCTTTGTATTCATCAAGCATAGCAACTTGCCATTGAGAGGCTTTAGTACCTTGAAGTGCTTGAGTAATAGTAGGGCAAATTGAAGCTTCAAGAATATTGATTGGAGGTGAATTTTGAGCTTGGCCAAGAGCATTGTTGGCTTAAAGATGAAGATAATGTAAGTTCTTGAAGCACGGAGTTGATTATGATTGTACCTCTTGTTGAGATATCGAGCTCCACTTGTGATATGCCAGGGTGACCGTTGTGTATTTATGTCACCGACTTGTCAGTTGCAGATGCGGTTGGTACACCGCCCCTGAATAATAGCTACATGATAGCTATCCTTATCTACTCTAGTTCGTGGCTCAGTTAGTATGCCACCTTAGTTAGTTGAGTTTGGTTTGAGACCCATATCTAGGGTTCTTCTATTTCTTTGTACTTGAGTTCTTTTGGTTTCCACAACAAAGAAGAGGAAAACTGTTTTCAGCCTCCACCCTTGTGTGTATTCCCCCATTGTGCAAGCAAGAAAGGTTCAAGTGAGACTCCTTCCTTCTCTCCCACAGTCTTGATATGGTATCAGAGCCTTGTTCGTGGTAAGGAGCTCAAGAAAGCAAGCCAAGCTCGCGGTGTTCTGGTAAGAGGAGCAGTGTTGCTTTCATTTTCTGTTTTGGGAGCAGATCTCTGCAGGTAGCACCAGCCGGAAATTGCAAGAGTGCATTGTCTCAGGTTGAGACGCCCTTCGCAGTGAAGCAAGAGGGCATTATATGCTGCGGGCAAGGGCTTTAGCCCTTGGCGACCTTGTTTTTTTGATTTGAGGCCATTTCGGGGCCTGTTTTGGAGGCGGAAGTTTTCTGCACGCACTCAGGAAAATGCTCAGTTTTATGCTGTGCAGCCACTGTTCTACAGGTCGGTGAAAAGTTACTGTAGAAATTGCATCGTATGCCTGTGCGTAGAGACATTGGGAGTTACAGAATCATCCTTGTTACCTGTTGATGCAAAATCGTCACTAGGAAGTGACTGTGTGGTCAAATACCACTTTCGCCAGTTTTGCAGATTTTTCCTTGTGAGGGTGAAGCTGTGTTTTTTGCAGTGACAGAATTTTTTGTAGTGTTCTGTAATGGCATCTGATTCTCTTTCACAGATTGTCACTGAAAAGCTTGACAAGAACAACTTCCAAGCATGGAAGTTTAGAATGACGAATTTCCTTATGGGAAAAGGATATTGGGAATTTGTTGCAGAAAATGAAGAAGAACCAGTTCTTCCTGATGTTCCCAATCAACAGCAAATGCAGGCATTTAAAGCATGGCATGAGAGAGCCAGGAAAGTTATGTACTGGCTATCTATCAGCATTTCAGACTCTATGATTGTGCATATTCAAGATGCAAGTACGCCAAAGGAGGCATGGGATACTCTGTCAAAGATGTATAGCACAAATATACAAGCCAGGAAAATGCAGCTCAAGCAAGAGTTGCACAATGTGCAAAGAGAAAATATGAGCATCAATGATTACCACATGAAGGTGAAGAAGATTGCAGATGCGTTTGCTTCCATTGGGTCGCCAGTGGAAGATGATGATTTAGTTTCTGTGACCTTGAATGGTCTAGGAAGGGATTACGCACAGTTTCGGACATCCATTTCAGTTCGTGAAAGATTTCCTGATTTTGAGGAGCTGATTGCTCTTCTAATTTTTGAGGAGCAAAGAAATGGTGGTGCATCTTCTTCAGGAGGAACTTCAAAAGAAGCTGTCTTCTACTCAAATGCCGGAAGAGGTAGAGGCAGAGGTAGAGGAGGCCGATTTGGAGGCCGTGGTAGAAATCAGAATATGCAGCAAACTCAAGAAAACTAGTCCTATGGAGGAGGACGTGGTAACTCTAGAGGCAGGGGGAGCCAAAGAGGTCGTGGTGGATGGCAAAGAGGTCAAAATGCAAACAGTAATGTTGAATGCTACTACTGTGGTAAAATGGGTCATATGGCTAAAGACTGCTATAAAAAGCAGAATGACATCATGAATGGAAAACTGCAACAAGGGAATTATGCAAATTCTAGCAGACAGGGTGATGACAGAAATGAGCATTTGTTCATGGTGCAGCACATGAACAATTCTGTGACAAGTGCAGAAGAAAGCAATGATGTATGGTATGTTGACTCAGGTGCATCAAACCACATGATAGGTCATGCAGAATGGATGGAGGATGCAAGGAAAATGGAAAAACCAGGATTTGTGGAGACTGGAGATGATACTGCACATCCTATTGTGCAGATTGGAAAAATTCCCTTGTCTATGCAGGATGGGAAAAAGAAATACCTATCCGATGTATTTCATGTCCCGAATATCACCAAGAATCTGGTTTCTGTCGGTCAAATGGTTGAGCAGGGCTTGCACGTCAGATTTAATCCTCATGGATGCTTTGTTGAGGATATGAAAAATAAAGGTCGCTTGATAGCAAAAGGAAAGAAGGGAAGAATGTTTACGTTGGATGCAGACATGTCTGAATTGAGTGCAGCAATGTTTGCACATGGGACCGGTGTAGTTGCAGATATTGATATCTGGCATAAACGCATTGGTCATGTTAATGTACAGCGACTTAAATCAATGCAGGCCCAAAATATTGTTGCAGGATTGCCAAAATTCAAGGTTGCAGAAATGCATAAGGTATGTGAAGCCTGTCAGTTTGGAAAACAGGCAAGGAAACCATTTCCTAGACATGTTCAAGAGAGTGAGAAGCCATTGGAATTAATCCACTCTGATGTGTGGACTACTAAAGCTGCATCTCTTGGAGGCTGTCATTATTTTGTCACTTTTATTGATGACTATAGCAGAAAAGTTTGGGTGTATTTTATGAAAAAGAAAAGTGAAGTTTTTGGGCATTTCAAAACCCTTAAAGCTATGGCTGAAAAAGAAATAGGTCTGCAAATAAAATTCCTAAGGTCAGATGGAGTGGGAGAGTACCTCTCAAATGAGTTTGCAAAGTTCTTGCAGGAGCATGGCATAAAGCAGCAATATTCATGCAGTTATACCCCACAACAAAATGGAATTGCAGAAAGGAAAAACATGCATATTGGAGAGGTATCTCGTGCCATGCTCAATGAAAAAGACTTGCCAGATTTTTACTGGGCTGAAGCAGTTGCTACAGCGGTCTATATAATGAACAGGACTCCCACTGCAACAATACATGGGATGACTCCAGAGGAGAGGTATACTGGTAGGAAACCAGATATTTCTCATTTGAAAATTTTTGGTTGCATTGCCTATGTACATGTGCCAGATGAGTTGAGATCCAAGTTGGATCCAAAAGCTGAGAAGTGCATCTTTATTGGTTACTCTCTGCAGCAAAAAGGGTATAGATGCTATAACCCTTCTACTCGTAAGTTTACAGTGAGCAGAGATGTTGTTTTTGATGAGATGAGTAGCTGGTATAAACCAGTAAATGTGATTGATGATGTAGATGCACAAAATGGTAATGCTGCATAGAATTCACAGCAGTAGTCACAAAATATTAGTGGACCTGGAGCGTCCTCTAGCAGTGGTTCACATTCTTCGCCATGGACAGGTAGATTGAGATCAGGAGAATCTTCTCAAAGCAATGCAGATAGTGGTATGCAGGTATCACGAAAAGGAAAAGAGAAGGTTGATCAGCCCATGTTTGATGTGAATGCAGGTCACTCTTATGTGGATGGTGAATCCAGTGGCTCAGAACAGAGCATTGATGATGAGTTGGGTATTCCTTCTATTGTTACACCTGGAGTAAGGAAGACCATGGATGTTTTGAGAGCACTTGGGAGTGAACCTACTTTGCGCAGGTCTACGAGAGCTAGGTATCCTGTGGATAGGCTGAAATATGATGGATTTACAGCCATTCACTATGCATATATGGTCAAAGTGATACAGGAACCAGAACCCACATCTTTTGAGCAAGCCATGGGAAAAGAAAAATGGGAGAAAGCCATGAATGAAGAAATGGATGCCTTGGAAGCAAATGCTACATGGGAGTTAGTACCTTTGCCTAAAGGTAAGAATGCAATTGGCTGTAAGTGGGTTTATAAGGTGAAGCACAATGCAGATGGTTCTGTGAACAGATACAAGGCAAGATTAGTAGTCAAGGGGTATGCACAAACATATGGCATTGACTATGAAGAAACATTCAGTCCAGTTGCAAGGATGGCAACTGTAAGAGCAGTCATTGCTATGGCTGCATCAAAGGGATGGTCTTTACATCAGATGGATGTAAAGAATGCCTTCTTGCATGGTGATTTGCAAGAAGAGGTCTATATGGAGCAGCCACCAGGTTATGTGCATGCTGTTCATCCTGAGTTTGTTTGCAGGTTGAAGAAAGCCTTGTATGGCTTGAAGCAAGCACCTAGAGCATGGTCTGACAAGATAGGACAGTATCTTGTCACTATTGGCTTTCAGATTTCCAAGGCAGATTTCTCACTTTATGTGAGAAAAACAGAGAAAGGTATTATGCTACTTGTCATTTATGTTGATGATTTGATTATGACAGGTGACAGTGATGAAGATATCCTTCATGTGAAAATGCTATTGAAGCAAAAGTTTGAGATGAAGGATTTGGGAGAGCTGCGTTATTTCTTGGGCATTGAGGTGATTAGATCACCAAGTGGGATACAGCTCTTGCAGAGGCAGTATGGATTGGACATGCTATCCAAATATGGGATGACAGGCTGTAAGCCTATTTCAGTTCCTTTGGAGCAGAATGTGAAGCTGAGCACAGATGCAGGTGAGCTTCTAGAAGACCCTACTATGTACAGACACATAGTAGGAAGTTTGATTTATATGACTATTACCAGGCCAGATTTGAGCTATGCTGTTGGATTGGTAAGTTAGTTTATGCAGGCTCCAAGGAAACCACATTTGGATGCGGCTAGACGCATACTCAGGTATGTGAAGTCCACATTGCAGTATGGACTATTTTATGAGACTGGGGTTTAGATACAGTTGCATGGATACACTGATGCTGATTGGGCTGGTAGTATTTCTGATAGACGATCTACCAGTGGATATGTGTTCTCTTTTGGGAGTGCTGCAGTCACTTGGAGCAGCAAGAAACAGCCTACAGTTGCCTTGTCGAGCACAGAGGCTGAGTACAAGGGTGCAGCAATGGCTGCATGTGAGGTAGCTTGGTTGCATAAGCTTCTTTATGATATGCATCAGTCTATAGATGGGCCAGTTGTCATTTATTGTGACAACATGAGTAGTATACACTTGGCAAATAACCCAGTCTATCATGCTAGAACAAAGCACATTGAGGTGCATTATCACTATGTGCGAGAGAGGGTTTTACTAGGTCTTATTGATCTAGTTTATGTCAGCACAGAGGATCAGGTAGCTGACATATTCACGAAGGCATTGGGCGCAAAGAAGCTGCGCAAGTTCAGAGACCTGCTTGGTGTGCAAGAATTGGGATTGAGCTCGAGGGGGAGTGTTGAGATATCGAGCTCCACTCGTGATACGCCAGGGTGACCGTTGTGTATTTATGTCACCGACTTGTCAATTGTTTGCAGATGCGGTTGGTACACCGCCCCTGAATAATAGCTACATGATAGCTATCCTTATCTACTCTAGTTCGTGGCTCAGTTAGTATGCCACCTTAGTTAGTTGAGTTTGGTTTGAGACCCATATCTAGGGTTCTTCTATTTCTTTGTACTTGAGTTCTTTTGGTTTCCACAACGAAGAAGAGGAAAACTGTTTTCAGCCTCCACCCTTGTGTGTATTCCCCCATTGTGCAAGCAAGAAAGCTTCAAGTGAGACTCCTTCCTTCTCTCCCACAGTCTTGACACCTCTTCAGTGTCGGAGTCGGATGTACTGAATAGAGTAATTAGTATTGATGGAGAAGCTAGAGATGGAGGCCATAGAGTCGTAACAATGAGAGCCGTAGGAGAAGTATTACTTGATATTGAAGACATTGCGGCTATGCGAGTAGACCTTCGAGGTTTTTGCTCATCAGTGGATGGAGCTAAGTTGGGAATAGAGGCATGGAGAGAAGCCGAGTGTTCATGAGGAAATGAAGCTTGTGAAATGGAAACTTGATCTTTATAAAGATTTCTTTAGTATGTTGAGAACTTTCAAATTGTGGATGACTGAGAGAATGGGTTTGAAGTGGAGTGCGAGAAATGATTTTGGCAATGATGGCAGCTTGTTGGCTTGCAGAGGGAGTTATTAAGTCATCATGATGCGCCAAATGCTGCCGTAATATAGTCGCATGTTGCTGAAGGATTGGATTTTTTGGCATGTTTGGACTGAGTGAAGAGTCCAGGCCTGCGTGATGTGTCAATGGGCAAGTTGTTGACTGACGGCAATCAACGCCATTTGAGAGAGTAGTAGGCATCATTTCCGCTGGTCGATGGGATGGAGCTTTAATAGCTCCTAAAAGTTTTGATAAGGCTTTATCTTTAAGGTTTGAATCCTTTGGAGATAAGGATTTTTCACATTTTTAAAGGGAATTTGAACTTTCATAAGAAGATAAGGCTGATGAAAGAGGTGAAGAGTGGGTTGTGTGGCTAGAATTGGGCGGAGAGGATGTTGTCGAAGTGATGTTTGGATTTGTATGAGGCATATCTAATGCCAGGGATTCTTTGATGGGAAAAAGTGTGAGAGATGGACTCTAGCCCGTCACCCAGTGCTAATTACGGCTGCAATCATTCATGAGGTGCAAAAATGACACCTCTACTGCTCTCTCAAACTTACCTACCCCAAAGAAGGTCGGCTTTATACACTTGGGTATTCACTACTGCAACCTTCTTCAAATGCTTTAGCCAACTCCATTTTCACTCACAAGTCTACCACAGAACACACTCCTATGGCACTCTAGGCTTGGTCATGCCTCTCAGAATGTTCTCGAACAACTTATTCACAAGAAACTTGTCCGCAGCATTCCACCTTCTCTCTCTCAACTTCCATTTTGTCAAGCTTGTGCTCTCAGTAAAGCCACAAATATTCCTTATCCCAAATCTTACTCCATTACGACTTAACCACTTCAATTAGTACACTCAGACATTTGTGGTCCAATAAATCCTATTTCTCTCACTGGAGAAAAATACTTTATGGTGCTTATTGATGATTATTCAAGATATAATGTTGTGTATTTTCCCACGAAGAAGTCACAAGTCTTCTCCAAGTTCCAAGAATATAAGGAAGCAGTTGAAAATAAGCACGAGGTACAAGTCAAAGCTCTTTGTACATACAATGGAGGAGAATACACTTCAAATGAATTTAAAGATTATTGCAAGGCCTTTGGCATTCAACATGAGCTTACCATACCACATCACCCACAACAAAATGGAGTTGCTAAAAGAAAGAATCGTACACTACTCAATGCTGCAAGAGCTATGCTATCACAAGCTTGTTTGGGAAAAGACTACTGGGAGGAAGCAATTTCTAATGCAACATATCTTCAAAACAGGTTGTATTCCAACTCCCTACAAAATAATACTCCTTACGAGTTATAGTTTGGTCACCCTCCTAGCTTATCACATTTTAAAGTCTTTGGATGCACTGCATTTCTTGTCAATCAAGATCACAAATCCAAGTTTTCTCTTAGAGCCACACAACTAAAGTGAAAATCAAGAACTTGAAGATAAGAGGACAATGTGCACAATAAGAGATAGAGATAGAGACAATATAGAAAAGGTAGTGAAATGCAGTTAAGAATTTCATTGCTAGTGGTTGTATATATACAAGGTACATTAAATGAGGTAGGTGAGCCTTATCTCTAAATATCTGAGATATTGACAAAGTGGATATCTATGAGATCCTTTTGTCCACATATTGACTTGTCCTTATCTTATCCAACTTTTATCCTTATCCACAACTTTATCTTAACAGATTGATGAGCTAGAAAACTTTAGAAATGGAATATATTCTTGAGAAGCCATAAAGGTGTGGATTGGAATACCATAATGTGGAATGTGTGAAACCACGACCATTTTGGATGATGAAAACAACCACCTTCCTAACTTTAGAGGAATCACAAGAGCAATTGGAGAGCCACAAAGCAGATCCTAAGGTCTAGAAACAACGTGAGTGCTATTTATGGGGTCAAGGAGTGGACAGCTATACTCGGAAGTCTTAGCATTGAGGAGTCAAGTACCCTTAGGAGACAGAACCTTAATGATATTTCTCACACTCCGATCATCATGAAAACATAGACTGGACATCCTTTGGTAGATGTTGAGAGCATGTGCCCATGTAGACCTACATACATGGGAAAAATTGTGCAAGTGGATTGCACCAACTTTGTAGGATATTAGAGTCTTAACATACTGAAACCCGACATAGAGATATGATGGTATTGCAAGCTCAATATTACACCATATTGGAAGAAATACTATCAAAGCACTATTATAAATTATACTTCACTAAAGAAGAAATGCTTATATATTCAATTAGCACAGTTGGTGTGTTGCATACAAAATCTCATGGTCTCACAAAGAGACATTTATAAGGATAGATAGACTCAGGCAATGAGATACATTTCCAAGGGTAATTCCCTTAGAGAAACACAAGGCACATATACTAGACACCCATGGTTGCACTCACAACAATACAATGAGGATAGATGGGAGGGTATGAAGTAGGGATAAGGGGTGAGTTGAATAGTCGGGGTCACAATAGTGCATGTGGAACCCTCATCACTTCCTTTCTACTCCTTTTGTAGCCTTTGGCTACTACCCGTGTTGTCTTGAAGTTTGCCTCTCATAACTGCAATACTATCGTCAACATTGATTGCCATTTTAGCCACAAAGCTATGAATTCTACTTTTGGCCTCCAATGGAGACCATTTTGCACCTACACATGACAATGAGAGAGAGAGAGAGAGAGAGAGAGAGAGAGAGAGAGAGAGAGAGAGAGAGAGAGAGAGAGAGAGAGAGAGAGAGAGAGAGAGAGAGAGAGAGAGAGAGGGTGGGAGAGGTTGCAATTATGGTGGCATTGCCAAGGAGGTCCATAGCTCCATGAGGTGCCTTCAATGCATCACCAATGTGAGAAAGAGAGAGAGCTATTATGGTGAGGATAAGGTTTGATGTGGAGATTTGTTTGCACAACTATTTTTTGTTCTTATTTGTGGTGGTTCCTAGATTTTATAAATCAAAAAGAGTTTTGGCTAATAATAATAATTGGATGGGTACAAGAAGCAAAGCATCACTTGGGGGGAAGAGAGAGAAAGAGGGAAAGGGGAGAAAGAGTGTGTGAGAAGGTAGCAATTAAGGGTATACTATATGGAAACCTATAAAAGAACATAGAAGGACTCCAAAATATAAAAGCTACATTTAAAATATTGTGATTTCACTTAATTAAAAATTTGAAATATATAGAGGTTTGGAAATACATTGTGCATGCAACATTGGTTGGGTTGTTTTAGGTTTGTGAAGTCTTTCAATCATAATATAGTATAGATTCCTAAGGGCTAAGGGGGTGTGTTCTTGTACCTAAATCTCAAAATGGCTATACATGCCATAAATGCATGGGAGGGGGATTCACGACACAATATCCTAAGACTGCTTTCATCCATGTTTTTCCCTAAGAAAACTGGAGGGGTTTTTGGTAACCTTGAACTTACATCTTGTCCCAAATCAGTTAAGGGGCTCAAATCTAATGTTTAGTTTGAGTACTCAATTTTAACGAATCTGAATGTTTATGATGATGTATTCTTAGGGACAAGAAACCTTTAATAGCTCATTCTTTTGAATCATTATTATGGGTAGTGGTCAAAATTTAGGTAGGAAAAGAAACATAGCAATCTACTAGTCTTGAAGTGGTTCTTTAAGAATATGCATAATCTCTTCTTGAAGAACAAAAGTTGTATCACAAAGCACGACTCTAGAAATAAAGGATAATTCTAAAATCATACAATGAAAATAGATTTCAAGTTTGAAATTTTCAAAAGATAAGTAAATCATGTCTTGGGAGATTATAATTTCACATCGATATGGCATACCATGGCTAGAGAGCTAAGATTGCAAGTGTATAAGATGTCAAACTCATAAAATGTTTAAAGAATGCTTTAGAGATCCACTTTCTATGACAATTTGGCATAAATTTGGCAAAAAATTTATATTGAAAATCGTCCTCACTCGTTTACAATAAAAAAATGTTGTAATCAAATCTTCAATTATTAAAGGCATTAAGTACTTTCATGCATAGTCATCTATAGTGCAAAGGAAGATGATGGTGCCTTTGGTAAAAGGTGGGTAGTAACATGCTTTTTTGGTCCAAATCCTTCTCCATAATAACCTAAATGTTTTCTCCTCATGAGTAGAAAAAGGGTTTAGTTGGTCGAGCATTCTTACAATATATATGTATTTACTATATTAAGTGGGGTGGGAGGTGGGTGCCACATACGGTAGCGTCCCCACCCGACCACTATGTGTGCACCTACTTGCCCCCACTTGCGGCCATTCCCATCGCATGTGCACCCATCCACTCGTGTATGTGTGCCCCAGCTTTGCGTGTTGGCCCAATGATCGCATGGCCATATATTTCATAAACTTCGTAAATGTATTCACGCTATATATATGCAAAATATATTTACATAAATTTTTACAAAATTTGCATTTCATAAATATATAATTTAATTTATAAAATATATTATGTAAATTAAATACACATAACAAAATCTATTGCATAAATTTATTTACGTACATTTATTGTTGAGAATACATTTATGTAAGTATATTAAATAAATTAATTAATTAATCTTAACTTAAGTATAAACATATGATAGCACCTGTGTGTGTGTGTGTATGTATGTATGTATGTATGTATGTATGTATGTATGTATGTATGTATGTATGTATGTATGTATGTATGTATGTATGTATGTGTGTGTGTGTGTGTGTGTGTGTAAATAGGTATATATGTGTATGTATCTCTTACTATTATTAGGAGGTTGGGGGCTGCCATGTGGCATGCGAGGCATCCCCTGTGTGAGTTGATGATGTAGAGAGAGAGAGAGAGAGAGAGAGAGAGAGAGAGAGAGAGAGAGAGAATAAAATTGATGAGAAAGGAGAGAGAAAAAGGAAATAGAAGAGAGAGAGGATAATAATAATAAGAATAATAATAATAATAATAATGTGGTGGGGAGAGAGAGAGAGAGAGAGATTCTAAAAGTTTGCCTTTGAGTCTTAGTGCGAAGCACCAAAGAATTGTTCAAAATCTCATCTTTCTTATATATTAAGCAAAGGTGGGGGGAGGGGAGTGCCACGTAGTGTGCACAAAGCCCCTCCACCATTGCTTCACCTTCACTACCACATGGTGTGCAGTGAGCCTCTCACTTGAAAAGAACCCCCTCCCTCGTTTGGGGCATCAATAGCCACATGAGCTGCGATTTTTCCCTGCATTATGACACAAAGTTGACACTCCTCGCCTCATTTGCCTTCGATCAAAGTTGCCCTACTTGCAGCATCATGTTGTGCTTGGCTCGACCCATCCCCCCTCCCCCCTTCCACCTTGAATTTTGAGGCAACAAAAACACCCATACCACACACATCCAATAGGACTTTTTAACACATGTGTGTGTGTGTGTGTGTGTAGAGGAGGCAATGGCATACAAGTACATAAAACGTGCATTACGACACAAACAATGGTTCTTTGAGCTTTAGTGCAAAGCACCGAGACAAGATTGGTGCAAAGTGTTGGTGGAACAATGTCGCAAAGCACTAGGAGAAATATGTTAACCAATAGTAATCATGATGCACTAGCTTTGGTGCAAAGCGCCAGGAGGAAACTAGGCATGAAGCACCTAGTATTCTCTTATTGCGTTGATATATATATATATATATATCCTTTTTACTTAACAAATTGTTGTATACCCCACAAGTAGCTTAAAAGTCCAATCTAAGTGACTCAGAATCTAAACCTTTGTGGTATTTTTGAGGTTTATGTTGGTGAAAATAATGACCCCTTGTGATGATTTGCATAAAAGTTATCATTAATACATTGGAATAAATCTCCAACATTAGGATTGTGCCAACTCATCATTGTAGATGATATTCAAAAGCATATGTAATCTCAAAGAAGGTTGAAGTGACCTTCTTAACCATGGGTAGAAATATTGATTTGATGTTTCTACAAATGAAAACATTTGATATGACATAGTTGCTTGATTAGGACTCTTTGTGACATTTTCTTTCAAGATGACATTTCTTGTTTCCTACAAAATGAAAAACATATGTAAATGATTAGGAGCTTGTTGAATAGAGACACACAGCCCATGATTATCTCCTTAATAGCTCAAATGCAAGGTATATGAATTTGAATGGTTTTGATGGTCAATAAATTTGTTCAAAAAAAAAAGTGGTCTAATTGATAGGTTAATTTAGAAGCATATTTTATTTTCATAAGTTAACAAGCAAGTAACTATCTTTGAGAGAAGGCAGCATTATTGTAGAATCATGATTACGTGAACCAAGTCAACATGCACATTGATAAAGTGGATCCATTGACCACTTGGTTTTCACAATATACACACTTTCTTTTATTTTTTTACTTTAATAACGTACATGATATTGTGATATCTATTTGCATTACTTGTGATAACCCACAAGATCTCCCTTTTTTAATTGGTGCTAGCTAGAATAGCTTTATCTAATTTCTTCATGTGTAACTCTTTAATGTAATACATAAAGTTTAACAAGACCATTATAGGCTTGAATCGAATGTAAGGTATCTATTGCTGTAGACTTTTCAAATGTAATGATAGTTATGAGTGCTATGAAAACCAAGGATTTCTTATGTCAAGCTATTTATGTTTCCATATCACATTTCCACATTGATTATTAAGGCATTGAAAACATAGGAAAATTTTGGCACTTCATATGAGCTTCATATTTTAATCATACAGAGTCATATCATCCATTGGGTATTCACATTAGTTGATGATAATAATATCCTCATCATTTTATTAAGATATAAGCATAAGATAATTGCTACTAAAACAAAGTTTTCTATCAAAGTGTTAACATAGCAATCCTTAAAACAAAATGATCAAGTTTGGCAATCCTATAACAAGAGGATTTTGTAGCTATTAAATGTCATTTGTGGTGGTGAAGTGGTTTCAACTACTTGTATGGAGTTTATATGGTATAGCCCCACATGGTGTGATTGTTGCAAGAAGCATGGACAAGACTAGTGATATCCTTATACTAGGGCATTCATTATTACTAATTACTAGGACCATCCTAGTAAGACTCTTCAACATACCTCTTTCTAAGACATGTAAAAATCCCTTCAAAACACCTTTGCCTATGACTTTCTTACTAGACTCTCATGTATAGATTTAATCCTTAACAACCATATTTATAAGATTTTACCCATATCTTTCATAGGAAAGTACATTATGGACCAATAATTAATGTTTGCTAGGATCTTTAGTTAGCAAGTTCCTCCAAAGCCCATGCTTGGAGCCTTTCAACATGTTTTTGGAAGATTCGATGTAAACTAGATTTGAATAGTTCCTAGTTTTATAACACTTTTTTCATTCACAATTACATTGAGCTTGATTATGAAACTTCATTCTAAATAAGAGGAACTAACCAAAGGTACTATTTGCAAGACACTAATCCTAGATTTTCCCAAGCTAAACTATCTCTAAACTTTGAAATCTTTCCTCAATTAATTCCAAAGCATAGACTTCATTTAGATTGGAATATTTCTCTAGATGGATATTGTACTTCGAGTAGTATAGTATCATACAATACATTTAAGCACATGTATCCATGGGTAATATAATACTAGCTTATAAGCTCAAGCTTGCTCATGAGATGTATTAGTACATCTTCAAGGCTCAAAAACCTTGGGATGCATGAGATTAGGTTTATATTTCTCCCATTTTTTCTAATATGATATTAGAATTTAGGTCCTCTAAACTTTCTTTTAACCTTGATGCCCTAGTTAGTTTTAAGGACCAATATATCAATGGTATGCTAAGCTAATCCTAAAATTAGTCTTTTATTAAATTCTAGATTATAGACCTATATATTAACCCAAATTAGAGAAAGCTATAGATGTTCTACAAAAACTCCAAGTGGAAGGCCTAAAATAAGTCAAAGCAAGGTCAATGAATTCAATTGAGCCTAGTAAAGAAAGGTCAATGGGATAAATCAAGGCCAATTAGTAAAGAAAAGTGGACTTAGAGATAAAATGAAGCTAGTGGAAGCTCAAAGGGTGGAAAAATGAAGCTAGTGGAAGCTCAAAGGGTGGAAAAAATCATGGGTTTTTTAATTTGAAGTATTAAAGATCTAAGGCAACATGGATTTTCATGCAATATATTTTCTTTTAGTCAACTAGATTCTATTATACCTTGTTATAATGTATTTGTAAAAAAGTGAGAGATATGTTCACTCTCATGCAAATTTTAATATCTCCTAGAGTAGTAAACATGAAGTTTTCATCTATATTCATGTGTGCATTAAAATATACACAAGGCATGCAAATATATGGGCAAATTGGTCCATCGTTCCAAATCTAATGAATCATGGGCATGCAAAAGAGTTTTACAAGACTTGAAAGAGGCTAAGGGTTGAGCCTACTTACTTGCAAAACCCCATGTCTATAATATGTAAAATAGGTAGAATATATGATTCTTATGTGTGTAAAAGTTTGAGCTCTTGCTTTCATAACTTCATTATTCCTTTCACAATATTTAAAACTACACACATAAACACACTTGGATAGAGAGTGTGTGCACAAAACCTTCTTTCATCACTTCTTCTTCTCCTCCTTCTTCCTCTTCTCCTTCTCCTTCGTCTTCTAACATTGCCATATAACATGGAGGACTTCAGACATCCATTGCATCATATATGAGAAAGAGACTAATGGAATAGGGGAGAGTGAGAGACTAGGATGGAGAATCTTCTTCTTCTCTATTTCTTGTCTATTTTCTTGGTAGCATTGGAGATGAATGGGTTGGTTGAAAATTAGTGGTTTGAGAACTTGAGGACGTCACATTGTAATAAAGATACTATCAAGATTTCTTTTAGCTAGCCAAATTATAATGAGAAATGTAATATTGGCAAGTCTACTGAGAACTTTGAGTTATTTGTGCTCACTTTCATTCATGATGATTGATTGGAAAGCTATAAATAATATGGAGGAAAAATACAGGACAACTATGTGAGAGATAGCATAAAACCATTGAGAGAAAGGAATTTTTTAAAAAATAAGCATTTGTCAAAGTCACACCTATTGCATGTGAGTATAATACTTTTGGTCCCATTTCCAAGACTAAGAAAAAATCTTTTCTCTTTTGTGGTTTCTCATACTCTCACCATATAAAGGAATAGTAGGCCATGAATTTAAGTAAATCAAACTCGGTTATATTTAGAAACTTGCGTATCCTATGGGAATTGATCTCATAGAGAGATAGATGTTGGAATGGCTATGGGAAAAAGTTGAAGCAAAATTCAAGAAATTCTAGTAGTTTTCAATAGGGTTGAGTAGAAAGAGTGAATCCTCCTTTATGGATCTAGCAAATCCCTTTACCAAGGCTTTCCAAGATAATATTGAGAGGATGGGAATGCAATTTCTATGGAGTTGGCACTTGATCTCTTGGGACCAATTGCATTTTGTGGATCCAAAAAATCACTTTACCAAGGCATTTTGGGATAAGATAGAGAGGATGGGAAGGCAAGCTCTATGGATTTACATGCACAAACACAATTTCACTTGATCTCCTAGGGAAAATTCTCTTTATCAAGGGAAAATGAAGGCCTGAGAGTGGACACAATGAAGGAAAAATAGACAAATTGGCCTTCAACATGATCCAAACATTAGGAGAAATTGGAGTCTCTTTTTTTTTTCCCTTAAGGAGTGAATAAACAAATATAGGCCTAACCTTTGAGAGAGCTGGGATTCTAGATTCATGTAACATGAATCTTCTACCCATATCTTGGCCCAAATCTTCCCTTAGCAATAAAATAAGGGAAAATGTGGGGAATACAATTTTGACACTTCCTAGAAGTTTGTGACTTGAATTTTCATTTTCTTATTTTTTTATGTTTGAATTTTCATTTCTCCCCTTTTCAATTTCCCCCTCTTTCTTAGGTGGAACTCAAATTTTGTTGGGGTAAAGGCGCCTCCGCCGTGCTGCCCCGTGTATTACTACACTGACAGTACCCACCACTGCACACTGCAGGTGGCGAGCGCCCGTCATGTCACTTTATTATTTACATTCATTTTTTAGTGACTAGTAAATAAAGGAAGGCCCGGTCACACATTGTGACTGTTGGAGTTCCCATTTCCTGTCTCTCTCTTTCTTGCTCTTGCTCTCCCGCCATAGCTCGTGTGCAAGCTTCGATCATTCTCACCTTTCAATTGGTATCAGAGCTTGGCTTCCTCCTGCTCGAGCTTGACTCGGTGCTTCTCTACCTTCGCATCAACTCTCTTCACGCATTGGATCTCCATCCCGGCAGCCATATCCGATCTCCCCGAGCTCCCGTCACTCCCTGGCTTCCCGAGCACCTTCCCGGCCTATTGAGGCACCTTCAAGGCATTGATTCTGAGGTATTTGATCATTCTTTCAGGGTTTTATTTCAGTCTACAGGTTGCAAACAGCAAGGGTAGCCATGGCTTCAAACCCTTGAAGCTTATTCCCCTCATATTGTGCCTTACACCTATCAAGGCTCAAAGAGGCTTGTCATAGGCCTTTGATAGGCCCTTCTTGAGCCCCCCATTACCCCCTTTTCAGCCCATGTGGAGCAGCATCAAGTTCAGCACCAACAGGGCAGATTGCACCATTTTTTTCAGGCTGTTAGCACTCGTCTACTTTAGCTCCACACTTGGCCATTGCTTCTTGCTCTCTACCTTGATCAAGAGGGCTATAGACTTCATGTTTGATGTCATTCAAGCTTTGGGCATTGGTCTTGATCATTCGGGGCTGATTTCTTCAGATTTGGGACTGTCATAAACTGTCATAATAGGCTGAAAACAGGGAAGCACCATTGGCATTAGCATTTGTTGCTTATACTCCATTCCGGTTGTGCTATTTGATGCCCGTATGCGGTCTACATGATGCCTAGTGCCTTGGGAATGTATGCACATGATTATGCCATGATTTGGGACTGTTATTTATTGTTATACAGTGCTGGAAATAGGGCAGCCACACTTGGCATTGGCATTTGATGCTTATACTCTACTCCGGTTACCTTGTTTGATGCCCGTATGCGATCTACATGATGCCTAATGTCTTGGGAATGTATGCATTCGATTTGTCCATGATTTGGCATTGTTTTTGGGTTGAAAATTGACAGTTTTGGACTGTTTAGAGCTGCTGTATATGAGCGGGCTGAAGCTCATTTGTCACATGTATTGCTTCTCTATTGATACCGGATGTATGCTATGGGTTATGTCATGATGTATTACACTTTGGGGATCGACTTTGAACTCATGATCGTGATTCCGGAATGCTTTTGAGCATCGCATTTGCTCCGTTGTTATTGGTTTTTCATTGGCAGTTTGGTCGACTTGACTGGCATTTGGGCCGCTTATGCCTATTGTCTATACTTGATGGATAAGCTCTATGCATTACATGCTTTGGTCTGTGGTTGATGCCTCTTAGTTCGTCCATGCTTGACAAATATTTTGGAGCTCCGATTTGGATGTTTTGAGCACTTCCGACTCACAGGGATATTGACTTTGGCTTGCTACTGGATGTATTGACTTGACAGAGATCTTGCCATTGGGATTATGTCTTGCTTAGTGGTTGCTACATCAGTTGCTTCATGTATGTCATGCTCTTGGGAAGCGTATGACGCATTGACTTGGTCACTTGTCACTGGTACTTTGTCTTGGGTTGCTTGAGCCCTTAACTCGATTGTACGCCTTTTGTGCTAGTGGGAGCATCTTGCATGCTTACTTGACCTTGAGCATGGATTACATGCTATTGGAGCAGTCTATGTCATTGAGCAGTTATAGATGTATTGAGACTTTGGGATTATACTCCGACAATTGGATGTTGCATTGAGTATATGTCTTGGTTCACATGATGCTTATGAGCCGAGTCTCAATTTTGGATCCGCTTTCTTTTGAGCAGACACCTATTTGTGTCAGGTTTTGGCAGTTGGTTCTACATTTTGCCTAGATTGTCTGGGGTGTGCCTCTTACTGGCAGATGCTATTTGACATCTCTCGGTGTTATGCTCATGTATTTTCACTGTCATTTGGCTTTGCTTTGTCCTCTTTATGCTGGCTTTGGACCTAGCATTGTTTAGTTGATATTAGATCCAGTTTTGGGACAGTTTGCTCTCATTATTGCAATTCTGAAATTTATTACAGCAAGCATTTATTGGTGGACTGAGCAGTATTTTTTATGCTGAAATATCCTGATTTGGTGTACTGCACCTAGTACTAAGTGGGCAGCATCTTTTGGCACACTTTTCTCGCCATTTGGAGCTCATTTTAGTGGATTTTGGGCATTTTCTGTAGTAAAACAGCCAGCAGTTTTACATTGTCTATGCATTTCCAGCCTGCATTATGGCGTCCTCTTCGACTGATAATGCCATATTTAACATCACAAAGTTGGATGGTACCAACTACTCTTATTGGAAGAGTCAAATTTGGCAGGTCTTGGTGCAGAAATCTCAGATTAAGCCACTTTGGTTGAGTGGGGAGCAGCCTGAAACTATGGACAATGACGACTGGCTTGAACTTGATGAGCTATGCAAGTCCACGATTGTATTGTCTCTCACTAAACAGGTACATTATAATGTATTTGAGGAAGCACAGAGTGCATGGGATCTGTGGAATAAGATCAAGAATCTTTATGATAAGAAAAGTCCGGTGAGTCAGATATACTGGTTGAAGCAGCTTATGGATCTGCGCATGAAGGATAATGCGACTATGTCTGCTCACTTGAGCCAGTTCCATGCTATACTGAAGAACCTGACTTTGCAGGATATCACCTTTGGAGAGGAAGTAACTCCTCTTTTCTTGCTTGGGACTCTGAATGAGTCATGGGATGTATTCCGCACTGCCCTATGTGCCTCTAGTGCTACTCTGAAACTGAATGATGTTGAGAGTGCTCTTCTGTAGGAAGAGGTTAATCGCAAAAACTTGGATGCCTCTCGTGTTTCACATGCTTTGACAGTTAGAGGCAGGAATGACAGGAATGATCGTGGTAATAACCATGGCCGTGACTCGTAGAAGGGTCAGTCTAAATCTCGTGGAAAGTCGCGTGGGCGCAACGCTAATGTCACTTGTCATCATTGTGGGAAAAAGGGCCATATCAGACCATAGTGTCATGAGTTGCGCAATGAGAAGCGCAAGGATAAGGGCAAAGAGAAAGTGCAGGAGAAGTCCTCTGATCACAGCATAGTACCTGCGAAGTCCAGCGTCAAGATTGAAGAAACTAATGTCATGCAGACCGAGGATTCCGATGGTAGTGATGAGTTCATACTTGCAGCTAGTTCTTCTGATGCTTCACACTTGACAGAGACACCTAGTATGTATGCACAGTGCTGGTTATTGGATTCAGGTGCGTCCTTCCATGTGACGCCTTACCGTGAGTGGTTTCACTCTTACCGTACTGTATCTGGATCAGTCAGACTTGGAGATGACAGGTCTCTTGATATTGTGGGCTGTGGAGATATTCAGTTGTTGTTTTCCACTGACAGTTCCTTTTTGCTCAGGGATGTACGTCATGTACCTGCGCTTACGTGCAGTCTTATGTTTGCAGGACAGTTGGATAATGCAGGGTTTCATGTCAGTTTTGGGGATTCTGCCTGGAAGATTACCAAAGGCAGACTTGTGCTTGCTAGAGGCGCGAAGGCTGGCAGCCTCTATCCTCTTGTTATATCTGGGTCTTCTGTAGACCATGTTTTGGCAGTGGGCTCTATCCCACATGTATCACTTTGGCATGCCCATTTGGGGCATATGTCTTTGGAGGGAATGAAAATGTTATCTGGTTTGCAGTATCTTCCGCCTTTGGACTATGCACGTTTTGACTCGTGTGATCATTGTCTTTATGGTAAGCAGAATAGGTCTACGCATAAGAAATCGGGTAGGCCATGCATGAGTGAGCCTTTGGCTTTGGTGCATTCAGATGTTTGTGGGCCCATGCCGTGTATGTCTATGGGGGCGCGAAGTACTTTGTTACCTTCATTGATGATTTTTCTAGGAAAGTGTGGGCTTATCCCATAAAGCAAAAGTCCGATGTCTTGGCAGTCTTTCAGCGTTGGCTTGCTCTTGTTGAGAACTAGACTGGGTATAGGCTGAAATGCCTTAGGATTGACAATGGGGGAGAATATGTCTCACGTGCTTTTGAGCAGTTTGTGATGACAGGGGTATTAAGCATCAGTTGACCGCCCCTTACACCCCCGCCCAGAATGGTTTGGCTGAGCGCATGAACAGGACTATTCAGGAGCGTGTCCGCTCTATGCTTAGCCATGCAGGCCTACCACAGAGCTTTTGGACTGAGGCAGTTAGTACGGCAGTGCATGTCATAAACCGATCGCCTTCTAGTGGATTGGATTTCAAGGTTGCAGAGGAAGTTTGGGCTGGTAAGCCACCCTCTTATGCACATCTCCGTGCCTTTGGATGTGAGGCATTCTGCCATGTGCCCAAGGACAAGAGGAGTAAGTTGGATCCAAAGAGCATTAAATGCATCTTTCTTGGTTATGGTGATTCAGGAGAGATGGGCTATCGCCTATGGGATCCGCAGGCGCTGAAAATAGTACACAGCCATGATGTAGTCTTCCATGAAGACAAGATGCACAGGCAGCCTGAGAAAGTGGTTGAGATCCGCAGAGTGATCTTTCAGGAGGAGCCTAGAGCTCCTGCACAACCAGTTGGACAACCTACAGCTGCAGCAGATGCTCATGGTCAGGGTGTTGGACAGGCAGGTGGGCAGGCAGCAGAGCCTGCAGTGAGACGGTCTGCTAGAGACAGACATCCACCTGATAGATTTCAGCCCTCTATGCATTATATTTTGGTTATAGATGCAGGAGAGCCTTTCACTTATGATGAGGCTATGCGCAGGGGTGACAGTCACTCCTGGGAGAGGGTTATGTAGTCTGAGATCGACTCCTTGCATAAGAATGAGACTTGGGATTTGGTTGCCTTGCCTAAGGGCAAGAAGGCTTTGCCAAGCAAGTGGGCGTACAAGCTAAAAAGTACCCCTAGACACCCCAAGCCAGTATACAAGGCTAGATTGGTAGCAAAGGGTTTTAAGTAGGAGCATGGCGTAGACTTTGATGAGGTCTTTTCTCTTGTGGTTAAGATGACCACTCTGCGCTTGGTCTTGGCTTTGGTTGCTCAGCTTGACTTAGATCTATATCAGATGGATGTCAAGACGGCTTTCTTACATGGAGACTTGCATGATGAGATCTATATGGAGCAGCCTAAGGGCTTTGCAGAACCTGGCAGGGAGCACCTAGTGTGCAAGTTGAAGAAAAGTCTTTATGGCTTGAAGTAGGCACCTAGGGAATGGTATCATAAGTTTGATGCCTTTATGCAGTCACAGGGATATAGCAGGAGTGCTATGGATCCGTGTCTTTACACGAAGAAAGCCCGTGATGGTTCATTGCTTATTTTGGTACTCTATGTGGATGATATGCTGATAGCAGGGAAAGCTCATGATGAGCTAGATGCTCTTAAATCTCAGCTGAAGAAGAGCTTTGAGATGAAGGATTTGGGGCAGGCCTCTCACATACTTGGTATGCGCATTAGACATGACAGGCATCAGGGACTCCTCTACTTGTCACAGAGGGAGTATATTCATAAAGTCCTTGAGCGCTTCCACTTGCAAGACGTAAAGCCTATTGGCTGCCCATTGCCTTCTTATGTGAAGGTATCACAGGCCGATTGTCCGTAGACAGATGAGCGGAGGGCCGAGATGGCCCAGATCCCTTATGCTTCAGCCGTGGGCAGTTTGATGTATGCCATGATAGCCACTCGTCCAGATATTGCCTTTGCAGTTGGTGTTGTGGCACGCTATATGGCTACACCTAGTAGGAAACATTGGGATGCCGTGAAGGGTATCATGAGGTACCTGAAGGGCACAACATATATGTGTATTTGCTATGGCAGCCAGGATACAGGGGTCGTGGGGTACACTGACTCCGATTATGCAGGACATGCAGATAGTAGGAAGTCCACTTCTGGCTATGTATTCACCTATGCTGGAGGTGCTATCTCTTGGATGTCCAGGGTTCAGAAATGTACGGCTTTGTCTACCACTGAGGCCGAGTATGTTGTAGCTACTGAGGCTTGCAAGGAGGCCATATGGCTAGGCCATCTAGTTGCTGATCTTGGGATTGATGCTATACCTACACTGCATTCGAATTCTATGAGTGCCATTCAGTTGGCTAAGAATCCGGTCTTCCATGCGAAGACAAAACACATTGAGGTGAGATATCACTTCATACGTGGTGTCGTGGAGGACAAGTCTGTTGACCTTGTCAAGATCTCCACTGACGAGAATCCTGCAGATCTGCTCACGAAAAGCCTTACTATTGAGCGCTTTGCCTTCCTCAAGAGATTGATGGGTGTTGGATGAGATGTTGCCTTTCCTCATCCCTTGTACCTATGTACAGTTGTACTGTCTTTTTCTTTTCTTTCTCTCTCACTGGGGTAGATTCGTCTTTAAGTGAGAGGTTGTTGGGGTAAAGGCGCCTCCACCGTGTCGCCCCGTGTATTACTACACTGACAGTACCCGCCACTGCATACTGCAGGTGGCGGGCGCCCGTCACGTCACTTTATTCTTTACATTCATTTTTTAGTGACTAGTAAATAAAGGAAGGCCCGGTCACACATTGTGACTGTTGGAGTTCCCATTTCGGATAAAGGCGCCTCCGCCGTGCCGCCCCGTGTATTACTACACTGACAGTACCCACCACTGCACACTGCAGGTGGCGGGTGCTTGTCACGTCACTTTATTCTTTACATTCATTTTTTAGTGACTAGTAAATAAAGGAAGGCCCGGTCACACATTGTGACTGTTGGAATTCCCATTTCTTGTCTCTCTCTTTCTTGCTCTTGCTCTCCCGCCATAGCTCGTGTGCAAGCTTCGATCCTTCTCACCTTTCAAATTTATCATATCTCTTTCCCGCTTCTTCTTTTCTGATGAAATTTTATAGCCTCATTGTTGCTTGCCCTATCTGTAACCTTGTGAAAATTCATTTCCTCTACACAAACACAGAGTGAGTTTCACATGTTTTATGAGAGCAGAGCTTGTTCTACCAAAGCCCTAAGATTTTCTTCACAAAACGTTATAGGTATATTGTTCTCTTCCATAGATGTTCTATGGTAAAGTTTTATCTCCTTTTGGACAAAACCTGTGCAAGTTATGTGCATTCTCTGGTATGTAATTTATTTATTTTTGGTACTCTAGGAGTATTTTATAGTCAAGAACAATGATATTTTGAACACTCCACTTCTTCTTCAACATCTTACGGTTTCTTCGTAAACAAAGTTACAAGTATGTTGTCTTTTTTTTTACTGCTCCATAGTTAAATTTTATATCGTTTGGGCAAAATGTATGCAAGCTATATGCATACTGAGTTTTCCTTTGTTTTTTTACTCCAAGAGTCTTCAACTCAACTTCTTAAAAACTCAACTTCTTTAACATCTTTGTGCTTCTTGGCAAAGAGAGCCACATGTATATTGCCACTTTTGCCTGTTACTCCATGGTTAAGTTTCAACTCGTTTGGACAAAGCTTTTGTAAGTTATATGTATGCGTTGACTCAATATTTCTTTTGTTTTTGTACTCTAGGAATTTGTCAGTGAAGGAAAAATGGCCTTGTTATAAGTCAACTTCTTGTTCAACATCTCTAGGGGACTTCTTTGTGAAAAGAATTACAAGTATATATATTTTTTAAAATTGCTCCATTTAAATTTCATTTCATTTGGAGAGAAAAGTTTCAAATTATATACATGCTAATAGGTAACTTTTCTATTTGGCTATCATAGATGTCTTCATGGAGGAAAAACATCAGCAACATACTTGCGGTGGAGGTCTTCAATAGGAAAGATAGTGGCGGTAATTGGATTTGTGATAAGTACTATAAGTTGGATTAGATTTTGATGCACCCAAGTACTCGAGGGAGTTTCAAGGTTAGGCATAAGGATGTTGCAAACCCTAGCAAAAATTGGAAAGGTAGAATTTTAAAGTTCAAAAAAGTGTTTAATGGAACAAGTACAGTAACAAAAGTGTTGATCCAACATGTTTACATGCACAAACTAATCTCTGTACACGACAAGAACTACATTGCAAATTATAATTAAAAAAATAAGTTTTTAAATTTTATCATTGTTTATTCTTTTGCATCAGAGTTGTTTTTAAAATTCTTTGTAGTGTTCTAATTCAATCTTGTTTTACTAACAGCTCTATATCCATCAACTTTGCATGAATGGCAGAATGTGGAATGTTTGAGCAGGAATATACATGTTTGGCATGAAGACATAGGTTCTTTGATCTATGATAATAACTCTGCAAGTCAACTTGCAACTCAAAATATTTTTTTAAATAATTCATTGTATGTAGTAGAAAGCCAAAGATTGCATCATGTCCCATTGTTGCCACTATCTAGTGGTGAATGGTTGATTGGTAGCTTGGAGTTGTCAAGAGCATGTAAGTCGAAGATAAAATCTGACATCAATAGTGCTATGAAACCCACCACAAGCTCCAAAGATGTGCATCTTAGTTGGTTCCATTCTCATTGTTTGCACATTTGTTTGGTTCATGTGATGTTTTGAAGAAAACAAAGATTAATTATCAATGCAAGTGTCCATCCGAGGAATGGATGAGTCAGCTATTGGGTGAGTCTTAGAAAGTAATTAGAACACATTTTGATGAGACGATTGAGTGCAGGGTCAACCAACCTGAACTCGCATTCAAGTAAATCTTTTTTACTATTTTGAATTCCTTGATTTAATTGACATATGTCTTGCTTAGATGAATTGTTGTGTTATTAGCATTTACTTACAATTATTATTTTTTAATTACACGTATTTCATCGCTAGACAAACTCTGTGCATTCACTTTCGATATAGAAGATGGCGACTTTTGCGAGGGGAGTGGATCAGCTTGGATCAAGATACCCAAGATGAGACACATATAGTTCTCATAGATGTGGTTATCTTGTGGAATGGTCATAATCCTTTTGTGGTCAGCGCAGAGAGCCATTAGCCCATTTCTTTTCTGAGACAAGAAATCCAATTAATGTCCAATGAGCCCCTCTGCAACTTCTATTTCAAGTTAGATAATAGAAAAGTTAGGATTTGTAGTGAGCAATGCATGATATGTAAACAATGTGCTTCTCCACATATCCTTGAGATAGTGGAATCATTGTAAATTTTTTAAATAAAGAATGAATATAATTTTTTTAAAACTTCTGAGTACTTTCAATTTAGATAATCTTAGTTTACTATGATCCAAGCGTATGATAATACATACTATAATTAGTTAATCATGCTGGTTAAAATCATAATTAAATTGCAAGTTGGAGTTCTATCATATATGCAATATTGTCTTTGCATAATGATATATTGTAGCTAATCTCTTCTACTTATTTCTTAAAATTGAATATCAAATTGGATCCAAGGGATTTTGAAGGTCTTTTAGATTTTTTTTAAATTTTTTTTCTATATTTTCTATAGTTGGACTTGAATATACTCAGTAATCCAAGTATATTCGAGGACATAATAATGTAGAACAAAGCATTTGTTTGTATGAGTAATTTTAACGGTTACTTTAAAGTATTGAAATAAAGAAACTAAGGTAAGATTTTTAATTTGAAACTTTAGGGTTAAAAAAGAACATTTATTTAAAACCTTGGATACATAAAAGCTATAACTCCAAACTCATTTTCACTTTCATTCTCTACTTTCCTACACTTGTGCTCTCCTTCCTTGTGAGGTGCCCGCCCATCGGCTTTCCAGGCACTCTTTTAGCGGTCTATCGAGAAATGAATCTAAGCATCGCTACCTGGCACTCCCAGGGAATGTTTCGAGTTTTGTCGCCTAGGGTTTCGTGAATCCGCCTTGCAACGGAACATTCACGACCAAACCCACTAGGATCGACCTGAAATTCGGGTTCCTAGTTGTCAAGGTCTCATGATAGCATTTTAGCGTCGGGTTTTGGACATCCTACTTTACGCAGAGATACCCAATCCGAAGCAAGCCCATGCCACACTTGGTTCAAAGAGAATGGGAAACGAGAGGGATCCGCTGCTCAACCTCTTTGCCCATAGGGCATAGTCCCATTCCGGTCCCCTAAAACGGCACGAATCGAGGCTCTATTCTAACAATTTCTAAGGTTTCAAGACGGTAAACCTTGTGAGAAGCCTCCCAGCTTTCTGGGACCACCCTATCGTAGGACTGACCCGTCAGGGGTTCTGCCCACCCGCTTCCCTTAATAGCTTTAGTTTTCTAATTAGGTCCTACCACATTTATGTGTGACACTTAAAGTCAGCTTCATTAATTAAGCCTTTTAGAGAACAGAGTTCGTTCACATAACTTATAGCACAAACACAAAAACAGAGCAAAGCAATCTATTGACAAAAAAGTTCAAACAAGTTCCTTAACTTATCTTCAAGTTAATCTTTGTCTCCCGCCCATATAGGAGAAATTATGTATCGCTTCTGTCCAACAGAAGTATCCCTTTTGCCCTGCAGAAGTAACTGGTCCAATTCACATGGCACCACAAACTCAATCCTTTATCTAGAATAGGATCTCCCAACATGCCCAGATGTTGGGGTCACGGAGGTCTTCAACTCCATTCTAGACCTAGCAAGGGGTGTCCAGAGCTCCAACTGACCCGCAAGCTGTCTAGGAGCGAAACATCATTCCCGTGGTTGGCCTTTTCACCACTCGACCTTCAGCCCATGAATCGAGCAGTGCCCTCTCGGGTTAATCCGCGGTGTGATCATGGAGGTGATCCACCCGTGCAATATATCCTTCCTTAATTAAATCCTTTAAGCACAAACAAGGCATTCAGCCCTAATATCATTCTCCAAGAAAACATTCCTTTATTCCCATGGCGACTTGTCATCACAAACCCTTGCCATGAATTTACCATAAATCACAAGCACTTGGAATAATCATTCAAACAACAACTAACAACTAGTTGAATGTAAAAGCATTTAGGATGTTGTTCGATCAATCAACAAAACCAATTGCATTCTTTCCAACCGATGCAAGAATAGACGATATAACATTTCCATCATATATTTGCTCTCCCCCTTGGGATCTAAGAGCAATACTATGCAAAAATGTTCTTAACACTTCCTTCCTTCGACTAGGGCATATGTTAAGGGTTCAAATACTATTCATGATGTAAGTTCTATAGGTCACTCACCTTGATTGATAACCCAACCCTAGATTTGGATTGGCAAAAGTCATCATTATCCAACGGATCTCAAGACATCTTAGTTTTAACCCTTATGATTAATTTCTTATACTAGCTCTTAGTCAAGTCATGAGGAAACTAGAAAATTATCCTCATATATCAAACATGTTATAGACATAACGTGTAAATACTTGATAAGACAAGTGCGAGATGATCTCAAGTAATTAGACTTCAACAGGCCTTGCATTGACCTAGAATCTAGTTTTTCTTAATATTTGGGCTTTTAGGCTAAGTACTTTTGAAGTATTTAAACTTTAAACTAGTACTTTCTATTCATGATTCTCAATGTCATATTCTTTTAGTAATTATGCTATTTGTAACCCTTGACTAATTCTTCATTGTAATTGCTCTACCAACAAATAAGTCATATGTAACTAGGTGCAATTATCTTCCCTTGATATATGCACTTCAAAAAATCCATCTTTCGAGTAGGTGAGATGAAATTTATCCTTTCCCATGACCTATACTCGTGCATTGTAGTATGGGGACTAAAGTATCTCATACGAGAATCAAAGCAAGAATCTATCAATTGGGAAAATACATCACTTACGATCGGAACCACAGTTGGATTGACAGTGATGCCTTTGCCCAAAGCCTTGTTGCCAGTTGTAGCATTATCATCCGTACGCGACATTCTTCGCTTGGAGACCATCGTCCACAAGTAGTCTCAAGAGATTAAGAAGGTGGCATAGATTCAAGATGGGAGAGCGTAAGAGAAGATGGTTAAGTTGAGGATCGAGATAGAGGGAATTGAGCTAATTCTCTTCCTTGTAGCCTCTCGGGGTGACTCTTCTCTCTCTCTCTCTCTCTCTCTCAAGATCTCTTTCAAGCTCTTCCTCACAATCTCTTAGAGGGGTATCCTTCTCTCTACCTCTCTCTCGCAGCCTCTCGGGGTCTCCTTATGCTTTTCTATGCCTCTTTCATGCCTCATATTTATAGTGAATTAGAGAAGAAGGCTTGTGGTTGAGAAGTGGAGCTCTTTGTGGAGGGGGATCTTGGAAAGATCAGTGATCTGATGCTCAGATCATAAATCTGATGGTTCCATTGGCTACGAAAGGGGGGTAAAACCCCAAGACACTTGATAGAAAGCTCTTAGTTCACTCCTTCTTCTTTTCTCTATTCAAAGTGCTGTCCACTGCCTGTGTACTGCGATCGCGGTGCATGCGATTTCACAAATCCTCTCTTTATTTTTTTCTTTCTATAAATCTCCAAACTAACTAAAATATCACTTGTCTTTTCTTTTAAATGACATCTAGTTCTAAAAATCTATATATATATATATATATATATATATATATATATATATATATATATATATATATATATATATATATATATATATATATATAAGGATAATATCTAAAATATCTAAAATATACTAGTTTTGCCCAAAATCTAATATTTTTGGACTATCAAAACTATACACATTAACCTAGTGATTAATATAACTCATAAGTCTCGTTCACGTTGTAATTTACGTGAAGGGTGGCTACGGTCCTTTTCAATCCGAGAAAAATATCAGATTTATGACTCTCGATTTTTCTAAATAAAATATTTTAAATTAAATAAAAATTATTAATAATTAATATTAGTTAGTTTTTACCTTAGTTAGTCTTTAGTTAGTAAGCTTACTAACTTATTAATTGACTAACTAACTTTCAAACTAACCAACTACCTTTTATTGTGTGGAAATATTACATTCCTTCTCTCTTTCTGTGCCATGGCTACCACTCCCACCTTTGCTGCATGGATTATCTCCACATGCTACGCACACATAAGAGAACAAATGTACCCTAGGTTTTGCACAACTTTGAGTCTAAAGAGCCCACTTTTCGTCGTAGACCCTAGCTCTAGTATATTGGCATCGTTTTGTGATACGGAAAACCCTCTCACCTGCTCTATTCCGGACTTTGCTCTCACATAGGTCTCCATAGATTTCTTATATAGTTTATGTGCTAGATCAAGCCATGAAAAGGTAATAAATCGAGCCCTCGTGCATGTGGGGCAACATCTCTGCACTAGAGCAATGCCCACCTCATCCCAAGACCATGTCACGATGGATCTCATCCAACGCGATGCAGCATTTGCCATATATATTTTATGTACTGAGGTGCAAGAGGATAGTGAGGAAAACATCAACACACCCTCTTGGTCACAGCTAGAGTATTTCAAGAGGGAGCCTGAGGAGATCTATTTCGAGAGGGAGCCTGAGGAGATCACACTCAATCCAAGAGTAGAGGTAGCACAAAGCTTAGCCATTGTGCACCCACCTCCTTACCCTATTGAGACACTGACAACAAGTGATGAGCCACCCCTCGCTTTTCTCCATGCTATCATCATCAAGGGGGTGGAATATTTGCTTATGTAGGATGTACTAGAAATTTTGAAGCTAAGGGAAGAAGAGCTATATTGTATCATGGTGCGTGATACACCTGATAATTTTGTAGATTTTGATATACAAGATGCACCATCAAATGTTGATGAGGTGGCTTGATATGATGGCACAAGTGTCGATGATATCTCTGCCATTGTGAGCATCCAAGAGCAGATTGAGAATGCAACACCACAGTATGAGATATCAGATGAGAGTTCAAGCAATTGCAAGAAAGCATTTTTGGACCTCGACCTGACTACAGAGTACCTTCCCAAGAGAGAGACGAGGGTGGCCCCGTTGCAGGAGCATACCTAGATGCTTCATTACAATAGCATATAGATGAAGGTAATGTTATCGGATTCGTGTAGAAATTTACCAGTAGGGCCTCTAGGGCATCGGGAGTGTGTACATAAAATTTTGTCGGGATCGGGCCCCTAGAGATTCAGGCCCCCAAACGTGAGTCTCCAACTAGGGAAGCTCTAGGGGCTTGATCCTGGCAAAATTTATGTGCACACTCCCGATTCCCTAGAGGCCTTACTGGTAAATTTTTATGCGAATCTGATGTATATATCTTTAGCACACTCCATGCATAGTGATTTTGGACACAGTGAGTTTGACATTGAACTTGTGTGATGTAGGACATTGTCTATATAGATAAATTTTCATATAGACAAAGTGGCTAATTTGGTAGCCAAGGAAGGGTGTAGGGCTCGGCATTGAAGGAATATATTGGCCAGCTTGTGAGCGACATTATTGTATTCCATAAGACATGTTCTCTGGCTTTTGCTACATGGTGGCCCGTGGCATGGTTGCTCGTGTTGAAGACCCCAATGTTATTAGGCAGGAACTACTAGGGAAAAATGTGTTGCTGCCTATGATCAAGAATAGCTTTGACCATGGGGAGTCTAGCTCAAAGAAGCCTAGGAGAGAGTAGATGTACTTAGTGTCGAATGATATCTCATCACCAATGTAATGTAATTTGTAATATTTTCTTGAAGTAATGAAAATCGTGGATTTGTGTGCAATGTAGTATGCCATGCGCGTCATTTATTTTTGTTTTTACTTGAATTTTACATTTATTTATCATTTTTATACGCAACACAAGTCGTACCCTAAATTTAATACGTAGTGCTTTATCGAGTTCGTGTGCAATATGTATTCATTCAAACGCATGTAACGATAACTCAAAGATATAAATAAAACAAATAACAAGTGAATTAAAAAAAAAGATGTGCCAAAAAATTTGTATTCATATTCATAACATTTTACATGGGATCCATTACAACCAGGGTTTCACAAAATCTCTTTGGAAGCTACATTCCGTATATGTTTTGGTAGTACACCCCTATCGTTGTTGATCTTTGCAAAGGACTATCCTTCCATCACTGAAACAACCTCACTATTCGCAAATCCCTATTGATGATGGTGACTCTCCTTGCATGTACTGCTGCATAGATCAAGTCTCCGAACAAGTTGATGATGTAAGCTTCAACAGCTTCCTGTAGTGTAAGGAGGGCTTAGGCAGTCCAACAAATTGAGTTTTTGCAACTGTGTTCCATCTAGGAAGTGCATCTTTCTTTTCTTGATGAGTATGCCATCCATAATCTCACGCACTAGCTTTTGGAATGGAGCCTTTGGTATTAGGAGGTGCATGGTCTTCTAGTAATGGCGGATCTCACGAAGAGTCATTGTGCCTGGCTTCCATCAATGGTTGTGATGCTGGCGTGGTGGTAGTGGTAATGGAGCTGGGGAGAGGTAGCCTTTGCTGCATAGGATTTCTAAGGGGTGTCTCCAGGTCGCTTGCTTGGTGCGTGCCATGTCTTCTAGGAGAGAAAACTCAAAACTCAAAAGTGAAATGTATAAAATGAGGTGAAACTTTAAACTTATAGAAAAACTTTCAAAAACCCTTAAACCTAGTTAATGTATCCAAGCTTTGGAAATATGACTAGTGATCTGATTGACGTGAAATTTCACCTGTGGACTCCTCTAGGGTACATCAACTACCCAAAAAAAAATTGGTCTCATCAGAAGTATTTGGGGATTTAGGGCCCCAGACGCAAGCCTCTGGATAGGTGTCCTAGAGACTTCTGAAGGAGCTAATTTTTTAATATCCATGAGTTTTTATGATGCCCGGCATGTGGGTGAAGTTTCACTAGATTTTGATTTATAAAATTAACGGTTAAATCATTTTTTGAAAATGCATTAATTGGATTATACTTCACTGATAACAGAAAAACTCACCAGTACATGGAGTGTACGCAAGTGCATATTAAATGTGTTGTCAACCAAACTACATGAAATATTGTAAACTTAAAAATTCACAAAAAATAAGTCATGGTTCAAATGGAATATCGCATATCGGATATAGTGTTTGCCAAATTGCTAAGTACAGTAAAGATATAGTGCATCGGCCCATGCATAAGTGATAACTGATGTATGTGTGATTGTGCATTGAATTTATCCTCAACAAAACTACTTTCAAAATTAGAAACTTGGAAATACACACAATGCAAATCATGGAAAAATAGAAGATCAAATATCAGATTCGGCATTATGAAACTATGAAATACAGATAGATAGTGCATTGCTCCAAGTACAACTAGAGCTAGGCAAAATTTAGCTCCATTTTGTAGACCACTGCTATCAAATACTTGAAGGTCTATTGGAAAGATAAACTAAAACTAAGCTCCTTAAAATCTACAACCAAACATGAGCTAAAAACATAGATCAAAATTACAAGGTAGCTTCTCAAAGCATATTGTTGACATTAAGATTAAAGGCATCCTTGTTGTTGCGGATCCTACGAACAAGAACCATATCTATGGGCTTAATAGTGATACCTCAAGCATGAATGGCTAAAAGTTGAGAATCACCCATTAGATCAATCAAGTAACTTTCAGTTGCTTCTTGGAGAGCAAGCAAGGCTTGGCTTGACCATCGCTCCACATTCCTTGCCTGGTTCCTTGAAAAGAACTTATGATGATGCCCTAACTATGGATCTTGCAATATTTCTTGCACCAACCTAGAGAATGGTGCCTTAGCAATAATCAAGTTGGCACTCTTGTGGAATGTCCTTATCTCATGTAGTGCACCTGTGCTTGGTCTCCATCTTCACTTCTTATGGTTGGAGGACATGAATGTAATATCTCATCGTCGTCATCGTTATGAAGATCCCTCCCCCTATTACATACCACTGTCGTTGTCAGATTATCTCCCCCCCTTCATTTAACCAAATTTAAAAATAAATAAAAATTATTTTTTTAAAAATCATGTTCTTCCCCCTCCCTCAACGTTGTTAGTTGGCAGAGGGAGAGGAAGTTAAACTACACATCGATGGGGGGGGGGGGGCTGTTACCATTAGGTGAAGAGGACTTGCAGCAGGCATTGGCACTAGGATTGGGGGATGATGTGACAGAGGTAGAGCCGTCGAGGTAGAGGAGGATGATGATTACGATGGGGGGAGGGGCACACATGTGCTACCACCTACAACCCCCCAACATCCCTTCCTTTCTCTCAATAGGTAGCATGGCGGTAAAAAAAAAAGGGGGTCCTTTGTAGTTAAGGACCCCCTATAAGAGTATCCCCCCCCCAATTATTACCACCTCACCTTATAACCCCCCCCCCCCCCCCTTAAGGGTACAATAATTCCTTCCTTCCTTTTCCCCCTAAGTATCACCCTTCTTCCTTTGTGAATCTCCCCCTTCCTTACACTGACACGTTATTCTTTCCCCCCCCTTTTGCTGCCATCTTGAGAAGAAGAGAAGTAGAGGAAGAGGTAGTAAAGGAGAGTGAGAGAGAGAAAATAATTTCAATAACAAATCCTTTATTCGGTGAAGGCTCGAGTACCGTCTCTCCCCATCGCAAGTCGCATAACTACTCCATCGATTGCCTTTAAGCGGACAAGGAGATCTCAAAATTCAAGACAAGATGTAGGGAACCCCAGCACCAAGGAATCCTTCGAGAGAAGTGGATTGCCCCCCCGGAACCCCGTAGAGGGGGGATCTGCCCCCTCTACACCTCCTCCCCCAAGTAGGTTGGAGAGAAAATGTGTGCTGTGACATGTCCTCCAAATTAGATCTTAGTGTATTAAGGGCTCTGGAAAAGCATAGATTCTCACTTGCAAAATAGCAACCAAAACCCCATACGCAAATAAAAACGAACAGAAACCCTAGAACCTCAATGGGCCAATTTCACCAACAAGGGAAAAGAGGCCACACCACAAAAACATGTATAGGTTGCATTCGGACAAAGCAGAATGGAACAACATCAAATGACAACTGCAATGATAACTAGACATGACCGTCTTGATGATAGATGCACCTTGGACGGCACTGCACAGATGACCCAAGACATAAGTAGAGAATCCACATCTGGTTTTGCAGTCGAGGACTCAAAGGCATGCATCAGAAGGCTTAAATTTACAAGCCAAGACCCCGAAGATGAAGATATAGTACCGCCTGCTTATCTTAGGGTCAAATTCACTACAAAAGGAGAGTATTGTATCGATGCTCTCATCGATGGAGAAGATTTTAATATCTTGACCTATGAAGCATGGACCCTACTAGGCCAACCAGAGCTCACACCGACTAATAAAACTCTTAGTCCTTACAGGGGCATCCACAAGCACTTATAGGAAAGTGCAAAATCCTTGTAACTACTGAAATATAAAGCTTGTATGTCTTATTCCATGTTCCTTCGAATAGTGCTAATTGTGGAAAGGAAACCCTCTTAGGATGACCCTTCAAAAGGGCGACAAAGTGTGAGACCGATTATGAAGCACAGAGGATACACTTGACACTACCAAGTGTGAGGATAGTCACAACCTTTAGTAAAGGTGACCTCATCAAACCTCGAGGGAAAGACAAGGAACATTCTGGCATACCAAGCAAGCCTAGTAATGAGAGCAAGGACTTGTTGAAAGAGTTGGTACAAGCGCATGTTGAATAGAAAGAACCAGTGAGCGGGATCATGCTTGAAACTAGAAGGTCAGGAGATAATGCCAAGGACAGGTTTTGGACTTACAAATATCATAGAAGACCACAAAAGAAGCCTAAGCCTTATAGACAAAGGTATCGATGGAGAGCCAACAAAATGCCACGATGGATATCCAAAGCGTTGCTATGTGCTCAAGGGTATTACGCTGGTAACCGATGGATTTGGGTGCGAAACCCTCGGATAAACCACCTCTATTAGCTAAAGGCTAGATCGTATCAAGAGCGAAGAAGCGCAAGAGGAAATCTAAACAAAAATCCAAGTCTTTACTCAACAAGGTTGGAATGACTGAGCCCCTCACGATTGAAATCAAGAAACCAAACAGGACTATTTGAAAGGTAGATCCTCAGCCTAGCGTGCTTAATAAGCAGATATCAAATGTAACCATCGGGTGTACACAAAAGCCACCAGTGCCCAAGGAGCCTTTGATTTCCCAAGAGGATAATGAGCATCATAGGTGCAACATTGCTCATGGTAATGTTGATTGCTCAACAAAGCAAATGACAGAATCATCTAACAGCCACGAGCAAATATTCCAGCCATTGCCAAGTCCATCTAGGAGTCCCAAATCTCCTACATTCTCTTTCCCTAAATGGACACAGGAAACACAATAGTAGTCACCAAGTGCAATTGCTTACTCCCTATCTCTATCTCCAGCCAAGATTCCAAATGTCCAAGAGGTGGGACATGACACCACCCTTAGCTCTCAGTCTAAAGATATGCTTGTGCAACCGACTATGGCTAGCTCATCGATATGCACAAGTGAATGCTGCTCAAAGGGAAACAAAAGACACAACCATGTCTAATCTGCCTAAGGACTTGGCACTACAATCCACCAACAATAGCTAGTCCACTGAACTAGTGGACTAGTTCCAATCAAGAATCGGAGGAGGAGCTAAATAGAGGAGAATAGCTAGTCCAACAAGCCACAACTACTTCCCATGAGGACACACTAACAAAAGAGAATGTTGAGGCCCAACCAAGCACATCAATGATGGACCTAGTTCAGGGTCCTCAGTCTTTAAAGAATACACCTCAATTGCCCAAGAAAAAGAGGAGAAAACAATGAAAACAATGGCAGTTGCAAGTGGCTGTAGATGCCAAGAAGATCGAGACCAAGAGCACTGAAGAGCTGAGGAATAAAACATCAAGTCCATCCACCAATGAACCCATTGCCATCTCTCCTAGTAGTGGTGAAACCTCAAATGCATCCGTGTGTTTTGAAAAATCAAAGCAACCATTACCATCAATGGTTGCTTGCAACACTTGATTCTTCAAAAATAGAACTCGCATTGACCAATAACGAGTGGATACAACACTATCACCATAGAGTGACAAGACTATGCTAGTCACATTCGAGGAGAACCATGACACAATAGCAATACAACGAGCGAGGGAAACTCCAAAAGTTTTCCCAACATCTTTGGATATATTGCTCATGGTCAATTACATGCCTCTTGGCCTCATTTAATGACTTAGGATCTCACATCCTTGGATTTGCGTATTAATCTCTAAGCCACTCATAAAGAGCTTACATAACACATCACCTGGCAATGCAGTATCCCTTCTTGGCCAAAGCCTAAGAATATCATCAAAGGCTCTAGCATATTCTTTAGTAGAAGGATAGGACTCTTGTCTAATCTGCATAAGTTATCCTAAAACCTAGGTCATAGGCACCTTCTTTTCATATTCATCTAAAAATTTATCGCATAGCTCATCAAATGAGTTAATCGACCCTCTTGGGAAGCTCCAGTACCATGTCCCAGCTTCTCCCTTCTTCAGGGTGCTAGAGAATACAAGCATCCAATGTATATCATCATACCCACTTGCAAGTTAGGTCGTATTCTTTTAAGTGCAACATTGGGTCGTCATTTACTAGCCCATGAAATACTAGGAGATCCCTATAATGAGGAGGGCATTTAATCCTCTCCTTTGGGATTAGCACTGGGTCATTAAAATCTTCATAATCATGACCTGGCTCCAACGTCTTAGGGTCCCTAACCTCTTATGTTTCCACCTTTATTGGTGTAGGAAGGTTAATATCATCCTTTCCATCCCTTTCTACCAACTCATAGAGTGTTCTAGGGAGTCCTATGCTATGCAATAGGGAGTCTACTCCATTGCCTCTCGATGGTGTTTCAATAATTCTATCCTTATTTGCTACAATTTCTCTAGAATCAAAGGTAGGTCCTAATAGAAACTTCCTCTCTGATAAGGGTTTTCCACATATGTAGATATCGTCCAATGCTTTATGAATAAGCAAAATTGCGCTATGGAACCCAATTGCATCAGGCCCTAGCATCAGAGGTATCTTCTACTCATAGGCATATATTACTTTGACTAGTGGCATCACGGTCTTTCCCTCTAAAACCTTAGCACCACTGAGGATTGTAGATGCATGTGTCTTCCTAGCCTCACTTTTACTTTCTAATCCTTCCTCTAACTCCCATGGACTATTTCTCATGATTACTCCATGGGTATTTCCCCATAGTGACCCAAACTCCAGCATGGTGTCACTTTCAAGACAAAGGGTAAAGTAAGCGGCCAAATTTCTAGCCAAAGATCCCACTAAAACCATTTAAAATGGACAAAGTACCTTTAGGGTTATGGGGATTCCTTGGTTTCATTGTCATGCTCATGGCTAAAACTTTAATCAGCCTATTTTAGCATCCACTGCTTCAAGGCGGCTATCAACTATAGAATAAAGCTAATAGGTCCCCTATAAGATCAAGATTTGGAAATTGCCACTTTTGCTGGCTCCTAGAAAATGCACCACTTGTTGGGACTAAAAACATGATCGGCACTTTCTCTCTAGCACTAGCCGGACCTCTAAAAGACACCCCACATGGCCTCATGGCCAAGAGCGTCTAAGGGACACACTATACTAAGCTCTAATATTGATCTTGCGTTTGTAATAGGACATAGTCCAATGTTTGCCTTCCCCTACTCCTCAAAGGGAGATCCCATATATATTGGTATAATATACCACATATCATATACCTAGGAGGCAACCTCTCGGTTGAAACACAGTGGCCCCATTGCAGCTCTCCTACATCTCGGGGATTGGCCCCTTGATGCGTTGCTCCAACATAGAGAACACACATACAAGCTCCACCCTTTTGTATATCGAATGATCTAGGAGTTTATATTTCCTCACTAAACTTACCCTAAGGAACTACTTATCTATCCTAAATCAAGGACTTCCTCACACTCGCAGCGTTGGTCAATGTTTGGCATACAAGTGCTGTGCATCCAAGATTTAATACCATGCGGCATGCAAAAAGTAAATGTGGATACCTATTGTGCACAAACATTTTATTCTAAAACAAATCAGCAAAGTGGCATGTAAAATCAGCCCTTTAATGATTTCCAATCTATACGTTGTTGCTGTGTTGCTAGAGGCTAGCATCGAGTTTCTTCATGCTATTAGTCTCTTCAAACTTAAATGATTATCACCCTATATGATGTGCACAACCAAAAGATCATACTTTACTTCATTTTTTGCACTTAAACACTTTCACAACCCTTCTTTTCCCCCTATCGTTTATGTGTTGCATCGTTGCATTAAAATTAGCCCTTTAATGATTTCCAATCTATACGTTGTTGCTGTGTTGCTAGAGGCTAGCATCGAGTCTCATCGTGCTATTAGTCTCTTCAAACTTAAATGATTATCACCCTATATGATGTGCACAACCAAAAGATCATACTTTACTTCATTTTTTGCACTTAAACACTTCTACAACCCTTCTTTTCCCCCTATCGTTTATGTGTTGCATCGTTGCATTAGTGTAGGGTTTTGTTTTTTTTTTCATTTCCAATGTATAAAGCAAAAAAAATGCACTAAGACATACGAACAAGGATGAGCTGAGGCTATACCTTATGCCTCAACCATGCTAGACATTCACGAACATTAATCATGTTTTTCCTTAATTTTTGAAGTACGAAAACCCATTTTATCTTATTTTTTCTATTTTTCCTATTTATTTATTCATAAAATAGGGTATTTATTAATCTATGATTATTAATTGATTATGAAAGTTGAAAGATGTTTTTTGTCAGAATTTTACTCCATGTGCATCTCGTTTTCCCACCCGAAACCAACAAAACCTTCATTTTTACTCTAAAAATGCACTTTTCGAGTTAGATTTTCATTATTACGACTCTGTATCATTACAGTTCTGCATTCCTTTTATGTGCAGCCGTCAATCATGATGTAAAAAAGATCCAAAAAAAAAATCGTTCCATATGAATTTCATTTAGACCATCAAACATTTAAAAAAAAACAATTTTCCTTTATAAAAATGAGGCATACCGCTTATGTGCGTGTTGCGGGTTTTTTAATAATTAATACGAACTGCCAACCAACAATCATTCTTCAATCTTGAACACCTTCACTCAGCCTCCTCTTGATCTGCATGAACTACTACTTGGAAGAGAGAGAGAGGGAGGAGAGAGAAAGACTAGATTTGAACCAGGCCATCCGGGCAACCATTTCTCGTGTGAAGCCTGCTTAAAATCAACCCCACTGCCCCTTCCGCCTTTGACAAGATTCAATTTTTCCTTGAGTTTCAGATTTTTTGGCAAAATTTGAGCACTTTTTTGGGGCAAAAATCCACCGTTCAGTTGTTCTCTTTTATCATTACTTATGTTTCATTATGATTGTCTACTTGCTCATTAGTGATCCACCCTAGCATGCATCCTCAATATTTTAACATGGTATTAGAGTTAGTCTCAAGGGTAATGAGTCATTAGGGCCATTAGTTAGGTAAATCAGGTCATCATAGGTTGGATTTTTGGTTCCCTTCTCCTCTCCATGATTTCCTCACTTACATTCATAGCTACCTACCTGTCTTGGAGGACCTAGATCTCTCCAACCAGGCCATTTTAGCTTGTGACTACTTCTAGGATTATATTCCTCTGCTTGAGGTACTTCAACCTAGCACCTCAAAGTGTGCCATTGTGCAATCACTACTCTAGCATTGCAAATATCCCTACTTGCTGCCATTTTTTGTGCCCTTTTTTGTCATAGTATCCACTTGGCCTGTACACACAACGATGTGACAAAGACCATAGGGATTTTGAAGCTAACACTTGAGCTTCTTCCTCATCAAGTATTGTGTCAAATGGCTCACTCCTCAATCCACTTTGAGAAAAAGATTAGTTGCTTCCTAAAACCCTAAAAGAGGAAGCCATAGCCATCAACCTCCAAGCTCATAATTCACTCCAATTTCTCACTCATCTTGGCTCAATCATGTCATTTACTCTTTGATCTACTAAATACTCAGTCCTTAGCAAAGCTACCACTTCAATTCAACAAGGAAGGGATTCAACATCAAAGTATCTCTTGATAATCACATAGTGCTTTTTGGCACTAGTGCTTATTGTGTCTTTTGACACATTCAACTTTGACTCTCTTGCTAGTCTAGTCTCAAGTATTTGCTACTGCTCCTACCATCAAAATGGGCAAAGATTCACCCTCATGTTGATTCAAAGGTGTCCGGTTCCACACATGGCAGTCAAAGATCAAAATCATCTTGATGAAGAAAGACTTCTGCTCAATCACAAGTGACCAAGAAAAGAAACCAAGGGAAGCTGCACTCTTAGTGATATGGGATAAAAATGATGTTAAGGCTCAAGCTATTATCAAGCTTAAACTTGATGACAACTACATTCATCATGTTGATGAGATTGTGAAACCTTTCAAGGAACATGGGATTGGTTAGAAACCTTATTTGGAGCTCACTCAAAATCCTCCAAATATGGTTTGCTATTTGAATTCTTTAGGCTTGATATGAAAAGTAGTACCTCATTTGGGACTCATTTGAATTATATGGAAAGCTTGTTGACACAACTTGCAGGAATCAACTCGAAGATGGATGAAGACATTTGCATTGGAGTACTTCTCAAAAGTCTTCCATGTGAATATGATAATGTGTCTACCACATTAATCAACATGCCAAAGCCAAAGCTAGTGGATATCAAAGCTTCCCTCCTTAAAGAGGAAAAGAAGATCAAGAGCAAAGGAGAAGCAAGTACCCTAAGAGGAGACCAACAACTCCTTTATGTGAAGGAAAAATATAAAAAGGACATAGTTTGTGATTTTTGTAAAAGAACTAGGCATATTGAGAAGTTTTTTCATGTTAGAAAAACATCTCAAAGAGCATATCTTACAATAGTCAAAGAAGATGAATGAAACAATGAAGAAAAAGAATAATAATAAATCCAAGAGAAAAAGGATAGGACTCACCAGCCCCTCTTTTGGAGCTCATTTTTTGATAGATTTTTTTAGGTTTTGAATGTATACTTGCCTAATGTTCTTACCATAAGCTCTTGTACTCCTCATGTAACCTTTGCACTATAGCCTCTACACACTTAGTGAGGCCTTATGACATCCTCTAGCTTTATATGGTTGGTTTTTTCTATGTCTACACTTAGCAATGTTCTACTCATGATAGCCTCTGTATACTCATTGCTTTTCTTGGTTGCGATTGAGGAGGGGTGTTGAGAAATGTGCAATCACACCCACTCTATAGCTCCTTTGTAATGAACATCAAGGCAAAGAATCTCATTGCAAAAAAGTCCTTAGACTAGGTCATATATGCATAGTCTATTAAAACCACCATTGGTGAATACCATGGTCCCTTTCCACGTTTTTCCACCTACTAATACTACCTATTGTAAGCCTATAAAAGGAATTAATCCCCACACTCATTTAATCTATCATTCTCATTCAATTGCATTTGCATTATGCTTGAGTAATATCAGTTGTTCTCTTTTATCATTACTTATGTCTCATAATGATTGTCAGCTTGCTTATTAGTGATCCACCCTAGCATGTATCCTCAATATTTTAACATATATACCCATATATTCCACTCTTGGTTGTATTACATTCATTGTGCCACCTTATCTATCCTTAGTAGGCTCACACTTAGTGACTATATGTACATATGTTGTAGTACTTTCATATTAGTCTTTTATCATATTGTCGACTAAGTTCATTTGTGTGAAAAAAGAAGAAGAATATTTTAGCCCTACCTCTCTATGTGCTCAAGTCTTCATGCTCTTGCTTACTTTAGCTCCCTTTTCTCTTCTCTATTTTCAACGAGACACTTGCATTGTGAATCTTAGCTCTTCATTAGGTCTCATAAGTCAAACCTAAAGGTATTTCCCCAATGGTTGTCTTGTAAGTTGTATGATAATCCCAAATTGGCAATTGCCACAAGTTTATCATCCCAATTTGATCATGAGATTGTGAGAGTCTTGTTTAGGATAGTAATGATGATATTATTAGTAATCTCCTCCACTTGGCCATTAGCTTAAGATTAGTAAGGGCTAGAATTTTGGATGTGGGACCAAGAACATGGATATGAGATATTCAATGATATCACTTAAAGAACGGGTTCCATGGTGTTGACAATCTCAATCGGGTGACCAAATTGTGATATGATTTTCCCCCCATAAGAATGTTACCATGGTTTTGACATCATTTTTTCATATGATCCTAGAATTTTCCCACTTAGTGATGTAATCAATAGCCATTATAATGTAGCATGGTCAACAATATTAGGTAGCAAGACCTAATGTATCCCACGAAGTCTATATCCCACTTCTTGAAGGCTTGGCAATAAGAAATGACAAGAAATTTATCTTTCTTGATTGGTAGTTTGGTTTGTTGCCACTCAATATAGTGTTTGGAAAAATGAGATGTGTCTGTGAAAAGAGTGTGTAGAGGCGACCACCAAGACCCATGAACCGCTTATTGTTTCAAGCATTTCAAGCCGAGCACTAATGGCTACCTCTCAGATAGCCGACATGCTATCCATCTCTACGAGTGTAGTGAGCTTAGCTCCATACCCGATTGATTTCCTCCTCTCCTGAGAACTCTGGTAGCTCCATGATCCAAGTGCAAGCTTCAAGTGAGCTTGATCCTCAAGCTACACGCTCCAACCTCCATTGCCGTGAGCAAGAGAAGAGAAGAGAAGAGAAGAAGATGGAGAGCTTCGCCACCACGGTCCCTCGCCCTCATACACTCACTCCCTCACACTCTCACACTCCCTCTCTCAAGCACAAGCTCAAGCAAGCAAGCAAGCAGCAAGAAGAAGAAGAAGAAGAAGAGAGCTACTTTTGGCCACACATAAGAATGAGCTTCTCATTCACTTTTCAACTTTATATACAAAACCCTAAATCCCTTTTGGGTGGTCATCCCCTTATCCCCTTTTTTACATGGGCGACTGTGGCCTAACTAGGCCCTTTTTCCCACTCTTCTCCTATCTTCCTAGCTTCCTTCCTACCACCCATCTACTTTTACAATTTGCATGGTCGCTGCACTCTTAAAATAAATCATGGTGAGCCTTGCGCTCTTTTACAAAAGTATTGACTTGCGATTATTCTTGTGCGACTTTCTCCTTGCTTTAGGACTTTTCTGCACTTCTTGTGTTTCCATATTTTTCTTAGTGTGCCTTCGTCTTTTGTTTCACTTTTTCCTTGGCCTTGTCTCTTGCTTTAGATTTTTTGGATTTTCCACCTTGTTCATCTCAGGGTTAAGAGAGTAGCCACCACAATTGGGAGTGTAAAATCTTTGTGGATGTAATGCTGGCATTAAAATGTCCTCCTATAATCCCTCCATGTGATTTTTGTAGCACATCCTCTATTTCATGCTCACACATGTATCTTTGAAGAAAACCATCCTACCCTAGTCAATATGATTGACCATCAATTATGTAATGGGATTGAGTCTTGATTAAGGAGAGTTGATAATACTGTTACCTTTCAAAGACCAATGAAAGTATCTCAAGGCACTCCTCCCCAACTAGAGCAAACACAAAGATTATCAACAAATACCTTGAGCCATCATCTCATCCTTGAAAATAGTATACATGGGACATTGTGTAATATTCTCGGGCAATAAAAGTTAGTTGGTTAGTTTAAAATTTAGTTATTCAATTAATAAGTTAGTAAGGTTACTAACTAAAGAAAAAATTAACTAGCATTAATAACTAACTAAAATAAATAAATAAATAAATAAATAAATAAATAAATAAATAAATAAAACCAAGAGTCGTAACTCGATATTTCTTATGAATTAACAAGGGCCGTAGCCACCCTTCATGGAAGTTATAACGTGAGCAAGAGATATGAGCTATATTAATCACTAATGTTAATGTGCATAATAAGGATGGTCTAAGAATATTAAACTTTTGGATAAGACTAGAATATTTTAGATATTTTAGAGATTATCTTAAATTAAAAAAAGAGATATGGAGATTTATAGAACTAGATGTCATTTAAAAGAAAAAAACAAGTGATGTGTTAGTTAGTTTGAAAATTTTATAAAAAGAAAAATAAAGAAAAGTGACTGGCGAAATCGCGTGCGCCGCGATTGCAGTTTACAAGCAGTAGACAACACTTCGAACATAGAAAAGAAGAAGGATTGAACTGAGAGCTTTCTAACCAAGTGTCTTGGTGTTTTACCCCCCTTTCAGAGCCAATGGAACCATCAGATTCATGATCTAAGCATCAGATCACTGATCTTTCCAAGATCCCCCTCCACAAAGAGCTCCACTTCTCAACCACAAGCCCTCTTCTCCAATTCACTATAAATAAGAGGCATGGGGGGCACTTAGGGAGACATAAGGAGACCCCGAGAGGCTGCAAGAGAGAAGAAGAGAGAAAGAAGAATACTCCTTCAAGAGGATGCGAGAAGCTAGAGAGAGAGAGAGAGAGAGAGAGAGAGAGAGAGAGAGCTCAAATCCCTTGTCTCGATCTTTAACTAAGCCATATTCTCTTACCCTCTCTCATCTAAAATCTATCCCACCTTCCCTATCTCTCAAACCACTCGTGGATGATGGCTCCAAAGCGACGAAGTGGAAAAACCATGGAGATCAATGCAACCGGTCAAGCAACGGGTATTGCCAATGATACGGGAGTGCCCGAGGTTGCGGGAGTTGCCACTACCAATGGAACATCGGGTGTGGCTAATGCGAGCGCAAGTAAAGCTGAAGTTCCTAATGTCATCATGCTACCAAACCAGGTTATTCATTACTAGAGTATTATTTTGCAATATAAGATAATTACATAAGATATTAGCTTCCATATTCTTCACTTACACATTAAATTGATAACTCATCTAGAAAACATATTAGTACAAGCATAAAACGATTAATCACTATGATTTGTAGCTAGAATAGTTGAGATTCTAAGGCATAGAATCAGGATAGAATTATTTGCCAAAGGTTATTGTACATATGTCTTTAGGCGCATTCAATATAGTTATGATAAAATGCAACGAGGTTAAGAGTTGATTAGTGATGGTTATAGAAACTGATTGTCTATTTAGGAATCCTATAGGTCATCTTCTTGAGTTATTGACACAATATATTTCCTTAAGGGATTTTGCTTATGTTGGATAAGTGAATCCAAATGGAAAACTCATGCCTTGCTTAACATGTTATAAGAGGTGTACTCAACACTTCTTTATGGGGAGAAGAATTCTCATTAGAATGTAAGGTTACCTTAGAATAAGGTCTACCTTGGCTATGTGAAGCTGTGAATTACATGTTGGGATGATTGTCATTGCATCATTTGATACACATTTAAAAGAACTGTTTGTGTTTGCTAGAATCTAGATTTTTGATTGAAATTATTGTCAACAGAATAAAAGGAAGGATTGCGCTAGGCTACCCCCAAGCTAGCGGCGAGACCCTACTCCAAGGGGGTCATGATTATCGCTACGAGAGGCTTGGACCGGCTCCGTAGGCAAAAGGTCTGTTAGTAGGGATAGTCTCGGGCAGTAGGAATTGTAGGTGCTAGAGGGGGCCCTGGCTGTAAATCGTGCATTGTTCCAAGAATCTGACGAGCCCCTTTGTGACCCAGGATGGAATCCTGGAACCCTAAATACTAGTTATGAGGGTGGAATCTTGGTGGGACAGAATATCCTTATGGAATTCTGTGTATCTTCCGCTAGGACGGAATGATGGAAATTGTGATAAACTTCCAATATAATAAAGAAGTTTGCTTTACTGTTCGAATTGTATGCGTGTTGGTGAGATAAATTATGTGAAGGAACATGTGACTTAATGGACTAATTAAGGTTGTATATGTTCCAATAAATGTGTTGTAGGTAATTAAAAAACTAAAGATGACCCATCATCAGAGGAAAGCGGGTGGGCATAACCCCTGACGGGTCCGTCCAATGGTAGGGTGGTCCCGATTAGCTGCGAGCTTTTCTAAATCGAAAATAGAAATAGGAAGACGATAAATTGACCAAGTAGTCATTAGGTAGAACCGACTTGCATTGTTTTAGGGGGCCGGAATGGGATTTTGCCTTATGGGCAGGAGGGTTTACGTACCACACTGGTGCGCAAATCGGATGATGTATGCTCACGTAGTGAATGTCGGAAGGTCCCCAAGAACAAAAGAACTCTACTTTTTGCACAAAACTCAAGGTAAAAAGCATGCACGACATGAACAAGAGACCAATTGGGTGCAATCTCCCCCCATGCCTTATGTGAGCGCTCCACAAAGCATGTATTTTATGTATTAATCATCTTCAAGCTCAAATAATAGCCAAAATTACAAAATAGCACGCTTTTGGCTTTTGAGTTTGCTTTAGCACAAAATAGAAATAAAGCTAATGGGCGGCGCCCAAAGAGTCAGGCGTACCCAATACAATGTCCAAATACAAATATCATAATCGTACGCCCATGCGCATACAAAATAATAAATAAATATCCAATGCCTCAATAAATAGGCGCGACAAAATATAGGCGCCATGTCTAAGGTATGCGCCCATCAAAATATAAATGATAACTCGAATACATGCTATCCTCCAATGCTTTCCTCCGCCACTACTGCTATCTCTACATATCAACTGAAGCATTCACAATCGTTAGTAAAATAATACAATTAAACAGACAAAAGTGAATACCTAGCAGTCTTCAGCTACATAAATAAATCAACTGGTTAGAAATCAATCCTAACCTTAATTTATCACGAGTGCGCACTCTAAACTCATAAACATTTATTAATTTAATATGTATTTTGCAAAATCACCTGCTATGGAATCACCCATATACACACTAAATTAATGAAACGCCTGAAAAGGATAGGCGTCCCCATCAACTTCTCGCACAAAGAATCCACTTTGCGTATGAGCCCTAGTCAACAAAGTTTACGGAATCCACCATGAAATATGCCTCCTGGCATCATACCCCCGGGGTGGGATAGCAATTGACCTCAATTGCTATTAGCTCAATGTGGAGCTAACAGAGTGGGAAAAGCATTTAAGTCTCTAGCGTGCATCCATTGGGCTTCCTCTACAGGATGGTTTTCAAACTTGACTAAATATCTAGAATATCTTCGGCCAGTTCTAGTGGTCATAAAGTCAGTATCTATGATAGCTTCAGGTTCAAGTATTTCAGTCTCTTCATCTAACAAAGGTGGGTTTTCGTAAACAGGGTGTACAAGTAATTGGCCTCTAAAGGGTCGTAATAAACTAATGTAAAATGTGTTGTGAATTTTCCAGTGAGGTGGTAATTCTAACTTAAATGCATTGTCATTGATTTTGTGAATGATCTTAAATCGTCCATAGAATCTAGGCGCTAATTTCACAACTGGGTGTTTATCTACACTTTGTAATCTACGTTTTTTCTATTCTCAACCAAACATAGTCATCAACTTTGAAACTCATTGCTTGTCTTTTCTTATTGGCTTGTTTGGTATATGATTGCTGGGCTTTGGCAATCATGTCTTTAACCTCATAAAAAATAGTAGTGTGCATATTAGCAATATCATCAGCACTCTAAATTCTATTTGATAAAGATGCAACAGGTGTAGACAATCTATAACCATAAATCACTTCAAACGGTGCTTTCTTTGTAGATGTGTGTGGTGTATTGTTATATGCAAATTGTAATAAATGCAAATGTGTGTCCCATGTCTGTGGTTTAGAAATAGTGTAAGCATGTAAAGAATCTAAAATAGTTAGTGGCTTCTGTTTGTCCATTAGTTTCAGGATGAAATGCAGAGGAGAAATCAATCTTTGTTCCTAAGTTAGCAAACAACGTTACAAAATCTAGAATCACGATCAGAAATAATAACTTTTAGTAATCCATGATTAGTGAAAATAATTTTAAAAAACAATTGTGCTGCCTGAGATGCTGTTAAAGTTTTCTTACATGGAATGAAATATGCTTGTTTACTAAACCTGTCTACTACAGTCCAAATCATGTCATGGTTAGCTTTAGTATTAGGTAAACCAGTAATAAAATCCATAGAAATTTGTTCCCATGATCTTGATGGAATAGATAAAGGCATAAGTAATCCATACTGTTTACCATGATGTCTCTTAACTCTTTGACAAATCAGACATTCAGAAACAAAGTTAGATACATCAGTGTCCATATGTGGCCAATAAAAATCTTCAGTCAATGTACGTAAAGTAGATATGATACCTCTATGACCTTGATATGGAGGACAATAAATTTCATTCAAAACAAAATATTTGAATGGAACTGTAACACATAATCTCTTTTCATAAAACATGAATCCATCATTATAAGATAGTGAATCAATAGGAATCCAATTATTTCCAACTAATTTATTCCAATCAACATGAAAAGTAATGTCCTGGTGATAAGTATCTTTCATAGGAGTTAGAGAATCAAATGATATAATAGAGATATTATGAATGGTGGGTCTTCTACTTAATGCATCACCCACTACATTTTCTTTACTTGGTTGATATTGAATAATGGGATGAAAACTCTGAATAAAAGCTACCCATTTGATATGTCGGTCAGATATTTGAGGTTGGATAAGTAAATGTCTAATACTTTGTTGATCAGTCTTAATCATAAACTCAGAACCCATTAAGTAATGTTTCCATTGTCTTAAAGCTTGTACCACAACTAATAATTCTTTATCATATGTGGAATATTTAAGTTCGGAGGGTTTCAGTTTACAACTAGAATAGGCTATGGGATGATTATCTTGCATGAGTACGGCTCCTATTCTAGATCCGCTAGTATCAGTAACTACTAAAAAGAATGGTCTATTAAAATCAGGTAGTTGTAATACAGGAGTATGGGTTAATGCATGTTTTAATAAATCAAATGATTTCTGTTGATTACCAGACCAATGATAAACAATACATTTCTTTAAAAATTTAGTCAAAGACAAAGAAAGTAATGAAAAATTTCGCACAAATTTCCTGTAAAAACTAGCAAGACCTAGAAAAGAACGTAACTCATGCACATTTTTAGATATAGGCCAGTTCAATATTGCTTCTATCTTCTTAGAGTCAACTTTAATACCATCTGATGATACAATATGACCTAAATATTTAATTTCTGGTTGAAAGAACTAAATCTTTTTCCGGATTAGCATACAATTGATTATCTTTCAACAACTTGAAAACCAAGGATAGATGTTCATAATGTTCTTTCTCATTTTTACCAAACACCAAGATATCATCAAAGAATACAATAACACAATGCTGATATTTCAAATATATATGATTCATCATTCTATTAAATGTAGCAGGTGCATTAGTCAATCCAAAAGGCATCACTAAAAATTCATAATGACCAAATTGTGTTCTAAATGCAGTCTTGAATATGTCAGACTTATCTAATCTCACCTGATAATAACCAGATCTAAGATCTATTTTACTAAATATGGCAGAACCTTGTAGTTTATCCATAAGATCATCGACTCTAGGAATTGGATATATATTCTTTACAGTAATTTTATTTAAAGCACGATAGTCAATGCACATACGATAAGTATTATCCTTCTTCTTTACCAACAAAACAGGTGCACTAAATGGAGAACTACTAGGTCTAATCAATCCTCTATTTAGTAATTCCTCAACTTGATTTTGAATTTCTTTTTGCTCTATCTGGTTATGCCTATATGGTGCTTTACAAGGTGGTTGTGTACCAGGAATTAAATCTATTTTGTGGTCTTCAGGACGTGAAGGAGGTAAACCAGGGGTAGATCTTCAGCAAAACAGTCTTTAAATTGTGCAAGGAATTCTTTATGCCTAGGATGCATATGTTTTTCTTTAGCTTGCAGTTCATTCACCCAAATTAGATAAGATTTACTACTTTTGCGTAATGCATGTTTAGCTTGAGTATGAGAAAGCAGTGGAAAAGCATCAGATGCATGCATACCATACAATATAATATGTTTTCCTTGAAAAAGAATATTAATTGAATGCGTGGAATAATCTATATCAGGGTTATGCTGATGACGCCAAGGCATACCTAAAATAATATCATTGGACTGTAATGGTAAAACTAGAAAATTCATTCTTTCAGTATATTCACCAATTTGAATTTCTAGATCATGCACCTCTTGTGTTCCATTATACCTTGTGCCTGATAATGCTGCTTTAATGCGATAATGCGTAGGAACAGTTTGTAATTCTAATTATTTCGCTAACTTTGCAGAAATAAAATCATGTGTACTACCATCATCATGTAAAATGATCTTTTCTTTTCCATGCACTAAACATTTCATTGTCAACAAAGAATGTGGAGTTGGCATACATGGTAAAGTATCCGAAGGAGTGGTAATGTCATCTTCATGTTCTGTAAAGTCAGCCATTTCTTCATGTTCTTCATCTTCCATTGCTCCAAGATAGTTGATATGGATAGGTGACTTCTTCGATTGGCAATTGGCTGCTAGATGTCCAGGTTGGTGGCATTTGTAACACACTATAGGTTTGGCTTTAGATACATTGTTTACAATGGCAGGAAGTCTAGGAATATTAGGATTTGGCTGTGAAGTTAGCTTAGGGTTTTGATTGGTATTTGATGACAAAGCAGGTGGTTTTTCCCAAGACTTATGGAAAGATGATGAAGGAAATCGACCTTGATTGAATCTTCTAAAATTTGAATTGAATTGCTTAGATCCATAGTTACCATTGGCTTGAAATTGTTGTGGACACTTATCTCTTCCTCGAAGCTTGTCTTTAGTGTCATGAGCTAAAGAAATTGCATCTTTAAGAGTTGCAGGCTTGAACATATTGACTTCAGCGTAGTAATGCCCAAGTAATCTAAACATATACTTGCGCTTGTGAGTCGCTTCAGGTACGTCCTCAAGCATGCGTAACTGGAGTAATGCATTCCAAAAGCGTTCGGTGTACTGAGGAATAGGCTCACGATCTCTTTGCTGAAGAAGGTCCCATTGCTTTATGGCTTTTTCATGGAATTGTGGAGGAAGGAAATTCTGCATAAACTTCTTCTTGAAACTCTCCCAGGTAGTGGGACAATTTATGCTCTTACGAACCACGGTCCACCACAGAGATGCTCTATCCACTAAATGATTAGTGACACACTTGATTTTATCTTTTTCAGCATATGTTTCCTCATGAAAGTAATCATCAAACTGACTGATGAATGCAAGAACAGTTTTTCCATCTCGAGTGCCATTGAAAGTACGGAATTTGAAATTTCTTTTACTTATCTTTGTTTCTTTGCGGATGGATTGAGCTTCGAGAGTCGCATCAATGGTACGTCGGATAAGATCTTCAGATTGTGGTTCCTCTTTGTCGGTAGTCGATCTTTGTAAATTGGCCAATTGAACTTGCAATGCTTATCGGGCTCTTCGTTCTTCGTCCAACTGCATCATAATTAAATTCAACTTTTGCTCCACCGTAAGTTCAAGAAGATCGCCTTCAACCATCAAATCATCCATATTTTGTTCCGTCATTCTGCAAAACTTCAAAAAACCTCACACTCTCAAAATCCAATTAGCGGGATGAGCGTAGCTCAAGATCAGGTATACAAGGCTGATATATTTTTGTGTGTGGCTTTCACAGTCTTTGTCTTTGGCAATTACATGATTTGAAATCTTTGAAAAATCTACGTTTTTACCTTCTGCGTGTGTTGAAACTAGTTCAACAAGTCTGCGTATGCGAACAGAACCTTCCAGGGAATAACTTTGCAGTTTGGTACTTCTGCGCAGGAACAATCCTTATAGGAGTTTTGAACACAAGTCAGTTCGTGACTTCATGTTACTTGCCAGACTTGTAGGGTAAGTAACTTTTGACTTGCAGAATCTGAACAAGTAGACTTTGTGTGACTTTGACTTATAGTAGTAAGCTTGAAGCTTGATCAGCCACGACGTCGAATTTTAGGGGGGGCGTTTTTGATCCGCGAAAATCACAGAATGGCTGCCCTGCTGCCGTCGATTGAAAATTTTGAAGCTTTTAAGCTTCTTTAAGATTTATAAGATTTATATTAAGCTTTTAAGCTTATGAGTTTTGAAACTTATCTCTGTGTATCCACAACTTGGAGAAGAGGATGTAGAAGTGGTCCTCCGCTATTGCAGGCCGGTCCTTCGCGATGAGAGGCTGGAAACAGAGGTTCTTGAGCGCCAGGAATCCACCCGTATCGACCGTTCACGATGAGATTGACCGTGGAGCTCAATCGTTCCAAGAGCTCCGCCTTCGCATAATATGAGAAGCGATTGGAAGCTCTCGATCTCAGCTTTGCTCTGATACCATTGGTGCACAAATCGGATGTTGTATGCTCACGTAGTGAATGCCGGAAGGTCCTCAAGAACAAAAGAACTCTACTTTTTGCACAAAACTCAAGGTAAAAAGCATGTACAACATGAACAAGAGACCAATTGGGTGCAATCTCCCCCTATGCCTTGTGTGAGCGCTCCACAAAGCATGTATTTTATGTATTAATCATCTTCAAGCTCAAATAATAGCCCAAATTACAAAATAGCACGCTTTTGGCTTTTGAGTTTGCTTTAGCACAAAATAGAAATAAAGCTAATGGGCGGCGCCCAAAGAGTCAGGCGTACCCAATACAATGTCCAAATACAAATATCATAATCGTGCATCCATGCGCATACAAAATAATAAATAAATATCCAACTCCTCAATAAATAGGTGTGACAAAATATAGGCGCCATGTCTAAGGTATGAGCCCATCAAAATATAAATGATAACTCAAATACACACTATCCTCCAATGCTTTCCTCCGCCATTGCTGCTATCTCTACACATCAACTGAAGCATTCACAATCGTTAGTAAAATAATACAATTAAACAGAAAAAAGTGAATACCTAGCAGTCTTCAGCTACATAAATAAATCAACTGGTTAGAAATCAATCCTAACCTTAATTTATCACGAGTGCGCACTCTAAACTCATAAACATTTATTAATTTAATATGTATTTTTCAGAATCGCCCGCTATGGAATCACCCATGTCACACTAAATTAATGAAACGCCCGAAAAGGATAGGCGTCCCCATCAACTTCTTGCACAAAGAATCCACTTTGTGTATGAGCCCCGGTCAACAAAGTTTACGAAATCCATCGTAAAACCTCACGGAATCCACCGTGGCACGGAATCCACCGTAAAATATGCCTCCTGGCATCACACACTCCCCTCCGTCTCCCATTCTCTTTGAACCAAGTGCAATGGCAAGTCCGCTTCAGATCGAGTAATCCTCTAAAAAGTGAAACTCGAAATTACTGACGCTAGCTGGCTGCTAGAAGACCCATCCGATTTTAGGAACCCAAATCTTCAGGTCGATCCTAGTGGGTTCGGCCAGAACTCTCCCGTTGTGAAGTAGACTCAGTAGGCCTAAGTGACAACCCCGTGATGTTCCAAGGGAACACCGGGCGGCATCATTACGGGAAAACCTACTGATGGACTACTAAAAGGTGTGCCATGGATTGAGACTAGCAGACACTTCACAGTTGGTATCAGAGCCCACATTAGTATAGATTACGATGCAAGCTTAAGAAAAATATTTTTTTTTTCCAAGCATAGCCTAGGACATGTTTTCTTCTCTTTATTAATGTATGTTTTTGAATTATGGCAAAGTAACGAATCTTGAAAGTGATTCTTGATCTTTCAAGTAATGTTTATGTCAGCTATGCATTCATCCAATTTTGCCTGGAGAATTCAGATGATGTGGGTACTAGATCAGTTGTACAACCCCTCACCTCTATATCGTGAAAGACAGTGGATGATTAGTGGAGGATATTGCTATATTGATGCAAGCCGTCTAGCTTATCTTCAAAATAATTTGAAAAGGGTAAAATGGATGGAAGATCTTAAAGTTGTTAAGATCTATCTATTTCATGAGGCCAGTGTAAACTCAACCCTGTATACTAAAGGTAAGAAGATCAAACTAAACCAACATATCTACGGGGAAGTTACAAAGATCCTTCCGGCTGACAGAATAAAAGTCATAGGTCGCTCTAGCCACCGCAACTACAAAAAAGACGGATTTCCTGAACTCCCTCAAAAATATAGATTCCTAGATATTTACTCTCCGAATCCAAGTTACTTCATAAAGGATGTATCAGAGTGTCATAGTTAGATTGTAGTAGGGAATCTTTTCCTGAGAGAAAATAAGATGAGCCTGCAAGCCATCTGAATAATGTATTTCCTTCCATCTGATTACCTTGTACATCCGTTGTAATAAAAGATTGATTGATACTTTATCAATCAGAGAAATAATGCAATCTTTTTTTTTCTTGAAAACTCTGAAATTGCAATTTAACTTTAGCATGGGAAGAGAGTTTATTTGAGAGTTGTTTTAATAAACTAAGCGAGAGATATTTTGAGTACTGAACTCTATTATTGATGCTATATAGATTTGTAAAATTCAACTTACGAATTGGTAAAAATTTCCCAGAATCTCGTACCCACAATAATTCCCAACGAAGCTCAAGAGAAAAGGAATCTTTTGAAGCAAGTCAAACCTCCAGAGTTTGACAGGAAAGGCGAAAATGTGGAAGCTGATGCAAAAATTTGGATCGAATCGATGCAAGATTATTTTACTGCTGCTGAAACTATCCCAGCCAACCAAGCCATGATAGCTAAGCTAAAATTAATTGGCGAAGCTCGACTTTGGTGGAAGCAGTGGTGCCGAGATCAAGGTGTCCCTGAAAATACCATTACTTGGGATTTGCTGAAAGAAGCTGTAAGAGGAAGGTATCAACTTATCGCACCCAAAAGATGAACAAGTTTTTCAATTTGAAGCAAATGGGACTGACCTTGGAAGCATACTATGCCAAGTTTGTTTCTCTTCTTAAATATGCACCCCCCATGGATACTGTTTAACAAGTGTCCAAGTTTTGCAATGGGCTAAGTTATCCTCTGAACACTTGTTTAGAATCAATGCGCCCCATAGACCTCCAGGATGCTTTGATTCGAGCTACTCCTATTGTGCGGGAAGTACAATCAAAGCCTAATAACAATAAGTTCAGGAGCTACAATAACCAGAACAAAGGATTCAAAGGTCAAGCAAAAAGAACCCAAGGACAATTTTTCCAAGGACAAAAGAAGAAGGCAAAATCCAACGCAGTTGGAAATTTTGTTCCTACCCAGGGAAACACGGATGGTCTTAGGTGCTTCCGCTGTAATGAGACAGGACATTTCAGGAGAGATTGTCCAAAGCTTGGTAGAAACCATCACCAAGGCCAATTTTGAGGTCAAGGCAGAGCTGCCCAATGTCGTGGTCATGTAGCTATGGCAAGAGGAAGAACGTCAAATATTACCCTAAAAGAGACTAATAAGAAGGAAGACCCTACTATGGAAGAAGATATTGAAAGAGTAACTGTTCATGCTGCATTCCACAAGAAAGGACCAAATCGTCAATATTCGGTAATACAGACACCGGCTAGTCACACTACAAGATATAGACCTTATAGCGACGTTTAAAGCGACGAAAATACAAACAACAAAATTTGCCCCCGTCGTCGCAAAAAGCGTCGTTATTGACGACGCCATGGAATCGTCGCAATTAGCGTCGCTATATGCGTCGCAAATGCGACGCATATAGCGACGCAAATAGCGACGCATATAGCGACGGTTATATAGAATTTGTGACGCTGATAGCGACGACAATAGCGACGCCTGCAGTAAATTTGCGACGCAAATAGCGACGGTAACAGAGGAAAATTTTTTTTTGTGGCAGGGCAGCTAGCACTGTGTGCTGTATGAGAGCCATACAAAATAGTTTCTGCACTGCTGCATACAAAGCGTTTGCAAACAAAAAGAATCTATACTGAAATCATAAAACTGATAGATGAAATAAATACATGATATCGCATAAAATGCGATTGGTACAATCATAAAACAATATCACTAATACATAGAAAATGTCTACATAGATCGGGCGACTAAAAACTAAAGGTATGTGAGCGCTAAGGATCCGAGGGCGAGCTACAAATCGTCGTCCCCCGAAAGCTCGTCCCTCTGCAAAGGAGCATCAAACGGATTCTGCAGAAAAAGAAACAACATATCAATCCACCATACAATAATGCATTCAAATATCTCATGGTAACTACGGACATGAAAGATGAGAGACTTACTGCGCCGCCGCGTCTGTACAATCGGTCGATCAATGATCTGAGACCGTGCCTCTCTGCATATTGAGTCTCAAGGCCTTGCGGATCGCGATTTGTAATGGAGTGCTGCAAAGAAAACAAAATGCTAACTGTTAGAAATATGATTGTCAGTACAAATAATATCTCAAAAAAACAAATAAGCAAAACAAAAGAGAAACTTACAAAGTCCTCCAAATATGTCCTGTGGCCGCCACTCCCAAGATGATGTACCGATCCGGCCTCGATTCGTGCCCTCGCCGCCTCCCGCTGCTGACTCCAACGTCCTGGCGAATTTGTAGCCTCCTCCCTCAGTCGGCGCCAGTCCTCTGCATCTAACCACTCGGGCTTTGGAGCCCCACTCTTGATTGCCTTGCGTGCGTCGGATCGTCTATGTGACATGTATGCACGCATGCAATCCATCATCCAGCCCGTAGAGAATCTATCCACTGCGGCTGGCACCGGGAACTCCTCATGCAAGGATGCTACTATGTACTCCTTGCTCCCCTCCGGTATGTTCCTCCAATGATCCAGGACGTTGTGCCGAAAAACTTGTTGGCACAACTCCCTCATGCGAGCTATCACCCTCCTCCCCTCATCATTCATGATGATAGCTCCTGACCTGCCATCCACTAGGTATCCATAATCCCTAGGAGTGTGCCTCGTATGGGCCCTCTCCCATCTCCGTCCACGCTCCTGGGCATATCCAGGAGACCCCTGAACATCCGGTGTACCGACGGGGGTACCCTCTCCCGGAGTGCCACTGAAAGGGGTGCCACCAGAGGGGGTGCCACCAAAAGGAGTGCCACCAGAGGGGGTGCCACCAAAAGGAGTGCCACCAGAGGGGGTGCCACCAAAAGGAGTGCCACCAAAAGGCGTGACATCTGCCGACGGCTGCGCAAAAGCCGGAGTAACTGGAGTGGACGTCCCCACAGGTGTGACAAATCCTGGAGGTGACCGAGCTCTAGCTGAACGACGAGACGGAGACACCACGTCCGTGTCTCCACAGCAGCACCCCCCTGATCCTCCTGCAGTCGCAGTCCCTCCCTCTGGCCCAAGTCGCGAGCGTCGAGATCGTCTGCTCGAAGCTGAAGCATCTGATCGCACTGAAGCTGATCTAGCAGAGCGCCCTGACGAAGAACGAGACAGCTCCTGATCTGCTATCTCTCTGAATCTCGCGAGCTGATCTGGAGACATACGTGCCATCATCTCCTGAAACTCCTCATCGCTCATCCCTCGACTCATCCTGAAAATAAAGATACCTGCAGAGATAAAAAATAATGTTAGAATAATCAATTGAAACTATACAAAGCGCATTAATATAAATCATTTTTGAAAAATCCATCTTAAAATGCATATCTTATCTACCTTTATGGAAGATCTAAACAACGAATTGAGTAATACAATTCTCCAAGAATGAAGTATTCTATGATCCCATGTTAATCTCCTGACATAACTCTGCATACACTGGAAGGTCGATAGACATGTCACCACAAAAGAACGAGTCTGCCTCGTTCTCAAAAAATTCTACGACTTCTGTATTTCCATCATTGTTAGCCGATGCGGTCTCCAAGCTTGCGGTGGCCTCCACCCCTTGTAATTTCGATCCCTCTATTTGCATATATTCTTCATCTATGCCTGGAACATCGCTTTGATCGTATACTCTCGCACCTCTAGGAGTTGAAGGTATAACATACCACCATCGAGGTTGTCGGGGATTTGGATAGAAGATTACCTGTTCACAAACACTTACAAACTGTCTTCAAACCATTGTGACATAAAGCATGTCGTATTACAATTAGCAAGCAAATGACTAGAAGATTACCTGTTCACAATGTGCCGGCAACACAAAGGTGTCGCGCAAATCCGTCCATTTTTTTTCGGAATCTATTTCGAGAAATCCAGATGGACCTCGTCGAACCGTTGCGCCAGCTCCTCCAAGTACCACTTTGAACCACTACACATCGAATATTATCATGGAGAAGCTACGGTAATCCACCGTAATAATACTTTGCAAATTCCCAAAATACTCCATCTCATCCACAACCGTGTTCGGATCCGTTGCTCGTCGCCGGCTCTCTTGCTCAAACCTTGCCATGACACCACAGTCCATTGTGGAGCGCATTTTGTCAATATGCTCCACCCGAAAATGCCGTCCGCGCGACCACGCTGCACTATATATTTTGTACTGCACATTGAAACACTCAAATTAGATGTAGCAAACAAATTCAAATACGACACATTCTAAACCCCTCATTACCTTTGGACTACATCCCCTCGAGAACTCCCACTCCTCCATTGAGACCTCTGCCCCTTCGCTGGATGCTGCGATCAAGGCTCCATGCAACCATTGTGTTGACATAAACCGCGGCATCTCCTCCATGCCTTCGGGATATTGAATCGGTCGGTGACGCGTACTGCGTCGGAATTCAGCTCGCGCTTCCTCTCGATCTTGCCTTGCAATCTGGTACTTGGCGAGCCACGTCTCCATGGAGGCATGGTGCAACATACAAAAGCGATTCACTTTCTCTTCCATTGAGGCATCCATTCTTTTTTCTACCCCATTTCCAACCACCACATCTCCAGTCAGCCTGTCATCGTCCTTGAGCATCCATAGCATTTCATTGTCTGGTTCCACCGTTGGTAGCCATTGTGAGATATGCACTAATGCCTCTGACACCAACCAACCCTCCGCCATGCTACCTTCCGGACGAGCTCGTTGTCGCACAAAGCCTTTCAGGGTTTTCATGAAGCGCTCCAGGAAGAACATCCATCGCGTATGGACAGGTCCGGCAATCTCCACTTCGTCCACAAGATGCACAAGAAGGTGAACTTGTATCGTGAGCATGCTAGTGGGCAGGTATTTCTCAAAGAGACAGACCGTCTCAACTGCTCCCCGCCTTGCGGATTCAATAGAGGACGTCTTAATCTCTTTCTGTGAGATCCATTGCACCAAAGTCGACAGCTTGTAAATGGCCCCGCGAATTTCTGGAGTTAGGCATCCCGCGATCGCGATCGGTAGGACAAACTGCCACAAATGAGAAAGCATTAAGAATAATGGTCACTTTTCAAATTTCAAAATGTCCACGCTAATTAAAATCCATTCTGTTCACAAACCTGACATATCTTATGCCAATCATGGGATTTTAGCCCAGACATTTGGTCATCTTTAGAAAATGCGGACCTGAGAGAACGCATCATACCCGTCGGAGTGCGGATAGACTTGATTACTTGCTTCACAATGCGCTCTTCTTTGGTAGACAAAACCCAGGGAGCGCGAGGAAGCTGCACTCCCCCTTCAGCACTCGACTGCGGCCAAAGCGCCTCCATCTTACCTACCTCCTTTAAATCCATTCGTGACCCTATAGTGTCTCTCTTTCCTGTGATGTGGTCCCATAGCAAGCTGCCCACATTTTTGAAAATATGCATGGGATCCAACAAGTGGTTGACCTGTAAGTGGGTCCAATATGGCAACTCGTAGAAAACTGAGAACCGTCGCATTCCATTTGGATGTGATTCCGGGTTTACCATTTTCAGCTCGTACCAGCTTGCAGCGTTCATACGTGCTGGAGGTCGTCCAAGAAAACCTTCCCTGAGTTCATGATCCTCCGGCAAGAAAGTGGCGTGTCCTTGATATACCATCTTCTTCATGGTTCGTGACCTTCGGGAGTCTAACTGTGGCCCACACAATGGACATGCATGATAACCTGAGGTAATGAGACCTGCAAGGCGATCCACGACCTAGTGAATACTTGATTGAATGAAATAAAATATAGATATTACCGGCGTGAACAAAGGTCTGCTCACCTGAGCACTCTCCCAATCCCGGAAAGTCATGCATCGTCCACATGAGAATGGCTCGAATGTTGGCTGACCGCCGACCATCGCGCCTGCTCATATCTTGCACCGTGACCCCCTCCTCCCACAAAATCTTAAGCTCATCGACTAATGGACGAAGATACACGTCCATATTTTTTACTTTGTAGCGGCCCGGGACGAGCAAGCTAAGGATGAGATGTCCTTTCTTCGTAGAAAGCCATGGAGGAATGTTGTAGTTGACAAGCACTATAGGCCACACACTGTAAGAAGTCGAGCGCAGACCGAATGGGTTCACACCATCCATGGCGAGACCGAGCCGAAGATTCCTTGGCTCTCGCGCAAAGCCTGGGAAGGTAGAGTCAATGTGGCTCCATGCGCGCGAATCTGCTGATATTCGTTGCACTCCATCCGTAGACCTATTCTGCACATGCCACGTTGTCAAGCTTGCCATGGCAGACGTGCGAAACATGTGGTTTATGCGGGGGATGAGCGGAAAGTGTCTGAGGACTTTTTGAGGGATGGTCTGCCCTTGCAAGTCCTGTCGATACCTGTGAGCACCACACTTTGGACATGTCTCCATAGTCTCGTATTCATCTCGAAACAATATGCAGTCGTTGATACATGCATGGATGTTATTGTAGTCCATGCCAAGCTTCCGTAAAACATGTCGTGCATCATCACGAGACTCAGGCATGGTGTTTGCAGGTGGCAATATATGATATTTCAATAACCTGAAAACATCATAAAACACCTTGAAAAATCCATCCATATTTACAATAATACTGTTTTTAAAAAAAACAATGAAGTCTATATGCAAGGTACCTGAATAACTCAGTCACACTCGTATCGCTCCAACCGTATTTCGCTTGCACACTTAAGAGTGCAAGCAATGTCTTCAACCGAGATACTCGGCACCCATCATATAATGGTATGGATGCTTCCTCTCTAAGCGGGTCAGATGTCTCAACATCCATGGGAATCAATGCATCGATCATTGCCTCCATCTCAGGCTCCAAGATTGTAGGCAAGTCGGGAAGGTTGTCTGTCTCCTCTGGCATTGACGATATAGATGGGCCTTGCGAGTGGTCTATTGGCTCCTGCCATCCATCCATCTCACGTCCACGAACTCTTCTAATTGGCCGCAAAGGGTGCACTCCCCCTTGGGTCGAGACATCACCCCCCTGGACACAAAATTTGCCAACAAGACCCAATCTTATTGTGTATGGTTTTCAATTAGCTTGAGAGTACAATGCATGAAAAATGCTAACTTGAAAATACCGTTTGCTGAAAATCTGCAATCGCCTGATCAATAATCTCAGGTTGAAACTCGCCAAATCGTCGTACGTGTTCTATAGACAATCGGCGTTTTCGTCTAATTGCCAACTTGCATTGAGAGCAAGGACATGGGACACGCTGATTAAGATACGACTCGCGGTCTTGAACAATAGGACCTTCTTCGTTTGCCATCTTATCTACATTACAGCAAACGAGGCTTAAATGGATAGCTTTTTGGAGATGTACGTCAACTTGCAAGTTGACCATAAACCTTGCATTGTATATAGTAGTCGAGAGATTTTCCGATGTTATATCTCGGCCTTGTATCATGCTCAACGATTTGTTTGTCCCGGTAGATAATTTTTTGTTATATCTCGGCTTTGAGTATAAGTAATCCATTTTAAAATTAATGCGCGCCATCTATGAAATTTTACAACTATAGAAATAAAATTTATTTCAATCAATTCTACTCATAGTCATAAGACCTGAGAGAAATTATCCTATACTCAATTTAAGGGATCTCCACTTCTATAACAATAATTTTGGGTTAATTTTGATGAAGTACGTGGCCGTATGCAAAGCACATTGCATACCATTATCGATACGTATATTATCTTAAATTTCATTCCCTTCCCTCTCCCTCTCCCTCTCCCTCTCTTTCTCTCACCCTCTCCCTCACCCTCTCGTTCTCTTTCTCCCCCTCTCTCATTTCCTCCCTCCTCCTCCCTCTCCCTCTCCCTCCCTCTTTCTCCCTCTTTCTCCCTCTCCCTCTCCCTCGCTCCCTCGCTCCCTCTCCCTCCCCCTCCCTCTTTCTCTCCCTCTCTCATTTCCTTCCCCTCCCCCTCCCTCTCCCTCTCCCTCTCCCTCTCTTTTTCTCCCTCTCCCTCTCTATCTCTCTTTCTCTCTCATTTCCTAAACAAGCAAAAAATAAAGTGATTTAAACATCCTCCAAGCAAAAGGGAGAGGGAGAGATACAATGCACTCTCCCTCTCTTTCTCTTTATATCCCTCTCTCATTTCCTTCCCCTTCCTATCCCTCTCACTCTCTTTCTCTCTCATTTCCTCTCCTAAACAAGCAAAAAATAAAGTGATTCAAACATTAAACAAGCAAAAGGGAGAGGGAGGGAGAGAGAGAATGCACTCTCCCTCCTTCTCCCTCTCTTTTTCTTTCTCTCCCTCTCCTATTTCCTCCCCCTCCCTCTCCCTCTCCCTCTATTTCTCTTTCTCTTTCTTTCCCTTTCCCTCTCCCTCTCCCTCTCTTTCTCTCTTACTCTCTCGTTTCCTCTCCTAAACAAGCAAAGAAGAAAGTAATTTAAACATTAAACAAGCAAAAGGGAGAGAGAGAGAGAGAGAATGCACTCTCACTCTCTTTCTCTCCCTCTCCCTCTCTTTCTCTCCCTCTCTCGCCCTCTCCCTCTCCTTCTCTTTCTTTTCCTCTCCTAAATAAACAAAAGAGAACGATTTAAACCTTCAACAAGTAAAAGAAAGAGAGAGGGAGACTCACCAATGAGATATGGCGAGCGTGGGCGGCTTCTCTTTGCAACGAGGGCTCCTCCTCTCCTTCGCGAACAACGACGGTGGCGGTGGCGGTGGCGGCGGCGGCGGCAACAAGTCTCTTCCTCCTCTTCTTTCACAAAGCCTTGGCTCTCTCCCTCGCTCTCGCTCTCAAAAGGCGAAGAAAACAAAATGAAAACGGCGCTCTGGTTTCGGCCGCGCTTTTTTTCCCTGCGGCGTCGCTATTTGCGTCGCATTTGCCACGCAAATAGCGACGCATATAGCGACGCAAATAGCGACGCCAATAGCGACGCCGATAAACGCCGTCGCTAATCGGCGTCGCTATTGCCCCCAGTCCCTTGTAGTGTCACCAAGGTAAATCATTTAAATTTTTAATTGACTATGGAAGTACACACTCATTTATTTCACCCAAGTGTGCTAAGAAGATAGGTGTAGATACGGTAAATGTATCAAAGCTGCCTATGGAATTAGCAAATGGAAAGGAAATACTTTCTACACAGCAAACTGCCAAGGTAGAGTTTAACCTAGGAGAAAACCTTTCAAGTATGAGGTTCATAGTAATGAACCTAGGAGCCTATGAATGTTTACTAGGAATGGATTGGCTGATTCCCAATGATGCTCATATCCATTATGGAAAAGTTCAAGTCACATTTCAGGATTTGAATGGTGAAATAGCAACTACACAAGGTGAAACAGGGAAACCTAAAGTTCAATTAGAAAAAGCTTCTCGAATTGTGAAAGGCTTGAAGAAAGGATTACTTGTTTACTTGATCAAGCTTAACAAGATAAATCAAGATGGTCATACAGAAGAAGAACCATCTTGGTTAAAAGAGTACGCTGACATATTTCCTAAAGAGCTAACTGAGTTACCTCCGGAAAGAGAAGTTGATCATGAGATCAAACTTGTTCCAGGAGCCGCTCCAATAGCAAAAAGACCTTACAAAATGTCTATTCCTGAAGCCATCAAACTAAAAGAGCAACTCAAGCAACTACTAGAATAAGGGTATATCCGGCCAAGTAGTTCACCATGGGGAGCCCCAGTATTATTCCAAAAGAAGAAAGATGGAACTCTCTGTCTTTGTATTGACTACCAAGGGCTAAACCAGGTGACAGTAAAGAATAAGTACCCAATCCCAAGGATTGATGAGCTTCTTGATCGTCTACAAGGAGCAAAGATCTTTTCTAAGATTGTTCTATGGTCAGGATATTATCAGATTAGAGTCAAGAATGAAGATATTCCAAAGACCGCCTTCATCACAAGATGCGGCCATTTCGAATTCATCGTGATGTCATGTGGGTTGACAAATGCTCAAGCTACCTTCAACAGGTTAATGTAGGACATTTTTAGACCCCATCTTGATGATTTTGTTCTTGTATTCTTTGATGACGTCCTAACTTATTCTAAGGAGGAAGAAGATCATAAACCACATCTTTGCATTGTCCTAGAGACAATGAGAACACACAAGTTGTATGCCAAGAAGAAGAAGTGTGCATTCTTCAAAAGGAAGATTGAATACTTGGGATTCATAGTGTCTATTGAGGGTATATTAGTAGATCCTGCCAAGGTCAAGGATGTTCAAGATTGGCCACCCCCAACCACTATCAAGGAAGTGAGAAGTTTTCTAGGTCTAATAGGATGGTATAGGATATTCATCAGAAACTATGCTCAAATTGCAGCATCTCTTACAAATTTACTTAAGAAGCAAGTTGCCATTAATTGGATGCCAATCGAACAATCTAGCTTTGAGCAACTAAAGCATAGTTTGGTAGCTACTCCTATCTTAAGGCTACCTGACTTAAGCAAGGAATTTGAAGTTGTCACAGATGCCAGCTCTCTTGCATTGGGATGTGTACTAATGCAGGAAGGACATCCTATAGCTTAATCTTCAAGAAAATTGAAAATCCATAAGCAGAAATATGCTACTCACGACCTGGAGTTATTAGCTGTGATTCATGCTCTCAAATTATGGAGACAGTACTTGCTTGGAAATAAGTTTTCCTTAGTCACAGATCATAAAAGTCTTAAGTGGATTTTTACTCAGCCTGATCTTAATATGAGGCAACGACGTTGGATCGAGGTTCTACAAGAATATGACTTTGAAATTAAGTTCAGACCTGGTAAAGAAAATGTAGTAGCAAATGCCCTTAGCCGTAAAGCCTTCCTTAATGCTCTTATCACTGAAGAACCATCTAGGTCAGAAACTCTGGCTACAATGGTATCAATGCCAACTAATCCTATCATCAAGTTGACCAAGGATGAAGCAAATAAGGACCCAGACTATCAACAATTGTTTTGGGAAGTTCAGAATAAGGAACAAGATCCCAAACTCAAGACTAAGTATCAGGAATTCTCTATAGATGAAGATGAAGGACTTGTTTATTTCAGAATGAGACTATGCATTCCTTCAAGTCAGACTCTCAAGAGAAGGAGACTTTGGGAAGCACATGATTCTCCTTTTTCAGGACACCCAGGATATGCAAAAACTCTTAATGTTATCAGGAAAAGTTATTACTGGCAAAAACTCAAGGGTGATGTACTTAAGTATGTCACTGAATGTCTAAATTGCCAAAGGGTAAAATTTGAACGTGCCAAGTTCCCAGGAAAACCCCAGCCACTTGGCATTCCCTAGATGAAATGGGAATTTATTAGCATGGACTTTATAGTTGGGTTACCTTCTGTACAAGGAGGATATAACTCAATAATGGTGATAGTAGATATGCAAACAAAGGTCACTCATCTTCTCCCAACAAAAACCAATTACAAAGCTTCAGATATTGCTAGAATTTTTGTAAAATAGATTTTTAGGTTACATGGGTTACCTAAAAGGATCATCAGTGATCGTGATTCTCTTTTCACATCGCACTTCTGGAAGAGTTTATTTGAATCCATTGGAACGAAACTTTGTTTTAGTACTGCTTATCATCCACAAACTGATGGGCAGACAGAACGAGTTAATCAAGTAATTGAGGATATTCTGTGTGCATATTGCAGCAAGGAACCTAAAAGGTGGATTCAGTATCTATCCTTAGTGGAATTTTCCTATAATGCCTCCTATCATCGAAGTATTCAAATGACTCCATTTCAAGCACTATATGGTCAAGATTGTCGTATGCCACTTAATTCTTTTGATCCTACTCTAAGGGTAGAAGCCTCGAGAAAAATATTAGAAGAAATGGATGATCAAATCAGATCATCAGACAGGATATTCAAGCTGCCAAGGATCGACAAAAGGCGTATGCTGATCTAAAAAGGCAAGAACAAATCTTCAAAGAGGGAGACATGGTCTTCATCCGTGTCCATCCAAAGAAGAGTTCTCTATCTTTAGGAGAATTTAAGAATCTAAGTCCAAGATATTGTGGACCCTATAAGGTTCTCAAGTGCCTAGGACCAAGCGCTTACAAGATACAACTCCTTGAGAATATAAAAATCCACAATGTATTTCATGTTAGCTTATTGAAAGCATACGTAGCTAACCCTAACCATATCCTTGATGATGAACAAGTTGTAATACCTAGCCAAGGAGTCCTTGAGCTACAACTTGACAGAGTAATTGATGTAAGGGAGAGAAAATTGAGGAGTAGAACCCTTAGAGAATACCTTGTCCAATGGAAGGATTATCCTGAAGAAGATGCTTCATGGATAGATGATGATGTTCTTCATCAACAATACCCACAGTTTCTCTCGATGAGGACATCTCAATTTCTCTAAGGGGAGAAGGATGTAATATTCCCAGGCAATAAAAGTTAGTTGGTTAGTTCAAAAGTTAGTTATTCAATTAATAAGTTAGTAAGGCTACTAACTAAAGAAAAAATTAACTAGCATTAATAACTAACTAAAATAAATAAATAATAAATAAAACCGAGAGTCGCAACTCGATATTTCTTATGAATTAACAAGGGCCGTAGCCACCCTTCATGGAAGTTATAACGTGAACAAGAGATATGAGCTATATTAATCACTAATGTTAATGTGTGTAATAAGGATGGTCTAAGAATATTAAACTTTTGAACAAGACTAGAATATTTTAGATATTTTAGAGATTATCTTAATTTTAAAAAAAAAAGAGATATGGAGATTTCTAGAACTAGATATCATTTCAAAGAAAAAAAACAAGTGATGTGTTAGTTAGTTTGAAGATTTTATAAAAAGAAAAATAAACAAAAGTGACTGGCGAAATCGCGTGCGCCGCGATCGCAGTTTACAAGCAGTAGACAGCACTTCGAACATAGAAAAGAAGGAGTGAACTGAGAGCTTTCCAATCAAGTGTCTTAGAGTTTTACCCCCCTTTTGGAGCCAATGGAACCATCAGATTCATGATCTGAGCATCAGATCACTGATCTTTCCAAGATTCCCCTCCACAAAGAGCTCCACTTCTCAACCACAAGCCCTCTTCTCCAGTTCACTATAAATAAGAGGCATGGGGGGCACTTAGGGAGACATAAGGAGACCCCAAGAGGCTGTGAGAGAGAAGAAGAGAGAAAGAAGAATACTCCTTCAAGAGGATGCGAGAAGCTAAAGAGAGAGAGAGAGAGAGAGAGAGAGAGAGAAAGAGGAAGAGAGTTAGCTCAAATCCCTTGTCTCGATCTTTAACTAAGCCATATTCTCTTACCCTCTCTCATCTAAAATCTATCCCACCTTCCCTATCTCTCAAACCAGTCGTGGACGATGGCTCCAAAGCGACGAAGTGGAAAAACCATGGAGATCAACGCAACCGGTCAAGCAACGCGTATTGCCAATGATACGGGAGTGCCCGAGGTTGCGGGAGTTGCCACTACCAATGGAACATCGGGTGTGGCTAATGCGAGCGCGAGTAAAGCTGAAGTTCCTAATGTCGTCATGCTGCCAAACCAGGTTATTCATTACTAGATTATTATTTTGCAATATAAGATAATTACATAAGATATTAGCTTCCATATTCTTTACTTACACATTAAATTGATAACTCATCTAGAAAACATATTAGTACAAGCATAAAACGATTAATCACTATGATTCGTAGCTAGAATAGTTGAGATTATAAGGCATAGAATCAGGATAGAATTATTTGCCAAAGGTTATTGTGCATATGTCTTTAGGTTCATTCAATATAGTTATGATCAAATGCAACGATGTTAAGAGTTGATTAGTGATGGTTATAGAAACTGATTGTCTATTTAGGAATCCTATAGGTCATCTCGTTGAGTTATTGACACAATATATTTCCTTAAGGGATTTTGCTTATGTTGGATAAGTGAATCCAAATGGAAAACCCATGCCTTGCTTAACATGTTATAAGAGGTGTACTCAACACTTCTTTATGGGGAGAAGAATCCTCATTAGAATGTAAGGTTACCTTAGGATAAGGTCTACCTTGGCTATGTGAAGTTGTGAATCACATGTTGGGATGATTGTCATTGCATCATTTGATACACGTTTGAAAGGACTGTTTGTGTTTGCTAGAATCTAGATTTTTGGTTGAAATTATTGTCAACAGAATAAAAGGAAGGATCACGCTAGGCTATCCCCAAGCTAGCGGTGAGACCCTACTCCAAGGGGGTCATGATTATCACTACGAGAGGCTTGGACTGGCTCCGTAGGCGAAAGGTCTGTCAGTAGGGATAGTCTCGGGCAGTAGGAATTGTAGGTGCCAGAGGGGGCTCTGGCTGTAAATCCTGCATTGTTCCAAGAATCTGACGAGCCCCTTCGTGACCCAGGATGGGATCCTGGAACCCTAAATACTAGTTATGAGGGTGGAATCTTGGTGGAACAGAATATCCTTATGGAATTCTGTGTATCTTCCGTTGGGAAGGAATGATGGAAATTGTAATAAACTTCCAATATAATAAAGAAGTTTGCTTTACTGTTCGAATTGTATGCGTGTTTGTGAGATAAATTATGTGAAGGAACATGTGACTTAATGGACTAATTAAGGAAGCTAGTTGTATATGTTCCAATAAATGTGTTGTAGGTAATTAAAAAACTAAAGATGACCCATCATCGTAGGAAAGCGGGTGGGTGTAACCCCCGACGGGTCCGTCCAATGGTACGGTGGTCCCGGTTAGTTGGGAGCTTTTCTAAATCGGAAATAGAAATAGGAAGATGATAAATTGACCAAGTAGTCATTAGGTAGAACCGACTTGCATTGTTTTAGGGGGCCGGAATGGGATTTTGCCTTATGGGCACGAGGGTTGACGTACCGCACTCCCCTCCGTCTCCCATTCTCTTTGAACCGAGTGCAATGGCAAGTCCGCTTCAGATCGAGTAATCCTCTAAAAAGTGGAACTCAAAATTACTGACGCTAGCTGGCTGCTAGGAGACCCATCTGATTTTAGGAACCCAAATCTTCAAGTCGATCCTAGTGGATTCGGCCAAAACTCTCCCGTTGCGAAGTAGACTCGGTAGGCCTAAGTGACAACCCCGTGATGTTCCAAGGGAGCACCGGGCGGCATCATTTATGGGAAAACCTATTGATGGACTACCAAAAGGTATGCCGTAGATTGAGACTAGCGGACACCTCTTACATTGGAAGGTGGCCACAGGATTGGTCAAGACAAAATGCATGACAACATAGGCGAACACTTTCCATCCAATGGGCAAAGGAAGTCTTTGGTTGATGATTTGAGTGAGCTTGTACACTTGATTATAGCTAGAAAATCCTTCTAGATAGCCATATGATTCCTTTTCTATCACTTGTCCGATCATGTGATCAATTATGGTAGAAGATAATGTTCTCCTTTTCTTGCAGCATTGAGCTTTTTGTAGTTAATGAGTACACAAATCTTACCATTTTCTTGACCACCTTAATAATGGATGATACCTAATTTGTACACTCAATATCATAAATGAATATTACTTTTTATGATTTTTAAAGCTCTTCTTGAATATGATGTATGCGAGAGGATTCATGGGGGGGCATGGTCTTTGTTTTAAGGGCTTGGCATCAAGTTTCAATGGGATTGTACTATTAGCACTAAAAAAAGTATACCCTTGAGATCTATGTACATCAAAGTGAGCACATCACAATACTCCTTTAGTAGATTAAGGTGTTTTCATCCTCTATACTAATGTCCTCAACAATGTAAACCAACTTCGGGGGTTACCCTAATTCTGCAATGTTTACCTTGGTTTGTTGGTCTACCCTTCATACCAAGCAAGACAATGGCCTGATCTCCTTTCTTATACTTTGTAAATATTTGGGAAGATCGTATGGTTTTCTTTTTACTCTTGGCTTTAGACTCAAAGGAATGGAAGATTCAATTCAAGTAAGAGTTGAATACTTTGAAGAAAGGGAAAATGTCTATCAAACAATGAGTATGTTTTGAAGGTGAGGAGCATTGTAGATGCTGTGGAAACACTTGATGCAATGCATGATGATGATGATTCAGTCTCATCTACCTTGGGTGGCCTTAATAATGAGAAGGCATGCAAATCATTTGTCTCTTCTATATATGTATGGAAACCATTTCCATATTTTGATGAGTTGGTCTCTTTCATGATCACTGAAGAGATCAACATGTAGGGTGAATCATCTAAAGGAAGTGGTGAACATGTCCAAGCATTTTACTCAGGTTCAAGAAGGAGACGTTGGTAGGTGAATTGGGTAGTCGGCCTCTAACAACCCCCCAAGACAATACCACAAGATAAAGACCGAAGATCTTCCCTCAACAAAACCCATGAAACAACACTATTGAACACATGATCCAAAATTCCTGATCAGTTACTTATCACTGAGACTTCAACTCAACACTTCAAGAGTTCAAATCTTCAAGTTCAAATTTTACCACTTTTAGAGAAGATCTGATGCTGAAACAACTGTGGCATAGAATTTGACAACATGAGCTTTCAAATTCACACAACTTCTATTTTTTAGGGATGGCAACCCCAAGCAACAAACTACCCCACATGGTATAGTTGCATCAATTAGTGTAAAACCAGTTGTAGTTCCTTTCTATTCTTCTTTTCTCAGAGCATACATAAATACAATCCAAATACATAGGTAACCAAAGCTTTATACGGTAAATTTTCATGCCAATTCAATGGCTACAAGCATTTCAATGTTGTAGACATTCTGTTACTGCATCAAAACAGATCTTACACTAATATAGCAATGGAAAATCATGATGACTTTCATGGGAAACCGAGTTGGTGACGTAGGTGCTAATAAATTCACATGTTTCCTCATAGAGTATAGAAATTGCCTCATAGAGCATTACACATAACATCTCATAACTTTCTAACCAGACTCAGATCGCCGAGCTTCAAAAAGGAAAGTTGTAGCTCTCTTTCCAATCTATAAATCTTTACAGTAACGTAGAGTCAAATTCCTTGATCTGCTACCCTGAAACAGCTCTACACAGTTTGTAGTCCTAAATTTCTACATGCTCTATACATCAAGCTTAACTACTTGTTCCAAAAGCACAAACTTGCAAATGGGAAGACACACTCTTTGATTTCAGATTGTCATTTTAGCATATCAACAGATACATCTTAGCATATCTTGCATTGATGAAGGGTTGTGAGAGCTTCAAGCTTTATGAACTCTGATCCATTATTTTCTTGGGTGCAAATCCTTTCAAATTTTCGCTAACTCAAATCCGCGCATTCAACATTTTTCATAATACATATTCCATGCCTCATACCCAGTTTCAAATGTAGAGACCTTTTACTTCTATTCTTCTCTGCTAATGGGAAGCCTTACACAACAACTAACAAACATCACTCTCATCATGAAGAAGAATAGCCCTCTGCTGTCTTTCACTCACATCCATACACCAGAATTGATCTGCAAACTCTCTGCCCCACAAAGCAATAGAAAAAAACAAGACAAAATGAAGAATCTTATTACCAACATCTGACAATTGAGAACTCACGTCAGCCCATTGACTTCAGCAGCTCTGCCATCATGCTCCACGGCTCTAATTACTTCAACTTCATGGCCTTTTTCTTCTGACAATTTTGTCTTCTTCTTCTGAGCTTCAGATTTCTCCCTTCTTTAGCGTGCAAGATTCTTCTTCTCCCTCTCTCTCTTTCTCCCTCTTTCTCTCTCTCTCTCTCTCACGTTGATTGTCTTGTGTCAAACACTTCTCTTCTCTTTTTCCAAAAAAACTACTCACATTTTTTCATTTTCCCTTAATTTTTCAAGTTGCCCCTTGCTTCCCCTTAATTGCTAGATGGCAAACATGCCCCTTGCCACGTAAAATTCCACTCAGGGACTCGAAATTGAAAACGAGAACACATTTTCTTCTCTTCGTGTATGAAGCACATGTCTCAAAACTGAAATATCACAACCACGTGTCAAACATGCATGGTACCACTTGGAATTTCCATTTATCAACCCAACTCGCACTACGTGTAAGTGTTAGAAAGACAAAAAAATGATATTTTCATGTGTTACCCCACTTGACTTCACGAAGCATCATATTCCCGGTCGCTCACTTTCACTCACCATGATTAGCCACCTCCTGGTTTGGAACACAAAGTGTGAATAAACCTTTATTAAAAGCTTCAAAAACATCTGACAAAGACAAACACCTTTTTCTGAAAATCTGCTTCATACAGCGCATTACAGAATAACTCATAACTGTCTAACCAAGTCTCGGATCACCAAGCTTCAAAAAGGAAAGTTGTAGCTATCTTTCCAATATAGAACTTTATAGAAAAACTTAGAGACAAATTACTTGATTTGTTTTCCTAAAATAGCTCTGCACAGTCTGCAGTCCTAAATTTCTGCATGCAGTCCACTTTAGATATTGACCTTCTAGAGATGATAATCTTCACATTCATGCTTGGATCAACACCAAACTTGATGGAGACCTTTAGTAGGTGTCAAAGCACACTCTGAATATGCTCTCCATCATTTACAACCATCTGATCAACACCATATTTCAGAAAACTGAATCTGTCCCAAATAGTAAACTAGAAGCAACCTACTTTATATATAGTATGTACATTACCTACATCCTCTTTATTTACAGGATTCTGCATATATATTTCTTTAGATGGAACCCATTGATTCTACTGTTGTGAACAGTCCCATCTAAATATTGTAGCATTTAAGTGCCATTTTCAAAATTCTGCTTGATGAGGAAAGGTCCTTCCCATCTAACTCGAAACTTGGTTTGAAAAGTAGAGTCTAAGATATTGTCATATCTCATAACCAACATTCCCTTTGCAAGTTTCTTCTTCTTCAACTTTGTATTAAAACATTCCCTTCTCTTCACGATTTGTTTTTCATAACAATCCATTGCTTGTTGCCTATCCAACTATAGGGTATGCAAGTTCAGTCCTCTGCCAATTCCCAATTCTGTTTGATCTAACTGATGCTTTCTTACAAACTCCATCATAGGGAACATGACATTCATAGGTTATAAAGCTTCTTGACCATATACTAACTGAAAAGAGGTGAATCATGTACTTGTCTTCTACATTGTTCTACAAGCCTACAAACCTTGATGTAGATAATTGTCCCAATCTTTAGGATGATCTTCTACCAGCTTAAAGAGAACCTTTTATAACGTTCCATTGAATTCTTTCACTAGTCCATCACACTATTGAGGGTAATAAGGAGTAGCAAATCTATGTTTCAAGTCTAGTTCCCATGTTAATTCATTCAATAGCTTAATTTTGAAGCCAGGACCTTGATCTGTCACTATTTCTAGTGGTATTCCAAATATGCAGCATATGTCCTCCATGAGGAACTAAGTTACATCCTCTTTCTTGGGATTTCTTGTAGCCTTAGCTTCATGCCATTTGGTCATATAATCAACTGCAGTAATGATGTAAGACTTTCCTATTCTTGTACTAGGCAAAGGTCCAATAAAATCCAAACCCCACTTCTCAAATGGTCCATAGGCAACAATGGCTTTAGCAGGTTCTAGAATTACTACCCTTTTTGCATATGATTGGCAAGCATGACAACTTTTACTCCAATGAGCAACATCAAAACTTAGACTAGGCCAAGTAAGTCCTACTAGTAGAATTTTCCTTTGGTAAGATCAGAAACAAAATTACCACCACATGCTTCCCATGACAGGAAGATAAACAAATAGAAATCTTTGAACTATCCAGTACCCTTCTTAGTACATTAGCAATCCCCTTCATGTACAACTGATAATTTATGAGCACATATGCCCTAGCCTTACTGATAATGGCATACCTTTTGTATTTATCAGTCAATGACCTTAACTCCCCAGTTTTAGAAACTCTTCAATTAGGTGAAGGCTTTCCTTGCCCTCATATCTAGGATTATCCACCCTCATTGCTGCAACATATTGGGAAAGAGAATTTTTAGCCAATTCATGAGCTCTACCATTGTTCTCCCTATCAATATGCCAAATTTCAAATTTTTGCAGCTACCTCATGAGGCCTTTTATCTTAAAAAACTAGTCCTTCAAAATATCTTTATTGGATTTCCAAACATTTTGAACCTGCCAACATAGCATCTCCCTTTGCAACTATCTTCATATATCCTAGCTGAATATACTGTTTTAGGCCAGCATGTAAACTCACATATTCAACTTCATTGTTAATTTGTATCTCTTTACTCTCTTGACTTCCAGAAAAGACTTCTCGATTTTCAACATCCATAATGACAAAACCCAGTCCTCCCTTTTTCAGCAGTCTTCTATAAATACCATAAAAAAACAAGGTAGCATCTTTATCCTTCATCTCCTCATGAATTTGTGGATGCGGAATCAGCTTCCGTCTTATAATAGGTGCACTTTCAACAGGTTCTTTATAAGTCAAGATATCAGCTAAGCTAGCTCTTACATTATCCTCCTTCAAACATGTAAATTCAAATTTTGAAAGGTGAGTAGGATCAAAGCTTGCACGCGAGAGCTATGGTAGGAGAGCAAGAGCAAGAAAGAGAGAGACAAGAAATGGGAACTCCAACAACCACAATGTGTGGCCGGGCCTTCCTTTATTCAAACTGTCACTAAAAGAATAAAGAATAAGTGATTGTGACAGCGCCCGCCACCTACAGTGTATAGTGGTGGCGGGTACTGTCAGTGTAGTAATATACGGGCGACTAGGAAGAGGAGCCTTTACCCCAAACAACCTCCCACTTAAAGGCGAATCTGCCCTAGTGAGAGAGAGAAAAAAGAAAAGACAGTACAACATGTGCACATGTATAGCAAGATGAGGAAAAAGACGTCATCTCATCCAATGCCCATCAATCTCTTGAGGAAGGCAAAGTGCTTAGTAGTGAGGCTCTTCGTGAGCAAGTCTGTAGGATTCTGCTCAGTCGGAATCTTGACAAGGTCAATAGACCTGTCCTCAACAACCTCCCAAATGAAGTGATACCTCACCTCAATATGTTTCGTCTTCGCATGGAAGACCAGATTCTTGGCCAATTGAATGGCTCTCATAGAATCCGAATGCAGTGTAGGCATAACATCTGTCATACCAAGGTTTGCAATCAAATGACCTAACTAGATAGCCTCTTTGCAAGGCTCTGTGGCTACAATATACTCAGCCTCTGTAGTAGAAAGGTCCGTACACTTCTGCGCCTTGGACATCCAAGAGATGGCCCCTCCAGCATAAGTGAACACGTAGCCAGAAGTGGACTTCCTACTATCTGCATGTCCTGCATAATCAGAGTCAGTGTACCCCATGACTCCTATATCCTGGTGGCTGCCATAACAAAGACACATATCTGTTGTGCATTTCAGTTACCTCATGATACTCTTCACGGCATTCCAATGTTTCTTGCTAGGTATAGCCATATAACGTGCCACAACCCCAACTGCAAAAGAAATATCTAGACGGGTGGCTATCATGGCATATGTAAGTCTGCCCATGGCTAAGGCATAGGGAATCTTGGCCATCTTGGCCCTCTGCTCATCTATCTGTGGACAAGTGGCCTGTGAAACCTTCACATGAGAAGGTAATGGATAGCCAATATGCTTAACATCCTACATCATGTGGAAGCGCTCAAGGACTTTATGTATGTACTCCCTCTATGACAGATAGAGGAGTCCCTACGATCTATCTCACGTGATGCACATACCAAGTATATGAGAGGCCTATCCCAAATCTTTCACCTCAAAGCTCTTCTTGAGCTGAGCCTTAAGAGCATCGAGCTCCTCATGAGCTGTCCCTGCTAAAAGCATGTCATCCACATAGAGTACCAAAATCAGTAAAGAACCATCATAATCTTTCTTTGTGTACAAGCACGGATCCATAGCACTGCAGCTGTAGCCCTGTGACTGCACGAATGCATCAAACTTATGGTACCATTCCCTAGGTGCCTACTTCAAGCCATATAGACTTTTCTTTAGCTTGCACACTAGGTGTTTTCTGGTAGGGTTTGCAAAGCCCTTAGGCTGCTCCATGTAAATCTCATCATGCAACTCCCATGTAGAAAATCCGTCTTAACATCCATCTGGTACAAGTCCAAGTCAAGCTGTGCAACCAAGGCCAAGACTAAGTGTAGGGTGGTCATCTTGACCACAGGATAAAAGACTTCATCAAAGTCAACACCATGCTCTTGCTTAAAAAGCTTAACAACCAATCGAGCCTTGTATGCCAGCTTGGGGTGCCAGAGATACTTTTTAGTTTGTATACCCACTTGCATGGCAAAGCCTTCTTACCCTGAAGCAAGGAAACCAAATCCCAAGTCTTATTCTTATACAATGAGTCAAGCTCAGACTACATATCCCTCTCCCAAGAGTGACAATCACCCCTTGCGCATAGCCTCATCATAAGTAAGAGGCTCTCTTGCATCTGTAACTAGTACATAATCTATAGAGGGCGCAAAACGGCCAGGAGGTCGTCTATCTCTAGTAAAACACCTCAACCCAGGCTCTACTGCCTGACCAAAATCCTATCTAACATTAGCATGTCTAACATCTGGTCCATGAGTATCAGCAGGTGATGTTGCACGCTGTCTAATTGGCCCTGGAGAGGGCTGAAGGGAGAAGGTGGATCCTCCTGAAAGATAACTCTGCGTACCTCAACCACTTTTTCAGGCTGCATATGCACTTTATCCTCATGAAAGATGAAATCATGGTTGTGGATCACTTTCCGCGCTTGCGGATCCCATAGATAGTAACCCATCTCTCCTGCATCTCTATAGCCAATGAAAATGCATTTGACACTTTTAGGATCTAGTTTATTGCATTTGTCCTTGGGCACATGGCAAAATGCCTCACATCCAAAGACACACAAATGATCATAAGAGGGGGGGGGGGGGTGGGCTTGCCTACGCACACCTCGTCTACAACATGAAAGTCAATGCCACTACTAGGCGATCAGTTAATGAGATGCACTGCAGTAGTAACTACCTCATCCCAAAAGTGTTGCGGTAAGCCAGCCTAGCTAAGCATGCTACGGACCCTTTCCTGAATGGTCATGTTCATGCAATCAGCCATACCATTCTAGGGTGGGGTGTAAGGGGCGGTCAACTGATGCTTAATACCCTTCTCATCACAAAACTACTCAAAAGCATGTGATACATTCTCACCCCCATTATCTGACCTTAGGCATTTGAGCCTTTTCCCAGACTGGTTCTCTGCCAATGCAAGCCAACATTGAAATGTGTTTAGGACATCAAAATTTCTCTTTATGGGATAAGCCCAAACCTTACGTGAGTAATCATCTATGAAAGTAACAAAGTACTTTGCCCCACCAAGCGACTGACAGGGCATGGGCCCACATACATCTGAGTGCACAAGAGCTAAGGGCTCACCCATGCTTTTCTTACTAGAATTTTTATGCGTATTTCTAGTCTACCTGCCATACAAATAATGATCACAAGAATCAAAATGTGAAGAGTCAAAAGGTGGAAGATACTGCAAAGCACGGAGCATTTTCATTCCTTTAAGAGACATATGCCCCAAACGAGCATGCCAAAGGGATACATGGGGGATAGAATCGACAAACAAAACATGATCCAATGTAGCTCCAAATACAAGTAAAGGATAGAGGGTGCCAGACTTGGCACCTCTTGCAAGTACAAGTCTACCACGAGTATTCTTCCATGCAGAGTCTCTAAAAGACACAAAATACCCTGCATCATCAAGTTGTCCAGCTAACATAAGGCTCCGTGTCAATGCAGGTACATGGTGTACATCATGTAAAACAAAAGAGCTGCCAAAAGGAAACTTCAGCCTAACATCTCCAATGCCCATAATGTCAAGAGACATGTCATCACCAAGACGCACAGATTCAGACATGGTACGATAGGTATGAAACCAATCACGAGGGTGTCACATGAAAGGATGCACCCAAATCCAAGAGCTAGCACTGCACGTACATAGAATGTATCTCAGAAGTCTGTAAGGCATTGCATGAAGAAGCTGCAAGTATGTAATCATCATCTGAATTAGTGGCCTGTGTGACATTAACCTCTTCTATCTTCACACTAGACTTTGCAGGTACTATGCTGCGCTCAGAAGACTTTTCCTGCACTTTATCTTTTCCCTTTTCCTTGCGCTTATCATCGCGCATTTTATGGCATTGCGGCCTAATATGTCCTACTTTCCCACAATAATGATAGGTAAGATCAGACTTTCGTCCTCCATGGGACTTACTGCGACCACGTAACTTGGACCTGGACTTTTGAGAGTCCCTGCCCTTATGATCATTAGCATGCCTGCCATGTCTGCCACCTCTAATGGTCAATGCATGTGAAGAGCAGGAAGCATCATTGTTTCTCTTGTTGATTTCCTCAGTCAATAAAGCACTCTCAACATCTTTGATTTTCAGCCCATCAAGCTTGTTCGTGCATATGGTAGTACGGAATACATCCCATGATTTAGGAAGGGTGCCAAGTAGAAATAACGGGTGCAAGTTATCGTTAAACTCAATACCTTGTGACAACAGATTCTTCATGATAGCATGAAACTGATTGAAATGAGATGATAGGGATGACCCCTCCTTCATGCAAAGGTCCATTAACTGCTTCAGCCAATACATCTGTGATGCAAGACTCTACTGTGCATAAAGCTCCTCAATTTTCTCCCATAAGTCCCATGCACTCTGGCTCTCATCTTCAACAACATTATGATGGACCTCTTTTGAGAGTGACAAAATAATGGTAGACTTGCATAGCTCATCAACTTCCATCCAACATCATCATCCATATCCTCAGATTTGACACCCTTGAAATGCAAGGGTTTAATCTGCAACTTCTTCACCAAAACCTACCATATTTGGGACTTCCAATACCCATAGTTGGTACCATCCAACTTGGCAATGTTAAAGAGAGTTGTGTCTTTCAGATGACCATCCATACTGTCCAAAATCAATGCAAAAAAGGAAAAATTGCAGGTTGTTGTAATTAGCAAAAAATGCACTAAAACCACTGCTAAAACTAGCTGAAAGAGTGGATTTTGCCAAGAGAAGCACCTATCCACCAAATATGACCAAGATAACATCAAATAGTAAGCATTACCCTCAAAGAAGTGCTCAAAATCTATAGATTTCAGCTTGTTGTAATAAATGACAGATTTCAGTAAATGAGAGCTAACTGTGCTAGAAGCGGATCCCAAGTTAATCATATACTGCCAAGACCATAACCAACATCATGCGGGCATAACATGGGCATATGACAGTTAATAAGCATGAATTCAACACCCAAACATGTCATGAAATATTTGCCAGTGAGTAGACACATCCCCCAGTCAACGGAGCAAAGTGTGCCTGCCACTACCAAGACTTGACACAAATAGGTGTCAGCTCACAAGGAAAGGGACCCAAGTCAAAGAGTCAGCTCATAAGCATCGAAAGGAACCAAGATATATGAACCATGTATCATTCCAAAGGGTAAGAAATCCCAAATAGTCTCAAAAGCTCAAATAGCATAAACCGCTTGCTCAATGTCTGTCAAGCATCCAAAGATGCTCCCACTAGCACAAAAGCCATAAATATCAAGGAACAAATCTCAAACAAAGCATGTACAAGCACCAGTGACAAGTGTCCAAGATCAAGCATCAATGAGACATCCAGGACATGGAGACGGTGTGACATCCATATGTAGCATCCATAGACATCAAGTATATCCCAAAATAAACTTTGGCAAGCCAATAAAACTCCAAAATATGCTCCAGACAATCGAATGTCAAGCCCAAGTAAATCTCCAATAGCATCCAAGCTCAAACAATGTAACTGACATAGGTAGGTGACATGAGCATAAGTGGATGTCCAAAGCGGTCAAGCATAGACCGATAAGTGCCAAGATACATCCAAGATAAATATCCAAATGCTATGGAAAGTGGAGCTTAAGCTCAACCAATGATTAAGAAGCAATGTCGAACTCTTTTCCAATCCTCGATGGTCAATACATCATTGTACATCTCCAAGACATGACCCGAATAGCATAAGCATAAGCATACATGAGTAGAATAGCTTCAGCCCAACTGTTTACAGCAAATATTCACTGCTCCAGATTGAGTATTTCAGGCCTCAAATCAGTACCAAAATGATGGCAATCCATTTACATAGCATCTCCATACATGTAGACATCATCCGGACATCAATATGCATCAAGTGATCAATCTCGGTAAGCATAGACTTCAAGAGATAAGTGCTGCCCTATTTTGGCTAGATCTAGGACTGTTCAAAACAGCCAATGGTTGAGCTAAATCAGCTCCAAATGTGTCTCACATAAGAGGCATAACATCCACAAGTGATTCGGTATCAATAGACATCAGTAGAAGCATCACATAAGCCATAGGCATATAAACACATTCTGTCTTAGACCTGAAATCTATTGCAAAATATTCCCTCATCAAAATTTGGCAAATCCAATATCACTGGCGCGTTCGGAGCGTGCCAAAACCCCAACTTAGACTCTTACCTTGCCTGAATTAGGTTCTGAATGCCTGAGATATGACAAAAATAGTGATTTTTGAGCCATTTTTGCAAATAGGCGCAAATAAAATGTGAGCATGCTGTTGTACTTGAGGGGCCAAATCAAGGTGGATAGGGGATAAGCAAGAGCCCAATGAAGGCCTACAATAGGCCTACACAAGCCTAGGACAAGTCCAAGCAAGAGGTGAAGAGAACAAGCTTCAATGATGAAAGCTATGGCTGCCTCTTCATGAAACCTTGCTATTCATGTCAAAGAATGGCTAAGAACTAAGTGAGAAGCAAGCTCTCATACCTTGTGTAGATGCTGGGGAAGGTCGGGAAGCGCTCGCATAGGACCTGCTCTAATACCAGTTGAAAGGTGAGAAGGATCGAAGCTTGCACGCGGGAGCAAGAGCAAGAGCAAGAAAGAAGTGGGAGAGCAAGAGCAAGAAAGAGAGAGACAAGAAATGGGAACTCCAACAACCACAATGTGTGGCTGGGCCTTCCTTTATTCAAATTGTCACTAAAAGAATAAAGAATAAGTGACTATGATGAGCGCCCACCACCTGCAGTGTGCAGTGGTGAGTACTGTCAATGTAGTAATACACGGACGGTAAGAGGAGGCGCCTTTACCCCCAACAAATTCTTGCAAAGCCAGTAGCCACTTAGTAACTCTTGGAGCATTTTCAGCAGATCTCAAAACCTGTCAAAGCAACTGGGAACCAGTAAGTACTACAAATGGTTTTTGAATCAAGTATGATTTCCATCTTTTAACTACATATACCAGCCCCCATATCAACAATTCTTCTTCCATCCAAGCTTTTTCAGTCGCTCCAATATATATACTTATATAAAACACCGGACTCATATAAGATATCCCTTTTCCCTTTTGCATTAAAATGGCTCCCACTGCATTTTTCCCAACAATGATACTAATGAAGAAAGGTTCATCCTAGTTTGGAGACATAAGAACTGGCAAAGTACTTAACTTTTCTTTAATATGCAAGAATGCATCCTCTTCAACTTGTGTCCAAACTAAAGGATCCCTTTGAGTTGCTTTTTGCAAAGGATATACATATTCAGCCAGCATATGGAATGACCTTGATAGATACCTTAATTTTTGAACAAAGCTCATCAGTTCTTTTACAGTTTTTGGAGAATCCATAAGAAGTAAAGCCTCAACTTTACTAGGCTCAGGTGAAATATAATTAGCACACACTTCATGACCCAAGAGTATCACTCTAGTTCTTACTATCTTACATTTATCAAAGTTCAACTGACCAACATCCTCACCAAGTCTACAAAAATATTCATCAAATTTTTTAGAGTGTAATGCCCTTGAGCTGTACATACAAAAGTCATCCATAAACACCCACAAAGATTTCCCAATGAAAGGAGCAAATACCCAACTAACTTATCTTGAAAAGCTAGCATATGCATTCATCAAACCAAAAGGCATCACTCTATAATAGAAGCATCCCCATGGGGTAATGAACGTTGTTTTCTTTTGATCTTCTTCCGCTATTCTAATTAGATCTCATCCTAAAATGGAAGAGGATAGCAGTCTCTCTTAGAAGTTGCATTAAGAGGCTTAAAATCAACACATAATCTCCACTTTCCATTCAATTTCTTTGGTCAGATTACAACAGGAGACACCCATTCTTCATCATCAATAGGATAGATAAATTCACCGTCAAGCAACTTCTAAATTTCAGCTTTAAGTACATTTTCCTGAATTGTACCAAGGCTTCTAAGTTTTTGATATGGTGCATAATGCTGTTAGTACCCCTCAATTGGTGATATTCTGTAGCAAATAGTTTCGGGTATTTCTGAAAAATGGCTAAATATTCATCTCTTTCATCATTAGTAAAGTCATTTCCTAGCATATTCATAAGCTTAGGCAGTCCAACATTCATTTCATGTTGCTGATCACATGTTTCCTACATGAAGTCTGTACTTCCTGCATCAATATTTACCACTTTTTCCTCTCTTTTTGAACCCTAGATTGACAACCTGAAGAGGTCAACATCCCTAGAGAGTAGGCTAGCTTCCCATTCTCTATCTTCCTCATCAAGGCTAGAATTTTCTCAATCACTACTTTCACCACCTCTAGCATCACTTTCATGTCCATTTTGAATTACAAACCTTGTTTTCATGTCAAAGATCACCCTCTTATGAGGTGGCTTCTCTAGATAGAGTTCCAATTGACCTCTATACCAATCTTTTCTAGATCTCATACCAATCAACCACAGTCGTCCCAAGATGAGAGGATATGCCCCAAGTTTTGCATGCATAACATGGAAATCCAAACATGCTCTTTGGCCTCCAATGTTGATCTCCAAGTTCTCAATGACTCCCAAACATTTCACTTTTGATCTATTTTCCATTTTAACCTTAAACAGTGACTTCCCTGTCATTTTAAGATGCATTTGCAACATTGCTTCTTTAGTGATTACACAAACTTGTGCACCACCATCAACATAAACTTGATCAATTTTCCTTCCATGTATCCATGCACCCATGACTGGTATAATGCCTTTCACATTTGATAGGTATATCACTCCAACATGCCCAGTTTGGGTTTTTCCTTTCTTGATGCTAACCAAACCATGCCATTGCCTCCTCGGAGATGAGTTCATCTGTAGTAGCTGACCATATGTAACATTAGCCTTTTTACCTTTTAAATCCTCTAGCAAGTTGTAAGGAACTTGATTGACTCCCAAAGAAAAGTCCCCCATTTGAATCTTCCTTCATTGTCTAGCTTTCCTACTAGTTTTTGGATCATCTGCAACCAGTTTTCCCTTTTTAATCCTTTTTGCCCTTTGAGTTTCAGTTTCAGTATCCCTCTCTCTGACTCTCTTATTAGCTAGAACATTTGCATTTTCCCTATCATCAAACATACTGGTTTTGATCAGATTCATACCCAATGTGCATTCATTAGGTCTTCTTTCCAACTGTTGTCTAGTTGGTTCAAGTGGTCTTTTTTCCTGTTGAGGTCTAGCATCTTGCCTAGCATTCCCTTGTGGCATGGGATACATCTCCCCTCTTTTTCTTCTTGGATAAGGGCAATTAGGAGCAATATGACCTCTCTTCCAACAATTAAAGCATTCAAAGTTTTCCCATCTATTTCTTGGAGGTCCTCTTAATCTAGGTTGCATTTGAGGTTGCCTTGCTTGCAATAGGCTCATATTCAAATTCAGATTTGCCAACTGTTCCTCTAGTTTATTAATCACATCATCATCAACTTTTCTATGGCCTTGTTGAGTCCCATTCTCTACTCTTTCAAATGCCCCATGAAGATTCACAACTTGCTGTCCTGCATTTCTTGCAACATTGTCAACTTGATTAAGCCGTAAAAATGCATGCACAACAATACCTCTTGATTGATCCAATCTCAATTGTATTTTCCTTTGCTTTTCCTTGGCTATTTTGGCTACATCTTCATATGTATCAGGGTATTTGATCAGAATCTTTTCTCTAATTTCATATTTGAGCAATGAAACAAACTTGTCCTTTTTCAAGAACATCATGGGAGGTTGCTCCATACTCTATGCAATTTCTATCCACTTTGCTTCAAATCTCACTGCAAATTTAGACACTTCCTCATTTTCTCCCTCAAACATCTTTTCCAAAGATTTCCATAAACTCTCAGGAGTTTGCTTAGTTGCAAATCTTGTAAGGAACTCATTATTGACTTCATTCCAATTTTCCCTTGTCTCTTCATTTATTGAGTTCCACCATAACCTTGCAGAACCTTCAAGTAGCATGATGATCATTCGAAGCTTATCTGCATCAGTGTCTCTTCAATCTTGGTAGGCCATCCACTCCAATCTCTTGATAAACTAATTATCATCCTCATTTTCAATACCAAAGAAGGATTCATATCCAAAAGCTGCCATGGTTGAGTTTGTGTATAGGTTGGTTTCCAAACCTTACACTTTCCAATCAATAAGATCAGCAAGAGATCTTCAACATGGGAGATCCTCAGAGGGGGCACCAATCTATGGTAGGTGAATTGGGTAGTCGGGCTTTAACAACCCCTAAGACAACACCACTGGATAAAGACAAAAAATCTTCCCTCAACAAAACCCACGAAACAACACTACTGAACACATGATCCAAAATTCCAGTTCACTTACTCCTCATTGAGACTTCAACTCAACACTTAAACAGTTCAAACCTTCAAGCTTAGATTTTACCACTTTTAGAGAAGATCTAATGCTGAAACAACCATGGTATAGACTCTAACAACACGAGCTTCCAAATTCACACAACTCCTATTTTTTAGGGATGGCAACCCCAAGTAGTAAATTGCCCCACAAAGCGTGGTTAGATCAATCAGTGTAAAACCAATTGTAGGTCCTTTCTATTCTTCTTTTCTCAGAGTACACATAAATGCAATCCAAATACACATGTAACCAAAGCTTTACACAGCAAATTTTCATGCCAATTCAATAGCTACAACCATTTCACTATTGTAGACATTCCATTACTGCATCATAACAGAGCTTGCACTAATATAGCAATGGAAAATCATGATGACTTTCATGGAAAACCGAGTTTGTGACGTAGATGCTGCTAAATTCACATATTTTCTCATAGAGCAAATAAATTGCATCATAGGGCATTACACATAATAGTTCATAACTTTCTAACCAGACTCAGATTGCCAAGCTTCAAAAAGGAAAGTTGTAGCTCTCTTTCCAATCTATAACTCTTCAGAACAACTCAAAGTCAAATTCCTTGATCTACTACCCTCCTAAAACAGCTCTACACAGTCTCTAGTCCTAAATTTCTACATGCTCTATATAGCAAACTTAACTACTCTGTTCCAAAAGCACAAACTTGCAAATGGGAAGACACGCTCTTTGACTTCAGATTGTCATTTCAGCATACTAGTAGATACATCTCAACATATCTTGCATTGATGAAGAGTTGTGAGAGCTTCAAACTTTATGAACTCAGATCCATTATTTTCTTGGGTGCAAATCCTTTCAGATTTCCACTAATTCGAACCCACGCATTCAACACTTTCTCATAATACATATTCTGTGCCTCATACCCAGTTTCAGATGTAGAGGCTCTTTACTTCTATTCTTCTCTGCTGACAGGAAGCCTCACACAACAACTAACAAACATCACTCTCATAATGAAGAAGAATAGCCCTCTGCTATCTTTCACTCACATCCATACACCAGAATTGATCTGCAAACTCTCTGCCCCACAAAGTAGTAGAAGAAAACAAGAAAAAAGGAAGACTCTTATTACCGTCATCTGAAAACTGAGAACTCGAATCAGCCCATTGACTTCAACGGCCCTGCCATCATGCTCCACGGCTCCAATTACTTCAGCTTCATGGTATTTTTCTTTTGAAAATTTTTTCTTCTTCTTCTGAGCTTTAGATTTCTCCCTTCTTTAGCGTGCATTAGGAGAAATATGGACTCTCTTTTTTGCCCCTTAAGGAGTGAATAAACAAATATAGGCCTAACCAATGAGAGAGCTGGGATTCCAGATTCATGTAACATGAATCTTCTAGCCATATCTTGGACCAAATCTTCCCTTAGCAATAAAATAAGGGAAAATGTGGGGAGTACAATGCTGTCACTTCTTGGAAGTTTGTGCCTCGAATTTTCATTTTCTTATTTTTTATGTTTGACTTTTCTTTTCTCCCCTTTTCAGTTTCCCCCTCTTTCTTAGGCGGAACTCAAATTTGTCATATCTCTTTCCCCGCTTCTTCTTTCCTGACGAAATTTTACAGCCTCACTGTTGCTTTCCCTGTCTGTAACCCTATAAAATTTCATTTGCTTTGCACAAGCACAGAGAGAGTTTCATGTGTTTTATGAGAGCAGAGCTTGTTTTACCAAAGCCCTAAGATTCTCTTCACAAAACTCTACAGGTATATTTTTCTCTTCCATAGATGTTCTATGGTAAAGTTTTATCTCGTTTGGAGAAAACCTGTGCAAGTTATGTGCATTCTCTGACATGTAATTTCTTTTGTTTTGATGCTCTAGGAGTCTTTTACAGTCAAGAATAGTGATATTTTGAACACTCAACTTCTTCTTCAACATCTTAGGGTTTCTCTGTAAACAAAGCTACAGGTATATTGTCTTGTTTTTTTTTGCTCCACTGTTAAATTTTATCTCGTTTAGACAAAATGTATACAAGTTACATGCATACTGAGCTTTCCTTTGTTTTTTTACTCCAAGAATCTCCGAGGGTGAAGAACAATGATTTATTAAGAACTCAACTTCTACAACATCTTTGGGATTTTGAACACTCAACTTCTTCTTCAACATCTTAGGGTTTCTCTATAAACAAAGTTACAGGTATATTGTCTTGTTTTTTTGTTGCTCCACTGTTAAATTTTATCTCGTTTAGACAAAATGTATACAAGTTACATGCATACTGAGCTTTCCTTTGTTTTTTTACTCCAAGAATCTCTGAGGGTGAAGAACAATGATTTATTAAGAACTCAACTTCTACAACATCTTTGGGATTTTGAACACTCAACTTCTTCTTCAACATCTTAGGGTTTCTCTATAAACAAAGTTACAGGTATATTGTCTTGTTTTTTTGTTGCTCCATTGTTAAATTTTATCTCGTTTAGACAAAATGTATACAAGTTACATGCATACTGAGCTTTCCTTTGTTTTTTTACTCCAAGAATCTCTGAGGGTGAAGAACAATGATTTATTAAGAACTCAACTTCTACAACATCTTTGGGATTTTGAACACTCAACTTCTTCTTCAACATCTTAGGGTTTCTCTGTAAACAAAGTTACAGGTATATTGTCTTGTTTTTTTGTTGCTCCACTGTTAAATTTTATCTCGTTTAGACAAAATGTATACAAGTTACATGCATACTGAGCTTTCCTTTGTTTTTTTACTCCAAGAATCTCTGAGGGTGAAGAACAATGATTTATTAAGAACTCAACTTCTACAACATCTTTGGGATTTTTTGCAGAGAAAGCCACAGGTATATTGCCATTTTTTACTACTGTTCCATGGTTAAATTTCAACGCATTTGGACAAAGCCTATGTAAGTTATATGTATGTGTTGACCTAAGATTTCTTTTGTTTTTGTACTGCAGGAATCTGTTAGTGAAGGAACAATGGTCTTGCTATAAGTCAACTTCTTGTTCAACATATCTAGGGATCTTTGTGAAAGAAATTACAGGTACAATGTTTCTTTTTTAAATTGATCAATTTAAATTTAATTTCATTTGGAGAGAACATTTGCAAATTATACACATGTTGATAGGTAACTTTTGTATTTGGTTGTTATAGATGTCTTCACGGAGGAAAAATATCAGTAGCATACTTGCAGTGGAGGTCTTCAACAGGAAAGATAATGGTGGTAATTGGATTTGTGATAAGTATTATAAGTTGGATTGGATTTTGATGCACCCAAGTACTCAAGGGAGTTTCAAGGTCAAGCGCAAGGATGTTGCAAACCCTAGCAAACATTAGAAATGTAGAATTCTAGAGTTCAGAAAAGTGTTTAATGGCACAAGTGCAGTAACAGAAGTGTTGATTCAACATGTTTATATGCATAAACAAATCTCTGTACACGACAAGAACAACATTGCAAATTATAAACAAAACAGTAAGTTGTTAAATTTTATCATTGATTATTCTTTTGTATCAGAGTTGTTTTAAAAGTCTTTGCAGTATTCTAATTCAGTCTTGTTTGATTGATAGCTCTATATCCATCGACTTTGCATGAATGGCAGAATGTGGAATGTTTAAGCGGCAAGATACATGTTTGGCATGAAGAGATAGGTTCTTTGATCTATGATAATACCTCTGCAAGTCAACTTGCCACTCAAAATATCTTTTTTTATAATTCATTGTATGTGGTAGAAAGCCAGAGATTGCAGCATGTCCCATTGCCGCCACTGTCTAGTGGTGAATGGTTCATTGGTAGCTTGGAGTTGTCAGGAGCTTGCAAGTCGAAGATAAAATCTGACATCAATAGTGCTATGAAACCCACCACAGGCTCCAAAGATGTGCATCTTAGTTGGTTTACTCCATTCTCATTGTTTGCACATTTGTTTGGTTCATGTGATGTTTTGAAGAAAACAAAGATTACTTATCAATGCAAGTGTCCATCCGAGGAATGGATGAGTCAGCTATTGGGTGAGTCTTGGCAAGTCAAAAGAACACATTTTGATGAGACGATTGAGTGCAAGGTCAACCAATCTAATATTACATTCAGGTAAAACTTTTTTGCTACTTTGCATACCTTGATTTAATTGACATAGGTCTCGCTTAGATGAATTGTTATGTTAGTCTCATTGATCACTTACCATTATTTTTGTTTTTATTATAGGTATTTCATTGCTAGACAAATTCTGTGCGTTCGCTTTTGATATAGAAGATGGCAACTTTTGCGAGGGGAGTGGATCAGCTTGGATCAAGATATCCGAGATGACACACATACAACGCTCGTAGATGTGGTAATCTTGTGGAGTGGTCATAATCCTTTCGTAGTCAGCGCAGAGAGTCATTGGCCCATTTATTTTCTGAGACAAGAAATCCAATTAATGTCCAGTGAGCCCCTCTACAACTTCTATTTCAAGTTAGATAATAGAAAATTTAGGACTCGTAGTGAGCAATCCATGACATGTAAACAATGTGCTTCTCCACATATCCTTGAGATAGTGGAATCCTTGTAAAAAAACTTTATAAAGAGTGAATACATACCTTTTTTGAACTTCTGAGTACTTTAAATTTTAGTTTACTGTGATCCAAGCATGCGATAATACATACTGTAATTACTCAATCGTGCAGTTAAAAATCATAATTAAATTGCAGGTTAGAGGTCTATAATCTAGAGAATATTGTCTTTGCACAATGATATATTGTAGCGCATCTCTGCTGCTCGTTTCTTAAATTTTAATATTAAATTGGATCCAAAGGGAATTTCAAGGCCTTTTAGATTTATTTTCTTTAAAAAATTATATATTTTCTCTCGTTAGACTTGAATATACTCAGCGACCCAAACATATTCGAGGATATAATAATGTAGAACGAAGCGTTTGTCTGTATGAGTAATTTTAATAGTGACTTTAAAGTACTGAAATAAAAAAACTAAGGTAAGAGTTTTAATTTGAAACTTTAGAGTTAATAACTTTATAAAGAACCTTTATTTAAAACCCTAGACACATAAAAGCTATAACTCCAAACTCATTTTCACTTTCATTCTCCACTTCCCTACACTTGTGCTCTCCTTCCTTCTCTCTTTGTGTCCCATGGCTACCACTCCCGCCTTCGCCGCATGGATCAGCTCCACATGCTACGCGCATATAGGGGACCAGATATACCCTAGGTTTTGCATGACCTTGAGTCTAGAGAGCTCGCTTTCCATTGTAGACCCTGACTCTAGTATACTAGCGTCGTTTTGTGATGCAGTGAACCCTCTCACTTGCTCTATTCCCGACTCCACTCTCAGGTGGGTTCCCATGGATTTTTTATATAGTTTGTGTGCCGGATCCAGCCATGCAAAGGTGATAAGTCGAGCCCTGGTGCATGTGGGGCAACATCTCCACGCTAGAGCAGTGCCCACCTCGTCACAGGACCACGTCACGATGGATCTCATTGAGAGGGATGCCGCCTTTGCCATATATGTTATGTGCATTGAGGTGCAAGAGGACAGTGATGAGGACATCGACGCACCTCTTGGCCACTACTAGAGTACTTTGAGAGGGAGCCTGAGGAGATCACTCTCGATCTGAGTGTTGAGGCAGCATAGAGCTTGGCCATTGTGCACCCACCTCCCTGCCCTGATGAGATGCCCACGAGCGAAGAGCCACCCCTCTCTTCTCTCCATGCTATCACCATCGAGGGGGTGGAATATCTACTCATGCAGGATGTGCTAGAGTTGTTGGAGCTTAGGGAAGAAGAACTATACTGTATCATGGTGCGTGATGCACCTAGTGATTTCATAGATTTTGATTTACAGGATGCCCCACCACATGTTGATGAGGTGGCTCGTTATGATGGCACGAGCATCGATGACATCTCTGCCATTGTGAGCATCCAGGAGCAGATTGAGGATGCGGCGCCACAGTATCAGATCTCTGATGAGGAGTTCGAGCGGTTGCAGGAAAGCCTTTTTGGTCCTCGACCCAACTGTGCAGTGCCTACCCAGGAGAGAGACGAGGGCAGCCTAGTGGCAAGAGCAGACCTGGATGCTCCATTACAGCGGCAGATAGATGATGCAGAGAAGGTAATGTTCTCGGTTTCATATGAAACTTAACCAGTAGGGCCTCTAGGGCATCGGGAGCGCACACGTGTTTTTGTCGGGATCGGGCCCCCAGATGTGCCCTGGCCGGAGGCTCGCGTCAGGGGCCCTGAATCTGCACGTGTTTTTGTCGGGATCGGGCCCCCAGATGTGCCCTGGCCGGAGGCTCGCGTCAGGGGCCCTGAATCTGCAGATTCAGGGCCCCTGACGCGAGCCTCCGGCCAGGGCACATCTGGGGGCCCGATCCCGACAAAAACACGTGTGCGCTCCCGATGCCCTAGAGGCCCTACTGGTTAAGTTTCATATGAATATGATTTATATATCTTCAGCACACTCCATGCATAGTGAGTCTGATACTGAACTTGTGTGTTGCAGGAGATTGTCTATATAGATGAGTTTTCATCTACGCAAGGTGCCCGATCTGGTAGCCAAGGAAGGGTGCAAGACTCGGCATTGAAGGAGTACGTTGGGTAGCTTGTCAACGACATTATTGTATTTCATAAGACATGCTCCCCTGTTTTTTCTGAGAACTTCTTGAAGTTGAGGGCACTAACAAAGGCTGGGCCCTTCAAGACCATCCCGACCAACTCCAGCCTGGAGAAAGTAGTGTTGCTTCGATGTTCGAAGCTACTCTACTTATTCACGAGTACTAGGTCTGGCCCACTTTTCTCCATGGTGGCCCGTGGCATGGTTGTCGATGTTGAAGACCCCACTGTCATTAAACAGGAACTATTGGGGCAAAATGTATTGTTGCCTATGATCAAGAATAGCTATGACCATGGGGAGCCTAGCTCGAAGAAGCCTAGGAGAGAATAGATGTACTTATTGCCTACTGATATCGCATCACTGATGTACTGCACTTTGTAATCTTCTCTTCAGGTAATGAAAACCGATGTTTGTTGGATTTGCGTGCAATATAGTTTGTGATACGTGTCATTTACTGTTGTTTTTTACTTGAATGTTACGTTTATTTGTCGAATTTATACGTAACACGATTCGTACCCTAAATTTAATACACAGTGCTTTATCGAATTCGTGCGCAACATGTATTTGTTCGAACGCATGTAACGATAACTCAACGATGTAAATAAAATAAATATCAAGCGACTAAACAAAAATAAGACGCGTCAAAAACTTTGTATTTGTATTAATAACAATTTTACATGGGGTCCATTACAACCAAGGCTTCACAAAATGTCTTCAGAAGCTACATTCCATGTGCTTTTGAGTTGTACACCTCTATCCTTGCTGACCTCCGCGAGGACTATCTTTCCATCGCCGAAAGAACCTGACTATCCACAGATCCCTATCGGTGACGGTGACCCTCCTTGCATGCACCACTGCATAGACTGAGTCTCCAAATAAGTCGATGAGGTAGGCTTCAGCAGCTTCTTGTAGTGTGAGGAGGGCCTAGGCAGTCCAGTGATCCGGTTGTTTCACACGTGATGTATCTAGAAACTGGGTCCTGTTGTTCATGATCAGTATGCCCTCCATGATCTCCCGCACCAACTTCTGGAATGGAGCCTTCGGTATCAGGAGGTGAGTGGTCTTCTGGTAGTGGCGGATCTTGCAAAGAGCCACTGTGCCTTGCTTCCATCGACGCTTGCGATGCTGGCGTCGTGGTGGTGGTGGTGGAGCTGGAGGACATGGCTGCCGTATGGAATTTCCAGGGGGGTATCTCCGAGCCGCTTGCTTGGTGCGTACCATGTCTTCTAGGAGAGAGAACTCAAAACTCAAAAGTGAAATGTGTAAAATGAGGTGAAACTTTAAACTTATAGCCAAACTTTTCAAAAATCCTAAAATTTTAATTAATTAATCCACGCTTTGGAAAAATATCACCAGTGCTTCGATTCACATGAAATTTTACCTATAGGCTCCTCAAGGACACATCAACCACCCAAATTTTTTTTGGCCCCAACAGAAGCCTCTGGATCACCTGTCTGGGCCTCCGGACAGGTGACCCAAAGGCTTCTGATAGGGCCAAATTTTTAATATAAATGAGTTTTTCTAATGCCTAGCATGAGGGTGAAGTTTCACCAGATTCTGATTTATAAATCTGACGGTTCAATCTTTTTTTGAAAATGTATTAACTGCATTATACTGCACTGATAATGTATTGTCAACCTCGCAACTGTAGATTAAATGTACTGATAATGAGTGTGCGCAACTGCAGATTAAATGTATTGTCAACCTCGCAATGCGAAACATTGGAAACTTAAAAATTGACAAAAAATAAATCATGGGTAAAATGGAATATCGCATATCGGATATATTGTTGCCAAACCACTAAATATAGTAAGGATATAGTGCATCGGCCCATGTACAACCGATCACCGACGTGTACGTGGTTGCACATTGAATTTATCCTCAACAAAACTACTTACAAAATTAGAAACTTGAAAATTCACACAATGCAAAACATGGTCAAAATAGAATATCACATATTGGATTTAGCATTGCGAAACTATGAAATACACGGTAGATAGTGCATCGCACCAAGTACAACTAGAGCTAGGGAAAATTTAGCTCCATTTTGCAGGCCACTACTATCAAATACTTGAAGGTCTACTGGAAAGATAACCCAAAACTAAGCTCCTTACAATCTACAACCAAACCTGAGCTAAAAACATAGATCCAATTACAAGGTAGCTTCTCAAAGCATATTGTTGACATTAATATTAAATGCATCCTTGTTATTGTGGATCCTGCGAACAAGAACCAGATCTATGGGCTTAATAGTGATACGTCACGCATGAATGGCTAAAAGTTGACCATCACTCATTAGATCAATCAAGTAGCTTTCAGCTGCTTCTTGGAGAGCAAGCAAGGCTTGGCTTGACCATCACCCCACATTCCTTGCCTGGTTCCTCGAAAAGAACTTGTGATGATGCCCTAACTGTAGATCTTGCAGTATTTCTCGCACCAACCTGGAGAATGGTGCCTTAGGAATAATCAAGTCGGCACTCTTCTGGAATTTCCTTATCTCGCGTAGCGTAGCTGTGCCTGGTCTCCATCTTTGCTTTTTATGTGTTGGAGGGCGTGTACTATGAGCTGGAGCAGTAGTGGGAGGTGGAGCAGCTGGAGCATGTGGACCACCATTTCTAGACAATGGCAAACCATCATTATCGACCACACTAGGGCCACCATTGTTGGCCACAGTAGCGCCACCATTATTGGCTGCAGTAGGGCCACCGTTATTGGTCACCAGGGGATCTTTGTCACTCACAGTACGCTCACTAGATTCGAAAGAGTGTTGAGCTCTTGCTCTCGCATGCGCCTTTTTGATAGGAAGCTTGGAACGTGCCATGGCTGTGATGATGAAGGATAGAAAGGTGGAGAGTAGAGTGGAGAGCAATGGGAAAAAATGAAAGGAGAGACGACTTAAATATGAAACTTTCAAACTTACTATGGTGTAAATGAATTTTAAATTTATCATTTCATTTCATTTCTCCACCCCATCCCTACCTCTCTCTATCTCCTGACACCCCCCTCATGCCCCCCCTCTCTCTCTAGGCCAGTGAATGTTCCAATGTTTGGAATTTTCATATCTTTGTCTTAGGATTTCAAAATTGACTTTTCATAATTAAAAAACAAAGTTCGAAATTGACTTTGAAAAACATAGTGACAAACCTTTGAAATTTTAAAGAAAATTTATAAGACATCTCATGTTAGAGATATGAGTATTGATGTGTCATATCTTGGGACTTGTGCACTCTTGTGGACTCTAAATGCATCAAAATTATTATCTTTATCTAGGTCTCCATTTTTTGCCATCTCTATCTTGGGTTGCCAACCATTCTACGTGCCGTTGTCTAGCTGTGTTGTTTTCATATCTTGCTTTTCTCACTTCATATATTGCCCTACTTATAGATTCTGCTTGAGATGTTTTGGACTTCTTTTCTTTTTCCTCGTATCGTATCTCTAGTCTCCTATACCACCATTGGAATAATTGCCTCATAGAATTGGAATCATTGATGCTACCTCCATGATCAGTTGCCTTTTGAAAAGCATAGCGAGCTTGCCAGTGAGATCTTTCCATGCCTTGAGTTGACCATATTGCCAAACTTCCTTGATCTGCAAAGTATGGACCATGTGCTTCAAGTATATGCTGCACAAGAAAAGAGATTAGAAACACAAAGTAATTTGAAATGATGATTTTTTTTTGCAAATCTGGCAGTAGTACTATCATTGTCTTGTATCATGTGCTTGTCTTGTATTCATGATGATTTTGTGATCCTGCATAAGTCATTCCTAGAGCTTGTGTTGCTACCACTTTTTGTCTCTAATAGACGTATTGTTTTTATTTCAACAATACAGTTTGGGTTGATCTTTTAAGTACACTTGGTATTTGATCTCATTGTTGTGACTATGCCTAGCTCTGAACCCTAGATGCTTGTTGATTGTTGAGTATGATGTTGGTTTTCAACTATGTCGAACTACTTGATTCATGGGTCAAAGGTCGAGTGGTGAAAAGGCCAACCACGAAAAGTGTGTCTCACTCCTAGGTGGCTCGAGGTCAGTGGAGCTCTGGACACCCCTTGCCAAGTCCAGAACAGAGTTGTAGTCTACCGTGAGCCCAACATCTAGGGTATTGGAAGATCCTATTCTAGATAAAGGATGGAAATTTTGGTGCCATGTGATTTGGACCAGGTACTTCTATTGGACAAAAGGGATACATAATTCTCTTGTATGGGCAGGAGACAAATATTAACTTGAAGATAAGTTAGTGAACTTGTTTGTCAAAAGGACTGCTTGTTTTGTTTTCTTGTTTGTGCTGTAAATTACGCAAAAGAATAATGTTCCCTAAAAGGCCTAATTAAGGAAGCTGATTGTGATGAATGTCATACATAAATGTGATAGGACCTAATTATAAAACTAAATTTATCAAGGGAAGTGGGTGGGTAGAACCCTGACGGTAGTTTGTCCTACGACAGGGTGGTCCCAGAGAATTGGGAGGCTTTCCACAAGGTTTTACCATCGTTTGACATTTAGGTATTGTTAAGTTAGAACCTAATTCATGCCGTTTTAGGGGGCCGAAATGGGACTATGCCCTACAGGCAGAGAGGTTGAGCAATGCATCCCTCTCATTTCCATTCTCCTTGAACCAAGTGCGGCATGGGTTTGCTTTGGATTGGGTATCTCTGAGTAAAGTAGGATGTCCAAAACCAGATGCTAGAATGCTGTCAAGAGACCTTGACAACTAAGAACCCAGATTTCAGGTCAATCCTAGAGGGTTTGGCCCTGAACGTTCCGTTGCGAGGCAGACTCGGGAAACCCTAGGCGACAAACCCCCAAACTTTCCATGGGAGTGTCGGGCGGTGACACTTAGATTAGTTTCTTGATGGATCGCTAAAATGTGCTTGGACAGCCAATAAGGAGCACGTTACAGTTGGTATTAGAGCTAAACTTCATAATGATGCATAATTGATTAATGTGTGGTTCGTAGACATATCCTAAATAGAATAGCCTAAGCGGTACGGCTTGATTGCCAGGCACCTTCCGCACCCACGAATGCTGACATGCAAGAGAAGAAATTCCTTCTCAAGAAAATTAAGGCACTCGAGCTTGATGGAGAAGAAACTCCTTCTCAAGCAAATTAAGGCACTCGAGCTTGATGGAGAAGGGATAAACATCGCAGCAGAAGCGGAGATATGGATTGAAGCGATGGATGACTATTTCTCTTTTTCGAAAACTACCTCCATGAATCAAGCAAAGATAGCCAAACTTAAGCTAGTTAGCCAGGCTCGGATATGGTGGAAGCAATGGTGCAAAGATCAAGGTATTTTCGAAGCCACTGTCACTTGGGCTCAGCTGAAAGATGCTGTACATGGACGATACCTTCCGTTGACCTACCTGACTTTGAAAATGAATGATTTCTTCAAGCTCAAGCATCTGGAATGAACCTTGGAAGCTTACTACTCAAAGTTTGTATCCCTACTAAAATATGCACTACCTATGGATATTGCGCAGCAAGTATCCAAGTTTTGCCATGGCCTTAACACTCCTCTGAACCACTGTCTTGAAGTAATGTGCTCAATGGACTTGCAAGATGCATTACTTCAAGAAAAGCCAATCATCCAAGTACTTAAATTGGGCAATTGTGACAAAGATGGTTCCCGAGATCAGGACAAGAGATGCCACACATGAGAAGAGATAGGGTGCATCCATAGGAGATGTCCCTACCATCAATGTTTCCATTGTGATGAGCTAGGACACATCCAAGCAGACTACCCTGATCTAAGTCTAGAAGACATTGAGCCTCCAAGAAAACGAAGCTACACATGTGCAGTATATGGATATATAGAGGAATTAGATGAAGACAAAGACCTATAACCTACAATACCTAGGATGATTAGAAATCCTAGAAATTTTGTCGACATGAAATACAACTTGTATTGGAATAAACTTTACTCTTGTAAATACAGTTAACCTGAGTAATATGAGTTGTATCTATTTTGAGCCTAGAACTTGTAAATGATTAGAGATACTCTGGCAAGGAATGACAATTATAACTTGCAATGAATTTTTCTTAAGTCATTCCTTCTCAACTAATATAGATTGGGTCTTACCAAAATGCTTGGGTAAGTTACTCATGAATATATGTATGCATCATGTGGGTTCAAAATAACATAATTTTAAAATACCATTTTTGTACATTTTTTACATACAAAAGGGTACAGTATAAAGGGGTTATTTATAGATTGAATAGAAAAGGGTTATGTTTTATTCAAAAAAAAATTCACAGATAAGGATATTTATAAATAGGCATTGAACGCACGTGATGTAGAGGATATACATATAGTAACTTCCCCGAGCCAAAATGTCAAAGCTTGGAAGTATTCTTTAATATTACAAGCAAAGCCGATTGTCCATGGAGCTCAGTCCCGAACTAAGAAGAGGACAATCCGGGAACATAGTTTCCGAGATAAAGGACCACTTCGATCTGCTAAAAGGATCCTAGGACAATTTGGTTTAAAGAAGAAACTCCTGCCAAGGACAACCAACAACCTTATGACCACAAGTGATAAAGCTCCGCATTGTTTCTATTGTAGGGAGTTAGGTCATTTCAAAAGGGAATGCCCAAAGCACCCTAAAAACCAATGCTATGAGTGCCACAAGATTGGACATAACTATGTCGATTGTCCAACAAAACTCAAAGAGAACTTGGGCTTACAAGAAATGAAGTTGGGAGTTAGGTCATTTCAAAAGGGAATGTCCAAAGCACCCTAAACGCCAATGCTCTGAGTGCCACAAGATTGGAAATAACTATGTCAATTGTCCCAACAAAACTCAAAGAGAACTTGGGCTTACAAGAAATGAAGTTTTACAAGCTCCAATGATCCTGAATATTCCAGGATACTTAGGAAAAACCTAAAAGATATTCATGAGATGTAACTACAATAAATTTTCTCTTGTAATCAAGACTCGGATATATCAAATACAATGGGTTATTGTTTCAGAAGACCGCATGCCTATGAGTGATCAGGGTAGCATAGCGAAAACATGGTGGGCCCATAACCCATAGGTTCCCAAATGATACCCCCAATTTCTCTCGAGATGAGGATATCTCGATTTCTCTAAGGGGAGGAGGATGTAATATTTCCATGCAATTCAAAGTAACATTAATAACTTAAAATTTTTATTTAAAAAAATCAAGAGTCGTAAATCTGATATTTTTCTCGGATGAACAAGGACCATAGCCACCCTTCACAGAAGTTACAACGTGAACAAGAGTTATGAGCCATATTAATCACTAGTGTTAATATTTATAGTATGGATGGTCCAAAAATATTAGATTTTGGGCAAAACTAGCATAGTCTAGATATTTTAGATATTATCCTAAAAAGATATGAAGATTTCTAGAACTGGATGTCATTTAAAAGAAAAGACAAGTGATGTTTTAGTTAGTTTGGAGACTTTATAAAAAGAAAAAAATAAAGAGAGAGATTGGCGAAATTGTGCGTGCCGCGATCATAGTCTACAGGCAGTAAACAACACTTTGAATAGGGAGAGAAAGAAGAAGTGATCTGAAAGCTCTCTAACCAAGTGTCTTGGAATTTTACCCCCTTTTGGAGCCAATAGAACCATCAGATTTATGAGTTATGCATCAGTTTACTGATTTTTCCAAGAGTCCCTCCACCAAGAACTCTTGTTCTCAGTCACATCCCCTGTTCTCTAATTCATTATAAATATGGGACATGGGGAGGCACAAGGAATTACAAGGAGACCCTGAGAGAGAGAGAGAGAGAGAGAGAGAGAGAGAGAGAGAGAGAGAGAGAGAGAGAGAGAGAGAGAGAGAGAGAGAGAGAGAGAGAGAGAGAGAGAGAGAGAGAGAGAGAGAGAGAGAAGGTTCTTCCTCCCTTTCCCCCTCCTTAGAGGGTGGCCACACACATTCTCTCTTTTCCTTTTCTCCAAGCCAATTTCCCCCAATTTCCCTCCTCTCGAGCAAGTGGCTATTGAAGTCTTGTGCGAGTTGCGTTTAAAAGAGAAGAAGATCATGCCCCCCAAGTGGAAAATGTTATGTGCAGATGGCAATCCCTCAACAAGCGACGGAGCCTCGGGAGGGCATCACTATCAATCCAACCATGGTTCTGGTCGTAAGTAATGTATTTCTAAATTGATAGATGCTTGCTTTGATTCTTGCAAGAGATACATTAGGCTCCATACTATGATGTACGAGAATAGGTCATGGGAAGGGATTGGCCTTTTCTCACATATTCGAAAGATGGAGTTTGCAAAGTGCATGTATCAAGGGAACTTAATTGCACTTAGTTGCATATGGCTTATTCATTGATAGAGCAATCAGCCAAGGGTCATGAATAGAAAAATTGTAAAAAGAATAACATTAGGAATTATGCATACAAGTATTAAGTAAATTTTACATAGAATCACTGTTTGATCCCAAGGGGGAGAGTGAATATGAGATGGAATTATTATCACATCTATTCTTGTATTGTTTGGAAAAAAATACAATTAGTTTTGTTGGTTGATTGAACAACACCCTAAATGATTTTTACAATCAAATGATTGTTGCATGGTGATTTGGATAAATATTCCAAGTGCTTGTGTTTGATGGTAAAAACATGTCAAAGGTCAGTAATGACAAGTAGCCATGTGAAATAAAGGAATGTTTCACTGGAAGATGATATTAGGCTGATTGCATTGATTATGCTTGATTCTTAATTGGATTAATTAAGAAAGGATATTTTTCACGGGTGGATCATCTCCACGATCGCACTGTGATTGCTCGATTCATGGGTTGAAGGTCGAGTGGTGAAAAGGCTAACCCAGAAAGAGTGTCTCACTCCTAGGTCGCTTGGGGTCAGCGGAGCTTTAGACACCCCTTGCCGAGTCCGGAATGGAGTTGTAGACTACCATGAGCCCAATGTCTAGGGCATTGGAAGATCCTATTCTAGATAAAGGATGGAAATTTTGGTGCCATGTGATTTGGACCAGATACTTCTATTGGACAGAAGGGATACATAATTCTCCTGTATGGGCAGGAGACAAAGATTAACTTGAAGATAAGTTAAGGAACTTGTTTGCGAAAAGGACTGCTTGTTTTGTTTTTGTGTCTATGCTCTAAATTATGCAAATGAATCCTGTTCCCTAAAAGGCCTAATTAAGGAAGCTGATTGTGAATGTCATACATAAATGTGATAGGACCTAATTAGAAAATTAAAGCTATCGAGGGAAGCAGGTGGTGGTGGGCAGAATCCTGATGGTCTATCCTATGGTAGGGTGGGCCCAGAGAATTGGGAGGCTTATCATAAGGTTTTACCATCGTTTAACCTTTAGGTATTGTTAAGTTAGAACCTAATTCATGCCGTTTAGGGGGCCGGAATGGGACTATGCCCTACGGGTAGAGAGGTTGAGCAATGCATCCCTCTCGTTTCCCATTCTCCTTGAACCAAGTGCGACATGGGTCTGCTTTGGATTGGGTATCTGTACGTAAAGTAGGATGTCCAAAACTCAATGCTAGAATGCTGTTAGGAGACCTTGACAACTAGGAACCCAGATTTTAGGTCTATCCTAGTGGGTTCAGCCACAAACGTTTCGTTGTGAGGCGGACTCGGGAAACCCTAGGCGACAAACCCCCAAACATTCCATGGGAGTGCCCCGAAATAGCAATCTAGTGTGGAGTTAAGAAAGCCACTTCTATGATCAATCAAAACTCAAAAGCAAGCAAGCACTACACTTAGTGCAATGAGTGATAAAGGAGGGGGGGTAGAATGTCAACCCCTCTACCCCCATGAGGCATTGTCTCACACTAGTCCCCTAAAATAGTGTGTTTTGCAACAATCCTAGATATGGACCCTGGAGATGTGATCAATCCAGCTCTAGATCTAGATCTAAACTCATCAAGAAGCAAATGGACAGATCTGGTCCACCTAGGGATAGGAAAAATTCCATTAGGGAAGTTATCCACCTACTTCCCATGCATATATGGAAGGCAATTATTTAGTTATCTAACTAGTTTATCATATTTTAGTATAGACATTTATAACTTGCTAAGCATATGTTATATGTTCCTTACACAATGTAGTACACATATGCAAAAATAAGAAAAAAAGTCATTTCACAATATATCTTATTGACTCTTGGAATCCCATGTTGATCCTCATGGATCGAGCTTGATGCTTTCCCTATGATGTAGACTTGTGAGCTTTTTAATTGACTAAGCCCATGCATTCCATGGGATGTGGGTAGTGTCACTTAGAATATGCAACTTGGTGATTACCAAACTTTACCCCCTAGATTTTGCAAGTGATTACACCTCACATAGGTACCAATGCATTATATTAGCTTTTTATTTATCACCCCAACCATATTTTCCAACTCTCTATAAAGTTATTAGCTCAAATTGACTTTTTCTAGTAGCACTAAGACAATCTACACTACTCTATAGTAGATGAAATAACAAACTTCCACCATGCTAACATTCTCACTTATGTATAATGTAGTTAAAATTAAAAAGCACAAGATCATGAATTGAGTAACTAGATTTTTATTGGCCAACTTATACATATATGTTGGAACATTGCTTATCTGTATATAATTTTTGTATGTCATCCATGAGCACCCATAGGAAAAATAGGACATAACATAGGCACATTTTCTCACAATAAGTTGAAAATATCAACATAATGATCATCTCAAGTTTAAACATGAATATTACAACCATCATGATTATCGTAATGACCTTGACTAGATATGATAGCCACCATAACTTAAATTCAAAAAAAAGAGACAAATGTTATTTATTAGTTGGCCAAGCACCTAAAATGGTCATCCTCAATTTTGTTGCAATTGGGCACTTTGATATCTAAAGGTTTGTGCATACATATCTTCACAATGCATCATATGTTAAAATAGACAATGCACATCTACATCTAGTTTGAGTGCTTTTATATGCAATAATAAACTCTTATGTAAAGATGATTAGTGCCCTTCAAATAGCCATATGGTTTAGAAAAAATGGAAATCATTATTTTAAAAAAACTCATTAAAGCATGAGAGCTAGTTGTTAATATATAAAGATGTCAATGCTATTGTATAATGTTCATCGATCAAGTAATAAGACTTGAAACCATAGTTGCTATGTAAGTTGCTCATGTAGTGTATGATGGAAAATGTATTCAAAGAAACCATAGTTGCTATGTAAGTTGATAGTCAATGCATAATAGCTTTAGTGTCATGATAGTTATTTGTATGATATATAAAAGTTTCAAGTATAGATTAGATACACAACCTACATCATCAACATGAAATAGATTAGATAATATGTGATAGCTATTTGAATATTTTCCTTTTCCTTTTGTTTATCTTGTTACATATTAATTATTGACTCAAACAAACATTAAAAGTAAATTTACTTGCAACTTTACAATTTTGTTAAGTAATCATAAATTAGTGTATGTCATAATAACCCATATAACAATTTTCAAAGATGATGGATTCATATGTCTATTTTGATGTCTGGCATCTTATATGCTTTGTTTTTTCCATGTCTCTTAAGCAAATATATAGACATGCATTGGTACTTACTAGTTATTAAATTAGAGTCATACTAATACAAATCATTAATGTTCCAATCAAATACATGTATTGTTGGTGATGTGCTCATGATGTGGGTGTTTTGTGATTGTGTAGGGACAATGGTAGTCATGATGGTGCTAGTCATGTGGTATGGACAATAAATAGGGTAATCATAGTACTAGTTTCAATTATAGTAATAATGTTGGTGGGAATGATCCTAGCATCATAAGCAATATCAACAGATACCTCCATTGCGAACATCCTTGCACTTTTATGATACATTTTATGTGAAAATTGCAAGAATGTCAAGGTTAGAACTTCAATAGTCCTTGTAAAAAAGAGACCACATTAAAAGGGCCAGCAAGTAAATCCTCAAAGTCACATATAGTCATAATTAGTCTACAACTAAAATAGAATATCAAGCTTGAGATATTTGTATACTCGGAATTTCTTTTTGGATCCATTGTGCACTCAAACTTACTTTCTTGGATTCAATGTATAAACTAGTATTTTGAGTTAGTTTTTGGATTCAATGTGTGTATGATTTCTATTGGATCGACTCATGCATCATATTTTGTATGCTTGTTTGGTCTTAAGTACTTTCATGTTTGCAAGCAACATACTTCTTCTTCATATCAATAATGTCCTTTGGCTTTTAGTCAATTGTATATATGATTACAAGTAAAGTATTTTAATTCCATTTTACCCAAACCTCATATAAAGCATACTTGTAATGCTAAAAGATATGAATCCATCTTTAGTTATGAGTATGAGATCAAGGTTCCACAAAGCAATGTCTACTACATTGCAACACTATCTATTTAGACTTGTGTTAGTTACTTATTAATTATACTATAAAAAAATTGGTTCAATCAACAAAGATTCAAAGGAAATTTAGGTTGCTATTTAACTTCATGAATTTATATGTATCTACCTAGATCAAAAAGTGGTCATTATTCTCATTTCAAGGTTCTTGAAATAGACTATGATTAGGTTTTCTCTGGTTTCTTAACTGTGAAAATTACCTTTAGGCTCTCCTTGACAAGAAATATAAGTTTTGCAAATATTTGAGCAAGTAAAAAAACATTTAGACTAGGACCTAATAGTGAGATGCTCTTAATGCATGCATCAACCTACACCTAGGTCTAGGCTATAGACTAAATCAACATTATACACATTCTAGTGGGCCACGATGCCACAACATTGTACACAAATTTTTTTCTCAATTTAAGCTCAAAATATAATCTAAACATCAAATTTTCATGATTCCCTTTACACCCAAGTTATAAAGGGCTCATTTTTGTTTAAATCACTATTTGATATTTTGCACAAAATACCTTTGACTTTAGTGTTCGCAATATTTTTGTCTTATTGAGCATAGATACTTTAAGGACCCTTATGACATATGTTTGTAAACAATAAAAGGGGTAGAGCTCCTTTTGAGGATGCTCCCTCATGATTAGTATCTTTTGAGGGTCCTTTTGAAGAGATATCCCCTAATGAGTAGGGATTGTTTTGAAGATATCACTCAAGGGTTGAGAAATTTTATTCTTTATGTTGAAGTTGTTAGGAATTTTGAATGTCTTCTTGTGGGACTCTGAGTTAATCTCCTCACATTAATCTAAATTATTTTGCTAGGATTTTAAGAATTGTCCCCCTTTTTTGCACTTCAATATTGTCTCTTAGAATATGAAGAGAAGACTTGATGATCAAAAGTCAATAGCTTCTTGAAGCAATAGATCCCATATATCAATTATTGGTAAAATATTTGGATGTTTTTATATGACATCTTAGTTATACATATACAAAAAATATATGGATATTTTGACTTCATTATATGAGGATTTAAGAATAAATCCTAAATACCTACTTGAACTTCAAGTGATGAGGAGTTCAAAATATCTGTCCTAGTGTAATCATAACTAATGTGACATGAACCACTTTGCCAGATATATGGCTCATGAGTATGACCAAATTATCTTATGTATTTCATCTATTCCAATGCCATGTATTTAAGAAACACTACCTTTCTTATCATGTGTAACGTGCCCACCTATTGGCTGTCAAAGGACGTTTTAGCAGTCCATCGAGAAACGAATCTAAGCATCGCCACCCAGCACTCCCATGGAATGTTCCAAGGTTTTTCACCTAGGGTTTCCCAAGTCTGCCTTGCAACGAAATGTTCACAGCCGAACCCACTAGGATCAACTTGAAATCTAGGTTCCTAGGGGTCAAGCTCTCCTGACAGCATTCTAGCATCGAGTTTTGGACATCCTACTTTACGTAGAGATACCCAATCTGAAGTAGATCCATACTGCACTTGGTTCAAAGAGAATGGGAAACGAGAGGGATGCGCCACTCAACCTCTCTACTTGTAGGGCATGTCCCATTCTAGTCCCCTAAAACAGTATGAATCGGGTTCTAACCTAACAATACCTAAAGGTCGAGAACGACGGTAAAACCTTGTGAGAAGCCTCCCAGTTCTCTAGGACCACCTTGCCGTAGGACTGACCCATCAGGAGTTCCGCCCACCCACTTCCCTTGATAGCTTTAGTTTTCTAATTAGGTCCTACCACAATTATGTGTGACATTTAAAACCAGATTCATTCGCATAATTTACAGCACATACACAAAAATAGAGCAAGGAGTCCTTTTGGAAAAACAAGTTCCTTAACTTATCTTCAAGTTAATCTTTGTCTCCTGCCCATACAATAGAAATTATGTATCCCTTCTGTCCAACAGAAGTACTCGGTCCAAATCACATGGCACCATAATTTCCATCCATTATCTAGAATAGGATCTTCCAACACCTCCAGACGTTGGGCTCATAGTAGTCTACAACTCCATTCCAGACTAGGCAAGGGTTGTCCAAAGCTCCACTGACCCCAAGAGCGACCTAAGAGTGAGACACAACTTCCATGGTTGGCCTTTTCACCACTCAACCTTCGACCAGTGGATCGAGTAGCACCCTCTCGGGTTGAAATGCGGTATGACCTTGGAGATGATCCACCCACGCAAAATATCCTTCCTTAATTAATTCAATTAAGAATCAAGCACAATCAAGGCAATCAACCTAATATCATCTTCCAAGAAGCATTCCTTTATTCCCCATGGCAATTTGTCACCACAAACCCTTGCCATGAATTTACCATCAATCACAAGCACTTGGAGTAATCATCCAAACCACAATCCAACAATCAATTGAATGTACAAGCATTTAGGGAATTATTCAATCAACGTAAAAAACCAATTGTATTTTTCCCAACAATACAAGAATAGATGCGATAACAATTCCATCGCATATTTGCTCTCCCCTTTGGGATCAAAGAGCGATTCTATGCAAAATATACTTAACACTTGTATGCACAATTTTTAATGTCATTCTTTTTACTATTATGCCATTCATAACCCTTGACTGATTCTTCCTTGTAATTTCTCTATCAACAAATAAGTCATATGCAACTAGGTGCAATTAACTTCCCTTGATACATGCAATTTGCAAGCTCCATCTTTTGAATATGTGAGATAAAATTTATCCTTTTCGATGATCTATACTCATGCATCATAGTATGGGGCCTAACGTATCCAATACGAGAATCAAAGAAAGCATCTATCAGTTTGGAAATACATTACTTACGATCGGTCCCGCAGTTGGATTGACAGTGATGCCTTTGCGCCCGAAGCTTCGTTGCTGGTTGTAGGATTGCCATCCGCACACGACATTCTTCGCTTGGGGGCCATCATCCACAAGTAGATTTGAGAGATAAGGAAGGAATGGATTTTGAGATGGATGAGCACAAGAGAAAATGGCTTAGTCGAAGACCAGGATAGGGGGAATTGAGCTAACTCACTCCCTTGCAGCCTCTCTCTCTCTCTCTCTCTCTCTCTCTCTCTCTCTCTCTCTCTCTCTCTCTCTCTCTCTCTCTCTCTCTCTCTCTCTCAAGCTCCTTGCAATCTCTTGAAGGGGTATCCTTCTACCTCTCTCTCTCGCAACCTCTCGGGGTCTCCTTGTACTTCCTTGTGCCTCCCATGCCTCATATTTATAGCTAAACAAGAGAAGAAGGGTTGTGGCTGAGAGGAAGATCTCTTTGTGGAGGGGATCTTGGAAAAATCAGTGGTCTGATGCTCAAATCATAAACCTTGTGCCTAGCCACCTATGTATTAGTTACACTGACAGTACCCACACCATGTATTAGTTACATTGACAATACCCAAACCATGTATTAGTTACTAAGCCATTAACTTGTGGATAATAAGAAGATGAATTTTTATGCATAATGAGAAAAAAAGAGGTGAGCTCTTTGATGGCTTTATTAACAAAGTGGTATCTCTATCACTAATCAATTCATTCATAGTGCCATACCTAATGAAGATATCCTAAAATAAACATTTAGCAACTAATTTGGCAGTGTTATTTTGGTAGGGCCCATGCTTCTACCCATTTGGTGCAATAATATCTTACCATTAGTATATATTTGTTTTTTGTGTAAGCAAAAATAAGTATAGCAGCCAAAGAAATGGGATCAAGATAAAGTCCAATCCCCATTTCTGGAAGGTTTCCAGAGGTAGGATACTCTAGACTAAGGTAGGAATTGGAATGCTAAATACACTTGCAGACATCACTGTGCATGGTTGGTCACCACAAACCAACTTTCTCAATTTTCATGTTGTTACTTCAGCAGAGCAAAGTGACCATTGGCATTCCCTTGATGGGCTTCCTCCAAAACAATCTAATTCTCCATTAGGAGGACCACTTTTTGTAGGATTCCCAAGAGAGTGTGGTAATACAACTAGCCCATGATAATCTCAAAACACTTGCTCCAAAAAACTAGTCATTTCCATTGGTCCTTCTAGATATGGGACAAGGTATGCCAATTTTTAAGAAAGCCATTATTTCTTCATACCATGAACACGAAGGGTTTGGTGGCTCAAGTTTTGGTGTATCCACTTTTGTATTAAATAATTGTGCATATGGGAATCATCTTCAATACTAATTAGTGGTTCTCTAGAATTAAAGTGGGATAGAAAGTCCATAGTGACATGATGGCTTTTAGGGTGATGTATTACTATGTATTCGAATTCTTATAGCATCAAAATCCATCTGGTGAGTTGCCTAGTGATACTTTGTTGCTTGACCAAGTAGACTAAATTTGAACGATCCACTTGAAAAATGAAAGTGTGCCCCAACTAATAATATCAAAATGTCTTGATTGAGTAAATCATGCCAATAAACTCTTGTTTGGTAGCTAAATAGTTTCTCTTTGCATTGCACAATATTTTGCTTGCTTTAAACACTGGTCAAGTACCATCCATCAACATCCTACAACATAAGCACACTCTTTGCATTGCACAATCTTTTACTTGCACTAAACACTGGTCAAGAACCATCCATCAGCATCCTACTACATAAGCACACTTCCAATAGCTATGTCAAAGGCATCAACAAATACATGGAAAGTTTTCACCCAAACTGGTGGGATCATATGGGGGCCCTTGAGATTAATAGTGAGAGGTGACGGAATGCCAAGTTAGCTTCTTCATTCCACTAGTAGACAAATTTTGCTACATGCACCAACTTGTTTAAGGAAATAGCTAAATGTGCCAAAAATTGCATGTGGCATCCATGCCACTAGACTTGGCCCAAGAATCTAAGTAGTGTGGATAGTGAATCCAATATTGCGGCTTGCATGATTACTGCTAGCATGGTGGGCTCAATAGCAATGCCATTTTGAGAAATGCTATGGCCCAATAAAGTGATGTCTTGAATAGCAAATACTTATTTTAGAGATTTAAACTTAAACTTACCTCTCGGCAACATGTAAAGAAAAGTTGATGGTGTGTTAGATGGAGCATGGCCTTTACAAAGATACTAAAATTATCCAAAAAATACTCTCATAAAATAAGTCAAATAAGGCCCAAAAATCTCCTACATTCTCTCTAAAAAGAGATTGAAGCATTATTGAGGCTGAACCACATCACTATACAGACATACACTCCCCATGCTATGATGAAGGCTCTTTTAGATTGATCTTCTAGAACAAGGCAAACTAGGTTGTATTCACTGAAACCATTGAGAAAAGAGTACATCTCATGGCCAGCAACTTCATCCAATATAGTATCTAGATATAGGGGATGGGGAAGGGATCTAGAATTGTGGATGCATTAAGCTTTCTATAGTCCACACATATTTACAGCTTCTTGTTTTTTTCAAAACTATGACAATTAGGAAATCCAATCCGCTCAATCTATTGGAATGATGAATCCAACTCACAGTAGTTGATCTAACTCCTCTTTAACCTATTTTGTAACGTGCTCGCCTATCGACTGTCCAAGCACGTTTTAGCGTCCATTGAGAAATGAATCTAAGCGTCGCCACCCGGCACTCCCAAGGAATGTTTTGGGGTTTGTCACCTAGGGTTTTCCAAGTCCGCCTCACAATGGAACGTTCATGGATGAACCCACTAGGATCGACTTGAAATCTGGGTTCCTAGGGTCAAGATCTCCTAATAGCAGCCGGTTTTTGGACATCCTACTTTATGCAGAGATACCCAATCCATAGCAGATCCATACCACACTTGGTTGAAAGAGAATAGGAAACGAGAGGGATGCGCCAGTCACCCTCTCTGCCCATAGGGCATAGTCCCATTCCGGTCCCCTAAAACAGCATGAATCGGTTTCTAACTTAACAATACATAAAGTTGAACAGCAATAAATCCTTGTGAGAAGCCTCTCAGTTCTTTAGGACCATCGTACCGTAGGACATACCCATCAGGGGGTTTCGTCCACCTGCTTCCCTTTATAGATTTATTTTTGTAATTAGGTCCTACCACATTTATGTGTGACATTTAAAATCAGCTTCATTAATTAATCCTTTTAGGGAATAGGGTTCATTCGTGTAATTTACATCACAGACACAAAAACAAAACAAGAGTCCTTTTGACAAACAAGTTCCATAACTTATCTTCAAGTTAATCTTTGTCTCCTGCCCATATAGGAGAATTATGTATCCCTTCTGTCCAACAGAAGTACTTGGTCCAAATCACATGGCACCAAAATTTCCATCATTTCTCTAGAATAGGATCTTCCAATACCCTAGATGTTAGATTCACGGTAGTCTACAACTTTGTTCTGATCTAGGCAAGGGGTGTCCAGAGCTCCACTAACCCCAAGCGACCTAGGAATGAGACATAGCTTCCATGGTTGATCTTTTCACCACTCGACCTTCGGCTCGTGAATTGAGTCGTGCCCTCTCAGGGTAATCCATGGTGCAATCTTGGAGATGATCCACCTGTGCAAAATATCCTTCCTTAATAAATCCAATTAAGAATCAAGTATAATCAAGGCAATCAGTCTAATATCATCTTCCAAGGAAACATTCCTTTATTTTCCATGGCTACTTATCATTACTGACCTTTGCCATGCTTTTACCATCAAACACAAGCACTTGGAATATTTATCCAAATCACAATGCAACAATCAATTGATTGTAAAAAGCATTTAGGGTGTTGTTCAATCAACCAACAAAACTAATTGTATTTTTTTCCCAAACAATACAAGAATGGATGCGATAATAATTCCATCGCATATTCACTCTCCCCCTTGGGATCAAAGAGCGGTTCTATGCAAAATTTAGTTAATACTTGTATGCACAATTCCTAATGTTATTCTTTTTACGATTATGCTATTCATAACCCCTGACCAATTTCTCTATCAATGAATAAGCCATACACAACTAAGTGCAATTAACTTCCCTTGATACATGCACTTTGCAAACTCCATCTTTCAAATATGTGAGAAGAGGCCTATCCCTTCACATGATCTATTCTCATACATCATAGTATGGAGCGTAATGTATCTCATACGAGAATCAAAGCAAGCATCTTTCAATTCAGAAATACATTACTTACGACCGGAACCGTGGTTGAATTGGTAGTGATGCCCTCGCTCGAGGCTCAGTTGCTTATTGAGGGATTGCCATCTGCGTGTGACATTTTCCACTTGGGAGCCATGATCTTCTTCTCTTTTAAACATGTCTCGCACAAGACTTGAACAGCCACTTGCTCAAGAGAAGGGAAATTGGGAAAAATCGGCTTGCGGGTTAGGGGATGAGCTCGGGGAAAAGGAAAATAGAGAATGTGTGTGGCCACCCTCTAAGGAGGGGGAAAGGGAGGAAGAACATTCTCTCTCTCTCTCTCTCTCTCTCTCTCTCTCTCTCTCTCTCTCTCTCTCTCTCTCAGCCTCTCGGGGTCTCCTGCTTCCTTGTGTGGTGCACAGATTGGATGTTGTATGCGCGCGTAGTGAGCATCGGAAGGTCCCCAATAACAAAAGAACTCTACTTTTGCACAAAAAACAAGAGAGAATATCTAGAATAGTTTCAGGCTCAAGGATTTCAGTTTCTTCTTCTAGCAAAGGAGGGTTTTCATAGACAGGGTTTATAGGTAATTGGCCTCTAAATGGTCGTATTAATAAACTCCTAAACAAGTGCGCACTCTAAACTCATAAACGTCTATTAATTTAAATATGTATTTTACAGAATCACTTGCTATGGAATCACCCACTTGCACATTAAATTAACAAGGTGCCCGAAAAGGACAAGCGTCCCCATTGACTTTTCGCACAAGGAATCCACCTTGTGTATGAGCCCCGGTAATAAATATAATTTTACGAAACCCACCGCAAAACCTCACGGAATCCACCATGGAATATGCCTCCTGGCATCATACCCCCGGGGTGGGATAGCAATTGTCATCAATTGCTATTAGCTCAATGTGGAGCCAGCAATGAGGGGTAAGCACTTAGGTCTCGAGCATGCATCCATTCAACAGGATGATTTTTAAACTTAACCAGATATCTAGAATATCTATGGCCAGTTCTAGTGGTCATAAAGTCAATACCTAGAATAGTTTCAGGCTCAAGGATTTCAGTTTCTTCTTCTAGCAAAGGAGGGTTTTCATAGACAGGGTGTATAGGTAATTGGCCTCTAAATGGTCGTAATAAACTGATATGAAAAGTGTTGTGGATTTTCTAGTGTTGTGGTAATTCTAGTTTAAATGCATTGTCATTGATTTTGTGAATGATCTTGAAAGGTCCATAAAATATATGAGCTAACTTTACAACAGGGTGTTTGTCAACACTTTGTAATCTTCGCTTTTCAATTCGTAACCAGACATAATCATCAACTTTGAAACTCGTAGCTTTTCTTTTCTTGTTGACTTGTTTTGTGTATGATTGCTGGGCTTTGGCAATCATATCTTTAACTTCATCAAAAATAGTAGTATGGATGTTAGTAATATCATCAGCAGCTTGTACTTTGTTTGACAATGATGTAACAGGTGTAGGTAATCTATATCCATAAATAATTTCAAATGGTACTTTTTGTGTTGCTGTATGTGATGTGTTATTGTATGCAAACTAAAGTAAATGTAAATGTGTATCCCATGTTTGTGGTTTTGAAATTGTGTATGTATGCAAAAGATCTAAAATGGTATTGTTAGTAGATTCTATTTGCCCATTTGTTTCAGGATGAAATGAAGATGAAAAATCAATATTTATTTTTAAATTAGCAAATAAAGTAATCCAAAAATTATTGTAGAATCTAGAATCACGGTCAGAAATAATAACTTTTGGCAAACCATGATTAGTGAAAACAGTTTTTAAGAAGAATTGAGCAGCTTGAGATGCAGTTAATGTTTGCTTGCATGGAATAAAATATGCTTGTTTGCTAAACCTATCAAAAATAGTCCAAATCATGTCATGATTAGCTTTAGTGTTAGGCAAACCAGTGATAAAATCCATTGACATCTGTTCCCATGGTCGTTCTAGAATTGGGAAAGGCATTAATAAACCATATTGTTTACCATGGTGTCGTTTAACTCTTTGACAAATTAAGCATTCAGATACAAAGTTAGATACATCAGATTCCATGTGTGGCCAATAAAAATCTTCAATCAGTGTACGTAAAGTAGAAATAATTCCTCTATGAGCTTGGTATGGGGGACAATGAATTTTATGCAAAACAAATGATCGAAATGGAACATTTACACATAATATTTTTTCATAAAACATAAATCCATCAGTGTAGGACAATGAATCAATGGGAATCCAATTATTTGCAACTAATTTATTCCAATCAGCTTGAAAAGTAGGATCTTGGTCATAAGTATCTTTCATAGGGAGAAGAGAGTCAAAAGATATCACAAAAATATTATGAATAGTCGGTCTTCTACTTAAAGCATCGGCAACAACATTCTCTTTTCCAAGTTGATATTGTATGAGTGGATGAAAACTTTGAATAAAAGCACCCCATTTAATGTGTCAGTCATATATTTGTGGTTGACTAAGGAGATGTTTAATGCTTTGTTGGTCAGTTTTGATCATGAATTCAAATCCCATTAAATAGTGTTTTCATTTACGTAAAGCTTGTACTACAACTAGCAATTCCTTATCATAGGTAGAATACTTAAGTTTGGAAGGTTTGAGTTTGCAGCTAGAGTAGGCTATGGGAGTATAATCTTGCATAATGACTGCTCCTATTCCAGATCCACTAGCATCAGTAACTACTAGGAAAAATGGTCTATTGAAGTCAGGTAATTGCAATATAGGAGCATGAGTCAAAGCATGTTTCAATAAATCAAATGACTTTCATTGTTTGTCGGACCAATGATACACAATGCCTTTCTTTAATAATTTTGTCAAAGGTAATGCAAGCAATGAAAAATTTCTCACAAATTTTTTGTAAAAGCTAGCAAGACCCAAGAAAGAACATAATTCGTGCACATTTTTAGATATCGGCCACTTCAAAATTGCTTCTATATTTTTAGGGTTAACTTTAATACCTTTAGATGAAACAATATGTCCTAGGTATTCAATTTGTGTTTGGAAAAATTCACTCTTTTCCGGATTAGCATATAACTGATTCTCTTTCATAAATTGAAAACCAAATATAAATGTTCATAATGCTCATTCTCATTCTTACTGAAAACCAATACGTCATCAAAGAAAACAATGACACAATGTTGATGCTTCAAAAATTAGCGATTCAACATACGACTAAATGTGGCTGGTGTATTAGTTAAACCAAAAGGCACAACAAGGAATTCATAGTGTCCAAATTGTGTTCTAAATGCAGTTTTGAATATATCAGATGTGTCCAATCTTACTTGATGGTATCCAGATTTAAGATCTATCTTGCTAAATATTGCATACCCTTGTAGCTTGTCCATAAGATTATCTACCCTAGGAATCGGATATCTATTCTTAACAGTGATCTTATTTAGGGCACGATAATCAATGCACATGCGATAGGTATTATTTTTCTTCTTCACTAATAAGACAAGTGCACCAAATGGAGAACTACTAGGTCTAATGAGTCCTCGGGTTAACAATTCTTCAGGTTGGGCTTGAATTTCTTTCTATTCAATTTGGTTATATCTATATAGTGCTTTACATGGTGGTTGTGATCCAGGAATTAGGTCTATCTTGTGATCTTCGAAATGTATGGGTGGTAATCCAGGTGGTAAGTTAGCAACAAAACAATCTTGAAATTGTGAAAGAAAATGTGCATGCCTAGGATGCATCTGATTTTCTTTAGCTTCAATTTCATTCACCCATATTAAATAAGATTTGTTCGTAATGCACGTTTAGCCTGTGTATGACTAAGCAATAGAAAATTATCAAAAGTGCGCATACCATGCAATGTGATTTGTTTCCCATTAGAATGAATCTTTATTGAATGCGTGGAATAATCTATATCGGGATTGTATTGATGAAGTCAAGGCATTCCTAAGATAATGTCACTAGATTGCAAAGGCACAACTAAGAAATTTCTATGTTCAACATAATCACCAATTTTAATTTCTAAGTCATGAACTTCTTGTGTTCCATTGTATCTAGTGCCTAAGAATGTAGCCTTGATGCGATAATGTGTAGAAACAGTACGTAAATTCAATTCTTTGACCAATTTTGCAAAAATAAAGTCATGAGTGCTCCCATCATCATGTAAAATAGTCTTTTCTTTACCATGCACAAGACACTTCATTGTTAATAAGGAATGGGGATTTGGCATACGTGGTAAACTATCTAAAGTAGTACCGATATCGTCATCGTCTTTCGTGAAATCTGGGATTTTTTCATGTTCTTCATCTTTTGTCGCTCCCAAATAATTAATATGAACAATTGGCTTTTTGGATTGATAATTCACCGCTAGATGTCCAGGTTGATGACATTTGTAACAAACTATAGGTTTGGCTTTAGATACATTATTGGTAATAGCAGGAAGTTTAGGAATATTGGGATTTGGCTAGAGAGATGGCTTAGGGTTTGGATTTGTGTTTGATGGTAAAGCAAGTGGTCGTGTCCAAGATTTATGGAATGAAGATGGAAGGAAATGACTTTGATTGAATCTTTGAAAATTTGAATTGAATTGTTTTGAACCAAAGTTACCATTAGTTTGAAATTGTTGTGGTCGCTTCTCTCGTCCTCGAATTTCGTCTTCAGTGTCATGGGCCAAGGAAATTACATCTTCGAGAGTCGTTGGCTTGAACATGTTGACCTCCGCATAAAAATGTCCAAGTAAGCCAGACATAAACTTGTGTTTATGGGTTGCCTCAGGTACATCTTCAAGCATTCGTACTTGCAATAAAGCATTCCAGAAACGCTCGGTATATCGTGAAATAGGTTCACGATCCCTTTGTTGCAGAAGATCCCATTGTTTGATTTCTTTTTCGTGGAATTAGGGTGGAAGGAAATTCTGCAAAAATTTCTTTTGGAAAGTCTCCCAAGTAGTAGGACAATCAATGCTCTTGCGGACAACAGTCCACCATAAGGATGCTCAGTTCACTAGATGATTAGTGACACACTTAATTTTGCCTTTCTCAACATACTGTTCTTCATGGAAATAATCATCAAATTGACTGATAAAAGCAAGTACAGTCTTTCCATCGCATGACCCATTGAAAGTACGAAATTTGAAATTTCTTTTACTTATCTTTGTTTCTTTCCAAATAGATTGCGCTTCAAGTGTTGCATCGATCGTACGACGTCATATAAGATCTTCAAATTGCGGTCCATCTTGGTGGATGGTAGATCATTGCAGATTGGCCAATTGAGCTTGCAAAGTTTGACGTGCTCTTCGTTTCTCTTGAAGCTGCATCATAATCAAATCCAGTTTTTGCTCGGGTAGGTCACCTTCAGCCATAAAATCTTCCATGGTTTGACCAGACATCCTACAAAATTCCAAAAGACCTCACACACTCAAAATCTTGTCAGCAGGATGAGCGTAGTCTCAAAATCAGGTTTACAAGGCTTATTTCTCATTTTTCTTTTATGGCTTTTTGTAGTATTTCTTCTTTGTAGATGCGGAATTTGATATCACAGTCGTCTTCCAAGAAGATAATTCATGCATGTAGACTACATGTTGCAAACTGTTTGTTGGAATCTAGCTCTATTAGTCCACAGGTGTGAAGAGGGGCTTGCAGAGGGTTGAAGACAAGTTTGTGTTTAAGCCGATGGAAAATGCCGCTATGGAAGAGAGTTGAAATTGACCTTTGTGACTTAGTAAGTTTGGAACTTAATAAGCTTAAAGCTTTAAGCTCTAAACTTAATCATTTTTTTTTAAATTAGGACGTTGATATGTCCTGAACGACGTCGATGGCAGGCAGTACGTCCTACCACCACGGACGTCAAAATTGTGGGAAGTTAAGCTTTCTTTTAGAAAGCTTATTAAGCTCTCTCATGAAACTTTAGGAAATTAACTTATCTGCTTCTCTGGTCTTTGCAAAAAAAAAAGGTGTTGATGAATAAGCTTCCTGTGTGGTCTTCCGCGCTGTAGAGCCCGCCGGTCCTTTGTGATCTGAGTGCGTAGTAGGGGGTTCTTGACTGCCAAGAACACACTGATATTGATGGATTGGCACAAGACTGGTTGTAGAGCTCCATTGTTCCAAGAGCTCTGCCTTCATGCAAGATGGTAAGTGATTGGAAGCTCTCGATCTCAACTTCACTCTGATACCACTGGTGCATAGATCGGATGTTGTATGCACGTATAGTGAGCGTCGGAAGGTCCCCAAAACAAAAGAACTCTACTTTTGCACAAAAAACAAGAGAGAAGACTTGCATGACATGAAGCAAAAGACCAATTGGGTACAATCTCCCCCCATTCCTTGTATGAGCGCTCCACAAATCATGTATTTGATATATTATTCATCTCCAAGCTCAAAAAAATAGCCCAATTTACAATTAGCACGCTTTAGCTTTTGTGTTTGCTTTTGTCCCACGAAAGAATTAAAGCTATTGGGCACCCAAAGAGTCGGACGGTGCCCAAATACAATGTCCAATAACAAATATTTAAATCATGCACCCATGCGTATACAAAATAATAAATAAATGTCAAGCGCTTCAATAAATAAGCGCGTCAAAATAAATATTGGTGCCACACCTAAGATGCGCGCACATAAAAAATGATAATTTTTTCTAAATAACTTGAATACACGCTATCGCCCAGTGCTTCCCAACGCCACTGTTGCATGCTCTACACATCAACTGAAGCATTCACAATTGTTAGAAAATAATAAAATTAAACTAACAAAAGTGAATACCTAGCAGTCTTCAGCTACAAAATAAATAAATTGGTTAGAACTTAATCCTAACCTTAATTTATTACGAGTGTGCACTCTAAACTCATAAACGTCTATTAATCTAAATATGTATTTTGCGAAATCACCCGCTATGGAATCACCCACTTGCATATTAAATTAACAAGGTGCCTGAAAAGGACAGGTGTCCCCATCGACTTTTCGCACAAGGAATCCACCTTTTGTATGAGCCTCGGAAATAAATAAAGTTTTATGGAATCCACCATAGAATATGCCTTATAGCATCATTGTGCCTCTCCATGCCTCATATTTATAATGAATTAGAGAAGAGGAGATGTGGCTGAGGACAAGAGTTCTTGGTGGAGGGACTCTTGGAAAAATCAGTGATATGATGCTTAACTCATAAATCTGATGGTTCCATTTGCTCAAAAAGGGGGGTAAAACCCTAAGACACTTGGTTAGAAAGCTTTCAGATCGCTCCTTTCTCCCCCCTCTTCAAAGTGTTGTCTACTGCCTGTAGACTATGATTGCAGCGCACGTAATTTTGCTAATCTCTCTCTTTATTTTTTTCTTTTTATAAAATCTTCAAAACTGACTTAAACATCACTTGTCTTTTCTTTTAAATGACATCAAGTTCTAGAAATCTCCATATCTTTTTAGGATAATATCTAAAATATCTAGAATATGCTAGTTTTTCCCAAAATCTAATATTTTTGTACTATCCATACTATACATATTAGCACTAGTGATTAATATGGCTCATAACTCTCATTCACCTTCTAACTTCTGTGAAGGGTTGCTATGGTCCTTGTTAATCCAAGAAAATATCGGATTTATGACTCTCAAATTTTTTAAATAAAATATTTTCATTAAATAAAAATTGTTAGTTAGTTTTTACCTTAGTTAGTCTTTAGTTAGCAACCTTACTAGCTTATTAATTGACTAACTAACTTTTGAACTAACCAACTAACTTTTAATTGCATGGAAATATTACATTTTTTTCCATGTAGTGGTTCATTCTCTTGTAGTGCTCCATCCAAACTAGGATAGCATCCAATTTCAGAGGAATCCAATGCTAATAGAAGTGAGGATCCAACCCTTTCATCTCTAAGTATTTCTAGGAAAAAACATATTTGAATTTAGTCAGGAGACTAATGAGTTGTTGACAAAAGTTTGCTACCTATAGTTTGGCACTAATCTTGACTAGCTTGGTTGATATACTGCATTTAAATCATCTTCCATTACCCTTGTTACTTTCTACATTTGTGCTTTAAACTCACACTGTTGATTAAGGATTTCTCTAATGCTAGTTTCAATAATTTGATTAGAATTAGTGTTACATTTTGTGCAGTCTAGATTTTAAGTTTTGAAACTCTTTGGAATGTTATCCTTTTCCTGCTCTTTTGGGACTTGGGACTATAGACTTTGTGGTTGCATGTACTATTCATTACTAATCTATAGAATATTAATGAGACACCAGAGTTATAAATCAGCATTAGCCTTCAAGAGCTCCTCTTCCTAATCATCACTTAAGCCCTTGATCATATTGTCTGTTTGAGCTACAGTTAGTCATCGGTAGTGTGGGGCAGGTAGGGCAACATTAGTCAATAAGACAATTACTTTGTGTTGATTCCTATAGATTGTAAGTTTTTCCTTATCCCAATTATGGTTGGGGTTGGCATAGGCAAGGTCTACAAATCGTAAGTTTGTCTTTATCCCAATTATGGCTAGCATAGCCAATGACTACCCAATAGTAGGCAGTAATCTTTGCTAGCATGCTCCATATTCAACACAACTAAGGAAATAAAAAATAAATTGGTAGAAATTTCCAAAGTATAGAGAAAATGATACCCAAAGTTCTTACTCATTTATTGATTAGCCATCCTCATTAGGAAGGGATCCGAGCAAGAATAACCAGAATGGTCGAATCAAATAGGGGGATTTGTTGGCATGGGTTGTTGCTAGATTTTTCTAATGATTTTCTTTAGAGTATGGGCCATCATGATAACTGTAGGGAATTCTAGTTGAATCATATTTAGGAGATGATCATTGAAAGCCAAGACAAGTTTTAAGAGGTCACCTAGTGGTACTATATTATTTATGGATCCCCATCTAGTTGATACTTTGCATGAGTCTAGAATAATAAAAGTGCTTGCCATGCTCCCTTATGCTACTATGGGCTTAGCATCACTCTAATAGCTTCTACTTCCTCATGGATTAGCATTCAAGATTGCACTCTATCTATCCACCATGGGATGATCTTCTAGATTCCTCTTGCAACCTTTTTTGACATTGTCACCCAAGAATTGACTCTTCTTCTTGCTAGGATAAGCTTCTAGCTACTTCTCTTTTTAAATCCCAAGGCAATTACATGATTTTTTTTACTCCACTTGGTTGCAGATCTTCTCATGCAACTTGCTTGAAATTATTTATGGATATAGATTATCTACACCTGTTACATCATTGTCAAACAAAGTACAAGCTGCTGATGATATTACTAACATGCATACTACTATTTTTGATGAAGTTAAAGATATGATTGCCAAAGCCCAGCAATCATACACAAAACAAGTCAACAAGAAAAGAAAAGCTACGAGTTTCAAAGTTGATGATTATGTCTGGTTACGAATTGAAAAGCGAAGATTACAAAGTGTTGACAAACACCCTATTGTAAAGTTAGCTCCTATATTTTATGGACCTTTCAAGATCATTCACAAAATCAATGACAATGCATTTAAACTAGAATTACCACAACACTGGAAAATCCACAACACTTTTCATATCAGTTTATTACGACCATTTAGAGGCCAATTACCTATACACCCTGTAAACTCTCCTTTGCTAGAAGAAGAAACTAAAATCCTTGAGCCTGAAACTATTCTAGATATTGACTTTATGACCACTAGAACTGGCCATAGATATTTTAGATATCTAGTTAAGTTTAAAAATCATCCAGTTGAATGGATGCACACTCAAGACCTAAGTGCTTACCCCTCAATGCTGGCTCCACATTGAGCTAATAGCAATTGATGACAATTGCTATCCCACCCCGGGGGTATATGCCAGGAGGCATATCCCATGGTGGATTCCGTGAGGTTTTGCGGTGGATTTCCTAAAATTATATTTATTGCCGGGGCTCATACACAAGGTGGATTCCTTGTGAGAAAAGTTGATGGGGATGTCAAGATTGTGGGAGAGAAGTAAGGAGTCTCACTTGTATCTTTCTTGCTTGCACAATGGGGGAATACACACAAGGGTGGAGGCTGAAAACAGTTTTCCTCTTCTTAGTTGTGTAAGCCAAAAGAACTCTCATACAAAGAAATAGAAGAACCCTATATATGGGTCTCAAACCAAACTCAACTAACTAAGGTGGCATACTAACTAAGCCACGAACTAGAGTAGATAAGGATAGCTATCATGTAGCTATTATTCATGGGCGGTGTACCAACCGCGTCTGCAACTGACAAGTCGGTGACATAAATACACAATGGTCACCCTGGCGTATCACGAGTGGAGCTCGATATCTCAACACTCCCCCTCGAGCTCAATCCCAATTCCTACACACTAAGCAGGTCTCTGAACTTGCGTAGCTTCTCTACGCCCAATGCCTTCGTAAATATGTCAGCTACCTGATCCTCTGTGCTGACATAAACTAGATCAATAAGACCTAGTAAAACCCTCTCCCACACATAGTGATAATGCACCTCAATGTGCTTTGTTCTAGCATGATAGACTGGGTTATTTGCCAAGTGTATACTACTCATGTTGTCACAATAAATGACAACTGGCCCATCTGTAGACTGATGCATATCATAAAGTAGCTTATGCAACCAAGCTACCTCACATGCAGCCATTGCTGCACCCCTGTACTCAGCCTCTGTGCTCGACAAGGCAACTGTAGGCTGTTTCTTGCTGCTCCAAGTGACTGCAACACTCCCAAAAGAGAACACATATCCACTGGTAGATTGTCTATCAGAAATACTACCAGCCCAATCAGCATCAGTGTATCCATGCAACTGTATCTGAACCCCAGTCTCATAAAATAGTCCATACTGCAATGTGGACTTCACATACCTGAGTATGCGTCTAGCTGCATCCAAATGCGGTTTTCTTGGAGCTTGCATAAACTGACTTACCAATCCAACAGCATAGCTCAAATCTGGCTTGGTAATAGTCATATAAATCAAGCTTCCTACTATGCGTCTGTACATAGTAGGGTCTTCCAGAAGCTCACCTGCATCTGCGCTTAGCTTCACATTCTGCTCCAAAGGAACTGAAATAGGCTTACAGCCTGTCATCCCATATTTGGACAGCATGTCCAATCCATACTGCCTCTGCAAGAGCTGTATCCCACTTGGTGATCTAATCACCTCAATGCCCAAGAAATAACGCAGCTCTCCCAAATCCTTCATCTCAAACTTTTGCTTCAATAGCATTTTCACATGAAGGATATCTTCATCACTGTCACCTGTCATAATCAAATCATCAACATAAATGACAAGTAGCATAATACCGTTCTCTGTTTTTCTCACATAAAGTGAGAAATCTGCCTTGGAAATCTGAAAGCCAATAGTGACAAGATACTGTCCTATCTTGTCAGACCATGCTCTAGGTGCTTGCTTCAAGCCATACAAAGCTTTTTTCAACCTACAAACAAACTCAGGATGAACAACATGCACATAACCTGGTGGCTGCTCCATATAGACCTCTTCTTGCAAATCACCATGCAAGAAGGCATTCTTTACATCCATCTGATGTAAAGACCATCCCTTTGATGCAGCCATAGCAATGACTGCTCTTACGGTTGCCATCCTTGCAACCGGACTGAATGTTTCTTCATAGTCAATGCCATATGTTTGTGCATACCCCTTGACTACTAATCTTGCCTTGTATCTGTTCACAGAACCATGTGCATTGTGCTTCACCTTATAAACCCACTTACAGCCAATTGCATTCTTACCTTTAGGCAAAGGTACCAATTCCCATGTAGCATTTGCTTCCAAGGCATCCATTTCTTCATCCATGGCTTTCTCCCATTTTTCTTTTCCCATGGCTTGCTCAAAAGAAGTGGGTTCTGGTTCCTGTATCACCTTGACCATATATGCATAGTGAATGGCTGTAAATCCATCATATTTCAGCCTATCCACAGGATACCTAACTCTGGTAGACCTGCGCAAAGTGGGTTCACACCCAGGTGCCCTCAAAACATCCCTGGTCTTCCTTACTCCAGGTGTAACAATAGAAGGGATACCCAACTCATCATCAATGCTCTGTTCTGAGCCACTGGATTCACCATCCACATAAGAGTGACCTGCATTCACATCAAACATGGGCTGATCAACCTTCTCTTTTCCTTTTCGTGATACCTGCATACCACTATCTGCATTACTTTGAGAAGATTCTCCTGATCTCAATCTGCCTGTCCATGGCGAAGAATGTGAACCACTGCTAGAGGACACTCCAGGTCCACTAATATTTTGTGACTGCTGCTGTGAATTCTGTGCAGCATTACCATTTTGTGCATCTACATCATCAATCACATTTACTGGTTTATACCAGCTACTCATCTCATCAAAAACAACATCTTTGCTCACTGTAAACTTACGAGTAGAAGGGTTATAGCATCTATACCCTTTTTGCTGCAGAGAGTAACCAATAAAGATGCACTTCTCAGCTTTTGGATCCAACTTGGATCTCAACTCATCTGGCACATGTACATAGGCAATGCAACCAAAAATTTTCAAATGAGAAATATCTGGTTTCCTACCAGTATACCTCTCCTCTGGAGTCATTCCATGTATTGCTGCAGTGGGAGTCCTGTTCATTATGTAGACTGCTATAGCAACTGCTTCAGCCCAATAAAAATTTGGCAGGTCTTTTTCATTGAGCATGGCACGAGACACCTCTCCAATATGTCTGTTTTTTCTTTCTGCAATTCCATTTTGCTGTGGGGTATGACTGCATGAATATTGCTGCTTTATGCCATGCTCCTGCAAGAACCTTGCAAACTCATTTGAGAGGTACTCTCCCCCTCCATCTGACCTTAGGCATTTTATTTGCAGACCTGTTTCTTTTTCAGCCATAGCTTTAAGAGTTTTGAAATGCCCAAAAACTTCACTTTTCTTTTTCATAAAATACACCCAAACTTTTCTGCTATAGTCATCAATAAAAGTGACAAAATAATGATAGCCTCCAAGAGATGCAGCTTTAGTAGTCCACACATCAGAGTGGATTAATTCCAATGGCTTCTTACTCTCTTGAACATGTCTAGGAAATGGTTTCCTTGCCTGTTTTCCAAACTGACAGGCTTCACATACCTTATGCATTTCTGCAACCTTGAATTTAGGCAATCCTGCAACAATATTTTGGGTCTGCATTGATTTAAGTCGCTGTACATTAACATGACCAATGCGTTTATGCCAGATATCAATATCTGCAACTACACCGGTCCCATGTGCAAACATTGCTGCACTCAATTCAGACATGTCTGCATCCAAGGTAAACATTCTGCCCTTCTTCTTTCCTTTTGCTATCAAGCGACCTTTATTTTTCATATCCTCAACAAAGCATCCATGAGGATTAAATCTGACCTGCAAGCCCTGCTCAACCATTTGACCAACAGAAACCAGATTCTTGGTGATATTCGGGACATGAAATACATCGGACAGGTATTTCTTTTTCCCATCCTGCATAGACAAAGGAATTTTTCCAATCTGCACAATCGGATGTGCAGTATCATCACCAGTCTCCACAAATCCTGGTTTTTCCATTTTCCTTGCATCCTCCATCCATTCTGCATGACCTGTCATGTGGTTTGATGCACCTGAGTCAACATACCATACATCATTGCTTTCTTCTGCACTTGTCACAGAATTGTTCATGTGCTGCACCATAAACAAATGCTCATTTCTGTCATCACCCTGTCTACTAGAAGATGCATAATTCCCTTGTTGCAGTTTTCCATTCATGATGTCATTCTGTTTTTTATAGCAGTCTTTAGCCATATGACCCATTTTACCACAATAGTAGCATTCAACATTACTGTTTGCATTTTGGCCTCTTTGCCATCCACCACGACCTCTTTGGCTCCCCCTGCCTCTAGAGTTACCACGTCCTCCTCCATAGGACTGGTTTTCTTGAGTTTGCTGCATATTCTGATTTCTACCACGGCCTCCAAATCGGCCTCCTCTACCTCTGCCTCTACCTCTTCCAGCATTTGAGTAGAAGACAGTTTCTTTTGAAGTTCCTCCTGAAGAAGATGCACCACCATTTCTCTGCTCCTCAGAAATTAGAAGAGTAATCAACTCCTCAAAATCAGGAAATCTTTCACGGACGGAAATGGATGTCCGAAACTGCGCATAATCCTTTCCTAGACCATTCAAGGTTCACAGAAACTAAATCATCATCTTCCACTGGCGACCCAATGGAAGCAAGTGCATCTGCAATCTTCTTCACCTTCATGTGGTAGTCATTGATGCTCATATTTTCTCTTTGCACATTGTGCAACTCTTGCTTGAGTTGCATTTTCCTGGCTTGCGTATTTGTGCTATACATCTTTGACAGAGTATCCCATGCCTCCTTTGGCGTACTTGCATCCTGAATATGCACAATCATAGAGTCTGAAATGCTGATAGACAGCCAGTACATAACTTTCCTGGCTCTCTCATGCCATGCTTTGAATGCCTGCATTTGCTGTTGATTGGGAACATCAGGAAGAACTGGTTCTTCTTCATTTCCTGCAACAAATTCCCAATATCCTTTTCCCATAAGGAAATTCGTCATTCTAAACTTCCATGCTTGGAAGTTGTTCTTGTCAAGCTTTTCAGTGACAATCTGTGAGAGAGAATCAGACGCCATTACAGAACACTGCGAAAAATTCTATCACTGCAAAAACTCAGCTTCACCCTCACAGGGGCAAATCTGCAAAACTGGCGAAAGTGGTATTTGACCACACAGTCACTTCCTAGTGACGATTTTGCATAAACAGGAACCAAGGATGATTCTGTAACTCCCAATGTCTCTGTGCACAAGCATACGATGCAATTTCTACAGAAACTTTTCACCGACCTGTAGAACAGTGGCTGCACAGCATAAAACTGGGTCTTTTCCTGAGTGCGTGCAGAAAACTTCCGCCTCCAAAATAGGCCCCGAAATGGCCTCAAATCAAAAAAATAAGGTCCCTCCAAAATAGGCCCCGAAATGGCCCCGCAGCATATATTGCCCTCTTGCTTCACCGCGAAGGGCGTCTCAACCTGAGACAATGCACTCCTGCACTTTCCGGCTATGCTACCTGCAGAGATCTGCTCCCAAAACAGAAAATGAAAGCAACACTGCTCCTCTTACCAGAACACCGCGAGCTTGGCTTGCTTTCTTGAGCTCCTTACCACGAACAAGGCTCTGATACCATGTCAAGATTGTGGGAGAGAAGGAAGGAGTCTCACTTGTATCTTTCTTGCTTGCACAATGGGGGAATACACACAAGGGTGGAGGCTGAAAACAGTTTTCCTCTTCTTAGTTGTGTAAGCCAAAAGAACTCTCATACAAAGAAATAGAAGAACCCTATATATGGGTCTCAAACCAAACTCAACTAACTAAGGTGGCATACTAACTAAGCCACGAACTAGAGTAGATAAGGATAGCTATCATGTAGCTATTATTCATGGGCGGTGTACCAACCGCGTCTGCAACTGACAAGTCGGTGACATAAATACACAACGGTCACCCTGGCGTATCACGAGTGGAGCGGGCACCTTTAGTTTAGGTCACATAAATCATATACATTGTTAGAGTCTTATAGGCACTTTTACACAAACACTTCTACATTAGCACATAAACTCATCATTACACATTATGTACATACTCCATCCACCTAATCCACTTATGTGCATAGGCCCTACGGCACATGCACACTCACTTAGACACAATCACACCACCCCTAGTTGCATATACATAGGCCTAGGTCCCACACAAACACACATATACACATAGAGTCACACCCATTGCACATCACATATAGCTCAAGAAAACTGAACTCGTTGCCTTAGGGATATGATTAGTATAGGCCATGTAGGAAGCCATTTTTAGACACACTCTTAGGCTTCTATAAACACAATTATACACTAGATACTCACACATGAACATAAAAATCCATCCACTTAGACCATTGCAGTAGGGTTAGAACATTCTTCCCCACAATAGGTAATCTGTGTTATGCATAAACACACCCAAACTAACTTGCATTAGACACATTTATTGCATGGGAAAAACTAAAAAGGGCTATGAGAACAAGTTAATGTGGTGCATAAAAATTTGAGGAAGAGACCACTTGCACTTAGGAATACACCAAGTAAGTGACTCTCATGAACTATCTCAGCCCTCTAATGCAATTATAAAAGGAGCAAATCATAGAATAAGGAAATTGCTAGAACTTGTAGAAATTCACAAGTATGGATATGAATGTCATTGAGAGAGTGAAGAGGAAATCTAAAGAAGGGAGATGGGGAACTAGGAAAGCTAGCACTATAAGAAAACATTGATTGAACTAGTCACACACACACACACCCCCACACCTACTTGTTAAGAGAAACCATAATTTGTAAGATCTTTTAAAAAAAAGATGCACATGAAAAATTGAACTTATATATGGATTAAAGAGAGAAATATCTGGGTATATAGAGCCCTAATAGTTGATGTCCTTCCATACTAGACTAGGAATCTCAAGACTAATGTTAACTAGTCCTAGATGCTTGAGACATTACCTAGAGTTCAAAATTGTTCCATCTAGGAATTCATCAAATAATTCACCAAGATAGCAAATAAAAAAACAATTCAACATTTGGAGCATCAAGAGGAAATTTCTAATGCTCAATGTTAGCTCAAACCATAGCTACAAGCTTAACATTCCATTATTCCTCTCTAAGGTAAGTATTTTCCCTATTTTAAAGTTTTGGGAGACCCTAGTTATGGTGGATTATGGAAAACATTATGAAGTCTTTAAAATGTTAGTAAATTAAAGTTCTAAATCAAATTTTGTCTTTGAAAATCATATACAAGTTCTCTTCATCTCATTCAACCAAGACTTACTCAAATCTCCCCCTCCTTGAGCTTCTATTTCCTATGGTCAAGCATGGATAGTAGGGGCCTCTAAATTTTCATCAAAAGTGCTTCAAGTAGAGGGATTTTGATTCTCAATGGTCAAGAACCTTGTCTACAAGAGGGATGTTTGATATTACAATCATGGTTGAATTATAGGTCTCTTAACAATTTTTAGCTAAGATTTGAGATATTCATCAACAACCTTTCAATTGACGACTTGAGGTAGCTAAAAGTATTCTCACTTCAAGGGGTATTAATCAAGAATTTAAGCTCTGGTGTGGTGGATTTCATTGGAAATCCATGTCACTTGTTGTGGGAGCTAATACAAACTGAAATTAGGGCCTTCAATCTACATCAAACAATAAGGGGATATTACAGGACTAAAGACCAGTGGTATATGTTTTTTATTGCTTACCATAGATCATAAACTAGTGTCTTGGTATCCTACAAAGAGTACCCTCAACTCTAGCAGTGAGTTTATGGGGTTGAATAGGGTGAAAATTGGATCTATAGGTCTCTTATAGGTTGATTTGGACAAGGATAGGTTTTAGATAGTTTCAATCAATCAACTTTGAGTTGTTATAATTTTTTTTCTAATAAAAAAATAAGTGATTCCTTCAAAAAGAAAAAACTAAGCTTTGATTTAAATCAAGAAGTTTTTCGATCAGAGATTTCTAACAAAATTTATTGGCTAATTTAGTGATCGTAGGTACTACATGACTGCACTTTCCAATGGTATGGAAATAGAGTATTATGAGTCTTATTAGAGAGGTTAGTTCTAGTAGGTTGGATGTTCCATTGGTTGACATTATGGGTACTTTAGCATATGCATTTATGACTTTTGATGACTCTAAAATGGTAGTAGAGTTTGTAGATATGAGTATGATTGAACAAGCACTTGTCTACTAGTTAAAACATCATGTTTCTTAGTTGGTATAGCAAGGTGTTATGCATGCTCTCATTAGTCTTTATGACAATACTATTTTCCAAGGATGTATATGTAATGTGGAAGACAAAAGAACGTTGGTTGGATTGCTAACCATGGTCAATCTAGAGGTTCAACCTTATTTATTGGAATTATTGAAGTGATTTTGTAGCAATGGTACTACTCTTTTGCAATATTTTCAAGGTAGGGATGTATTACATTTTCTTGTATCATTGCTTAATAAGTATCTTGATAGCACTTAGAATATGTAGTGGTATTACTCTCCACTCTTATTGTAGAGATTAATGATAATCAATGGGCTATGATAATTTGTACACATCCATTGGTTCAGAAGCGGTCATGGGCTTCATTGGAAGGACAATTGGCTTGGGACATTGCAGATGTAGGCATGAATTCATTAGTCAAGCTTCTTGAAAGAAGTTCTACCAAGACCAAAGAATATTCTTCTTTCATATTGCTTCGTAGAATGAGGATCTTCATGCTTGTGTGGAGATGGCAACAAATCTCTTGGTGAAGCATGCTAAATTGACAAAGAATATGATTGCATTGATTGCCACTTGGTGCAATCATAAGGGTAAAATTCAGTCTTCTTTACATGATGCAGTCATTTATTTGGAGCATTATGATGCTGGTCACATGTTCAAATGTGAAGAAGTAGGTCATGGGCAGCATGTATGCTTTATACAATGTCATGATGGAGAAGATTACTCCAATGAACTTGGGTAGCATGTTAATGGGAATCAAACAAATGTAATGTTGAATTCTTTATTTTTTCAAGGTATTAATGATGAAGAAGTGAATAATGGGCAATGTGATGGGCAAGATGAAGAACAAGAAGAGGCCAATGAGCAAGATGAAGAACAAGAAGATGACCAAGATGGCAAGGAACTAGAAGAGAACAATGCATATGAGAATCTTGACTAGTTTTATGGACCACGTGTGGAGGGCTATGGGTATGCTAAAAATGAATATTTTGAAGTCTTTGATCACTCTTATGATGGATTAGTTGAGGATATGTGTTAGCTTATGCTCAACCAAGGTCTACATCAACCACCAAAAGAGTGGTATACTCTTTTTGATACACATGATTATGATTATGAATACGTTGGGAATGGATATTATGATTGGAATGTTGATGGTGAGGATGTACATGAGGTTCATGATGGTTATGATCTAATGAATGATGGATATGATTATTATGTACATGAGGTTCATGATGGTTATGATCTAATGAATGATGGATGATGGATATGATTATGGATGTGATTATGGGGATACTTCTTCCATTTAATGCGGGTAGTCAAGATTCTAAGTTTGATGATTGTTTTCTTACTTTGGATCATTATTATATTGGTATATATTTTGATCTAGGAGGATATGAGATGAATTTTTTACCTTCATTAGGTCAACATATATATTGGGATCAAAATCTTTATCTTTAATAAGTCTATTTGGCTAAAAATTTTAGCCCTAGTTCTATTACAAGCAGTTTGTAGACAGCTTACTATTTTGGATTAGTTTTAATTCTACTTTGATCATAGAGGCAAAACACCTATATGAACTCAAAGTAAGTACATAAAATGAGATTCCTTTTGACCCATATCATGCTTGATTTGGACAAGCCCATCAAAAGATATTCTCGTTTTACTACAGAAGGGTTTGTAGTAGATAGCATGTTGTCTATTGTTTGAAGGCGTCTTTTCATGAAGTTATGGTGGTCTAGTTCTCAATATTATCATCTACAATGGATGTAAATATGGTCTACTTGGTTTTCCACTTTAGATTCCATCCATTACATGATGCATATTAGCACATTCTCTATTTATGTAGCATTGTAACATAGTAGTACATTGACTTTCCTTACATTTAGCCATTGCAAGTAGTTCCAACTTGTTTTTGAGGACTAAAACTTCTTTTGAGTGAGGATGGAATGTAAAGGATGGGAAATAGGGTACATAAGGTGCAGGTATAAAATGTGAATGTACCAATCATTTTGTAACTAGTTTTAATATAGTACAAGTCTTTTTCCTGCTTCATCTCTCTCCTCTAGCTTTCATGGTGGTTGACATCTTTCTTCATTTCCTGTGTTTCTTTGTCTTCTTCTAGTGTTGTTCTCACCTCTTTCATCTTTCTTTCTCTTTTTATAGACTTTCTATCTCCTTCAATAGTCTTTACTCTCCTTCGCCTTAGAGAAATTGAGATGCTCTCATCTCAAGAGAAACTTGAGGTGATCTTTCTAGAGGATGGATTTCTTTATCCAAGTTGATCTTATAAGAGAGGGGGATTTAATAACGGGGAAATACTAGCTACACTGGCTAGTATATAAGGTGAGAGAGACTTAATTTTTCATTATCTGATAAATATACAAGTCTTTTTTCTCCTTCACCTTGCTCTCCAAGCTTCCATGTCTTCCTTCCCTCTCTTCTAGTCTTTCTCTCTCTATTTCTAGTCTTTCTCTCTCCTCGTAACTGTCTTTCTCTCTCTTCTACTCTTCTTCTTCTTCTTCTCTGCAGTCTTCTCTCTCCTCTTTCTCTCTCCCAGTTCCTCTCCTTGACAATTGGCATCAAAGCCTAGGTTCTTGGTCCCAGTTAGTCTCTCATTTTACCCAATTACAATTTTCTAGTCACAGGTACACAGTATAGCGAGCAGTAGGGGAGTTCCCAAAGATTTCTGGACCACAAGGACTGCATGCAGGAGCATTAATGGCAGCTTGGACCAAGTTTGGAGGGAAGAAGACAGAATTTGGCAGCTTGTGGGTCATTTTTTGGCCCATTTTGAAGGTAAACTTTTAGTAACTGTGGTCACAGGAGTTAGAAGAAAGTCTAGTTGGGGTTACTTTTCAAGAAGGGTCTTCTCTCTCCTCCTTCCACAAGCTTCCTACAAGCTCCCATGGAGGAAACCAAGCCCAAATCTTGCTCTCCCCCTTCTTCCATGAAGCATTAGCCCTTCCCCTTCCATCTCTGAAGCTCAAGAGCCACATATCAAGCAGGGCTGAGCTGTGGTGGTCATCTCCAACCCTCTAGGAGTAGCCCCGTAATTTGCGGCGCAAAAAACGGGCTGCTTCCTAGCTGTTGGACAGCACCCCAGCCCTCCTCTCCTCCCTGGATCTCACTCCCAGCTCTTGGCAAGTCCCTTGGTCAAGATTGAAGGCTTCCTTCTCAGCTTCTTTGACTCCTCTTCCCACTTCAAGAAACCCTGATCTTGTGCAATCCATGGTAGCCATGGAAGCTTGGCATCAAGCTCAAAAATCTTGAAGATTTTGGTCTTTTCTTGGTCCCGTGAGTCCCTCTTCAAGCCTACTCAAGATTTCAGCCATTAAGAAGCACAGGAAGAAGATTAGAAGCAAGATTTGAAGACATGCACTTGTGAGCAGCCATGGCTATGGAAGTAGAGCTTCAATTTCAGCAAGAGCTCTTCATGGGAAGGTCCTGAGCCATCCTACCCCCAAGCTACAGCCACATTGGAGCTCATTCTCAAGATTTGAAGGCTTTTTGGAAGCAAGAAGGCATTATGGAGTGCTCATTTGGAAGGAATCATCCCCTTGATCAGTCTATGCAAGCAATACCCTTTCCCCATGGAAGAATCCTTCTTCCCCAAGCTTGACTTCATCCTTTCTTGATGGAGCACAACCATTTTGGAGCTATGGAGCTTGGGGTTTCAAATTGGACCTCTCATGAAGGACTGAAGTGGCATTAGTGGCTTACTTCTTCTTCAAATGACTTAAGGTAACTGATTCTTGGCTCTCATTCTCTCCCATTAAGCCTCTTGTTGAATCCTATCCACTTGTTTGAGAGAATGTATGAGTCCAAGTAGGTAATAGGAGTCCCAAACATTGTATGCATGCTGAATATTAATCTCAATCATTCCCATTTGATTTGGCATTGGAATGGATTTTACTCATGCTGAAGCTTCATTGAGATTATATTTTTCCTTACCCATAACCCGTTTGGCTTCTTGTGAATTGGTTGAGCCAAGAATTGATTAAGAAATCCATTGTAAAAGGGTGAGTAGGTAGTGAGTCATTGCCGGTAAGCTCTCTATCCCTATTCCCCATTCCAATAATAAGGGATGCACACACCCCGAGGGATGAAACCAACTTTGAGGTTGAAGAGGAAGACCTCTCCCACTCCATGGGAAGTCTTAATGCACTCAATCATACCCTCAACTCACACAAGACTAGACATGCAAAGAGGCATAGGGAAATAATGGAAGGTCAAGCTCAAATGGTGACAGAGATGCACCAAATGACCTCTACCATGGAAGCACTTGCAGCCAAGTTCTCAATGTGGATGGAGTCCCAAATGAAAGGCAAGGAAAAAGAGGATGGACCAAGCATGCAAGTTGAAAGAGTGACCATTCCATTCGTAAATGCAGCCTATGCAAGTACCCAAGGCATTTTGGGAAGAATGGGCATTCCCAACATCAACTTTAAACAAGGAGAGCCCTCACAAAGGCATGAAGAGCCCACAAACAATGGGATAAGAAGTAATTCTCAGCCAACCACCAACCGTGCCCATGCCACCTATGCATGCTCAGCCATCTTTTGGAAGGAATCACTCAAACAATGGGTCATTTCTTGGCAGCCCAATGGATCAGCCCCATTTTGGGTATATGGGACAGCCCCCAACTATGAAAAGGAGTTGAGAGACGATCATTTTCTCAAAGTTCAATGGCCAGTCATCCTCCCCAGCTAAATTAGAAGAATGGCTCTTGAAGCTTGAAGAGTACTTTGACATAATGCCAAGAAATGATTATCAAAAGATACACTTTGCCACGATACACTTAGAGGGCTTTGCCCACACGTGGTGGCAGTACATAAAGAGGGAAAATCAGCACCTTGTTGAAACTTGGGATGCATTTGAAGCCCTTATGATTCAAGTCTTTGTATCTCCAGTTGAGAAGGAGAAGCTTGCAAGGCAATGGTATGGTTTAGAGCAATGTGGGATGACGGTGCGTGACTACACAAACCAATTCCTCAATCTCACAATGTATGTTGAGTCTATTAGTGACAATGCAAAGCTTCACAAATACATTTATGGTTTGGATCCCCAACTCTCGGCTGATGTTTCAGCCCAAATCCCATCAGATTTGTTCAAAGCTATTGAGTTGGCTAAGAGATACTCTCGTAAGTACCGCCGAGATGCTTCATTTCAGCATGGGCAGCAAAGAGGACCTATACAGTCACATTTTGGGCAGCAAAGAAGTGTTGTAAGACCCAGGCAGTTTGGAGCAGGTTATGGTGGTGGAAATATGCCATTCAGCACCCTGAAGATCCCCACACACCCCACCTTTACTGCCTCTGGAAAAATAGTAATTTTAGGACTGCAAACCAAGGGAGAGCTGAAAATAGACAAGGGGACAACAAAGGGAAAAATGCCTCAGCTTTTGGTGGTCAACGCTCTATCCCGATGGACCTCTACAAAGAGAGGAAAGAAAAAGGACTTTGCTTTAAATGCGGGGAAAAGTATACAGCCGAGCATGCATCTAAATGTGCTTACAGGAATGCAAAAGCAAGGGTACATAGCATGTTAGTCTTTGATGAATTGGATAAGGATCATGAAGATGCTAGTGCCTTTGCAATCATGGTTGAAAATGATGAGGTTGAAGAGGAATGTGGGCAAGAAGAATTCTTTGACCCGGCCAACACCTTCCCATTTGACCCCGGTGGTCATATGGATGTGAATATGGGTGATAAGAATGATTCGCATGCTATTGCCATTGTTTGTACTATCTCCCTGGATGCTTGGACAAGATCTAAGAGCCCCAATACTCTTCATCTTCAAGGCAAGGTTCACGGGAAAGATGTATTTGTCTTGGTAGATAGTGGTAGCACACATAGTTTCATAAATAGAGAAGTCATGGACAGGCTGAAATGTTTTGTCTCTGATTTACAGCAACTAATGAGGGTGCAAGTGGCCAATGGGAGTGAGGAAATTAGTACTCATGTATGCCCACTTGTACCTATTAAGCTTGCTGAAAATTATGAGCAGAAAGTGGATTTGACTGCACTCAATATGGGGCCGATAGACATTGTGTTGGGTTGTGATTGGCTGAAAACTTTGCACTTGTACTATAAATGTAGTTTTTCAGGGCTGGACAGCTTGTTCACTTGCAGGGATTTAAAAACATCAATGAATTTTAGCTTATTATAGCCAAGCAGCTCAAGAAAGAGTTCAAGAAACCTTCCCAGATTTTTGTGTTGCAATTAAACAAGGAAAACATAGATCAGTCCTGGAAAATGCAGGATAATTCAGCCCTTAAGGATCTACTTGCGGAGTATGGTGACTTGTTTCAATTACCTACAACATTGCCTTCCAAGAGAGCGGTTGATCATCCCATTGATTTGGAGCCCCATTCCAAGCCGGTCAATAAACCCCCTTATAGGCTGTCCAAATGTGAAAGAGAAGAAGTGGCCAAGCAGGTCAAAGATTTAGTAGATATGGGATTCATTGAGCCTAGCTCATCCCCTTTTGCATCACCTGTCTTGCTGGTCAAAAAGAAAGATGGCACTTTCAAGATGTGCATTGATTATTACAGAGATCTGAAGAAGATCACTATCAAAAATAGATATCCTATTCCTAGGGTGGATGACCTGATAGATGAGTTGAAGGGAGCTAAGTATTTCACAAAGATTGATTTGAGATCTGGCTACCATCAGATACGCATATGTGAAGGGGATGAGATAAAGGCTGCATTCAGGACCGATCATGGGCTCTACCACTTCTTAGTCATGCCCTTTGGCTTGACTAATGCACCAACCACGTTTCAAAGCCTCATGAACAAAATACTACAACCTTACTTATTCAAATTTTTATTGGTATTTTTCAATGACATCCTCATTTATAGCCGCTCAAAGGAAGCTCACCTTATGCACATGAGGTAGATATTTGATATACTTAGACATCATAGACTCTTTGCTAAGGAGACAAAGTGTTCGTTCATGCAGACTGAGGTTGAGTACTTGGGACACATTGTCAGTGAAGCAAGCATTAGAGCTGACCTAAAGAAAGTGTAGTGTGTCAGAGATTGGCCCACACCTGCAAATACTACCTCCTTGAGAGGATTCTTGGGTCTCTTCTCATTTTACCCCAGATTCATTCATCACTATGCCACTATTGCTGCCCCTCTCATTGATAGGCTGAAGAAAGAAGCATTTTTCTGGGATGCATTGGTAGATAAAGGCTTTAATCAGCTAAAAGATTTGCTTTCTTCAGCCCCTATCTTGGTATGCCCTGATTTTTCTAGGAAATTCACCATTCAGTGAGATTCCAGTGGGAGAGGAATTGGTGCAGTTTTACTGTAATAACATGGGGTGATAGCATTTGAGAGCTAAAAGCTGGTTGAAAATGAGAGGGTTATGAATGTCTATGATCAGGAAATGCTGGCCATCCTTCATGCCATTAAGAAATGGCATCACTATTTGTATGGTAGCCTATTTAGAGTGAAAAGCGGCCATAGAGTACTCAAGTACTTCTTGTCTCAGTCAAATTTGACTCCGAAGCAAAGGAGATGGGTAGCCACCTTACAGAACTATGACTTTGACATCACCCACACTCGTGGGAAGGACAATCTAGTGGTTGATTCCCTATCTAGAATGTGGGCATGTAAAGGCCCTACTATCATGGAATTACACAGTGATTGGATACATGAGCTTCAGGAGGCTTACCTACTAGACGCTGATTTCAGCAATGCATTTTAGAAATTACAACAAGGACAATGTGTGGAAAACTCTTCGTATCAGCTAAAAAATGGGCTTTTATGGTATAATGGCCGAATTGCCATCCCTCATACCTCCCCATTCAAGCAGAAAATCATGTAGGAGATGCATTTAGCCCCCATAGTTGGTCATTTGGGAGTCTTTAAGACCTGTGACAAAATTGCTAAAAGCTTTTACTGGAAGGGCCTTTGGAAAGATGTGAAAGACTTTGTCTTGGGCTGCGTGCCTTGTCAGCAAAACAAGGACAACACCTTAAAACCAGCTGGTCTACTTCAGCCATTGCCTATGCCTGAAGGCAAGTGGATACACATCACTATGGACTTCATCACCGGCCTATCGGTGACCAAGAAAGGTTGGGATAGCATCTATGTAGTTGTGGACAGACTCACAAAGGCAACCCATTTCATTCCCACGAAGACTCAGTATAATGCTTCTCAAGTAGCCAGCCAATTCATGGAATATGTTTTCAAATTGCATGGCTTACCACATGTCATTGTGCATGACCGAGATGCTAAGTTTATGAGTAACTTTTGGCAGGTAGTTTTCAGCTCTATGGGCACTCAGTTAGCACCTTCCACTGCTTACCATCCACAGACATATGGTTAGACAGAAAAGGTCAACAAATGGCTGGAAACTTACTCGAGGCATTTTTGTCATGATGTGCAGCATGCTTGGGACTCATGGTTGCACTTGGCTGAGTTTGCCTATAATAACTCCACATATGCTAGCATTGGAGTTTCACCTTTTGAGGCCTTGTATGGCTACAAGGTGCCCCTTCCTGTGGTGATCTTCAATGATAAAATAAATCCACAAAGCAAGGAATAATTGGAGAGAATGCAAGCCTTACTTCAGCAGTTTAAAGCTAACTTGAAGAGAGCCCAAGATCAAATGAAGCTTTATGTTGATGACAAAAGATGGGATGTGGAGTTCCAAGATGGGGATTTAGTGCTCTTGAAAGTGTCTAAGTCACGATATGCCTCTCTTAAAGATGGGTCTAGCAATAAGTTGGCACACAGGTTCTATGGACCATACTGGATTATCGAGAGAGTGGGAGACTTGGCATATCGATTGGCATTACCCCCATCTACAAAGATCCATGATGTCTTCCATATGAGTCGGTTGAAGCCCTTCATTGGCTTAGCCGTGGACTATGTTGAGGAACTCCCACCAATATATGATGAAGGAATCATTCAATACATACCCGAAAAAGTCATAGGACAAAGGGAAAAGAGGTTTCGCTCTCACTCAATCATGGAATACTTGATTAAGTGGCAAGGTTTACCACTTGAAGAAGATTCTTGGAGGCCAGCTTCAGTTGTGGAAGAGTTCCCATACCTTTTAGAAGCAGATTTGGCTGAAATCTAGCTAGCTATGGCCCTATTTTCCCCTAGACAAACTGCAGACAGCACTCTGCTTTAAAGCAGTTTTTTTTCTTTTTTTTGCACTATGGACAGCAAGGCACACCATACATGGGCTAAAAGTACTTCTCGAGAGCTTCGTTTTGATGTATAGCACTCCCCGTTTGGAGTCTCCCACAGAAAGTTATGACGGACTTACTACATTAAGGTCCTGTAGTAAACAACATGCTGTCCACTATCTGCAGCCCACATTTACTCCAGATATTTGGGTCAAAAACTCATGTTTATAACTCCCCAATAAGGCCCATGCATCATACATACCCCATGGCCCATCATACACAATAATACCTCTTCATTCATTAGTATACTCTTGTAATAATGCCACAGAGTAGTACTCTGATCGGCCCCTCCGAGTTACCACACGTTCCCAAATTGTTTTTGAGGGCAAAAACCTTCGGGTAGGGATGGAATGTAAGAGAGGGGGATTTAATAACGGGAAAATACTAGCTACACTGGCTGGTATATAAGGTGTGAGAGACTTAATTTTTCATTATCTGATAAATATACAAGTCTTCTTTCTCCTTCACCTTGCTCTCCAAGCTTCCATGTCTTCCTTCCCTCTCTTCTAGTCTTTCTCTCTCTATTTTTAGTCTTTCTATCTCCTCATAACTGTCTTTCTCTCTCTTCTGCTCTTCTTCTTCTTCTTCTCTGCAGTCTTCTCTCTCCTCTTTCTCTCTCCCAGTCCCTCTCCTTGACAGATCTTCTTCTAGCAAATCTTTCCATTGGATTAGATATTCCCATAAAGTGAAATTTCTTAAAGGCTTTTCTTTGATTTCCAAGATTCTCTCAAGTTGCATCTCAAGGATTCAAGGTGGCATTACAATTTGTTCATCATCAAGAATATGGTCAAGGGTGGGGATGTAGATTTTAGCACACTTACATGAAATGCATCGTGGATCTTTAGGTGAGGATGTAGGCCTAACTTATATGCATGTGTCCTAAGGAATTTTAAAATTTTGTATGGCCCACAATATCTCGAACTAAGCTTTTTGAATTTCCTAAGAGATTATGAACTCTTCAAGGGCCAAACCCTTAAAAATACTATGTCTCCTTTCTTAAATATATTTTTTTTTTCTCTTAGGATTTGTATAGGCCTTCTTTCAATCTTGGGTTATGTCTTGACTTGCTCTTGCATGTCATTGAGCATCCTTTTGGAGGCATCAACCTTTATGGTAGGATTAGAGTAGATAAACACTCTTTCCTATATAATGCTTGGAAAGGTGTCATCTCAATACTTTGTTAAAATCAAGCACCATAGGTGTATTCCACCAATGGAAGGTAATCAATTAAGCTTTTTGGCTCCTTGCTATAGTAGGCTCTTAAAATATCCTCCAAGACTTAATTGAGTCTTTTAATTTTCCCATACTACCTCCCATTGGCTCCTTGTTATAGTAGGTGCTTAAAATATCATCCAAGACTTAATTGAGTTTGTTAATTTGCCCATCATTTTGGGAATGATATATCATATTGAAACATAGTTGGATTTCAATGACTTGGAAGAGACTAGTCCAAGATTTGAAGGTGAAAGGGATTGTCATGCATGCATAGGTGCCTTGTCTTCAACGGGCACAAAAGTTACAAAAATCTTGGTTCACCTACTAGCCACTCAAGATGATAGCCTCTTTTAGCATATCATTGGTATCTTAAGGCAAATACCCTTGTGTCCTAATGTACGCTATTTCTTAACCCCTTCATCCCATATTAGCATTATAGTCAAGCTATCCTACAAACTATGTTTGCTCAAAACCCTTTTCCTAACATTACTCCCCCCTTTTGAAATAGTTTTGTCCTTGAAAATAAAAGTGAACAATCATTTTTTGAGTATAGTAATGTTCTCCCAAGTAGAATCCTCTTTGTGTTTATCTTTGCACTTGACCAAGACTTATTTTTGAACATGATGATATGGACTATGCTTATGGAAATCCAAGATCTATTATGGTTCATAAGGTTAAACTAATGGTTCAATAATTTCTACCAACACTCCTTGGTCCACCAAACTATCATAATTACCAAGTTGTCTATGCAATTGGCTAACATAAAAGACTGAATGGACTCTACTAGAGGATGGTAGATCTAATTTCTATGCAACTTTACCAACACGTTTAAGGATTGTAAATGGTCCAAAATAACATCGAGATAGCTTAGGAACCGGTCCTAATTTCAAACTTCTTAAATGTTATGGAACACATAAGTAGATCTTATTACCTTTTTCAAAAGCAGCCTTACTTCTATGTTCATATGCATATTTCTTGTCAAAATGATATTGGAGAAATCCCTTGACATGTTGGATTCTTTCATTGACCAGTCCCACCATAATTAGTAATTGAGGTTTAAATCCATACATAAGCATGAATGGACTAAACTATGTAGACACATGATTAACACTATCATAAGCAAACTCTAATATGGGTCAACAATCTTCCCAATTAGATTAATTTTTCTTACATATCCTCATGGCATATCTTCCAGAACTTGGTTTACTCCCTCAGTTTACCCGTCCATTTAAGGGTGATCAACAATGCTTAGATTAAACATGGTATCTTACCTTTTGAATACAACTCTCTAAGAATAGCTATTAAACTTTTGATTGGATCACTTACAATATTGGTTGGCAATCCATAGAGCTGATAAATATTCTCCACAAATAGTTGAGATAATTCAAGGGTCTTAATAGTTGCCTTTGTTGGAATAAATCTACACGTCTTAGTGAGTCTATCCACTATTATCCAAATGGCATCATGACAATGATTGATAATAGGAAGTCCAATAATAAAATCCATAGATAGACTTTCTCATTTTCTATTAGGAATCTCTAAAGGATGTAAAAGCCAACCTACCTTCAGGTGCTTTTCTTTGTTCACTTGACACTTCTAGCATTGAATAACATATTTCTTATCCTAAGATAAGAAAGACCTATGCACATGTCCTAGGTTGAATAAACATGTCCTAGGCTAAATAAATCATTGTTAGAGATAATCAATTACTTCCTTCTCCACTTTGCTAGCTTTAGTAGCACTCAATCAATAAGGTATTCAACTAATGGGTTTTCTTTCTGGTAAAATGTCAATATTATGCATTACATTATGTTCAAGGGGTAAACGTAGAGGCAAACCAGGTGAAAATATGGCATTATATTTGTTAAGCAATGAGCACATCTTATTATGTACATCTTGTAGAGAATGAGAAGAAGATTTTGTAAGATAATACTATGGTGAGGAATTTTCTTTTAAAGAGAGAGAAGAGAGAGAGCATATATTTAATTTATCATTGGATTCTAGTAAAGAGATATCCACAACATCATTAATAGAAGACAAAGACTCATGCTAAGAAGTAAATGAAGATAATACATAACAAAAATTATGACATCTTCCATTTCATTATGTTTAGCCATATAATGAAGTTCAATTGTACATACAAGAGGGGAATGGTGGACCTCACCTTGTAACAAAGCATGTACATTGTTGTCCTCAAATGTAATAGTGTTATGCTGATAATTACATTTTAATGAGTTGCCCAAACTATACAACCATTCTCGGTCCAACACCCTAGCTACCCTAGTCATGTTCATGACTTTAAATTTTATTTTCATAGTATGCCCTTGTACTTCCAATGCACCATCATGGACTTTTGTATTCCACACATCATTTTCATCCCCATTCATGAGAGAGATTACATAATTATAAGTATTAGGTAAGAGAGCTAGAGGCCTCAACACCTTGAGGTGGCCCTATTGACAGAGTAGCTCTAGGAGCAACCCCATCTTCAAGAGGCATATCAGAGTTGCCCAAAGCTTGTTGTTGTACCAAGTGCTTTAAAAGCTCTAATATTTGTATAATATTTTCATTGAGTAGCAACATTTTTCTCTAGTGCCACTGTGCGATCCATTAAAGCATCAAATTCTCCCTTGTCCATTGATTCAAATGCATCTAAATCACTCACGGTTTCATCCTCATGCATGTTTACAAGCTCATCATGTTGCGAATGTGAATGTGAGGACAAGTGTGATGCTTGAGACTGAGAGAGAAAAATTATCGCTTACCCTTAATGTCTTCACAATAAAACAACTCACACAACTCCAAGAGTAATGTGGTAGAACTCCATCAATATTATATGCCAAGAGGTAGTTGAAAGGTTCTTGAAACACTCTTTATCTCCTCCCAAATAGCCTTTTGAAAACTTTCTTTGTTATTTGGAGCAACTCCAAGGCTTAAGTTGATGGTTAGTTGCCTTGCAGTTAACCATGCTTGGGTATAGACAATAGTGGGATGGGTGACCTTTCAATAATTTTTGTATTCAAATGAATGTTTTCACCTCATGTGTAGTCACAACGGTGCAAACAAAGCCTTCATAGCCTCATTTCCAAGCATGCCTTGGTCATAAGCCACAGGAGGGCTTTGATACCGGTGTTATGCACATGTAAGTGCCTTGCCTTCAATAAACACAAAAGTTAGAAAAATCTCAATTCATCTCACAACCACTCAAGATGATAGCCTCTTTTAGTGCCACACTGGTATCTTAGGGAAAATCCATGGAGTATTTTTAGAACAACTTTTAGTAAGTCTATTCACATTGATTGCCTATCCTTTGTTCCTTTAGTCCATATACCCTTATTCCCTAATCTAGAATATCTCTTGACCCTTTAACCATGTCAAAACCTTGGCATAATAGTCCATTACTTGCTATTAGCAATACAATTGACCTATCCGACGAATTGTGTCCACTCAAGGCCCTTTTCTTGACAGGGATGTCACAATTACTAATATTTCTTTTCACAAGCCCATGTAATTGGAATATCTCCTTGATGAGTATCTTGGGAATTTCTAAAGCTATGAGTTGATTTGACAAGGATAGCATGAGCTACTTTGGTTAGCATTTCTACAATCACTAGGATGGAATTGTGCACTCCTTGCACTATGGGTAGGTTGATATAAAATCCATGTTAATATACTCCCACTTATTTTAAGGAATTTTAAGAGGGTGTAATTTTCCAAGTAGTTTTTTATAGTACCAATAATATTAATAATAAGATTCTTAGCTATTGTCAAGACCCTTTCCCCAAAATATGAGAAGGTGAGGACTTCCTTGATAATATCATGTGCTTCACTAGCTATCCATTTGAAAACAATAGCATCCAAAACCCATGAATTAGTAGATGCTTCTCGTGTAGAGGGATATACTTTCTCAATGACCATTGCGAATAAATCCAACTCTACTTTAGTCATATTCACTCTCTCCTTTCCTTTATATTTTAGGATATCATTATTTTTATCCATCTTCTTAACATGATAATTGCAATTGCATGTCTTTTATCCTACTATGGAAGAAATCTCATTTGGAACTTTTTCTTACCACCTTCTTCTTTTTATCACCATCACTTTTGGTGGGCTTTTGGTGAACAAACCCAATTTTGAGGAGCTCAATAAAAGTAACAATACCCATTTTAAAGCTACCTGACCTGAGTCAAGAGTTTGAGGTTGTAACAAACGCAAGTTCTCTTGCACTATGTTGTGTGCTTATGTAGCAAGGTCATCCGATAGCCTATTCCTCAAGGAAACTAAAAATCCATGAGAGGAATTATGCCACCCATGATCTCAAGCTATTTGCTATGATCCATGCTCTCAAATTGTGGCAACAACATTTGCTTGGAGCAAGTTTACTTTGGTCACTAACCACAAAAGTCTCAAATGGATCTTTGCTCAACCAGACCTCAACATGAGGCAACATCGGTGGATTGAATTCTTGCAAGAATTTTATTTTGCAATCAAGTTTAGACCTAGAAAAGAGAATGTGATTGCTAGTGCATTAAGTCGTAAAGCTTTTCTGAATGCACTTATCATGGAAGAGCCATCTAAAGGAGAGACTTTAGCTACCATGATATTGATGCCTAGCAATCCAATCATTGAGCTAGCCAAAGAAGAGGCAGACAAGGATCCTAAGTATTAGTTAATTCTAAGAGAGATCCTAGTTAAGGACACTAATCCTAATCTCAGATTCAAATACCAAAATTTCAATGTGGATGATGGACTTGTCTATTTCAGGACAAGGCTCTGCACTCCCCTCAGTCAAGTGTTGAAAAAGAAGATATTATGGGAAGCCTATGACTCCCCATTCTCAGGGCAACCTGGCTATGCAAAAACTCTTAATGCAATCAGGAAAAGTTACTACTAGGAAAGACTGAAGCATGATGTACTCAGATATGTTACTGAATGCTTAAGTTGTTAGCGGGTGAAAGTTGAGCATATCAAAATGCCATGCAAGCTCCAGCCACTTGACATTCCACAAATGAAATGGGAGTTCATCAGTATGGATTTCATAGTTGGCTTACCTTCTGTTCAAGGAGGGTATAATTCAATTATGGTGATTGTGGATATACTGACAAAGGTCACTCATCTTATCCTAGTCAAGACCAACTACAAAGCTTCACGTATTGCACACCTGTTTGTGAAAGAAATCTTTAGGCTTCATGGATTGCCTAAACGGATTGTTAATGATCGCGACTCTCTATTTACGTCACATTTCTGGAGAAGCCTATTTGAATCAATTGGAACCCAGCTCTGCTTTAGCACACCTTACCATGCCCAAACTAATGGCCAAACAATGTGAGTTAATCAGCTCATTGAAGATATACTAAGAGCTTACTGTTCTAGAGAACCAACAAGGTGGATATAGTATTTTCCCTTAGTAGATTTTTCCTACAATGAGTCATATCACTAGAGTATTCAAATGACTCCGTTTTAAGCATTGTAAGGGCAAGATTGTTTGACACCATTGAATTCCTCTAATCCAACCCTAAAGGTTGAGACTTCTAAGAAAATTCTAGAAGATATGGATGATCGGGTCAAAACTATCAGACAAGACATCAAAGCTGCCAAAGACCGCCAAAAAGCTTCTGCTAATCTAGGATAGCAAGAGCATATCTTCCAAGAGGAAGACATAATTTTCATCCGTGTACGCCCAAAGAAAAATTCTCTATCATTAGGAAACTTCAAAAAGTTGAGTCCAAGGTATTGTGGACCATACAAGGTTCTCAAATGCCTAGGAGCTAATGCCTACAAACTGCAATTTCCTAATCATGTGAAAATCCACAATGTATTTCACGTTAGTATTCTGAAAGCTTATGTGGCAAATCAAGATCATATTCTTGATGACCAGCAAATTTTAATGCCTAGTCAAGGAGTCCTTGAACTCCAGCCTAATAAAATTCTATATGTAAAGGAGAAATATTTGAGAAACAGAACCATTAGAGACTATCTTATCCAGTGAAAAGACTATCCTAAGGAGGATGCCACCTAATTAGAAGAGACAACTCTAGAAAAATAGTTTTCCCATTTCTTTTCGAGATGAGGACATCTCGATTCCTCTAAGGAGGAGAGAATGTAATATTCCCGCCACAACGCTTCATATCAAGAAATGAATTCAAGCTTGAGACGTTTTAAAAATTACTCATAGAGATGTCACATAAGTGACCACACGTAATTTGCTTAATATCGAGTCTCACATTAAATCAATTCCACAATCTGGCACGAGAAGACGCCTCAATGTTTCCAGCCAACAAAAAGCAAAGACGCCTCGTAAATAATATTACGATGGCTTGATCATAATTTTTTTTGCATTATACTTGATTTCGCATTCCTGATTCCATTTAATGCGTCAAAGATCGCATTGATTTTGTAACCACAAGACAAATCGTAAAAGCCTTAATCGATAGATAAAGAACGTACAAGAATGAGCATGATATTGAGTAAGTTAAGTATCAAAGAGTATGGCTTGACTTTATAAACTAGATAAGTAATGAGGTAGCTTGGCTAAAAACGACCAAATGAAGTCGTTTTGAAGAAAAAAAGATGTTTTTGAAAAAATAGGCTAAAATTCATGACCTTTTTTATGCTTGGAGGGAGAGAAAGCATAAAATAATCATCCCCATGCCACCATCCAACAGGTAGGAAATCAAAATGATTTTTTTATCAAGCTTACTTGGCTCTTAACAAGTAGCCAAAAGAATGAGTCGAGTGCATGCTCCCCCTCATGCCTATAAATGCACCCCCTCTCCTTCACAAAGAAAGCAAGAAGGAAGACCTCCTGATGATGGAAAAATTTCTCTACTTCTCTTTCCCATTGTAGCTTTAGCCTTGAAGGAGGAAAATATCCCCCTACCTCATTTCTATTCTCTTTACCCCCTATTACGCCTTTGTTCCATACAGCTATATCACTGAGCAAAACACTGGTGAAATTTTTCTAAACAACCACTAACTCTCCCTGAACTACCACATCAATTTCAATAGACATCCATTGCTCCATGAGGTTGCAAAATTTCAAAAAACCCATTTGAAGCAAGGGAAGCAAGGACACTGCCAATGACACAGTAGGAATTGGCAAAACCTTGTTTGGAAAAAAATAATGTTTTATAAGCTTGTCGCTATATTTGGTTTTAAATTATTACAAACACATTCTAAAGAAAACGCATATGAACTGTCGCTTAGGAAAATAGTCTAAGTAATATAATAATTAACTATTCAATGAAAAGAATCTTTCACTTGAAAAAGGATTATATACTTGTCATTAAGAAAATATCTTAATCATGGTTTATTTCATGATATTTATTATTATTTCATTAATAATGCATGTGATCATAATAACAGAAAAAAGGTAGACGGTGTTAGGGAAGGAAATATTTAATAATTTTTTCCTAAAAGTGACTATCTCTATTTCATTTTGCTAATGATAAATAGACACATATAAATTTTATAATAAATTATAGAAAATATTTTAGATAATATATTGAAATAATCAATGCATTAAATCAACAAAAATATGCATAGAAAAATATATACTCGATGTGCATAAATTAGGTGCACAGTAATATAATTGGATGTCTAAAAGATGAAAGAAAAAGTACACTTATGATTTTAGCATTGCCAAGAATAAAGTTTTCAGAAAAACAATCGCATTGCACTAAGGACATAGCTAAATGAAAATACAATCGCATTGCACTAAGGACATAGCTAAATGAAAATTGATATTTCTAGATAAATCATTGATTAAAACATAGAATATGAGTAGAATAAAATAAAAATTATTTCATTATTGAAAGCACACACAATTTTAATATATAATGATTATATTGGCAAGAGCATCAATATCATGAGTTGGCCCATGTATGAATTAGTGAGAAAACCTAACCTAAAGTATCAAGAATGTTGAAGCAAAAACAACTATGAAATACTCGACAACCCTGAAACTATCAATATGAGGAAATTAAACAAATATCAAAAGTCTGTAGGACATATTGGACATTGATAAGAATTTGTCAATACAAATTCTAAAGTCTAAACAAACTTGGAAAATCATTTGAAATCATGCTAAGTGCGGGTTAGGGCAGGGTAGCACATGAATTGCCTGCAATATGTATAAATGCCCATATTATCTTTTAGGGCAGAAATACCAAATTTTTCATAAGGATAAAATAGACTTCAAATTCACGAAATAACTTGTGGATCTTGGAAAAGAGTTGCAAGTAGGAAGCGAAACCCTAAGAATAAGGTGGGACCTTAAAAGAGATACCCTAGATTTGGGTGGGGCTACTTCCTATGCTAAAAATACTTGCTATTGTTTCTTTTTAATTTGTGCATGCATTGATGGCTGCATAGGAAAAATTGATTGTGCATGCAACAGTTAGATCTGATTGTAAATATATAATTAGGATAATAAGAGAAAAGATTGCACTATGCCTCCCCCACGGCTAGACACGAAACCTTGCTCCAAGGGGAATTGTTTTGTACCGCCGCAAGGAGCTTTGAACTGGCCCCAATGGCGAGAGGTCACTCGATGAGGAATCCGTTGGGCAGGAGGAGGCGGGAGTGCTAGGGGGGATTTGGTTGTAAGCCTCTCATTCACTTCTAGGAATTACTTCACCCTCACACGAATCAGGATGGGATCCTGGAGTCCCCAGTATTAGTGAAGGGATGGAAATCTTGGAGGGTTTCTTTTCTTCTGCACAGACAGAAGGGATTTTTCAATGAACAGAGGTTTATCTTCTGTACAGGCAAAAGGGGAAAATCATTGTAAACAAATTTTTGAAATATGTTTTGCTAAAAGATTGTTTCTCTGTCTTTGTGTTGTGCTGTAAAATTACACAAACGAACTTGTGATAATGGGTTAATAAACAAAGATGCTTTTATATGCCATATCTTAATGTGATAGACAATTAGAAAACTAAAGAAAACCATTTGTGGGAAGCAGGTGGGCGAGATCCTTGATGGATCCCTCCTATGGATGGATGGTCCCAGTAAGGTGGGAGCTTCTCTCAAGAGATTGAAAGAAACATTAATTAGGAAAAATTAGGTAGAGCCAAGCGTTGACTTACCTAGGGTCATGTATTAAAACCTTGATAAGAAATTATCTTAGGGAAAAGTGCAGTGGCTATGCCAAAAATCCATTAAGGTTCCTTGAATCCTAATCAATTATTGGGAAAAAGTGTTGCACTCCATGAACCAAGGGTAACTACAATCGCTCGAGTCAGATGAGAATCCCTTGTGAGACACCTCCAATGGAGCTAGCTGATGTATCGAGACCTTAATTGTCAAATTAGGACCTCGAGCTTGTAGGTTAATCCTCATGGGGATAGCTAATGCCTTCCGTTATGGGGTGGACTCTAGGAAACCTAGACGATAGACCCCGTGCATTCTCGAGAGTTTCGGGTGAATCCATCAAGGATAGTTCTCTAATGGACCCCTAAAACATGCTTCCAAGGAATTGTTAGGCAGGCACATGACAATTAGTTAAGGTGGCAATGGCTTGTCAAGCACTTCCTACATTGTGGGTTGTAGGAGTTGATGTCCATAATATGAGAGATATTAAGTATCAATAGCTAACAAGTGTGGCTTTAAGAAGGTGACCAAGGGCTAAAAAGTTTCAATTGGAATATATACTAATTTCATTATTGGTAGTGATGCCTATTGTGGTTAGGCCTTGAGGAGCATGTCATGAAGCACATGAAGCAACAACAAGTTTTTATCCTTGAGCAGCTAGCAACCAAATGATAATGCCTGGAGGGCTGACATTGAGAGAAAGATGCCTTGAGAGGGTTGTAGAGTAATGAATCTATTGTGCCCCAAGAGGGTGGTGGGTGAGACCTCAAGCCGATGATGCCTTGCTGCCTTGTGGTGGTCAAGAGAGAGATAATGGAACAAAGATGTCTAAGAGAGTGGTTGGGTGTATGGCATGAGCTAGTCTAAGAAAAAGAAGGGTGTTAACTCAAGGAGGAGGTAGGTTTTGCAAGAGGGTGATGGAGTTTGGCTCAAGAGGTGGTGTAAGGAAAAGAAGGGTGTAATTGAATAAAGGAAGCAAGTCTATAGGAGGGTGGTGGCTGGAGGAGTAAGAGCAAGCAAGTGGTGTGGCCTTAATAGGTGCCTCAAGTGAATGGAACATGAGCCCTCTAAGGGTGATGGTGTGTGGCTTGCAAAGAGGTGAGATAGACATGCCCTCAAGAGCATGCACGGAGGTGAAATGCATGGGGGTTGGTAGATGGAGGAGTGGAAATATGGATGCCCTCATGTGGGCATGCAAAAGGATGCTCACATGTGGGTTTTTACCAAGTGATGCCTCTCAAATGGTTTGTGTGAAGGCATGGATTTGTGCCTTAAGTGAAATAAAAATGGAGGCGGCCTCAAGGGCCTCGATGGAAAGATGGCTTGTCTCAAGGTAGTGATGACTATGGCTTAGAAAAAGAAATGTTCAAAATTTCTCATGCTAAAAGCAATGATCTAGAGGCCTTTCATGAAAAGAAAAGGCGTTGAAACCTTACATGAAAATCAAAGTCTTGAGGTTTTATATTGCACTTGGTAGCCCACGTGAAGAGTGGATAAGGAGGTGCTTGATGGGGTATGGTCATGTTGCCTTGAGGGTAAAAGAGATGTGATATACCTTTCCTTGGGTAGAAGGGGAGGATGAGGGGTGGAGTGCCCTCAAGGCTAAGTTTGGGGAGGAAAGGTGTCTCTTGAAGGGAAAGGGAGAAGGGTGATTCTACATGCTCTTGAGGCTTGAAACACCACTTGGCATGAGAGGCTACAAATTGCCTTGAGTGGGAGTGGAGTGAGTCCTTAAGTGGGAGAGGGATTTGTGGCCTTAAGAGAAGAGGGTGAGTTTCTTATTGCAAAAAGGCTATGGGTAGTGATCATAATGTCACTCAAGGTGATGAGTGGAAAGTCCCTTGAAGTCACTGTGTGTGGCTAACTTCTCATTGTTAGGAAACCTAGTTGAAGATCTTGGGATTATGACCTTAGGCTCAAGAAGACTCCATGGGGCACTCAAATAAGAAAGATTAAGCAACTCTAGTCGCTCTTCAAATATCAAATCTCATTGTAACTCAATCCCAATTAACCCTCTAGGCATTTCAAAGTGAATCTTAAGGTATGTGATCATCAATCAACATGAAGTGGTCACAAAGTAGGAATCAAGGGAATATAGTGCATATAAGACACTTAGAATTGAGAGAATCATAAGATCCAACTCATGTAATGCCAAGGTATGTGCAGCCTCTTTTGGTGGGTGAAGATGAAGGTCAAGAGCACTCACCAAAATACTTGTAATTTTCAACTTAATGATTAGGAAAACTTTGAATTTGATCCCTTAGGATGCCCTAATTCATTACGAATCAAGTTTATGATGTGGACTAGATCTCATGAAACACTCTTAGGCTACTAATGATATCTCACCAAAGACATGTGTGTGTCAAGATTTTTTTTTCCAAATACTAAATTTAGGGCTAAAAACATACTATTCATAATCCTTGGGCATCCATGTATGGCAAGGAACTTAAAAGTATTCAAACTATGTGTCTCAAGGTAATCCGTAGTGTGATCTTGGAGATGATCCACCCATGCAAAATATCCTTACTTAATTAATCCAATTAAGAATCAAGCATAATCAAGGCAATCCGTAGTGTGATCTTGGATATGATCCACCCATGCAAAATATCCTTCCTTAATTAATCCAATTAAGAATCAAGCATAATCAAGGCAATTAGTCTAATATCATTTTCCAGTGAAACATTCCTTTATTTCCCATGGCTACTTGTCATTACTAACCTTTGCCATGCTTTTACCATCAAACACAAGCACTTGAAATATTTATCAAAATCACAATGCAACAATTAGTTGATTGTAAAAAGCATTTAGGGTGTTTTTCAATCAACCAACAAAACTAATTGTATTTTTTCCCAAACAATAGAAGAATAGACGAGATAATAATTCTATTGCATATTCGATCTCCCCCTTGGGATCAAAGAACGATTCTATGCAAAATTTACTTAATACTTGTATGCACAATTCCTAATGTTATTTTTTAAAACGATTTTTCTATTCATGACCCTTGATCAATTGCTCTATCACTGAATAAGCCATACACAACTAAGTGCAATTAACTTCCCATGATACATGGACTTTGCAAACTCCATCTTTTGAATATGTGAGAAGAGGCCTATCCCTTCCCATGGCCTATTATCGTACATCATAGTATGGAGCCTAATGTATCTCTTGCAAGAATCAAAGCAAGTATCTATCAATTTAGAAATACATTACTTATGACCAAAACCGCGGTTGAATTGATAGTGATGCCCTCGTGTGAGGCTCCATTGCTTGTTGAGGGATTGCCATCTGCACGTAACATTTTCCGCTTGGGAGCCATGATCTTCTTCTCTTTTAAACACGACTCACACAAGAATTTAGCAACCACTTGCTCAAGAGGAGGGAAATTAGAAAAAATTGGCTTGGGGAAAAGGAAAAGAGAGAATGCGTGTGGTCACCCTCTAAGGAGGGGGAAAGGGAGGAAGAACCTTCTCTCTCTCTCTCTCTCTCTCTCTCTCTCTCTCTCTCTCTCTCTCTCTCTCTCTCGGGGTCTCCTTGTGCCTCCTCATGCCTCATATTTATAATGAATTAGAGAAGAGGGGATGTGGCTGAGAACAAGTGTTCTTAGTGTGAAGGGACTCTTGGAAAAATCAGTGATTTGATGCTTAACTCATAAATCTGATGGTTCCATTGGCTCCAAAAGGGGGGTAAAACTCCAAAAAACTTGTTTAGAAAGCTTTTAGATCACTCCTTCTTTCTCCTTGTTCAAAGTGTTGTCTACTGCCTACAGACTCTGCGATCACAGCGCGCGCAATTTCGCTAATCTCTCTCTTTACTTTTTTCTTTTTATAAAATCTCCAAACTAACTAAAACATCACTTGTTTTTTCTTTTAAATGATATCCACTTCTAGAAATCTCCATATCTTTTTAGGATAATATCTAAAATATCTAGACTATGCTAGTTTTGCCCAAAATCTAATATTTTTGGACCATCCATACTATACATATTAACACTAGTGATTAATATGGCTCATAACTCTTGCTCACGTTGTAACTTCTGTGAAGGGTGGCTATGGTCCTTGTTAATCCTAGAAAAATATCAGATTTACGACTCTCAAATTTTTAATAAAATATTTTTAATTAAATAAAAATGGTTAGTTATTAATGTTAATTAGTTTTTACCTTAGTTAGTTTTTAGTTAGTAATCTTACTAACTTATTAATTGACTAATTAACTTTCAAACTAACCAACTAACTTTTACCTGTGTGGAAATATTACATCCTCCTCCCCTTAGAGAAATCGAGATGTCCTCATCTCGAGAGAATTTGGGGGTATCATTTGGGAACCTGTGGGTTATGGGCCCATCACGCTTTCATTGCGCTCCTTTGATCACTCATAGGAATGCGGTCTTTTGAAACAACAACCTATTGTATTTGATATATCTGAGTCTTGATTACAAGAGAAAATTTATTGTAGTTACATCTCATGAATATATTCTACGATTTTGCTAAGTATCCTGGTATATTCCGAATCACTGGAGCTTGTACAACTTCATTTCTTGTAAGCCTAAGTTCTCTTCGAGTTTTGTTGGGACAATTGATGTAGTTATATCCAATGTTGTGGCACTCAGAGCATCAGTGTTTAGGGCACTTTGAACATTCCCTTTTGAAATGACCTAACTCCCTACAATAGAAACACCACGGAGCTTTATCACTTGCCGGTCACAAGGTTCTTAGTTGTCCTTGGCAGGAGTTTCTTCTTTAGACCAAATTTTCCTAGGATCATTTTAGCAGATCGAAGTGATCCTTTATCTCGGAAACTATGTTCCCAGATTTTTCTCTTCTTAGTTCGGGACTGAGCTCCATGGACAATCGGCTTTGCTTGTAATACTAAAGAATACTTCCAAGCTTTGACATTCTGGTAAGACCCAATCTATATTAGTTGAGAAGGAACGGTTTAAGAAAAACTCAATGCAAGTTATAACTGTCATTCCTTGCCAGAGTATCTCTAATAATTTACAAGTTCTAGGCTGAAAATAGTGCAACTTGTATTACTTAGGTTAACTGTAGTTACAAGAGTAAAGTTTATTCCAATACAAGTCGTATTCCATGTTAACAAAATTTCTAGGATTTCTAATCATCCTAAAGAGGTGTTGTCGGTTCTAGGTCTTTGTCTTCATCTGATTCCTCTATATATCCATAGACTGCACCTGTGTAGATTCGTTTTCTTGGAGGCTCAATGTCTTCTGGACTTAGATCATGGCTATCTGCTTGGATGTGTCCTAGCTCATTACAATGGAAGCATTGATGGTAGGGACATCTCCTACGAATGTGCCCTATCTCTCCACATGTGTGGCATCTCTTGTCCTGATCTCAGGAACCATCTTTGTCACAGTTGCCCAATTTAAGTTCTTGGATTATTGGCTTTGCTCAAAGTAATGCATCTTGCAAGTCCGTTGGGCACATTGCTTCAAGACGATGGTTCAAGCCATGGCAAAACTTGGATACGTGTTATGCAATATCCATAGGTGGTGCGTATTTTAGTAGGGTTACAAACTTTGAGTAGTAAGCTTCCGGGGTTAATTCCAGCTGCTTGAGCTTGAAGAATTCATTCATCTTCAACGTTTGGTAGGTCGGCAGAAGGTATCATTTGTGTACAACATCTTTCAACTAAGCCCAAATGATAGCGGCTTCGAAAATATCTTGATCTTTGCACCATTGCTTCCACCATATCCGAGCCTAGCCAACTAGCTTAAGTTTGGCTATCATTGCTTGATTCATGGAGGTAGTTCCCAAATAAGAGAAATAATCATCCATCAACTCTCTCTCTCTCTCTCTCTCTCTCTCTCTCTCTCTCTCTCTCTCTCTCTCTCTCTCTCTCTCTCTCTCTCTCTCTCTCTCTCTCTCTCTCTCTCTCTCACAGCCCCTCTCATAGCCTCTTGAGTTTTCCTTGTGCCCCCCCATGTCTCATATTTATAATGAATTAAAGAAGAGGGGATGTGGCTGAGAACAAGAGTTCTTGGTGGAGGGAATCTTGGAAAAATCAGCGATCTGATACTTAACTCATAAATTTTGTGGTTCCATTGGCTCCAAAAGGGAGGTAAAACTCCAAGAAACTTGTTAGAAATCTTTCAGATCACTCCTTTCTCTCCCTGTTCGAAGTGCTGTCTACTGCTTGTAGACTGCGGTCAGACTGCAATCGCGGCGCACACGATTTTGCCAATCTCTCTCTTTATTTTTTTATTTTAATAAAATCTCCAAACTAACTAAAACACCACTTGTCTTTTCTTTTAAATGACATCCGATTCTAGAAATCTCCATGTCTTTGTCAAGAAAATGAATGTGGGGTTGATCATGGTGTGTACAAAATGATTGACACATAATTATGGTGGATTGTAACAAACAAGGAACTCCATGGCTATAAAGAGAAGGCACAGAATATGCACACTCAAATGTTCTCTCTTCTATTTCATTGCATACATAGGTTACATATATAAAGGAGGAGATACTCCATCAATGATTCCTCACACTTTCCATGTGTGTCCCCATGTGACACCATACAACCCACACTTTACATGTGTGCCCTATGTGGCACACTTTACTCTACATCTCTCATCCATATTCATGCACCACACAATCTTAAGCACATAAGAGTGCTTTCACATATACACACCCGCAAACACCGAGGCTTACAATGCCAACACCCCCTCTTAAGTGAGGCGTTTAATTTTACCTTGTCATCCATCCAATGTAGCATTGCATGACCGCAATCGCTACTCCTTAACAGTCTTTTTAGGATAATATCTAAAATATCTAGACTATGCTAGTTTTGCCCAAAATCTAATATTTTTGGACCATCCATACTATACATATTAACAATAGTGATTAATATGGGGCATAACTCTTGTTCATGTTGTAACTTCTGTGAAGGGTGGCTATGGTCCTTGTTAATCTGAGGTAAATATCGGACTTACAACTCTCGGTTTTTTAAATAAAATATTTTCAATTAAATAAAAATTTTAAGTTATTAATGTTAGTTAGTTTTTACCTTAGTTTAGTAATCTTACTAACTTGTTAATTGACTAACTAATTTTTGAACTAACCAACTAACTTTTAATTGTGTGGAAATATTACAAACACCACATAGATAGAGCCTAGATGCCACAAGTGGGTAGGCTACCCAAGATCATTGGAAAATGAGTGTAGAGCCTGACAAAAAGTAGATAGTTGGCAAGTTGCTCATGACATCGATATCAATCCTCGTGACCTTACCTTTGGGAAAATTACTTAGGCAAAACCTGATGCTATGCTAAGGATTGAAGCAGTGGGTAGAATGACATGACAAGCTTGGCGTGACCGACTTGCGTGACCATGATGCAATAATGCACATACCAAGCTTAAGCTTGAACTGAGTGCCTAAGTCTTTGCACATAAATGCCTTTTGGGAAGGCATGGAGATGCATGCAGTATTACCTATAAATGCATTAGGAGATGCTACAAGAAAGTTAATTGTAGACGTAGGAGCTAGAGTAAGTGTACTAAGCAATGTAATCCTGTAGGCTTGGGGTAACCCACCTGTGGAGATTACAAGGTTTAATGTCACATTGGCTAATGGAATGAACGTCAACAGACCATTTGGAGTGCTACAAGACTAGCCCTTAAAGATACCAGGAGTCCAGTTCCCAATGAAATTCATAGTCGTGAAGGGAGTGGACTATGATGTCCTATTAGGCTAACCTTGGATGCAAAATGCATGAGTGATAGAAGATTGGGGTTATAACATGATGGACCTAAAAACGGGCCGGCACTGGCTCATGCACTAGCCGGACCTCGTCACTATGCGCAAGACAACCCCTCGGCCTCGCGGCCAGGAGCGTCTATCAAAACCTCTGCCTTCCTAAACATTGCGTTTGTAATACGTTGTAGTCCAACTGATCCTAACCCAATATTACTCCTCAGAGGGAGTCCCTTTCACATAGCCAAAAGGCTCGAATCACATACACATGGGGTTCCTCCTACGGCTGAATGCCGTCAACCCTCTGCGACTCTCCTACACCTCGGGGATTGGCCCCTCGATGCGTCGCTCAACATTTAAACATTTCGCACAAACGTCACTCAAGGTACCAAATAAACGTATCCAGGAATGTACCATTGTCCTTACTTGACTTCCCCTTTAGGATCCCACGACTAGCCTACAACATAGGAACCTCACACTCTCAACGGTGGGTCACAGGCCTACTGAAAACAATTGCTATGCATATCCAGGAGCTAACTCTGATACTTTTAATTTCCTCTAAATGATCATGCAAAGAGGTGGATGCCTAGTGCTCAAACATTTTAAAAACCACCAGCGTGCAAGTGCAAAACATCTCTTTCATGCTTTTCTTTCTAACCGCTTTGTGCTTCGCTGCAACACCTAGCACCGAAGTGATCTTCGTGCTACTAGGGTTTAATTTTTATCATTATTATTCCGTCCTAGATGCAATGCATATAAAATCAGCAAATTATTCCTCATGCTCAACGGCATTTAACCATTTTTTCCACAACTCTACCCTTCCCCGTTGATAGGGCATCATTGCATTCATTTCTTTCAGGGTTTCCTTGCCATTTTATGTGGAGAAAGGAAGGAAACACACACTAAAACATATAAACAAGGCTGAACTGAAGCATAACTTCATGCCCCAGCCTTGCCATACATCAACAAACATAAATCCTATTTTTCTATATTTTTCGTAGCCCCAAATGTATTTTTCCCTTATTTTTCATGGTGTTTTTATCATTTTTCCCCATTTTCTTCATTTTCTTGTATTTTTTAAATTGCTGAAAATTGAAACCAGTTTGTGGGCTGTGGCCCTTAGTTCATTTGCAACAAAATTGAAAGATTAGTTGATGTGTATCGACGGTTTTCCCCATTTATATGCCCAAAACCCTTGTTTTTTCCCATTTTTCATGGTTTTCGGGTTTCTTGACATTATTTCGAGCCATGAAATGCATGTTTTTCATGATTTCTGGTTATAAACAGTAAGAACTCAGAAGAATCAGCAGCATAATCAAATCTTAGTCCATATGAACGGCATTCCATCAATCAAAAGCATAAAACACTAAATTTTCTTTGTAATTTTTTGGTTTACCGCTTAAACGCGTGTTTCGGGTTTTGTGTCCATGGCTGTAGATTTGGAAAACAGCAACCCTTCATGTCCAGCAACATCACAAATCACCATTCTCAGCCCGTGTAGCAATCCGGTCCATGCCGGACAAGTCTCCATCATTCTTTCTTCATTGCTCCTTCTTCCCACATGATCTTCCTCTTAGAAGAGAGAGAGGGAGGAGAGAGAAAGACTAGAATCAGAAATTTCAAACCAGGCCATCATTCCACGGGCGAAGGGCGGCGATATGATCAGCATACGGAGTGTAGGCAAGGGCCAATGTCAGATGGGGGGTTGTTTGCAGGCTGGAGATGAGATGATCAACATTGAGGGCGCAAATTTCGGGCGTGATGGCGCCATCTCCTCCTTCTTTCTCTCACCACGATTTTGCATCTAACATTTCATGTGACTTTTAATCTTGGGCTCCCAAGAGTCACTTACTCATTTTGGCCAAATTTTGTCCACCTCTTCGCATCTTGACCGGTTTCTTGGCCATTTCCCCGTCCGGACTCGGAATCGAGCTCTGAAAAATCCTGGGCGTCCGGCTTAGCATCCCGCATTGGCCAGTAGCTTGTGTCAACCCGCACGACTGTCTGAAAAATTATGAAAAATCAACAAGTGTCGCTCGGGCACCTTTAAAGCACTTTGGCGCTTAAAATCGTCTTAGATCGAGCCGCCGCCTTTGACGGTGAATATTTTTCCCTTGATATTCATAATTTTTAGTTATTTTTAAGCACTTGCCGTCTCCTAAATTCCGCTCTCATTGGCGACCACGGGATAGGGCGACTCAGCCCGTCGAATCCACGAACATATCTGCACATAAACAACCAAAGAAGCATCAAACTGATACAAAACAATTATCATCATAAAACTCAGCACAATGCTCCCCCTACCCCTAGACAGAACCAAGGCATGACATCCACAAGGAGTAGGCCTAGCATCATCTAATAGAAGATCCGAAGTGAGTCACTAACCAGCTGCTCCAACACAGCCAAACTAAAAAAACTGCCAAAGAGGTTGCCCTAAGTGGTAGTCTGAACTACTGACCAACTAAAGACAACACAACTAGGAGCTCCTCCAAGGCGAGGACTCCTATAGCCTGAGCAAAGGATATTTTCTTTCAGTATATCTCTGCTTTGAGGGTTTTGATTGGATGAACATACTTGGGTATGTAAAAAGGAGGGAGCTGAGCGTAGTGACCCAAGGAGAACAGGGCATCGGTCTCAGGACCTGTCTCGGCACCCAAGAACCTACCAAGCCCTCGCAAGGCGACACTTAATCCTTTTCTAACGCTCACTTTTATTTTCGCTCCAACCTTCCTTGTTTTGATATTATTTTCCCAGCAAGAAGCCACCCCTAGGAAGACAAGGTATCGGCCCCGGGTCTGACTCGTCCCCAAGAACCTACCAGGCCTTCGCAAGGCAATGATCAACTGCTCATATATTTTCATTTCTTTTCTTTTCATTGATAGGGGTTAGAACCCCTTTTTACACACCTTCGCATTGATAGTCATCTTTTAGGATAGTCAGGATTTCTTGGCATCATTATTATTATCTTCTAGCAGGCTTCTCTAACTGCCTCACTACTAACAAGAACTCCTAGAACGGCTGCCTAGCAGGCTAGCAGAACAGAGCCACTAGGACTGCCTTCTAAAACAGGTCTTTCAATGTCTAACAATGTCTTTACAGGAGGCAATGACTACTTCGACCTCCCTCAAACATACGTAGCCTAAACCTGGGACTTCATGCCTTGGTTGCCGGTCCCCTAAAAAAATAGCCCCTCAACAAGTACAAATACACATATAACAGGAAAGAAAGGTACTCGTAAAGGAGAGATATCACCTGGATTGGCCACAAGAAGCTTCCATCGCAGCAAAGGCTCCTCCAGGCTCCACCAAATTCCACGAACCACGAAATCTGTCCAGCACAACACTAAAACAAAAACCCAATGAAACGCACCTGCACTAGACAGGGAAATGGCCCTCTTGGCCTAATGAAATCAGACATGACTTTGCTACAAAACTGAATCGGCCCTCTTGGCCTAATGAAATCAAACAATACTATGCATAACATCCTCCTGGAAACAATTATGATAGACATCAAAGCATACCATTCCCAGGGGAACAAAGGCTCGTAGCCCTAAACTAGGTGCATTAAATTATGACCTATCCCTCCTGCGTACATCGCAAGAGGTGTGCGCATCACATGTCGTCTAATCAGTCTGTGGGTCTGAGATAATAAAGGTAGATGAGTCTCGCTTACCCTCTGCATCACCCAAATCAACCATCGTCTGCCAAAGAGGGCATGTTCAGAAAGCATACCCCACAAACGACCAGGTCCTGTCTCACCATCAATAGATATATCGGGACAAGGGCCACAATTAAAGAAGAGGTCCTCTTCATACGCAAGATTAGCCAATGAATCGGCAAACTGATTCCAATTCCGTGGAATCAGCTGAAAAGACACTCTATCGAATTCGTCTAGCAGGGCTATGGCAGTATGATGGTACATACAAAGGATCGGGTTCTGCACCATGTACGTCCCATTGAGTTGATTTAAAACCAACTGAGAGTCCCCTTTCACCAACAACTGGCGGATACCACCCTTTTTTGCAATATTCAAACCCATGATCAGGGCTTTGTATTCGGCCATATTATTGGTAAAATTCGCCCCGAGATAAGCAGTTAACTTCATGACAATGCGTCGTCGGGGGTCTCGGATGACAACTCCTACGCTTCCTTTTTTGCATGGACCCCTGGACGCCCCATCAAAGTACAAGGTGTACGTCCATAAAGGGTTTACATATCCTGCCATCCTGAACTCTACTCGTAATTATGGTAATCGAAATTCAGCATATTCAACGGGTGGACTGTAGGCTCCATCCCTCCATCATCATTGAATTCAACAGGGATGCTCGTCAAAATTTGTAGGCAGTGATGGCAGAAGACCTTGATTTCCCAAATAAATGGCCCGCCTTCTTGCTCAATCACCTTGTATCCTTTGCTCCACCAAATGAGCTTTCCCTGATGATACCTCTGTTCCAAATATGGGTGTTCTAAATAAGGGATCAGACGACCCATCAACCTCTATCACGATTTCCTTGCAGATGTTTGATCAATCTTGCCTAGACCTGCAAGGCAGTCATAGCATTAGTACAATCAAAAGTAATAAGGTTTAATCTTATTAAGATTAACCTTATTTTTAAATTCTATCCCCTCAAGGTCAGCTAACAACACTGTAGATTTATTCTTTCCTATTCTAACGATCTTATAAGGCCCATCCCATTTGGGTTCTAGCTTGCCTGGGAATAATTCACGTCGTGCGTCATAATACAGAACAAGCTGTCCTTTCTTGAAGGTGTATTTCTTGGCTTTAAGGTCATGTAGCTTCTTCATTCGGCGCTTCACCACTTCTTGGTGCAATAAGCTCTGTAGCTTAAGCTCATCTAAATGTGCCAGTGTCGTCAAACGCTCAAAAAGTGCGTCTTCATCACTCAAAGAATGATTGATGGCAAACCGAATAGTCGGCAGCTCAATTTCTAGAGGCAAGACACACTCCTCCCCATATACTATCTTGAACGGGGTATGGCCAGTGGCTCGTTTGAAGGTCGTATTATAGGCCCACACTGCCACGTATAACTTTTTATCCCAATCCCGTTTCTTTTCCGACACAATTTTGGACAGGATGCCCACAAGCTGCTTGTTGGTACTTTCGACCTGACCATTGGCTTGCGGATTATAGGGGGTTGTCTTGTTATGCTTGATGTTCCACAACTCTGTCAAACCTTTGATCACCTTATTCAGGAAATGAGTTCCGCGGTCCGACACTAATTCTTTCGGTGGACCAAACCGGCATATTATCTGCTCTAAAAGGAAACTAGCAGTTTCTTTAGCATCATCTTTCCTTGTTGCACGTGCTTCTGACCACTTTGTGAAGTAGTCAGTTGCTACAATGATGTATCGCTTTTGCGTAGTCGATGATGGAGTAATAGGACCCACAAAGTCTATTCCCCACTTCTCAAATGGAAGTATCGCCATAATAGGGGTGAGTGGTCGTTTCCTATTCTCTCGACTATCATGTCGTTGGCAAATATCGCATCGCTTAACATACGCAAACGCATCCTAGAAGATGGCAGGCCACCAATACCCTGCTCTTAAAGCCTTTTGTGCTGTGAGCCGTCCAGCAAAATGGCCACCGCAAGCAGAATCATGGCACTCTTCCAAAATGAATGGCACCTCATCAGGCGTCACACATCGGCGATAGATATCATCAACCCCTTGCCGATATAATGTACCTGCGATCAAGGCAAACTTTAACGCTTGCTGCTTAATTTTCCTTTTCTCAGCCTTAGATAATTCGGATCCCGCCTCTCCCGTTGATAAATAATGCGTTATTGCAGCATACCAGGAGGGAATAGATGCCGTATCTATTTTAAATATCATCTCTATGTCACTACCTTCAGCCACAGATTCTTTCGGCTCCCCAAAGTCCACTAGACATTCTACGATGCCTTGCAACCTTGGTGGCTTACTCTTGATTTCATAATCAAATTCCTGCAAAGTGATCAACCACTTCGCTAAACGATCAGGCGGCTGTAACTTATTCATCAATAGTCGAAGTCCCTCCGCCTTCGTATAGAGCACGACTTTCTCATAGAGAATATAATGCCTGAATTTCTTGGTCCCAAAGACCATCGCTAGACACAGCTTCTCCATGTAGGTGTAATTGATTTCGGATACCCCCAGCTTCCGACTAGCAAAAGCAATCGGGTGGTACCACTTCTCTTCCCAAATTTGGGCTAAACAGCAGCTGATACTATACATGGTGGCTGCTGAGAATATATAGAACACCTCACCTCTTTTAGGTGCTTTTAAAACGGGCGCTCTTGCTAGCTCTTGTTTCACATCCTCGAATGCTACCTTACAAGGGTCACCCCATACAAACGAACAGCTAAAGGACAATAAATTTGTAAGTGGCAATGTTCTTTCTGCTAAGGCGTTAATGAATCTACGGTAGTAACCAACCGAAGACAGAAAGCTATGAACTTCTTTCGGAGTGCGTGGTGGACCCATGGCAACTATAACTTTGACCTTCTCGGGGTCTGTCGCAATTCCTACCGAACTGACCACATGACCCAGCAATAGCCCATAAGGTACTCCAAAAGCACACTTCCGTGGGTTTAGGGCGATGCAAAATTGTCTACAGCGCTCAAAGCATTTTCTCAAAATGATCAACTGCCTTTCTCTCACGGTGGCAGCCCCTAAGTCATCAATAAACACCCTCAACTCTTCAGGGGATATGTCACCGAATGTCTTATCGGCTGTTCGTTGCCACGAACCCGGCGCATTGCATAAACCAAAAGCCATCACGTGGTAAGCAAAAGTGCCAAATACAATGATAAAAGTTGTTTTCAACTTGTCCTCTTCTGCAATTGCCATTTGGTTATATCCTGCAAAGCAATCCATAAATGAATATATCTCCCTACCCGCTAATTGATCCAAAATCTGGTCAATAAATGGCAATGGGTAGTAGTCCTTAACTGTCTGCTTATTCAGCTCCCTAAAGTCTACACATAAACGGATCTGATTATTCTTCTTCTTTCTGATCACAACTGGCGAACACCATTCCGTGTGTTGCACAGGAAAAATCAAACCCGTTTTTCGAAGCTTCTGTAACTCTTCAAACAGCCCGTCCCTCAATTCGAAAGGCATACGCCTTACTTTCTGCCGTACAGGACGACTGCCCTCTTTCAACGGAATTGTATGAACAGCAAGACTGGGAGGGATGCCTCTCAACTCATCATAACTCCAGGCAAAGATATCACGGAATTCCTGGATCAAGGCCACATAGTCCTCCCTTTCTGCTGTGCTGAGCATGGACCCTAATTTGATTGGCCGCGAATCATCAAGCGTACCAAGGTCTAGCTCGATAACATCTGCATCTCTTATACGATCTTGGGCCTCTATCGGCTCGTTCAAAGTGATCTGATAGATGTCCTCTGTGGTGGATCCCTCTTTGGACTCATCACTCGATGATGCCTCACTAACAGATGAATCTTCTAATGTCTCCAATTCTGTAGAAGATAGAGGAGCCCTCTCACTCTGCGGGGACTCAGGATAAGCATCAACCACCACACGCTGAGCACCTCTGCCGAATATTAATCGACCGGCGGGTATATCCACTTGGCAATCCGCTTGCAAGATCCAAGGTCGTCCAAGTAATACTTGGTAACTTGGCCGCCCTGCAAAACGAATCACCCTAAAGTCCAACATGCATTCTACATTTGCAACAGTGACATGGACCTTAGTAATGCAGCCTTCCGGCTGTCTCAAACTATCATCTGCCATCCTGAGAATTGTGGAGGTATCTTTCTGAATCGCAAGACCCAACCTTTCCATCAGTTCAGAACTCATAATGTTAACAGATGATCCCGTGTCGACAATGGCATAATCTACTAATATCCCATCGACATAGGCTGCAACCCTTGGGCAATGCTTCTCAGCATGCTCAAACCAGTCATCACCAACTCGCGCAATACCCAAAGGTTCTACGATATACCCGGTACGTAGGATCTTTCTAAATTCCTTACGTACTCCTGGGGAAAGCTTAATAAGCTGCAAAAGGTTCACATCCGGCTTGACTTCGCAAAGAGAGCCCGCCAAATCGAATTCATGATAGTTCGAAAGAGCTCGCTTTTCACGCCAAATCATCCGCTCTTTAGGTCGCTGAGCTGGCTTTATTGCCTCTTTCTTAACTTTCACCTTCTTCTTTGGTACTTCCTTATCGACTTTACTCTCTACGGGCTTCAAAGGTCCCCCTTCTAGGGCAGGGTCCAAAACTTGCGTTCCTTTGTCGCCTTGTTTAGGGTTTCCGTCGACAGGCTTATCCATGTCGGCTTCTCTACCCTTTTTACCTCTTGTAAGGACAGCTCGTAGATTAGAGGTTTCAGCATCATTAACGCGTACAGCCTCAATCAAACTAACCCCACTACCACTTGGTAGCTCTTCCACTGTAGTCTTTGGTCGTTGAAGTATTTGTTTAGGCCCATTTTCTGGCTGGGAGTCATTTCCTTGGGCACGATGATTAACAGGCCCTGGTTGCCGACTACCACGCTGGAGAGAACTGATCTTACTCCAGCAAGTAGCCGCTAGATGGCCGGATTTTCCACAAATGTCGCACTTAACATTTGGGCAATTTCTTGGATAGTGCTGCCCGCCACACCATTTGCAACTAAACCTCGACGGTGCACCCTCCTCCGGGTATCTACTTCCTATCAAATTTTGTTGTTTTTTAAGGAAGTTGACATCAACGGCTATTTGTCGATACTGCTCCGTAATCATGTCGGTATAATGCTTCATCATGTCCTTAACCTCGCCAAGAACATTGGAAGAACTCGACTCATAGCCTTGGTCATTTCCATGTCGTTCAATCGGCCTAACAATTCGATTAGGCACAGGCTGTTGAGCTGCAGGCATGGTGTTAGAATTGACCGCCTGGCCTCCACTACTTGGAGCCATTTGACTGCCCGTAGGCATCGACATGCTAGGGGGAGCTGGTAATAAAGGGACATTCTGTATCATGTTCCCTCTCCCATTAGGGTTAGCCATCGCTATCCCTTGGCCACTACTGCCATTGGCTATTGCCATATTGTTTCCCAATACTAAACCCATGTTCGAATTGCCTCTAGAAGCATAGGCTGCTTGTAGTCGGGATTCCACCTCTTGTGCTCGTGTAATGGCAGTATCTATATCCCCCAAGGGGACACTACTCAACTGCAATTGGATATTAAAGTCCAAACCATGTAGGAAATATTGCAATTGGGCAGCTGCGGGGATAGGGATAGAGGTGTCCAACTTACGGAAGACCTCTTTTATCTTCTTCGCATAAGCACGAATATCCTCGTGTGGATCTTGGCGGGTCACGTTGAGTACACGCAACCAATATTGCCCACCCCTTTCAGGGGCAAACTCCCTTCGAAAAGCTCCATAAAATGCATCAATGTTCAATATGGTTCCGGCTTCTAAACCATGATACCATATAGCGGCTCTTCCTTTGAGAGTCATGTTGAAGAACATCATTAAATGTCCTTCTTCTTGAATGCGACAGTTAAACATCAACTTTTGAAACTCCCTAATGTGGAGTTCCGCATCTTCCTCAACTAGCCCATTAAAAATGGGTAGCGGGTAACCTAGAGCCGGCAAATCCGTCGTTCCCGCTGGAATTGCAATAGGCTGCGCCATGACGAGGATTGGATTTGCACTAGGAATAGGGAACGGTGGGGTTACACCTCCCGCAATTGACGTGGATTGGCTTATGGCAGGAAGGGGAGCACTAGAGCTTCCACCTTCTCCTAACTTATTGCTTGGGGTCCTAAGACCACTAGATCCACTCCCTCGTAAGGGTTCAGCACCGCTACGCTTAGGGGAATATCTCCTAAAAATTTCAGCACGTCGCCTAGCTCTTTCGTCTCTTTCTTGTTTTTGGATTTCTGCTAGACGATGCTTATCAATAAATAACGGATCAATCTCAGTATCCTTTGGCATAAACTACTAGTTGGTCCTTAGAAAACCAGGATTCGAGAACCGCCACTTTTAAGCAGCTCCCGGCAGACGCACCACTGATGGACCTAAAAACGGGCCGGCACTGGCTCATGCACTAGCCGGACCTCGTCACTATGCGCAAGACAACCCCTCGGCCTCGCGGCCAGGAGCGTCTATCAAAACCTCTGCCTTCCTAAACATTGCGTTTGTAATACGTTGTAGTCCAACTGATCCTAACCCAATATTACTCCTCAGAGGGAGTCCCTTTCACATAGCCAAAAGGCTCGAATCACATACACATGGGGTTCCTCCTACGGCTGAATGACGTCAACCCTCTGCGACTCTCCTACACCTCGGGGATTGGCCCCTCGATGCGTCGCTCAACATTTAAACATTTCGCACAAACCTCACTCAAGGTACCAAATAAACGTATCCAGGAATGTACCATTGTCCTTACTTGACTTCCCCTTTAGGATCCCACGACTAGCCTACAACATAGGAACCTCACACTCTCAACGGTGGGTCACAGGCCTACTGAAAACAATTGCTATGCATATCCAGGAGCTAACTCTGATACTTTTAATTTCCTCTAAATGATCATGCAAAGAGGTGGATGCCTAGTGCTCAAACATTTTAAAAACCACCAGCGTGCAAGTGCAAAACATCTCTTTCATGCTTTTCTTTCTAACCGCTTTGTGCTTCGCTGCAACACCTAGCACCGAAGTGATCTTCGTGCTACTAGGGTTTAATTTTTATCATTATTATTCCGTCCTAGATGCAATGCATATAAAATCAGCAAATTATTCCTCATGCTCAACGGCATTTAACCATTTTTTCCACAACTCTACCCTTCCCCGTTGATAGGGCATCATTGCATTCATTTCTTTCAGGGTTTCCTTGCCATTTTATGTGGAGAAAGGAAGGAAACACGCACTAAAACATATAAACAAGGCTGAACTGAAGCATAACTTCATGCCCCAGCCTTGCCATACATCAACAAACATAAATCCTATTTTTCTATATTTTTCGTAGCCCCAAATGTATTTTTCCCTTATTTTTCATGGTGTTTTTATCATTTTTCCCCATTTTCTTCATTTTCTTGTATTTTTTAAATTGCTGAAAATTGAAACCAGTTTGTGGGCTGTGGCCCTTAGTTCATTTGCAACAAAATTGAAAGATTAGTTGATGTGTATCGACGGTTTTCCCCATTTATATGCCCAAAACCCTTGTTTTTTCCCATTTTTCATGGTTTTCGGGTTTCTTGACATTATTTCGAGCCATGAAATGCATGTTTTTCATGATTTCTGGTTATAAACGGTAAGAACTCAGAAGAATCAGCAGCATAATCAAATCTTAGTCCATATGAACGGCATTCCATCAATCAAAAGCATAAAACACTAAATTTTCTTTGTAATTTTTTGGTTTACCGCTTAAACGCGTGTTTCGGGTTTTGTGTCCATGGCTGTAGATTTGGAAAACAGCAACCCTTCATGTCCAGCAACATCACAAATCACCATTCTCAGTCCGTGTAGCAATCCGGTCCATGCCGGACAAGTCTCCATCATTCTTTCTTCATTGCTCCTTCTTCCCACATGATCTTCCTCTTAGAAGAGAGAGAGGGAGGAGAGAGAAAGACTAGAATCAGAAATTTCAAACCAGGCCATCATTCCACGGGCGAAGGGCGGCGATATGATCAGCATACGGAGTGTAGGCAAGGGCCAATGTCAGATAGGGGGGTTGTTTGCAGGCTGGAGATGAGATGATCAACATTGAGGGCGCAAATTTCGGGCGTGATGGCGCCATCTCCTCCTTCTTTCTCTCACCACGATTTTGCATCTAACATTTCATGTGACTTTTAATCTTGGGCTCCCAAGAGTCACTTACTCATTTTGGCCAAATTTTGTCCACCTCTTCGCATCTTGACCGGTTTCTTGGCCATTTCCCCGTCCGGACTCGGAATCGAGCTCTGAAAAATCCTGGGCGTCCGGCTTAGCATCCCGCATTGGCCAGTAGCTTGTGTCAACCCGCACGACTGTCTGAAAAATTATGAAAAATCAACAAGTGTCGCTCGGGCACCTTTAAAGCACTTTGGCGCTTAAAATCGTCTTAGATCGAGCCGCCGCCTTTGACGGTGAATATTTTTCCCTTGATATTCATAATTTTTAGCTATTTTTAAGCACTTGCCGTCTCCTAAATTCCGCTCTCATAACAATCTTATATTCTTAAGCAATAGATCGAAGGTTGTAAGAGTTGAGATGGACACTTGGAAGACCACTCCGGTTGACCTAGATGCCATCTCTATTATGTTGAAAGGAGACTCACAAGTGAACAAATCCTTTGGGCCACTAACAAAGTATATCCCTTGCCCTGAGGACGAGTGAGATTGGATGCATGTGCTAGCCACCATTGATCTTCCATTCTCAAATGAATAGGAGGGTTAGAGACATGCTGCCCAAGGTAGTCAATGAGTCCCAAAAAGTCATATCATCTCAGCTACCACTGAAGTAGGGTCAGACCATCTTAGGCAATAGATCAGAGGCTGTAAGAGTTGAGATGGACACTTGGAAGACCACTCTGGTTGACCTAGATGACATCTTTGCTATGTTGAAAGGAGACTCACAAGTTAGCAAATCCTTTGGGCCACTAACAAAGTATATCCCTTGCCTCGAGGACGAGTGAGATTGGATGCATGTGCTAGCCACCATTGATCTGCCATTATTAGATGAAGAGGAGGGTTAGAAACATGCTACCTAGGGTAGTCAGTGAGTTCCAAAAAATCACATCATCTCAAATACCGTTGGATTAGGGTCCCACCATCAGTACCACTCTATATGATGGCCAGGAGCTTTGGTAATTGACCAATACCAATGCACCTACACACGAGCCTCCAATGCTGAAGTTGCCTATAAACATAAGAGTAGCCACCATCACTGAGATTGAGGAAGAGGATGAGGATGAAGTGGCATATGCATATGTGCACTTATGGATCATTGGTCGCATGACATATGCCTTTGACGCACTCATTGACAAGGGAGTTGACTGTAATATCCTTATGTACGATCATTGGACCCTCATTTTTTAGCCCCAATTGCATCCTACCAATGCTAAACTCAACCCATTTGGGAGATAGTCATACTCATTGCTGGAAAAGTGCAAAATAGTAGTCTCTATCGAGTCTAAAAGCCTACCTATGATCTCCTATGTGATGCCTAACACCAAGTTGCCTATAAGGAATCGTTGCTAGGATGCACATTCAAGAAACAAGCACATTGCAATGATGATTATGACTTGTAGTGCATTCACCTTGCCATTGGAAATGTTCGGATAGTGATAGCTTTTATTAGCAAGGGCAATGCAACTCCATCAAAGGGTGCAATGCCATCAGTAGAGGAACCTAATATGCAAGGTCTAAGGAGGGGGGTCACTTGCCCACCCTACCAAGAAAAACCTCTCGCAACCCAAAGGAGACACATCCAAGACCACTGAGCAACAACTCAAATGGATGCCCAAACAACAACTACAGTCACTTAGAAGCCAACCCTCATGAACCTGTGACCACATAACATCACATCCTAGGCCTAAGAAGCAAAGCTGGCTTTACCATAGTAGATGAACAATCAAGCCGTGATGGGTACCCAAAGACCTATTGGGCACTCAAGGCTACTACAAAGGCAACAACTAGATTTGGTTGCCCAAGACTAATGTGTGCTCCTCAATCCAAGCCCTCCATCCCATCTCTACAAAGTAGTGAGCCAGCTAGGAATGAGGAATTTATTGACTCAAAAAGCACCAAATCCATAAAACCTCAACGAGTCTATCGACCAAAGCTGCAACCAATCGGCCCTCCTAGGCCATCTCAACCTAACACTTCCATTGTCCCAACTTCTCCACATTCCAAGAGCAGTATATCAATTGAGCTGCATTACCAATCCATCACACAAGCGGCTGATAAACACCCCAATGAATAGCCCAGAAGACATTCATTAGTAGTTGAGCTATCTAGCCCAACCAAACCCCAATCTCTTACAAGCCTCAGACCCTCCTATAAGTGTAGGTCTATCCTCACATTGGTCATGGACTTAGCCATGAATACGAGGGATGACTTAATCACACACATTAGATGGTTAGACGCCATATTCACCACACTAGCTAGGAACTATGAATGGCTAGACTTAGACCTCCTTGATGAGACATTAGCAACAGAAGTGCACTCCTTGCCATGCACTTGGGAAGACTATGTGTTAATTTTTTTCAAGATTCTTGAGGTAGTTGAGGAATTGATTAACAGCGAGATCTCTCAAGAGCAAGCTTGCCCACAACTATTGATCACATCCAATCGCACGAGCAAAGTCTCTACAACAAGTTGAGCTAGAAGAGCTAACAAAGCTAGCCAACTCTGACTCTTCCTTTCTATGAAAATGGTATGCTATGCATCTCCAATGGAAACACAAGAGGGCTGCCAAATCATGACCAAGGTCCAGCAGAGCACGCAATCAAAACCAGTAAGTATGATCCTACCTATATAGCTCCTACCTTGTTTCAAGTCTTGGCCATCACATGCAAATGACCTTTAGAGGAATGTGTCATGGCTCACTCCTATTTTGATTGAATCCTGACCAAGGAAGAACTACATATTCCTAACAAAATGAACTTCGGTGACTTCCTCACCGACAACTTGACCTACATTACACACATAGGCATTAGACCTCATAACATGGACTGTCATGTCCACTTGGAGTATAACCCAAACTTCTACTATTGGCTCATGATGAAGTAAAGCACATCAAGCATTCACTTAAATGCCCTTAACCCTTCACTCTCTAATCTTAGGAAGTATTTTCATCATTTTCAAGGGACAGGTAGTAAGGTCGAAAAGAAAATATGACTTGCCTTCAAAATTTTAAACCAAATTTCAAATGCAAAAAAGGATGAATAAAGAAAGCTTGTACTTCAATAAAATATTTTATGGAATTCATGCTTGGAATGTGTGGATTTCAAAAATACAAGTTTACAACTAGTTGAAGTACCGCAATGTCAGCAATTTGGAAGAGCTAGTAAACAAGGAAGAAGCAGTGAGACAAATAGTTTAGTGAAATCTTCGCAAATACTTAGAGAAGGTGGACCACAAGATTGATGGTAACAGATGCATACAATTCCTGAGAACCTTTGAGGCATGAAAGAACAGTGGCACAATAATTGCTAGGAAGGAAGACTCCCCTAAAAGAATAGAGGGTGTGCTTAGCCTAGAGATAGTGGAGAAGGCCTTAGGGTTGGCTAACACACAGGGAAAGAGACCCCAAAGGGATTTTTATAGCATGTTGAAGGTGCCCAAGACAAAGGTTCACACTAATGACAGGATCAGACTAGCAGACATCCCTGACCTACCATCTAGTTATAAGCCAAGATGGCGCATGCCTTGTTTTCTAGTCATTGATACGATACCCTCTTGACTCAAATTCTAGTGCCAATGATTGAAAGTATTACATTAGGGGCCCTAGATGAAGCAAACCTAAATGCATGTGTCTGCAAGATGATTGAATTATCAACCAAGGCATTATCATTGCACTAGAGACCTGAATGAGGGGATTCACTGGCCGCCATAGCCAAATCAGACTAAAAAATGCTTGCATCAAAAGCATCCTTGATAGGGTTTGGGAGGTGTTGGCCACCATCATCCAAGAAGTAGTGGGAGAGATGGAAAGGGAAGAGGAAGTAGAGGAGACTCATAGAGCTAAGGATATGTCAAGAATTGCATGGTTGGGGGACTTGCTTGAGTTGTTGTGCTAAACATACACCATACACGCAAGAGGAAGCTCACTCAAGAACACAAGAAGAGAGATGGAGGCCAAAATGTTTTCTTGATCCTTTCTTCTTCTTGTCTCACACAATACAATGTAGACAAAGTAGAGATAAGATACAACATAAAGGTAAGTGTTCTACTAAGTCAAACAGTGCATAATTGACTATAGTAATCAACTAGCATTATAACTATGCCAACTGTAGGTAGGTACAACAAAATAAATATAATAAGTGATAAGTTAGTGGCTATGTAAGGATCATAATGACCACCAATGTGCTGAGTGTAGACGTGTGAACCCATCTAGCGAGGTGATCCATTATCAATGTCTGCACATGTTGAGATTGTCATCTCAACACTCCCCCTCAAGCTCCAACTATATCTCTACAACTCCAAGTAAGCTTCAAAACTTTCGAAGCTTCTATGCACCCAATGCCTTCATGAAAATATCAACTATTTGATTCTATGTGCTTACATATATCGATTCAATCTCTCATGCAAGTACCTTCTCTCTCACAAATTGGTAATGCACCTCAATGTGTTTTTTCCTAGCATGGAACACTAGGTTTCTAGCTAACTATATGCTGCTCATATTATCACAGTGAATGACAATTGGACTATCTCCCTACATATCCAAATCACCCAATAACTTTTATAGCCATATCACCTCACATGCTACTATAGTTGCACCTCTATACTTAGCCTCTATACTCGATAAAGAAATTGTAAGCTACTTTTTTCTACTCCATGTAATTGTTATACTACCAAGGGAAAATATGAATCTATTGGTAGACCTTTTGTTATACCCAATCTAGATATGTATATCCAAATACCTATATATCTTTATCTACCTCATAAAAAATTCCATAATGCAAGGTGGACTTCACATACCTCAATATACATCTAATAGCCTCCAAGTGAGGCTTTTAAGGTATTGGTATAATTGACTAATATGGCCAACAACATAGCTCAAGTGGCCTTGTGATAGTTATGTAAATCAAGCTTCCTACTATCCTCCTGAATATAGTAGGGTCTTCTATCTCATCCCCAACATTAGCACTCAACTTCACATTTTGCTCCAATGGCATTGAAAGAGGCTTACATGCTATCACACCATACTTGGATAATATATCCAAAACCATATTGCCTTTGAGACAACCATATACCATCATCACGTGAGATCACCTCAATCCCAAGAAAGTACCTTAGCTCACCCAAATTCTTCATCTCAAACTTATTCTTTAAAAGGTTATTAACTTCACTTATCCCATTTTCACTGTCACCTGTAATAATCAGGTCATCCATATAGATCGCTATTGCTTTCGCTATTGCCAAAGAAATCGTGCATCTAACAATTGCCATCATAGAAATTGGATTGAATGTCTCTTCATGATCTATGCCATATGTTTTAGCATTGCCTTTTGTAACTAACCTAGCCTTATATCTACTAATAGAACCATGTGTATTATGCTTAATTTTGTAAACTCATGTATAGCCAATAGCTTTATTGCCCTTAGGCAATGGTACTAGATCCCAAGTCTTATTGGCTTCTAATGCATCCATCTCTTCATCATTGCTATATTTCAATGAGCATAGCCAACAACATCCTCAATCACCTTTACCATATAAGCATAATGGTGAGCTACATAACCTTCAAAGCCAAATCTTTTAATAGGATATCTGACCTTGCTAGACTTGCATATCGCTGGATCACTCAGTGGAGCCTTTACATTATCATGTGCTCTCTGTACATCTGGTGTCTTGATTGAAGGAATATCAAGCTGATCATCCAAACTCTCTAGACCACTAGAATCTCCATCAAATCCCAAATGATTAGTAGATGTATCATTATCATTCAACACTTTCTTCTTTTCTTTGCCTTTACTTGCAATACTTATTATAGATGCACCTAAAGATATGGGGCTACTCCTTAGTCTCTCAAACCAAGAGCTAACTATAGATGTAGTAGGAGATGATGTTTCTGGTCCACTAAGACTCTTTGATTATTTATTTTCTTTTTACACATAACTATCATGATCATGATCATCGTCATCATCATCATCAATGCATCACCACTAGATGCATACCAACTACTCATCTCATAAAAAATGACATCCGTACTCACTCTGAACTTACCTGTGAGAGGGTTATGACAATGATACCCTTTTTTTCTGCTCTAAAAATTATCCAATATAAATATATTTTTTAGTCCTTGGATCAAGCTTCTTTTGCAGCTCATCTAGCACATTAACATATGTAATATAGTCAAATAGTTTCAAGTGTAACACATTAGGTTTTGTCACATGCCTACCTAACAAATCCATGGCAACATGTTTTAGTGGTCTATTGCGGAACTATCCTAGATGGATTTGCTTGGCACTCACTAGAATGCACGGGGTCTATCGTCTAGGTTTCCCAGAGCCCACCCCATAACAAAAGGTACCAGTCATCCCCATGAGGATCAACGTACAAGCTCGAAGTCCTAATTTGACAAAAATGAGGTCTCAATACATAGCTAGCTCCATCAAAGGTGTCTCACAAGGGCTTCGTATCTGAATCGAGTAATTGCAGTTACCCTTGGTTCATGGAGTTTAACACTTTTTTCCAATAAAACTGGTTAGGATTCAATGAAGCTTAATGGAGTTCTGGCACAACCACTACACATTTCCCCTAAGATAATTACTGATCAAGGTTTTAAGACTTGACCCTAGGTAAGTCAATGCTCGACTCTACCTAATTTTTCCTAATTAACGTTTCATTCAATCTCTTGAGAGAAGCTCCCAGCTTACTAACTAGGACCACCCATCTATAGGACGAATCCGTTAGGGATCTCGCCCACCACTTCCCACAAATGATTTTCTTTAGGTTTCTAATTACCTATCACATTAAGTTATGGTATATAAAAGCAGCTTCATTAATTAATATTGTTATCACATGTTCCTTTGCATAATATTATGGCACAACACAAAGACAGAGAAAACAATATTTTGGCAAAACATATTTATTTATTATTTCTCAAAGTTATTTACAATGATTTTCCCATTCTGCCTACGTAAAAGATAAACCTCCATTCACCGAAAAATCCCTTTTGTCTATGCAGAAGAAAAGAAACCCTCCAAGATTTTCGTTCCTTCACTAGTACTCGAGGACTCCAAGATCCTATCCTAATTCGTGTGAGGGTCAAGCAGTTCCTAGGAATGATCGAGAGATTTACGGTTAGAGCCCCCTGACTTTCCCACCTCCTCCTGTCTAATAGATTCCTCACCGAGTGACCTCTCGCCATCGAGGCTAGTCAAAAGCTCCTCGCGTCGGTACAAAACAATCCCCCTTGGAGCAATGTTCCACGTCTAGTCGTAGGGGAGATATAGCACGATCTTTCCTCTTATTATCATGATTATATATTTGCAATTAGATCTAACTACTACAAGCACAATCAATCTTTCATGTGCAATCATCAATGCATGCACAAATAAAAAAGAAACATCAACAAGTGTTTTTAGCATAGAAACCAGCCCCACCCAAATCTAGGGTTATTTTGTGAATCTAAAGTCTATTTTATCCTTATGAAAAATTTGGTATTTCTACCCTAAAAGATAATATGGGCATTTATACCTACGGTAGGCAATTCATGTGCTGCCCCGCCCTAACTTACACTTAGTAGGATTTCAAATGCTTTTCCAAGTTTGTTTAGACTTTAGAATTTGTATCGACAAATTCTTATCAATGTCCAACAAAGTCCTACAGACTTCTGATATTTATTTGATTTCCTAATACTGATAGTTTCAAGATTGTCGAGTATTTCATAGTTGATTTTGCTTCAATATTCTCGATCTTTTAGGTTAGGTTTTCTCACTGATTCATACATGGGTCTAACTCATGATATTGATGCTCTTGTTAATATAATCATTGATATTAACATTGCATATATTTTTAATAAGAAAATAATTTTTATTTTATTCTACTCATTTTCTATGGTTTAATTGATGATGTCCAATTTTCCAGACATTCAACATTATCTAGAAAGAATAATTTTCATTTAGCTATGTCTTAAGTGCAATGCTGATTGTTTTTTTGAAAACTTTATCTAGGCAATGCAAAAATCATAAGTGTAATTTTTCTTTTATCTTTTAGACATCGAATTATATTACTACGCACCTAATTTATGCGTGTCTAGTATATATTTTTCTATATATTTTTTTGTTGATTTAATGTATTTATTATTTCAGTATATTATCTAAATGATTTTCTATAAATTATTATAAAACTCATAGGCTTTTGTTTATTATTAGCAAAATGAAATAGAAATAGTCACTTTCAAAGAAAAATTATAAAATATTTCCTTCCCTAACAATTTCTACCTTGTTTTATTATTTTGATCAGACACATCATTAATAAAATAACAATAAATATCACAAAATAAACCATAATTAAGATATTTTCTTGATGACAAGCATATAATCTTTTTCTAAGTGAAAGAGTCTTTTACTGAATAGCTAATTATTATACTACTTAGGTTTTTTTTCTAAGTGACAGTTCATATGCATTTTCTTTAGAATGCGTTTATAATCATTTAAAGCCAAATATATTGATAAGCTTACAAAATATTTTTTTTCCCAAACCGATGAGATGTTACCTCTCTCAAGTCTTCTCTAACGGGGGTTTTGCTTATCTCTACCGTGTCATTTTCTCCATTGGTCGTGTTCCTTACTTCCCTTTCTTCAAATGGGCTTTTTGAATTTTTGCAACCTCATAGAGCCATCGAATGTCAAGTGAAATTGACATGGTAGTTCAAGGAGAGTTGATGGTCATCCAAAAAAATTTCGCCAACGTTTCGCTTAGCGGTATGGTTGTATGGGATGAAGGTGTAGCAAGGGGTAGAGAAAATGAAAATGAGGTAGAAGGGGGGTATTTTATTCCTTCAAGGCTCAAGCTTCAATGGAAAAGAAAAGTAAAGAAAATTTTCCATCATCAGGAGGTCTTCCTTCTTGCTTTCTTTGTGAAGGAGAGGGGGTGTATTTATAGGCATGAGGGGAAGCATGCCATTGACTTATTCTTTTGACTACTTGTCAAGAGCCAATCGAGCTTAATTAAAAATATATTTTAACTGCCTACCTGTTGAATGGTGGCATGGGGATGTTTATTTTATGCTTTCTCTGCCTCCAGACATAAAAAATGTCATGAATTTTTTTCCCTTTTTTTTAACTTTTTTTTTTCAAAATGACTTCATTTGGTGGTTTTTGGCCAAGTTACCTCATGGCTTATCTAGTTTATAAAGTCATGTCATACTCTTTGATACTTAACTTACTCAATATCATGCTTGTTTTTGCACATTCTTCATCTACCTATTAAGTCTTTTGTGATTTGTCTTGCAGTTACGAAATCAATGCGATCTTTGATGCATTAAATGGAATCGGGAATGCTAAATCAAATATAATGTGAAAAAAATATGATCAAGCTATCATAATATTATTTACGAGGTGTCTTTGCTTTTTGTTGGCTAAGAACATTGAGGCGTCTTTTTATGTCGGATTGTGGAATTGATTTAATGCAAGAATCAATATTAAAAAATTTAAGTGTAGTCATTTATGTGACAACTCAACGAGTAATTTTTTAAAATGCCTCAAGCTCGAATTCATTTCTTGATATGAAGCGATGTGGTAGGAATATTACATGTTTCTTGCTTGTAAAGTATTATTTGGGGATCATTCCATAAACTACAATTGTGGGAGTTCTGTTCATAATATAGACAACTACATGAACAACTTCAAACCAAAAATATATTGGCACGTTCTTTTCAGCTATCAATGCCCGTGTAACTACAAGTAAACTATCTCTTTTTGCATCCTTATATTGTTATGGGGTGTACCTACAAGTAAACTATCTCTTTATCCCATGAGACCTTAAAAAGTCATTGAACACATTAGATAGATATTCTCCCTCTCCATTTGATCTCAAGCACTTAACTTTCAAGCCTATTTCCATTTCAACAACAACCTTGAAAGTTTTGAAGTGCTCAAATACATCACACTTTTCCTTCATGAAATATACCCACAGCTTTCTTGAACAAGCATCAATAAATGTGTCAAAGTATTTGTTGCCACCAAGAGATATGTTCTCTATAGGTCCCCAAACATCTCTATGCATCACATCAAGTATGTTTCTGCTCACATCTTTGTTATGCAGAAACCGGTCTTATATGCTTATCAAACAGCTAACATACTTCACATACTTTATGAAATTCTACAACTCTAAAAGTAGGTAACCTTGTAACCAATCCTTTGGATTGTATTAATTTTAGCCTTTGCACATTTTTATGTCCAATACATTTATGCCATATTTCAATATCTACAACTACTCATTTTCCTTTAGCATACATAACAGTATTCATAGTAAGAATTCCAATATCTAAAGTGAACATGTGGTCAACTCTACTTTCTTTTGTGACCAAACTATACTTATCATTAAAGTATTCTACGAAACAATATTTTGCATTAAATCGAACTTTGAACCCTTTACCATTTGTCCAACATACACTAAATTCTTTGTGATTGATGGCGTATATAATACATTTTTAAAAAAATCTTCATTTGGACATTATGCAAGGACAAGGGAACCTTTTCAATGTGTGAAATTGGGTGGTATGAATCATCACTTGTCTACACATAACTTGGATTTTGTAAATTTTGCATCTCTCCAAACCATTCAGCATGACTAGTCATATGATTAGATGCACCTGAATTGACATACAATATATAATCATATTTTCCCTTTCCTATAACAACATTCATCATATGCAACATAACAAACAAACACTAATTTTTATCTTCATTCTATCATGAGAATTATGCATAGTTTTCTTGTTGCTATTTACCATTGTGGAAATCATCCTTTTTAATATAACAATGGGCTACAATATGACCTATTTTACCATAATAATGACAAAAAATATTAGAATTTCCAAAACCTTTGTTCTACCAAAATTGCTAATTTAACATGTATTGGTAGTTATCACTAGCATGTCACATACTTGGCCTCTTGAAGAGGATATGTCATGTTGGTGAGTAAAAATGAGCGATCAAGAATATGATGTTGCGTGAAGTCAAGTGGGGTAACACATGAAAATATCATTTTTTAATCTTTCTAACACTTACCCATAGTGAGAGTCAAGTTGATAAATGGAAATCCCACGTGGTACCATGCATGTTCGACATGTGGTTGTGATATTTTAATTTTGAGACACGTGCTTCATGCACAAAGAGAATAAAATGTGTTTTCATTTCCGATTTTGAGTCCCCAAGTGGAATTTTAAGTGGCGAGGGGCATGTTTGCCATCTAGCAATTTAGGGGAAGCAAGGGGAAACTTGAAAAATTAAGGAAAAAAGCCAAAACGTGAGTAGTTTTTTTGAAAAAAGAGAAGAGAAGTGCTCGACACAAGACAATCAACGTGAGAGAGAGAGAGAGAGAGAGAAAGAGGGAGAGAGAGGGAGGGAGAAGAAGAATCTTGCATTAGGAGAAATATGGACTCTCTTTTTTGCCCCTTAAGGGGTTTCTCTCACCTCTCTCTCTCTAAAAAGAGATTCCAAAATAATATTATAAAAAGAGATCTTCTACAATCAAGCAAATCTCATTTTTGTAATTTCAATAGATTTCACCTATTATTTTATTCCCAAACTATAGGATAAGGTCACTTTTTCTCAAAATCCTCATAACTAAAAAAAATACAATTCTATTTTTTCTAAAAACGTAGCCAATCATTCTTTAATGCCCTCATGACTCTTTAATGCCCTCTTTAGTGCCCTCATGACTTTTCAATTATTCTCATTCTCGCTTCTTAAAAGGGCGGAAGTTAAAAAACGATATAAAATGACGTACACATCATATTTTAAGATTATTTTTTACTCAGAGACACCTTTTTGACTCGAGAGTTTCCTTGTAAATTTTCATGTTTTTTGGACAAGTATATACCTATTTCTGGGCATTTTTTCATTCCCTCAAAAAGCTCTAGTTTTGTCCCAAATTTTGTGCATTCTTCTCTTTCCCTCCAGAATATGGTTTCTTGCATACGAGTTCCTCTGAAGCAGCATTAAGGAGTAGTTTTGATACCATTTGTTGAAATCAAAGAATCTCTATCTACAACACAATCTACCTTGCTACAAGCCATCTTCCTCTTCAGAAATATGCAGTAAGAAATCTCCGTCTTCAATAGTCTATACTACAAGCAATCCAGTGATAATGGAGGTATCTTTATTTTTGTAATCTTTGTGATGTTATTATTCTTCACAGTTGTTATTTGGACCTTAAGCATCAATTCATAGAGAGAGAGAGAGGGGGGAGAGAGAGAGAGAGAGGAGGGGAGAAGGGGGGGGACAGAGAGGACTGTGTGAGATGAACAAAGAAAATAAGTGATAGAGTGACAGATAGTAAATTAGGGCAGAAGATAATATGATGTTATTGTTTTCCACTAGCCAAGCTTCAGTATGAATGTGTTTAGGGTTTCCTTGATGACTTTTTGTTGAGAGAGAGAGAGAGAGAGAGAGAGAGAGAGAGAGAGAGAGAATATTTTGGATAGAACAGAAGATAAGAATTGATGCTAATTAGAGGTAGATTAAAAGCCAAGATTACAGGCTGATTAGGGGTTGATTAGGGTCTATCAAGACTGAAAGCAAGAGAAAGAGACAAGAACCAAGTGGGTTTTAAAAAAAACACAGATATAGTGAATCAAAGGTGTGTAGTTCTGTGATTTGAATGTTAATCCAAGTTAACATTTGCATACTCTTTTTTTTGCAGAATGCAGGTGCAAGATGTACCAAGAGAAAGAGAGATATTCACTTTCAATTGGAGGATGAATATGCACCAATGTTCAAAAGAACTGTGGAAAGAGATGATGCAATAAGATGCAGGATGCAATAAGAAAGAAATGCAGGGAAAAAAAATGTGGACCTTTGGGTTGATGGGTGCATTTATCCACCCGATCCACTCACTCGAAGGCCACCACAATTTGAAGGGCTTACATCATTTGTAAAGTTTGCTTGTGAAGGCAATGAAGGATTGTATGGATACACATGCAGACTTGTCACACAAGGATCAACAGGGGCTCATCAAACCTTGACAAATATGCAGACAAGATTACAAGGGAATATGCAGTCTTTGATGGAAAAGGATAGATTATTGGCTGAGAAGGATAGAGAGAACCAGAACCTACAACAAGCAATGTCTGTCATTGAAGATGCTATGCATGCTACACACATGCAGAATATGGAGTTACAGTCTAAAGTCAATGACTTGGAGAAGGAGAATCGAAACATAGAGAGGAAGCTCACAAAAACTTTGGAGATTGGGCCCACTTTAAAAACCAAAGAGGCACGTCGGCGCATCCGATCTGTTAAACCAATTGGCCAATTAGCCAAAGGAAGTGGACAATATCATAGACGGATATATGCTCAATCTACTACAATGAGAAATATGTTTCCTCATGCAGAGAATGATACTATTGCCAAAGTCCTTAGCAAGGATATGGTCAAAAATGCATTGGAAAATCGTAAATTCAGGGACATTGTGGATGGTATTGCTAGTGAACGTCTTAGGGATGTGAGCAACTTGTTTACTGCTACAGATGCTCAGGGATTATGTGACAAGGTGGGAATGAGTTCTGAGTCATATAGTATGCTCTATCAACAATTGGATACAGGTTTTAAGCAAGTCTTCAATACTAAGCGAGTAATGCCTCTGCCAAAACCATTTCACGTGAAGAAGGCTCGAAAACAACTAAATGAGAAAGTTTTAGAACTAATTGGTGAGCCTACGCATCTGGAACACACACACATATTGAAGTATGGTTCCAAAGAAGTTGCCTTTGTATTGAATGCATCCAACAACTTTGTATTGGATATATGTAGGGTTCAGATTGCTATGGTCAAGTTCTACAATATGTCTATGGAAGAATGTAGAGGCAAGCTTAATGTCCTCAAACTTGATGAGAGTGAGATTATCAAGGGGCAAAAACTTGAGCGTGTGAGTATAACACTTATGAATCGAGCATTGGATCCCAACATCGATGAAAAACATCCTTTATACTTCAGTGTACAATCGGAGAATGAAATATGGTGGCTTGCGGCATTTGAAGTACCAAATGAGGACCATGAAGTACTTAAAGTTTTTTTAAACCTCACTAATATACCCAGTGTTATTCAACAGCAAAATAATGGAGCAGTTTTACACGTTGAGGGGTTTGGGGACTATCAAGTTGAATGGCATCTTGCAGGTGATTTAAAAACATTGAAGTGTATGTTTGGTTTATCAAATGCAGCAAATGCAAAATTTCCGTGCATATACTGCATGCAAACTAGGAAGAAAGGGAAAGATGGAAAGAAAGAATGGCTTGCCAAGGTAGGACAACAGGGTGCTCCGACACGTGATCAGAAAGTCATGAGAAATGGAATGCTAATTCCAGTGGATCCAAACTGGCGCCCTAGTTTGGAAATACCACTAACAAGGGTTCACTTTTGCACATTGCATTGTTTGGTTAGAATAATTGAGAAGCTAGTATATGAATATATATGCTTTGCATACAAGATGCAGCCCGTGTCAAAATCTGATGCTACATGCAAGAAGGTAGAACAAGTCCTCTCTGAAGTTGGATTGCACGGAGGCCAAGTAGAAATAAAAAAGGATGAGAAAAAATCGGGGAAGAGTGGAAATGTTCCTTGTAAACCATGCTTTGGCGGACCCAAGGCTAGGAAGTTTTTATCTCCACCTCGAGATGAAGAAGGCAATATACTAGTAAAACAACTAGAGAAGTACGAAGCATGGAAAAAGTTGCACCTTGCTGTTTCAGATTGGAGCAATGGGGACGAACGAGGATTGCGAAGGCAGAAGTGTGGATACACCTAGATAGATTAGCAGCTCTCTTACAGAAGTTGAGGTTTATGGATGGTGATGCCAATGTATTTAAAGAGACAGCTGCTAAATTTCATAAGTCCATGGTGGAGGCATGGACTACAAATAGCATAACACACTACATGGTCAGTATTTACCCTATGGCACATGATAAGGAGCAAAACCATGTAAGTAATGCTCTTGTTGAGGCATTTGTTGCATCATACTCCACTATTGTTGAAAATTCTGCTACTATTGTTGCTTAGCATGCTACCCAAAAACAACTTCTACTACTATTGCTACTACTTATTGGTGTTTCTATTGAAATAAATTGGAAGATTCACTTTGTTATATAGTTGCATTTGAAGTCATTCTGAAGCTTCAAACTGTTCCAAGTGCTATATTTTCAACATATCCTATATTGAGGAGTGTAATTCCAAGTCTGCCCATAAGTTTTGGTTATGAATTGTATATCACTTTGTCAACCTCTTTAGAATTCTTCAATTTAGCCAGTTTATGAGTCCAAGTTAATTTATCTTGGAACCTAATTCACTTGAGTGAAAGTTTTTGTCTAGTCAGCATTCTTCATGTCTCTTGCTTACGAGTTCAAGCCTCCATAGCTAAACTGTCTTCAAGATCCATGTTTGCCAACATGGTATCAAAGCCATGGTGATCTCAATTCAACTCTTCTCCCTGCTTCTCCAACTTCTCATAGCTTAACTTCTAGCTTAGGACAAGTGTTTGAGTTCATCTCCTACTTTATTCTCACACACCTCTTCTTGGTCACCATAGCCAGACTGCACTTACCTTCAATTGAGCTCTTAGATCTCATCATATAGGTGATTTCAGCTCAAGGTGTCTTCTTTGGAACTCTTCATCTACTCCCAGTGCAGCTTCCTATCACATCAAAGTGTGACATTGTTCACTGTGGAGCCCGACATTATGAGAATTCGACCTCGCTACCTAGAACTATGCCAATTTCAGGTCATATAGAGATTCGTCTCCTATGTTGCATGATCCACCCTGTGAGCATAGGGCTTTGGAAGCTCACTATGTAAGCTCACTATGTAAGCCTAATCCCCATGTAATACCTTTTGCAATGGTCAAATCCTTGAGCTGCAGGAGCTGAAAGAACAGTCAGTTGTCTGAAACCCTAGAGGAATCCATATCCAAAAACTTGAAAAAGCTTGGCAACCTTGTTCTTTTCTCATTGCCATCATCAATAGTGATTTTGATCACTCTGACATCACCTCTAAAGTCTATTGCAGATCTGGAAGTGCCAAGGAAGCTCAAAAATTACCTAGCAACATCAAGCCCAATATCAAGATCTAGTATCTATTGATACTCAAATAGTGCTTCTTGGCACTTAAGGGTTTTTGGCTTACTCAAGAGTAACTCATCTTCAGTTGCTTTAAAATCCTATTCTTAGTTTGTAATGATTCGAAATTTTTATTGATCCAATTCTCTATAAGTCTCAATCTCATTGTAAAAAGGACAGACACTGCCCAAGTGTCCACGTGGTAAGATCTCCTTCTAAGATGACTGAACTGGAACAGATAGCAAAGTTTAATGGTGAAGGCTTTCACGCGTAGAAGGAGAAAACCATCTGTCATCTCATGAGGAAAGACCTTTGACAATGCTAAAGAGGAAGATGTTGTAGAAGACAAGCCTAAAACAAAGGCATGGAAGAAGATGAACAACAATTTTCTAGGCATTATTGCCTGGGGTCTATCTGATGATGTATTACATCATATTTCTGGCATCAGAGATGCAAAGAAGGCATGGGAAGATTTTGACAAGCTCTTTGGTACACAAGCAAAGAACTCAAAGGTAAAATTACTTATGAAATTTTATAAGTTAGATGTAAAGAACAATTCATCTATGACTGTACACATCAAGAAGTTCAAGAGCCTTAAAACTCAGCTAGCAACTCTTAAAAAGAACATTGATGAGGATGAGGCAATAGCAGTGCTACTTGCTAGTGTTAATCATGAACCATATGAGAACCTTGTTTCAACACTAAGTAATGTTCCCAGTCTCTCACTCAAAGATATTGAGCACTCTCTCCTTGATGAAGAGAACAAACAGAAGAATAAGAATGCAAAAGATGGTATTCCATCATCTAGGGAAAATATCTTATACACCAAAGGAGTTGCTGTACCCAAAGGAAGAGGTTGAGGATTCAACATCGACTGCAAAATTCAGATGACATGTCATTATTGTGGTAAGACTGCCCATATTGCCAGTGAATGTTTTCATAAGAAAAGAGCACAACAAATGCAAAATGACCACCACCAAAGTTAATTCATGAATGAAGAAGAAGAAGAAGAAGATGCTTCCGCTACCATCAAAAACTCTGATAGATTGTTCTAAGGAATTTGTTTCCATAGTGGTTTGTAAAAACCCTTGCCAAATATGTAAAGTCTCAAGCTTTAACTTGACTAGGCTACCTATGAGCTAGTCTCCCGATCGATGCTATCATGTAGGGGGGGGGGGGGGGGGGGCAAAAGCCAGCAAGTGTAGGGACTCATCATTTGAGGGGGGTGTTGAGAAATAACAAATGATGTATGCCCCAAGAAGAGATGTCATGAATCCCATATGCACAGTGAGGATAGTGGAGAAGCTGGAAAGCTATAAAAGCATGTATTTGGTTCACTTTTTAATAAAATGCTATTGTATTTTATACTTAGAGTCTGTAACTCTATCCACACAAGATTGTGTTTATGAGTCCAATCTAATCTATCTTGGAGCCTAATTCACTTGAGTGAAAGTCTGTGTCTAGTCATCAGTCTTCATGTCTCTTGCTTACAAGTTCAAGTGTCCATAGCTAAACTGTCTTCAAGATCCATGTTTGTCAACAATATTCTACTTTGGACATCATCAACAAAGGCCAGTTGTATGTGTTTGTATTCCTCAACCTTTGGCAATGCTCTCGGAGAGTAGTGTCCTTTTGCCAAAGTTTCTTGGAGAGGGTGGTATTGGCATGCTTGAGGTAATCCACTTGGGCCATGAGGTATTGCTTATGAGGTTGGTACGTGATCAAGGACCCATTGATAAAGTCTAATGAACAATGGGCCATTTCCCAGTAGAACTGACACACAAGTTGCTAGGACAACTTGGTAAGGAGAGGTGATGTTTGGATTAGTGAGGGTAGATGTGAGAGTGGGGAGCTTGTTGTCATTGGTGATCTCCTCCTCCTATGGTCTCTTTTGGCCTTTGACCTTAGGAGGTGAGTTTAGCAAAGAGGTTGGTGGTAGAGGTGTACCTCTTAGGGGACCAAGGAGGTTGGGGCTACTTGTTGGGCGATGGTGCTATGGTGGGGGGATCCTCCTTTTTGAAGACTTCACCTTTTGTTCTCTCCGTAGGATGAGATTGGGGAACATCCACCACCGATGAGGAAAGTTGGTGGGGAGGGTCAACAAGGATGTGAGTGGGAGAAAGAGCAAGGTGAATTACTATCCACACATCACCTTAATAGTTTTGAGGGAGGATGACTTGTGGGATAGGCACTTCACCACTCTAAAAAGAGGTGGTCTAGAAGTACATGGGCCCATGTGATAGGTGTATTAGAAGGAAAGAAGAAAAGTGAGGCTACCTTCTTGGAGAAATTGAACACCTTAGCTTGTAGGTAGAGGGCCGCAAAGCACAAACTTGAGGGCATATAGTTTGCATTTGTAATTGCTCATAAGATTTCTTAGCTGGTACTCCTTATTGATAATGGGGCCAAAGATGTCTTCAATGGTGATGGTGGGGAGTGTTGGCAGGTTAGCTTCACCATGGGTGGGCAAGCACAACTTCTCCTACACTCTCTTTGCAAATTGCTTATATTTGTGGCCCTAGATATAAATGGTGGAGCTTGAGAGGAGTTGGTCCAAGATGGTATAGTGGACTAGGGTAGCACTCCATGGGATGTTGGAAAAGTTGGTGAGTTGTAGGGAATCAATATAGGCTTTGACATCTCCAAGAGCCTTAGGGCTAGGAGGATGTAACTTCCTCTATGGTGAGTTGAAAGGACACCATCACAGGAAGATGGAAGGAGGGCAAGAGATAGAGAATGCGGAAGAGGGAAATTAGGTTTGTGCACAAATGTTGGGGTCAAAAATAAGGGTATTGAACAGAAGATTCTTTCTTAAAAGATGGGTGTGATTAATGCAAAGGGACAATGGCCAATGCATGTGTGCCACATTAGTAAAGCAAGCCATGAGACATGATTAGAATGGGTTTTTTGGGATACCATGGTGAGTGTATGAGCTAATGAGTGGGTTTCATAAAGGAATACCATGCTAGCAAGAGTGGTGACTTTGGTAGTGGAATAAAGTAATCTGGTTTGGTGGGGAATGGGCACTAAAAGTGTTGAATGCGGAAATGACTAGATTTTTTAAACTGATTTTTTGTTGTTTTCAAAGTCTGGATGGTTGATTTTGATGGATTTTGAGTGATGATTCATTGTTTTGTTTGTGGATGCTCAATAGTAAGATACGTGGGATGCTTGGTATTCTGACAATCTTTTGTTTGTCCCAACTGGCAACCCATTGGAAGTTGGTAGACAGAGTATTTTTCACAAATACACTGTTGAAACCATCAGAAGCTAGCATTATTATAATGATGGCACAACAACGATCCTAAGAAGAATGAGTTTTGATAATTTCAGAACATAATATCTCCTCCTCTGTAGTGGTTTGGAAGTTGAATTCAAAGATGTTGAAAAGAAGGAAGTAGAGGAGATGTTGGCTAGAGAATCCTCTAGAGAATGAAGCCCCTCTCTGATTCTATTATGTTGAGTATAGACCAACTTTTTGGAGCCAACCCCTTGATGAATGACACAATCAAGAGGCAAGCGCTAGAATGAGTGTAGAGGTATGTGAGAAGAGAGAATGCAAGAATCAAGGCTGAGAAAGAGCTTGCAATAGAAGCCTCCTTTGACGCCCTAAAAGCACTCTTTACAGAAGTCCCCATGGCGACTCAAGGTCCCCTTCCTAGTCAGATTTGTCTTGGAAATATTGATGGCATGCCAGCAAATGTAGTCCCATTGCTAATTTTTAAGGGAGAGTGCAATGAAGACCCTGATCTTCATGTAGTTGAATTTATGGTAGCATGTGTGGCTAACAATGCTAGAATCCTTGAGCATTGGTTAGTGATATTCCCCACCACTTTCAAGGACACGGTGTTTCAATGGTATGAAAGACATGCAGCAAGAACTTTTGGCACATGGGATGACCTGAAGTTGGCCTTCGTCACTAGAGCGGATGCGAGAGGAGTTCATGAACCTAAGTTAGCCCTCTAGAGAAAGAGTAGAAGATTATGTCTCACGAATGGAATCTATTCTGAAGAGATGGACTAACCATCATTTGGTTGAAGGTATCCAGAAAGGAGTATTCCTCAGAGGCCTACAACTAGAAGTTCGCAAATTTGTAGAATTAAGAAGGCCAGTCAATCTGCAAGCTGTAGTGGAAGGTGCAAGATTGTATGACAAAGTTGAAGCAAGGTTATCAATGACTCCAAGAAGAGGAGTCTTACCTCCTCTCATGCCAGGAATGTATACCCATCAAATGCAGTCCCAGGGATAGCTCCCTACCCCTATCCTTAGATGCAAACAGTGCCCCAATACAATGAACCTAATCCACAATGGCCACAGATGACAGTGCCTCAAATGATGGTTCAATCACAACAGTAGTGGCCTCAAAAAGTTCCTCCAATGGTGACTCAACAAAAGTGGAACCCTACCCAACTAGAATCAACAACCCCAAGTATCAACAGGAGCTTTGAATCAGAACCAAAACAGATCAACCCCAAGTATCAACCCAAGTATTAACCCAACTAGTGTATGCAGTAATAACAGAAGCTTCTCAAAACCCTACTACAAGTACTCCAGGAGGTGAAAATATAAGGACTACTTGTCCAACTCAATTACAAGTATCAAGAAAGAGCTTATGGATGTGATTACAGAGCAACTACAGACGCTGACGGTGAATACCACCAATATATCCACTCCTGCGGGAGGTGGGAGAGATGTGATGCGTTCTAATACATGGTGTGAAAAGTGCCATCAAGCGGGACATTTAGCCATTGAATGTACCCAAAAACCAACCATTCCTGGAGCATTCTGTTCATACTATTTGAGGAAGAACCATACAGAGGATATCTCCTCTCTGAAAGAGATGCACAAACAAAGACAGAAAGATGAAAACACAAGATTCAACTTGCTAGAATCCAAAATGAAAACTCAAGACATTGGACCAAAGCCTAGGGAGTTTGGTCCTAATTTTGGTCCAAGGAGGTTTCCCTCTCAAAGTTACAGAGCACGTCATTTTAGCGGTGGCCAGAGATCAGAAGTGAAGTGTTACAGAAGTGGAGAAAAGGCTCATATCTCATCAAATTGTCCAAACCCTAGGAGATCTGGGGATTACAAGCCCTTATGCCACCGATGCAAAGGAGAAGTCCATACTGCAAAAGATTGTCCAAGTCCAACCCCTGTGAAATCTACTTCTGATACCCAATAGAAGACCCAAAAACATGCTTCCAATTTGGTGGAATTGAAAGTGGCCACAATAACACGAGCAAAGAAGGGGGAACCTGTAGTTCCAAAAGAGAATGTTCCTTCTACCAAGACGGTGAAGTTCAACCTCCCTCGGGAAAAACAGAATAAGGCAATCTAGAATAATGAAGTACATAGCACCACAGAGCCATAGAGAGCTACAGAGACAATTGTAGAGACAAGACCAAAGGTCCAGGAAATAGAGGATGTGGAAGTCCCTCCGCATGACGAAGAAGCACATATTTTGCCACTCCTGGAAGAAAAAGGGAAAATAAAAGTGGGTGTGGCCCCATTTCCCAGTCGATTGGAAAAGCCTATGGATCCTATCAAAGAGTATGATTTGGTCAAAGAGCTAGACTACCTTTAAACCACCAAGCCTAACATTCTGACAGTTGTTGATGTTGTCTCCTAGTTGCCGAAAGAGATTTAAAAGCAACTTGACAAGAAGATGTGGCCTAAGGATTGCTCCCCCAACAACAAAAAAGTCCAATAGAGCCTCAGAACCTGCGAAGGAAGTGAAGGTGGCTAACGCCTTCCTGGATCCTGGAACCCTAGAGACTAGTGTATGGACAGAAGGATGCTTTATTTCAGATGCATTGATTGATAGAGGCTCATCAGTAAACATAATGATGGATGTGACAATGAAGGATCTAGGTTTGCAAGGAATGCAACCTACCCAAGGCTTATCAAATTGGCAGACCAAAGTAGAATCAAATCGTTGGGCATCCTCCCATACGTAAAAACAACCCTTGCAAGAAGAGACTATTGGCTGATATATTTGGTGGTTAAATCAAAATCTTATGGGACCTCATACCCTCTGCTCTTGGCTTTTTGAAGCAAGATCTAGGATGGACTAGTTCAAAGGAACCCCAATCCTAGGCAGAGGACCTAATAAAGTGGTGTTGAAATTGTGTCGATCGCAAAAAAACAATGGATCCACATTCATCAAAGTCATAACAGACTCCTCCAATGAAGTAATAGATGGTATATCAGGTGACAAAGAGGCTGTTAAATAGATCTTTCCCAAGAAAATAGAGGTACAGTCCCTAACAGTGCGCACTGTAAGCCAACTACCGAAGGAAGCAAAGTCTTTGTCCATGGGAGAATACCTCCTGCCTCAACTCGAGTTGACTTCTGAAATCACCCTCTGATAGCGAGATAGAAGCATGGATGTATTGTTCTCCCTGTTACATGGCAGTTGTAGATTCAGAAGCATAGACGATAGAAGCAGAGACAGAGCCAAATATAGAGACAGAAGCATAAGTAGACACCGAGGCGGAGGACTTGTTCTTCTCCTACAGAGCCTCTACAGAAGCAAAGACAGAGCCTCTAGAGGAAGAGGATGAAAATGATAAGGAAGAAAACAAAGCAAGTTATGAAAGTGCAAATGAAGAAGTTTCTCTGATAGCAGACAATCTTATTGATGTCCCTACAAAGACCTCAGAGAACGAAGATCTCAGGGTGTTGAATGGAATGACCATGGTTCCATTTTGTGGGAGCTTTCGCTCAACCGCCAAGACCCACGAACTGCTTATTGTTTCAAGCGTTCCAAGCCGAGCACTAATGGCTACCTCTCACATAACCGACGCGCCATCCATATCTATGGGTGTAGTGAGCTTACCTCTGTGCCGTTCGAGTTACTTCCTCTCCCACACACTCCGGTGTCAAGATTGTGGGAGAGAAGGAAGGAGTCTCGCTTAAAGCTTTCTTGCTTGCACAATGGGGGAAGACACACAAGGGTGGAGGCTGAAAAACAGTTTTCCTCTTCTTAGTTGTGTAAGCCAAAAGAACTCAAGTACAAAGAAATAGAAGAACCCTCTATATGGGTCTCAAACCAAACTCAACTAACTAAGGTGGCATACTAACTGAGCCACGAACTAGAGTAGATAAGGATAGCTATCATGTGGCTATTATTCATGGGCGGTGTACCAACCGCATCTGCAACTGACAAGTCGGTGACATAAATACACAATGGTCACCCTGGCGTATCACGAGTGGAGCTCGATATCTCAACACTCCCCCTCGAGCTCAATCCCAATTCCTGCACACCAAGCAGGTCTCTGAACTTGCGCAGCTTCTCTGCGCCCAATGCCTTCGTGAATATGTCAGCTACCTGATCCTCTGTGCTGACATAAACTAGATCAATAAGACCTAGTAAAACCCTCTCTCGCACATAGTGATAATGCACCTCAATGTGCTTTGTTCTAGCATGATAGACTGGGTTATTTGCCAAGTGTATACTACTCATGTTGTCACAATAAATGACAACTGGCCCATCTGTAGACTGATGCATATCATAAAGTAGCTTATGCAACCAAGCTACCTCACATGCAGCCATTGCTGCACCCCTGTACTCAGCCTCTGTGTTCGACAAGGCAACTGTAGGCTGTTTCTTGCTGCTCCAAGTGACTGCAGCACTCCCAAAAGAGAATATATATCCACTGGTAGATCGTCTATCAGAAATACTACCAGCCCAATCAGCATCAGTGTATCCATGCAACTGTATCTGAACCCCAGTCTCATAAAATAGTCCATACTGCAATGTGGACTTCACATACCTAAGTATGCGTCTAGCCGCATCCAAATGTGGTTTCCTTGGAGCCTGCATAAACTGACTTACCAATCCAACAGCATAGCTCAAATCTGGCCTGGTAATAGTCATATAAATCAAACTTCCTACTATGCGTCTGTACATAGTAGGGTCTTCTAGAAGCTCACCTGCATCTGTGCTCAGCTTCACATTTTGCTCCAAAGGAACTGAAATAGGCTTACAGCCTGTCATCCCATATTTGGACAGCATGTCCAATCCATACTGCCTCTGCAAGAGCTGTATCCCACTTGGTGATCTAATCACCTCAATGCCCAAGAAATAACGCAGCTCTCCCAAATCCTTCATCTCAAACTTCTGCTTCAATAGCATTTTCACATGAAGGATATCTTCATCACTGTCACCTGTCATAATCAAATCATCAACATAAATGACAAGTAGCAAAATACCTTTCTCTGTTTTTCTCACATAAAGTGAGAAATCTGCCTTGGAAATCTGAAAGCCAATAGTGACAAGATACTGTCCTATCTTGTCAGACCATGCTCTAGGTGCTTGCTTCAAGCCATACAAGGCTTTCTTCAACCTGCAAACAAACTCAGGATGAACAGCATGCACATAACCTGGTGGCTGCTCCATATAGACCTCTTCTTGCAAATCACCATGCAAGAAGGCATTCTTTACATCCATCTGATGTAAAGACCATCCCTTTGATGCAGCCATAGCAATGACTGCTCTTACGGTTGCCATCCTTGCAACCGGACTAAATGTTTCTTCATAGTCAATGCCATATGTTTGTGCATACCCCTTGACTACTAATCTTGCCTTGTATCTGTTCACAGAACCATCTGCATTGTGCTTCACCTTATAAACCCACTTACAGCCAATTGCATTCTTACCTTTAGGCAAAGGTACTAACTCCCATGTAGCATTTGCTTCCAAGGCATCCATTTCTTCATCCATGGCTTTCTCCCATTTTTCTTTTCCCATGGCTTGCTCAAAAGAAGTGGGTTCTGGTTCCTGTATCACCTTCACCATATATGCATAGTGAGTGGCTGTAAATCCATCATATTTCAGCCTATCCACAGGATACCTAGTTCTCGTAGACCTGCGCAAAGTAGGTTCACTCCCAGGTGCTCTCAAAACATCCCTAGTCTTCCTTACTCCAGGTGTAACAATAGAAGGAATACCCAACTCATCATCAATGCTGTGTTCTGAGCCACTGGATTCACCATCCACATAAGAGTGACCTGCATTCACATCAAACATGGGCTGATCAACCTTCTCTTTTCCTTTTCGTGATACCTGCATACCACTATCTGCATTACTTTGAGAAGATTCTCTTGATCTCAATCTGCCTGTCCATGGCGAAGAATATGAACCAATACTAGAGGACGCTCCAGGTCCACTAATATTTTGTGACTGCTGCTGTGAATTTTGTGCAGCATTACCATTTTGTGCATCTACATCATCAATCACATTTACTGGTTTATACCAGCTACTCATCTCATCAAAAACAACATCTCTGCTCACTGTAAACTTACGAGTAGAAGGGTTATAGCATCTATACCCTTTTTGCTGCAGAGAGTAACCAATAAAGATGCACTTCTCAGCTTTTGGATCCAACTTGGATCTCAACTCATCTGGCACATGTACATAGGCAATGCAACCAAAAATTTTCAAATGAGAAATATCTGGTTTCCTACCAGTATACCTCTCCTCTGGAGTCATCCCATGTATTGCTGCAGTGGGAGTCCTGTTCATTATATAGACTGCTGTAGCAACTGCTTCAGCCCAATAAAAATCTGGCAAGTCTTTTTCATTGAGCATGGCACGAGATACCTCTCCAATATGCCTGTTTTTCCTTTCTGCAATTCCATTTTGTTGTGGGGTATAACTGCATGAATATTGCTGCTTTATGCCATGCTCCTGCAAGAACTTTGCAAACTCATTTGAGAGGTACTCTCCCCCTCCATCTGACCTTAGGCATTTTATTTGCAGACCTGTTTCTTTTTCAGCCATAGCTTTAAGGGTTTTGAAATGCCCAAACACTTCACTTTTCTTTTTCATAAAATACACCCAAACTTTTCTGCTATAGTCATCAATAAACGTGACAAAATAATGACAGCCTCCAAGAGATGCAGCTTTCGTAGTCCACACATCAGAGTGGATTAATTCCAATGGCTTCTTACTCTCTTGAACATGTCTAGGAAATGGTTTCCTTGCCTGTTTTCCAAACTGACAGGCTTCACATACCTTATGCATTTCTGCAACCTTGAATTTTGGCAAACCTGCAACAATATTTTGGGCCTGCATTGATTTAAGTCGCTGTACATTAACATGACCAATGCGTTTATGCCAGATATCAATATCTGCAACTACACCGGTCCCATGTGCAAACATTGCTGCACTCAATTCAGACATGTCTGCATCCAGTGTAAACATTCTGCCCTTCTTCTTTCCTTTTGCTATCAAGCGACCTTTATTTTTCATATCCTCAACAAAGCATCCATGAGGATTAAATCTGACCTGCAAGCCCTGCTCAACCATTTGACCGACAGAAACCAGATTCTTGGTGATATTCGGGACATGAAATACATCGGACAAGTATTTCTTTTTTCCATCCTGCATAGACAATGGAATTTTTCCAATCTGCACAATAGGATGTGCAGTATCATCACCAGTCTCCACAAATCCTGGTTTTTCCATTTCCCTTGCATCCTCCATCCATTCTGCATGACCTGTCATGTGGTTTGATGCACCTGAGTCAACATACCATACATCATTTCTTTCTTTTGCACTTATCACAGAATTGTTCATGTGCTGCACCATGAACAAATGCTCATTTCTGTCATCACCCTGTCTGCTAGAAGATGCATAATTCCCTTGTTGCAGTTTTCCATTCATGATGTCATTCTGCTTTTTATAGCAGTCTTTAGCCATATGACCCATTTTACCACAATAGTAGCATTCAACATTACTGTTTGCATTTTGGCCTCTTTGCCATCCACCACGACCTCTTTGGCTCCCCCTGCCTCTAGAGTTACCACGTCCTCCTCCATAGGACTGGTTTTCTTGAGTTTGCTGCATACTCTGATTTCTACCACGGTCTCCAAATCGGCCTCCTCTACCTCTGCCTCTACCTCTTCCAGCATTTGAGTAGAAGACAGCTTCTTTTGAAGTTCCTCCTGAAGAAGATGCACCACCATTTCTCTGCTCCTCAGAAATTAGAAGAGCAATCAACTCCTCAAAATCAGGAAATCTTTCACGAACTGAAATGGATGTCCGAAACTGTGCATAATCCTTTCCTAGACCATTCAAGGTCACGGAAACTAAATCATCATCTTCCACTGGCGACCCAATGGAAGCAAGTGCATCTGCAATCTTCTTCACCTTCATGTGGTAGTCGTTGATGCTCATACTTTCTCTCTGCACATTATGCAACTCTTGCTTGAGCTGCATTTTCCTGGCTTGCGTATTTGTGCTATACATTTTTGACAAAGTATCCCATGCCTCCTTTGGCGTACTTGCATCCTGAATATGCACAATCATAGAGTCCGAAATACTGATAGACAGCCAGTACATAACTTTCCTGGCTCTCTCATGCCATGCTTTGAATGCCTGCATTTGCTGTTGATTGGGAACATCAGGAAGAATTGGTTCTTCTTCATTTCCTGCAACAAATTCCCAATATCCTTTTCCCATAAGGAAATTCGTCATTCTAAACTTCCATGCTTGGAAGTTGTTCTTGTCAAGTTTTTCAGTGACAATCTGGGAAAGAGAATCAGATGCCATTACAGAAGACTGCAAAAAATTCTGTCACTGCAAAAACCACAGCTTCACCCTCACAAGGGAAAAACTGTAAAACTGGCGAAAGTGGTATTTGACCACACAGTCACTTCCTAGTGACGATTTTGCATAAACAGGAACCAAGGATGATTCTGTAACCCAATGTCTTTGCACACAAGCATACGATGCAATTTCTGTGGTAACTTTTCACCAACCTGTAGAGCAGTGGTTGCTTCACCGCGAAGGGCGTCTCAACCTGAGACAATGCGCTCCTGCAATTTCCGGTTGTGCTGCCTGCACAGATCTGCTCCCAAAACAGAAAATGAAAGCAACACTGCTCCTCTTACCAGAACACCGCGAGCTTGGCTTGCTTTCTTGAGCTCCTTACCACGAACAAGGCTCTGATACCATGTCAAGATTGTGGGAGAGAAGGAAGGAGTCTCGCTTGAAGCTTTCTTGCTTGCACAATGGGGGAAGACACACAAGGGTGGAGGCTGAAAAACAGTTTTCCTCTTCTTAGTTGTGTAAGCCAAAAGAACTCAAGTACAAAGAAATAGAAGAACCCTCTATATGGGTCTCAAACCAAACTCAACTAACTAAGGTGGCATACTAACTGAGCCACGAACTAGAGTAGATAAGGATAGCTATCATGTGGCTATTATTCATGGGCGGTGTACCAACCGCATCTGCAACTGACAAGTCGGTGACATAAATACACAATGGTCACCCTGGCGTATCACGAGTGGAGCTCGATATCTCAACATCCGGTAGCTCCACGATCCTTGAGGCAAGCTCAAGCAACCTCAATCCCTCTCCCATGAGCTTCATCCTCCATAGCCACGTACGAGACAAGAGAAGAGAAGAGAGGAGGAGAAGATGGAGAGCTTCTTCTCCAAGATCCCTCACCCTCACACGATCACTCCCTCACTCCCTCACTCTCTCTCAATCCCTCTCTCAAGCACAAGCAAGGAGGCAAGAAGGCAAGAAACAAGAGGAGAAGAAGAAGACGCTGTCTGCCACACACGAGAATGCTCTTCTCATTCATTTTTTAACTTTATATACATGCCCTTGGACTTTTAAGGTTGCCCTTGCGCTTTTGGTCTTTTTTCCTCTTCTTCCTTCAATCGGGCTACCTTTTTTCCTACCTTTGCCTTGCATCTTTTCCGCTTTCTTTTGCTTTCTTCGTGTTGGGGTTAACATTAGCCCCCTTCTAGATGAGTGCCAGTCCCATGGCACTGTGGTGGGAAGTAGTGGGATAGATGATGCTATTGCTAGTGTAACAGGTGGGTAGAGGACATTGAGGCTTGTGAATGAGAGGTGATGGGATGTGATGACGATGACCAGGAGAGATTCCAGCATGTTTTAGTATTCGTGACAATTCTCGGCATCTTTCTCACTATTCTAGCGCCCTTATGGAGCCGGTCATTGTTTGAGTATCCGAAACGCTTGAAACAAGAAGCAATCCCTTAGGAGGATGGTATTGGAGGGATTTATTCTGGAGAAACCCCCCGAATGCTATTTGCCTTGAAAAGCCGTGGCCTAGGCTGAAAACCCTTGTCTGGGAGTAGAGGACCTTTAGTTTTGAGTTGAAAGTCTTCAGGCTTGTGGTGCTAATAAGCAATCCGTAGATCTTGAGGCAGTGGGCATGGATCATCGGACGGTGAGGTTCCAAGATCTATGCCAATGGCAGCCCATCAGTAGGCTGACGGTTGTCAACATGAAATCTGTTGAGCCATTGAAACCTTCACAGCGAAGCTCCTGAAGTTGCAGTAATGGGATCATGTTCGACTTCTAGAAAAATTCCTTATCATTGGAGGATGTAGTAGATGATCGCCTTCAGCCAAGCAACCCGTTCCTGAAACATGAACATGACCTGCAAGAAAAGTGGTGCACTTCCTAGGGGGTGTGTTTGTCTCACTGTGTAGTGCATGGTGCTCGTGCTAGTGGAACTGGGAGATGGGTCTAACCTTGGGCAAGCCCTTGGTAATGTCCCACACTTGAGGACCCAGTTTGTGCAACTTCTGAGGTGCGGTGCGAAACTCAGGGTGACAGGTCTGAAAGTCCTACCCTTGATGTGCCCTAAGTGTGAAGTGGGGGAGGGGCTAGAGAGGACTCTAGATGCAGTGAGTATGGTGCACCACAATAGTGAATGAAGACAGCAAGCACTCTTTTTTTTTTTGTGGTGAATGAGAGAGAGTACATTGGGCAATGTATGGGGCACCTATTTAGTCACGGGGCGGTCGCAAGCCTCGTGATAAAAATGTGCCACTTTGTAAGTATTCCTTAATACCGGTCCTAGCTCTTAGAGGAGTGGTGGACAAAAAGGGGTGATTACACCTTGCAAAATGGGTGTCACTCATATTTTCTAATAGCTCTAAGCAGAAAGCTGGGAGGAGAGTAGCGCGCATCATCAACCTCGTCATGGCTCTACTATCTATTCCTAGGTTAAGATAAAAAAAGAGTGAAGGGAGATGGGCTTCCTCTGCTGCAGGTTTCTAGAGCAATAGGAATTTGAGAAGTCGGAGGTAATTACAAGTGGTTAAGAATGCAGGATCGGGGCAGGAAGAGAAATCTACAAGGAAACGATTTATGGAGGGAAGTAGATCTTCTACCCTAAATACTAAGCACTCCTCCAGGCTTCTAGCATTTACATTATAGATTCTCGGGAAGTCAAAATCCCCATGCAAATCTCTGTTGTAATCCACTCCATGCCTACGAGGGTAGGGCATGTAGATGGGATCATTGCGCTCTTCGAGGACGGAGCTACAAAATGCGGTCCAGGCATCAAAATTGGTGAGCCAAATCCTCCTCCGCCATTTCGGCTATGCCTCGTATCCTTGGACGGATTTGGGAACCAGACCGACCTTGTCTTCCCAGTATTCTCGTGGCTCTTGTCTCCACCTAGTTATTATCATGCTTCTCTCTTCCATCCATCTATTTGTGAGTTCGTTAGCTAGGTCTTTGATCTTGGCTACGACTCCTAGAGGTAGGGCCCGGTCCAAGGAGCGTGGAAAAGAGAATGAAAGCTCGAATGGCCTCTTATGTAGCTCTCTCTTGCACCATATGATCAACTCCTGGGGCCAATCTACAGGATGTGTATCATTTTGCAGTGGCATGGGCTCCTCAGGAAGTTGTTATGGAAGTATGCGCGCTTGGCGTTGGGCCTCCTCTGCTAGCTCTTGCCTCCTTCTCCTTGCTGCAATTATGCGTTCAGGTAGCTCGGCATTGGCAAGTTCCTCCTGTGGGATCTCTGGTTGAGGCGGACTCGGCATCCTTGGTGGCTCTTCGTCCTCATCTTGCTCAAAGTCTGGGCCCTCTTCGACATTTCGCTCTACCATAGGATGAACGACTGGTGGTGGTGGCGGTGGCTGCTCCTGCTCCTGAAAACCCAACTCCTTGAGCTCTGCAGTGGAAAGGCCCGTACAGCGCATGTAGTAGAACTATTGCTCTTTAGTTATTCCTGTACTTGTTCGAAGCTCCTGCTCTTGAAGGCCATATCGTAGCGCCCGGGTGCTTAGCTCCAACTTTCTTTTTACCTGTTCCACTGTATCATCGCCCTCGGCTTGTGTCACGTGGAGCACCGTGTTGAGAAAGGCCTGTCGCTGGGTCTTAGTGGTTATCTCTGTAGCCTCAACCCTAGCCTCGGCCAACATTCTTTCACACTCTGCCACCGCAAGCCGTTCTGTTAAATCCCTCACCCTATCAAAGTTCTTTCTTTCCCACTCCATGGCTCTCTCCTCCATCTTTTGCCTTTGTTCCTTTAGCTGGCCCGCCAGAGTGGTTACCACCTCTTGCTGCTCATTTGATAAGAACCATAACTGGTTTCTTTCTTTTAGTTTCTGAGCTAACTGTTCTTCAGCGATCCCTCTTGCTTGATCAACAATGCTGAGCCTGTGGTGCACTTCGGTCACGATTTCTGATTTCTCTTGGACTAACTGTTCTAGGCTCTGGATTTCAGCATGGAGCAGCCTCGTCTGATTAAAGGTCATGGCCATGAGGGCTTCCACATCTTTCTGGGAGGTCTCCAGCACATCTTGCAATCTCTTCACTTCATCCTGTAGTCGTTTTGATTCAGCTGTTGCTGAGACCCCCGGCCCTTCATTTTTCAGGAATTCAATTTCCCTGATTAGCCTGTCCTATTCTTCTTGCTCGCGCCATGACTGGGGCTCCGCTGCATGTTCTTGTGGAACAGTGGCTTCGCCTTCCTGAACCTCCCAGTAGAGCTTTTCCACTTGGGCCACCCTTTGCTGGAGATCACTGTATTGCTGCATCAAAAGTTTTATGTTCCTTTGTTCCGCCACCAGGCTCTGCTCCTCATCCTCCAGCCTTTGCCTAAGGCGGCTTTCATTGGTTTGGGCTTGCTTCCTTTTCTCCTCTAGCTGGTCTTGTAAGGCCTTTATCTCTCTCCGTCAGTCAGCTTTCTGCCTTGAGACCTCTAGCCTGAGGGCCGCCGACGTCTCCTTTTCTCTCTCTAAGTCCAGTAGGGCCACCTTCTTTTCTTATTTTGCCTTGTCCAGTTGTGTCAGTAACTCGGCCACATATGCGTCATAGTCTGCGGCAGGCATGGGAGTATTGGGCGTGGTGGTCGATGCTTCCAGCCTCTGTCATTTGGGGTCTTTGCCGAGACTCTGCATCTGCGGTGGCGGGCCTTTTCGATCGAGTTTCAGGGACGATTTCGGCCACCCTGCTCATGAGCATCTGCATCATGGTCATGAGCTGTGCCGCGTCGAGAGGAGGCGTGGGGTATGCAGCGGCGGCGGTCGTGATTTCAGCTGTTGTTGGCACAAAGGAGGGAGGGAGTGGATGTAGGAGGGACTTGCCCTTGCCTACGACCACCAGTGCTGCTTCCACACTTGCGCTCGCTTCGGCTTTATGGCCAGGGCTTGCGGGTTCGAGTTCTCCGCCCCCATGGGTCTCTTCCACCGACCTTCGGGTGGCTTCCGCCAGTTCGGCCAGTTCCTTGAGTTGCTGCTCCTCGGCTTCTTCCTCTGCCCTCCTTTTCCTGTCCTCTTCTGCCTTCTTTCACTCCTCTCCTATTCTGGTGAGCTCCTCCTCCTCTTTCCTCCTCCTTTCTTTCTCGGCCCTTCGAGACTATTTCTTAGCTTTTTTGATGTCAACCCATTCTTCCTTACTTAATTTCTCTTTTTTCTCATTCTGTCTTCTATCACTTTTGCTTTGTTCTACGGGTTTGGTCACTCGTGGAGGCGGCACTTCCTGCTGTCCCTTATCGCTTACTGTTCTTTCGCTCGATTCCCCTCCGCCGTGGTGAGCTGAGCTTTGATGCGCCGCTTCCTCCTCCATGATGCCCTCATTCTTTATTGCTTTGTCTATGATGGTTGTCAGGATGCCCCCGTATTTGATTGTAGCCGCTTTCCACGCAGGTTTCTTCCATGCCGAGCACGCTGTTGAGGCAGGGGACTCTCCTTCTGCTGGTGCTTCCGTCGGAGTAAGGAGGGCAGCTGAACTTTGAATGGTCTTCTATACGAATCCATTCCAGTCTATTTCTTCAGGGGTTCCTGCTGCTATGCTTTCCAACAGTGGGAGCCCGATCCTATTCATCAACGCATTGTAACGCTAGCCCAAGAAGAGGGTATGGATCATTTTTGCTTGTAGTTTCACCGTTGGGTCCGGGATGTCAGCCAAGCTGATTCCATCCACAGTACGCACCGCTTCTTTCTTGACCCCCAGCATGGTGTAAACGTCTCGTCTCGGCCTTCTCTCTTTCTTTGGCACAAGCCCCAGGACCTTTTCTATGATCGTTGCATTGAGGGGCACTTCGATTCTCCTTTCTTGCTCCCCTGTCCTTACTGTGACAGTGCCACAGTTCCTGCTTTTGTCGAAATTCCTCAGGAAATCCGCACACATACTGTAATCCACCGCCTGCCCCACCTTTTCCACATACTTGTGGAGATGGCATCTGTCCACTAAGTCTTTGATCGCGGGTTCCTCCATGATGGCTTCGTCCAGATTCAGTGTGTGCTTGAAAGTGAAGTGATTGAATCCACGCGTCTCCACGGCGATGTCGAATTTGGTCATTTCCTCTTCTGAGAATGGTAGTTTGCCTCCTTTGTCCTGTCCTGCCATGGCGGTGACCTGTCAACACACCATGCCAACATTTAATGCCTAGCAATCGGCACATTTCTAATTAGAACTAAGTTTGAGAGAAAAATAGATGGGCTTAAAGTGGGCACACTTGCTTAGAGGCTTGAACATTGCTATTGTTTTATTCTGCAATATTCTTCCATAGAAACTTTCTTAATTATAACAATCTGCTATTTAGATAACATAACTTTTCATCTTTGCTCTGCTCTTGGTCACCTTGCTTCCCCCTCCATTAGGAATCTTTCAAAGAATCCTTCCTAGGATTAGCACAGGAAGAGCGAGGTAAGCACTTGTTCACGTGGGTTGACCTACCTAGCCAATGGCCAATTATAGAAGTTTGGATTGTATTCGAGTTGGGCATGACAATCCAGAGTGGATGGTTGGATGGAGACTTGGGAAATGTAGGTCAAAACGTTGTGGAAGAGATCCCCGGTACTGAGGCGACTGGCAACATGTAATTCCTCTTGGGTGAGGAATTGGTCAATGTAGGGGTGGTCGAGCACATGGTCGTCCAAATGCTGATCACAGGTAATGGCCAAGACTCTAAACGAGATAGGTGCCACGTACGTGGGGTCATATTCGATAGTTTTGATTGCCCTGCGTTGGTCAACATTGGTCATTATGTGACAACCTTTTTTCTCCCATTGGATCCTTAGCGTAAACCACTGCTGCAAGAATGTGGAAGGTGAGCTTGCCATCTGCGTGAGCTCTTGCAGCTCCTGTTCAGGAGCAGAACGTGGAGGTTTATGATAAGAAGTGATAAGTCTTCTGAGTGCAGCCTGATCCTTTGAGATTTCATCGTTTGCTATCAGCTCGACAGCAATTTTGGGAACTTTAGTGGTCATAAGTTCGTATTCCTGCCAAGTGCATGGTAATGCACGAACATCTGAAGCAAGCGTTTCGTTAAGAAGACCTAGGTCTAGCCGCTTGTAGCTTCTAGCAAATGTAGTGAAAGTTTCATCTAACATTTTAATGCAGGCTATTAAATCATCCCCAGAAGTTGCGGCAAGATCCTTAGCCAAAGAGAGGAAAGGTCGTATTGCGTAGGAGGGTTTAAGACCCTCTGGTGGTGCTGGTGCAACTGGACTAGATAGTTGTGACTTCCTCATCGGTGTCACGGTTCGGGCCTCACAATGGGAAACACTTTGAGACGCTGTAGGAAGCTCTAGAGGCATGGGGGTTGTACTCGGTTCTGAGCGAGCAGTCATTGTGGTTTGTAAGTTCTTAGGATTAGGTAGGTTTAAGGCCTAGGGCATTTGCTTTGGTCGATAGATGAGCTGAGGCTTGCTAGCCATCGTTGGCCCTAGCCCGTTAAGTGTGTTCTGGGCACCACTTATGCAAACCTCTCTCGTTAGGGTGAGATCGCTTGTAGATGAGCTTCTTAGCTGGCCCTTTTTAGGCACCCAAATCCAGGGATTGCCCTCGTGGTATCCTTGTGCCCGCAGGAGGTCTTTAGGAATCCAGCGCGGTGTGGTTGTGCGTCTACAGTGATAGCGCCTAGACTGCCTCTTGGGTCGGGAGGGTTGATAATTTGGACGTTTAGGATCACACTTGGGTGGTTTACCCGGATGTGGTTTTTGCCGTTTCGGCACCCATAGAAACTTGGACTCTTTGGCCTTGTGAGCGCTCTTGGTGGGCGTGAGTCTGGGGTTGAGAATTTGGCACGAGGCCGTAGTCTCCATCTGTTTAGACTAGGGCTGAAGCGTGGTCATAGGGGTTTCTATCGGTGGCTTCGTAAAAGTGGGGGAGTTAGGGCAGCCCTTACTAAAAGTCGTCACTATGGGCACATTGCCGATGGCAAGATGTATGTGATTTAGGTTGTAATCCACATTACAGTTGGTTTGTTTCTTGAAAGTGCGACCTAATAGTGATACATTACCAGTGTCCTTAGTGTCAGGCAACACATGGAAGAAGGCCGGTAAACTTTCAGACTCGATGGAAATGACCACCTTGCATTTCCCTAGGAGTGGGTAAGCGGTACTCCCAAACGGGGTGAGTTGAGCGTTAGTGGGCTGTAGTTGCGGTTGACCAATGCATGTCTGATGGTTATGTGTTAGGATGTTGTAGTCAGCACCTTCATCAATCAAGGCGTCGAAAGAATACACCGCTCCTGTTGCAACTGTGATCTGCAGGTATGCCGGTGCCACTACTTCTTCGTCCTAATCTGTCAGGTCAGTTACAATAGCCATGCGGACGTTCAGTGGGGGTTCTAGCATGGGTGGCTCGTGTAACGGATGTGAAGGAGGATAGTACTTCTTAATGCGGCTGCCATTAAAAAAGCCTATTCCCTCACTGTCAAGTGTCTCCAACTCGACATTTCCGGTCCTACCGATTACGCGTACCCTGAAAGGCCCTAGCCCCCGAAACTTCATCTTCTGTTTATGTCCTTTTACCGAGTACAGCAAAACAAGGTCCCCTTGTTCGAAGTTTCGCTACATGACATGCTTGTCAAACCACATCTTTTGTCGAGCCTTTTCACAAATCAGAGAGTGAGTGGCGAGGAGTCGGGTCTCCGTTAAGCGCTCAAGTTCTACTAAGCAGTTAGTCCAAGCCTCTCTTCCCTCCCAATGTTCTTGGACTGCTAGCCTCAAACTAGGGATGAAGAATTCTACGGGCAGAATGGCTTCAGTTCCGTAAGTCAGCCTAAAGGGCATCTGTCCTATAGCCGTTTTATAAGCTGTGCGATAGGCCCACAAGGCCGCCATTAGCTTGTTATCCCAGTCACTTCTCGAAGTAGACACAACTTTTGTAAGCACATTGTTGAGGCAAACGCACCAACAGTCGGGACTTTGGACGGACTTCTATTCTTTCAGAAGCTGCAACTCACGTTGGTGACAATCTCTCACCTTGTCTCTCACGCTCCGCTCTAACTAACCAAGCATTCTCCTCTCCAACCCAAGGAAGTAAGAACACAAGACTAGCTCGAGTTGTAGTGAACTCACCTAACTTACCTTTCAAAGGCTCGAAGATAGTTCCACGACCACGATCAACACGATCCGATGCCGTCGCTCCTTCGCATCCACCATCAAGCACACCAATGAGTCGAAGAGCTAGTAGAGACGACGAGAAAAGCAAGAAGATGACGAAGAGCTTCACCTTCCCTCAGTCCCTCGCTCAACACACCTCTCACTCTCTCCCTCTCAGTCACTCTCAACACAATGGAAGCAAGATGATAGAATAGAAAGATTGAATGGTTGCACTGACAGAGCTTCTGCAGCATGAATGTGCCAAAGGGGGTGAATACAACTGAGACCTCCCACCCTTATATAGACATAGAATTAGGGTTAGGGTTAGGGTTTGCACCCCTTTTGCGTTTAGGGTTTCTACAACTATGAATTAGGGTTTGCACCCTCTTTGGGCATCCTACCCACATAGTGGGCTTTAGGCCGGTCAATCCTTGAAACATGCTTGAACCTTAGCCTAAATAGACCAAGCCTACACTATTCTAATCACAATTACATGTGCGCAACCCACGCAACACATGCGGGTGCGACAAATACAACTACGGGTGATAAATACAATGTGCACGGGAGTGAGCCCAGCTCTCACAAAATAATACAACCATGATAGTCTGATGATGTCCATGAGTAAAAAGGAATACACAAGTGCCCAAAGTAATACAATGAAGCTCCACAAAATAGTAATCCAGCAAAAAATAGTATCGAGCACTTGCGCTTTCTGCAGCCTTCTCAAAATACCGTTAACATTATTTCCCCCCTAGACGAGTGCCAGTCCCATGGCACTCACGTCGTAGGTAGCATGCTGTAGCTTGCACCGAAGACGCGGAATGCTGGGAACAGTCCTGATCAAGTAGTAGTCCTGATGGAGAAGAAATGGATGTGGCTGATGAAGAACGGTGGTTGTTGAAGATGAGGATGTTGCCTGCTGCGGGTGGTACAAATGATGTTGCTCAAATTGTGGTAGATGGTGAGACTGATGGTGTTGCTGGTGACAAATCCTGTAAAAGTTGGCTATGCTGAAGATACACTTGATTGTTGATCCTTCTGATGAATAGAACTTGAATGGTCATTGGAAAATGGAATAGAGGTCGTAGAAGATGGGAGATGAAATGTTGATGTAGAAGTGATGCGCATGATTCTCCACAACTCGAATACCTACAAAGTAAAACCTCACGTGCAGTCACTCCCTAGGGGAAAAGTGCTAGTCTTCTGATCGTGCACATGACATATGATGATGTTGGTTTGGGAGATGGGTCGAACTCCAGGCAAGCCTGAAGTGTTGTCCCACACTTGAGGACCCAAAACCGTGAATAGGTTATGGTGCAAATACTATAGTGTGTGCACGTGCATACATAGTCTAATACATAGGTAGAAGACTTCTCCATGGGTGCTTCTGTTGATGATGATGCTCGATGATGAGGAAGCAAGGGAGCTTGATCTGATGAAGATGGAAAGAATGGTAGGTACTGAGAAAAAAAAAGGTTGTTGTTGAAGATGCAAGGGAGACACCTAAGTGGGATAGATAAAGGAATTCTTGAAGCGCATGGTTCTCCACTGGATCAACCACATGTGGTAGGTGACCTGAGGTGATGTGGTGTTACTGAGATAAATGGAGTAGAAATGAAAAGTGCACGTGACTCAGGGTGACAGGTCTGACCTAGGCGAGCCGAGACTCCCTAGGTATGTCCTGACCTTGATGTGCCCTAAGAAAATGTGTGGGGAAATGGAAAAAGGGCTAGGGGGTTAGAGACGGAGCCAGCCGACCAAAGCCACTGGATGCATCCAACTTGAGGACCCCTAGGTGCAGTGCAGTGCATGTGAGTGCATATATATATATATATATTTCTTTTTTTTGCTTTCTCTTTTTTTTTTCCCCATCATGTGATGCACAAGGGAGTAACTCCTCAGGAAGTGGCTGCAAGGTAAGTGAAAGACACCCTTTGCTCAAAAGATATGGCTTAAGAAAGGTTCGGAGATAAATGGGTGATTCTGGATAAAAAGGATGGGTACACCAAGCAAATCTGCTATCCACCATATCCTCAAGCAAGGCTACGCAGTAAGAGGGGAATAATACAGCTCGAAGAAGAAGTCTTGCCATGGCAATGCGGTCAATCCCTGTGTTGATGTCGAAGAATAAGGGTGGTAGGCCATCCTCATAGGGAGTCGGTGGACTATGAGGCGGAGATAATTGCAAGTGACTATGAAGGCAGGATCGAGGCAATTTGAGTAGAGTTTAAGGAAACTGTCAAAAGAGGGTAGCAGATTACGCAACTGGAAGTGATAGATATCACTCTCATGCGGAGCATGGATATTGGGAATTTTGGGAAAGTTATGCCTGCCATGCTTCTCAGCATCATAGTTTTTGCCATACCTTCTCGGATAGGGGCAATGGAGTACATCTGTCTTCCGATTTGAGTAGCAAAAGGCGGAATGGGCCATTTCATCCGCTTCAAGGATAGGATATCGCCATTCTGGTTGAAGCTTCCACACCTCTCGTGGCTTCTCGGTGAGATACTCCCTCTTGTTCTTCTCCTTGGGAATCTTACAAACTCCTTTCAAAACCGACCTATCCTGTTTCTTCAACCACTCCTTAGCAATCTTCTCTCCCACTTTAATAAGCTTTTGCACTGTACTGACTGGTAAGGGTGTTCTGAATTTGGCATCTCCATAGACATTGAAATCAAAAATGATGGTCTCCTCCCTCGTCTGCTTCTCATGATAGGTCTTAATGGGCTCATCTAGATCCTCTCTCTGTGCCTCAATGCCTTGCATGTCAATGGAATACTCTGGCACATCCTAAGGGGTAGCCCTAACAACTTGAACCATCCTATCAAAGCACTCTTGGACCTCAAGTTCCTTGTCCGACACTATTGGGGGTACCTGTATTTCCTCAATAGCTCCATCTTCCTGCTTAGCAAAATCTTGAGGATCCATATAATCCTTAGAAGGAACCATATCTTCAAAAGGCTCTACTGCAATAGGGTCTTCAACAAGTGTCTCATGTTGTAAGTCACATGGCTCAGTAGATGTTGGTTGCATCATTCCTACATCCCTCAATTCTTGATCATTATAGCCCATGTCATGCAAATGATCAATCATCTGGCTACTAGTTGGGTCTGAGGTCAACAACATGAGCTCCTTATCCTAGTCAAAAGCGGCTAAGGCACCGGTAGCAATTCCCAATTGAGCTTTGAGTTCCTCCACATCATCGGTGCTTTTGGATGATAAAGTGCAAATGGCCTGATGATAAAGCCCCTGCTGTAATGATAGTGCATGTTAATAGGCAGTTGCATGAAGCTTAAACTGGCGTTCCTTGTGAAGGGAATGAGCCAAGTCTGTGAGTAGCTGTTGTAACATCTCCTCATAAGCTCTGTTAGCTTTTTCCTCAACTTGATTGACAGCAGTAGTCAGACTCATTGCAATTGTATCTTGCAACCTTGTAAAGGCTATCTTCGTCTGCGTCTGAGTCCGATGTGCTTCTGAGAACTCTCTGGTGAGAGTTGATGTCCTTGCCTTTTCCTCCTTTAACTGAACCACAAGATCTGCACCCTGAGCACAGAGAATTTCTTCCATTTTCCTCAGGACCTCAACTTCTTGCAACTGTTCCCTTAGCCCCTCCATCTCCTTATTGTTCTCCACAATCTGAGTCTGTAAGTCATGTAACTGCTGAGCTGAGTGTTTCAAAAATTCTTGATGAGATGATCTCTCTGCCTCATACTTCTTTTGTAATTCCAATTTTTCCAGAATTGCTTAATCCTTGTCCTGTTTCAACTCTTCACATAAGAGCTCTAATGTGGTAAGACCATCCAAATTCGCTGATGTCCTTCTTGTGCAAACTTTTGAACTAGTGGTAGTCTCATCCGGTCGCAGCTTCTCTACACTAGAAGTGAATGTAATTTCTTCATTCTATCTACCATGTTCTAACATGTTTATCTGGGCTTGCATGGTTTGTAAAGTGGTCATGAGCATCTGAAAATCTCCTGGACCAATCACCGATTGTTTTCCTTGAGTCTTTCCCTTTCCTTTGTTAGAATCTCCAGGTTTCCTAGCAACATCTTCTTCAACTTCCTGTGGAGCGGAGGCTTCCTTCCCTCTCATGTCCTTAATGGATGATTCCTGTATGGTTGTGGCTTGATTCTCCTTTTCCTTTTGGAGAGCTTCCCCCAAGTGTTGTGCATTCTCTAGCGACTCCTCGATCGCTACGTGGTGCTCTGTCTTAAATTTTCATTTCTTACTCTTTTTTTGACCCATCTTCTTTAGTGAACTCTCAACACTTGGCTCTTATTCCTCCCTTGGTCGTTTGTCCTTCAGTTGACCCATCTCAGCAACTGCGGGTGTCACCTCAAAGGGCTCGGAGAGTCCCAAGGCTGTGGTGATGACCTTACTGAGTGCACCACCGTAATTTATCATGCATATCTTGGCCTCAGTAGTGGTGAGTCTCCCTTCAGGAGTTTTAGGAAGAGTCTCATGTGCCTTGGCAAGGGATTCACAAATCTGATCCATCCAAAACTTATTTAAATCCTCATCAAGTATCCTGTCTGATAAGATATCTTCCATGAAGCCCTTGGGTATTCTCCCTGCACGAGTGCTGGTTTTGTTGTAGGTAAACAAATGGTGAAACACCTGTGCAGTGGCTCTAAGATCCAACTCCTCAATGGCAGAGAATAATAGACCACCAATAGTAACATTAGGCTTACCCTCCCACCTTTGATCCACTAGATGAGTTTTACTAGCTTTACCATGCCCTCTTGACCCTTGACAAAGACCTAAGGCTTGTTCTATCAGCTTAGAAGTGCTACCTCCCCAACTTTTTGCTCTTTTTCATCCCAGTAGCTCATCCTACTTGTTTTAGTCTTAGGATCGTAGTTTTGAACAAAGTTGTAGCAATTGGCAAAGTGAATAGGCCCATTGGTTGCTCTAATATAGTCGGTTAGCCCACATTTAGCCACCAACTCCCCAATTTTAGGATACCTGTTGACAATATTCTCCAAGTTGGTAAGTTGACAAAACTTCAAGGCCCCAAAACTCCATATGCTGGTCTCTAGACCAAACTCCTTGCATTGCTCCATAGTGAATACTCCCGTGTCCTCATAATGATGATCCTTGACAGCCACCAATGTCGACATTGTAGACATTTCAAACTGTGAACCTATCATCTGCTTAATCAAAAGATAAGACCACATCTTGAGAAATTTCTAGCTAACCATCACACAAAATATAAAAGTCAAACTATACCTTTGCCTTTTTATAAAAATAATGCCAAAATGGATTGCCAATTGCCCTCCTGCAACAAAAAGACCTAGCAAGCTTCCTAGCTTGCAAGGGTAAGTGACAAAGGACGGAAAAGATGACAAGGCAACACAAAAAGGAAAAAGAAAAAGAAGATGAAGTATGGACAAAGAAAATGGAAAGACAACTAGGTGGACGGGGAAAATGAAGGAAGGATGGACATCCACCAAGCGTAAAAGTTGGGGTTATACTCCAATTTCGCAAATGTATCAAGGTCAAATGGGCGCATAGCCAAACCACACAAATAAGTGGTAATATCCGGTAGGAGACATGGACCAGCAAAGCGACTAGCCACATGTAGTTCTTCCGCCGTTAGAATTTTATTAAATAGGGGATGGTGTTGTGAATTGGAAGGCACTTCTAGGTCACGAGCCAAAATGATGGCATGGAGTGAAACAGGAGAATGATATGTAGGATCAGACCGAAGGTTACTAATGGTGCACCGTTGCTTGGCAGTGGTCATCAGACGACTACCAGCCTGAGCAATCTCAAGCCAATGGTTATACCAGAGGCGTAAGAAAAGACTAGAAGTGGTTTGTTTGGTGCTAAGAGCTGCAAGCTTGGCGGAATCAACACATTTGGTCACTGGAGCATAAGAAGAGATTAATCGGGAGGACTGGAGGCGCTTCTGAGGAAGAGTCTTGACATTCTCAGCCTGCACCAAGAGACCTTTGCGAAAAAGATGTTCATGCTCCTCCCACGTGGGATTCCATCGAGTAGCAAGTTCAAGTGCCTCATTGTCGGCAAGGCCGAGGTCAATCATAGCAAACAATTTCGCAAAGGTGGTAAACATAGAATCGAATTGGAGTAACCATCTAGCGTTGGAGGAGTTGTCCTTCGTGGCCAAGTCCGCAGCCATGCCACTAAGAGAGCGGCAAATGAGAAAAGGTTTTAGACTAGAAGGGGGATCAGGAGCGATGGAACTAATCTGAAGATGAGGTGGAACCGGGTCCCTGTGTTCATGTTGGAGTTTAGCTTGGGCGGCCTGATCCAACTGGTGGACTGGTCGAGAGAGATTGGAAGAGGAGGATGCCTCAGAGGAAGCTGAGGGCCCAAGGGAAGGTGTGAGAAGAGGGTCAGGAGGGGGTTCCGGAGCGAAAGATGAAGATGAGGAGACAGAGGAAGGTAGTGGAAATGGCTTCTTATTAGGAGGTGGTTGGTTAAGGGAAGCGGAGTGGGGCGTAGACTCTGACTCGTCATGAGACGGGGTGACTGGAGGTAGGAAGGAATGAGAAACCCGCAGATAAGACATTCGGCGCTTTGAGCAACCTGGAGGAACGGTGGATGAAGCCCAAGAAAAAGGGATAGATGAGAAGTTAGATCGTTTGGGAATCCAAATGTAGGTGTTACCCTGGTAATAGCCCTGAGCCTCCAAGAGAGCACGTGCCACCCAACACAAGGAAATTGTGGGCTTTGTAGGAGTTCGACGACGTCGACTCAGTTGCCAATGCAACGGCTTTGAGGGTGGTGAAGGTGGAAATGGAGGTGGTGAGGGGAGGCGAGGTCTCCACTGGAAGTGAGGAAACTTCATAGGCGTGGGTTTTGAGGCTCGACTAACAGGAGTAGCATGGTGATGTTGGGCTTGTAGCAACTGATGAAATAAGGAACTACCAGACTGGGAAGGGGTGGGAAGAGGAATTGGCGTTGGCCCCGCAGAAAGATCCCCTTTACTGAAAGCAAAAACTACATGGGCACCTGGAAATTGCAATGTAATGCGCTGATCAACATAGTCGATAGTGCATGGAACCTGATACTTGAAAGGTTGGCCCAAGAGAAGTTCCTTGCCCACATCTTCGCGGTTCGGAAGAACATAAAAAATAAGAGGGATGCTCTCAGTTGCAATAGTAAGCAAAAGCTTACATTTACCCAAGAGCAAGTAAGGTTGGCCACCATAGGGGTTAAGCTTAGTGTGAGTGGGTGTCAAGGTGGGTTGGCCCAAATCCATCCAGAGGTTATATGGAAGGGTGTTGAAGTTAGAACCTTCATCAATGAGAGAGTCAGTAGTGACCTGCTTGGCAGTAGTCAACTGGATTCGAAGGAAAGCCGGGGGAATGACAAGGTCATCCTCAAGGTCAAGTAAAGAAATGGAAACAACTCGTACATTAAAAAATGAAGAGGAATTCTGTGTGGTGCTAGATGAAGCCAACTTATGAGCATCTGCCTTCTGCTCAAGTTGCTCATACCAGGTTTGTTTAGCCACCATGACCGCACTGACAGGAACATCAGGAGGGTGCATGGGGCGTTCATGCAAATAATGGTTTGGGGGGTAATACTTCTTAATGCAGCTACCATTGAAATGTCCTATGCCTTTCCCCTCTAGGGTTTCAAGCTCAACATTGCCCGTCCTGCTAATTTGATGAACGCGATACGGCCCTAGGCCGCAAAGTTTCAATTTCTGTTTATGGCCCTTAAGAGAATACAAGAGCACTAGGCCACCTTTATCAAAGGAACGCTGTTGCACATGTCGATCAAACTAGGCCTTACGTCGGGCCTTTTCAGCAAGGAGAGCATGTGTGGCCAAAAGGCGAGTTTCGGTGAGATGTTCCAACTCCACAAGGCGGTTGGTCCAAGCACTAGTGCCTTCCCAATGCTCCTGTACTGCAATGCGAAGACTGGGGAAGCACTAGTGCCTTCCCAATGCTCCTGTACTGCAATGCGAAGACTGGCATAATAGCGTCAGTACCATAGGTGAGTCGAAATGGAGTCTGGCCAGTTTTGCAGTCTTGAAGGCAGTGCGGTAAGCCCAAAGGGCAGCCATAAGCTTATTATCCCAATCAGAGCGTGAAGCAGAAATAGTCTTGGTCAACACATTAAGCAAAATCTTGTTGGAGGACTCAGCTTGGCCATTTGCCTGAGGATAATATGGAGATGACTTGCGGTGGATAATAAGAAAGGTGGAGAGCAAATGCTCAATGACTTCATTCAAAAAGTGAATCCCCTGATCACTAACCAACTCGATCGGGCAGCCAAAGCAAGAGATCACCTGTTCCCACAAGAATTTAGCTATTGTACGAGCATCATTCTTAGAGAGGTGGCACGTGCCTCAGCCCATTTTGTCATATAGTCTGTTGCGACTATGATGTAGCATGCTTGTAAATACTGAGCAGCTGGAGTGATAGGTCCTACAAAGTCAATCCCCCATTTTTCAAAAGGTTGTCTAGCAATGATAGGTGAAAGTTCCATCTTGTCCCTGCGAATAGGAAGTTTGGTACGCTGGCACTCATCACAATGCTTAACAAAACGTGTCGCATCCTTGAACAAGGTGGGCCACCACAACTGGGCCTGTAAGACCTTACGTGCTGTTGCCTGACCATCAAAATGTCCGCCAGCAATGCCGCCATGGGCTTCCTGAAGCACACGCTCCATGTCATGTTCACAAACACATCGTCGAAGAAGATTGTCCTGCCCTAGTCGATAAACTTGACTAGCAATCATCTGGTAGGGTCGGGTCTTAATCAACAAGCGAGTGAGACGAGCTTTCTCAATGGGCCGTTCAGGAATTCCATTCTCTAAAATAGCAACAATATCATCGGCCCAATGAGGTGTAAGATCAGCCTTGAACAGTTGGGCCTCCTGTTGAAGGCGGAATAAATGGGCATCGGGTAAATTATCATCAACTCCTGTAGCCTTTTCTCCACTGGTTAATCGAGACATGTGATCAGCCATGTAATGCCGCTTCCCTTTCCGCACAACCACAGAGAAATCAAACTCAAGCAACAACAACAACCACCGTGCAATTCTGCCTGTGGCACATGGCTTGTTCACAAGATAAAGTAGAGCTTGATGATCAACAAAAAATGTGAAGGGAGTGGCAAGCAAATAATGCCGAAACTTCTTAACTACATAAACCATTACTAAACCTTCCCGTTCAGTGGTGGAATAATTCATCTCAGTCTCAGTAAGTTGCCTGCTTGCAAAGCTTACTGGAAAGTCCATGTTATGTTCACCAGGTTGGCACAAAACAGCTCCAATGGCAATTTTGGATGCATCAATATGAACATGGAATGTGATTGTCCAATCTGGGGCTCGTAAAATGGGTGCAGAGACAAGAGCCTTCTTCAGGGCCTCATAGGCATCCTGGCATTCAATAGTCCATGCCCACACAACCAAAAGCTTATAAAGTGGCCTGGCAATGGCAGCATAGTTTAGAACAAAGCGGCGATAATAGCCAGTATGCCCAAGAAAGCATTGAATACCCTTCGGATTGGTGGGAGGTGGAAGCTCCATAATAACCTTGATCTTGGCGGTATCAGTGGCTATGCCATTCTTGGACACAACATGTCCTATAATGATGCCATACGTGACCCAAAATTGACATTTCGGGGGATTTAGAGAAAGCTGATACTGCCGACATCGTTCAAAGACAAAGTGAAGTTTGGCTAAGTGCTCGTCCCAACTGGTGTGGACACAAAGGTCGTCAACAAAGACTTCAAGCCACTTACGCAACACGTCTTTAAAGATGGTGCACATCAAGCGTTGAAAGGTGGCGGGTGCATTGGTTAGCCCAAATGGCATGACAATATAAGCAAATACGCCCCACTCAGTGGCAAAAGCAGTCTTATGACGGTCATCTGGGTGAACCTGAACTTGATTGTATCCAGAGAATCCATCAAGGAAGCTATAAGCCTCCTTCCCGGCCACTCTCTCAATCATGTAATCTGTATAGGGCAGCGGATAGTGATCGCGTTTGGTCGCTGCATTGACCTTCTTATAGTTGACACATACTCGAATTTTGCCATTCTTTTTTAGGACCACGACAATGGGTGATACCCAATCAGTATGCTCAATCTCATAAATGAATCCTACTTTCTACAATTTGTCCAATTCCTCCTTCACATGCTGAGCATAGCGAGGATTCATGGGGTAGGGCCTCTGTTTGACAGGTTTAGCGTCGGGCCGCATGGGAATACTGTGAGCAAGTACTTGAGGTGGCACTCCTTTGAGATCTGTGTAGTTCCACGCAAACACGTCTCGAAAATCCTTGAGCAACTGGATGAGCGCCTCCTCATCTTCCTTGCGTAAATCCTCAGCGATAAAGGCGGGTTTAGGCGATTCCCCTTCCTCAACAAGGTCAACTTTTTTTACTTTTGCAGGGCGATCAAGAGACTCACTAGTTGTGCCTTGGCGTTTGGCACCAAGCAGAATGACAATCCGATCCCCTTTCTTGAATTGAGTAAAGCGTTTAGGGAGATCTTGGGGCTTACGTTGAGAGCCTGTGTCAGAGTCAGGGTTCTTCGGAGCTTTCTTAAGATGCATCCTTCTCAAGTGAATCGGAAAGTTCATCTTAGAGCGTGGAGCTGGGGTGGGCTGAGGGATTTCAGGATCAGAGTCGGTACTAGCATCGGACTCAGAATCAGACTCCTCTGACATCGGTGGAGCATCAAAAGGGAGGTTGTCTGAGGGCTCGATAGTAAACAAATCAGGGTTGGAAGTGGGGTCAAAAGTATAGGATTCCAGCTGTGCATAGTCCATGGCTTGCAAGTATTCCAACCATTCTAAATCGGATTTAACACGGACCAGGCCAGCATCAATGTGAAAAGTGGGGCTTTTGGAGGGTTTTTGGTCAACTTTGATTTGCTCAATGGTTCTTCCATCAGAGTGATAGTCTACATCAGAATCTGTATCACTTGCATACTCAGTCAGGTCATCTTCAAAGTCACCATCCTCTTCTGTGTCCGAGTCATCCAGAGGCATCATGGAGACAAAAAGGTTATTATGATAATCGAACAAAACTTGATGAACTTCAGTCCAATGCCATTCGCACCCACCTAGGGACACGTTAAAAGCTCCATCAACATGAGGTGGTGCGAATGAGGTCATGCGAGTGAATAAGGTGCTAGGTGGGTGCGAATGAGGTGGTGCGAATGTGAATGAGGTGGTGCGAATGAGTATGACCTAGGTGGTGCGAATGAGGTGGTGCGAATGCGAATGAGGTGGTGCGAATGAGTATGACCTAGGTGGTGCGAATGAGGTGGTGCGAATGAGTATGACCTAGGTGGTGCAAATGAGGTGGTGCGAATGAGTGTGACCTAGGTGGTGTGAATGAAGTGGTGCGAATGCGAATGAGGTGGTGCGAATGAGTGTGACCTAGGTGGTGCAAATGAGGTGGTGCGAATGAGTGTGACCTAGGTGGTGCGAATGAGAATGACCTAGGTGGTGCGAATGAGGTGGTGCGAATGAGTGTGACCTAGGTGGTGCGAATGCAAATGAGGTGGTGCGAATGAGTGTGACCTAGGTGGTGCAAATGAGTATGACCTAGGTGGTGCGAATGAGGTGGTGCAAATGCGAATGAGGTGGTGCGAATGAGTATGACCTAGGTGGTGTGAATGAGGTGGTGCGAATGAGTATGACCTAGCGAATGAGTATGACCTAGGTGGTGCGAATGAGGTGGTGCGAATGCGAATGAGGTGGTGCGAATGAGTATGACCTAGGTGGTGCGAATGAGTGTGACCTAGGTGGTGCGAATGCGAATGAGGTGGTGCGAATGAGTGTGACCTAGGTGGTGCGAATGAGGTGGTGCGAATGCAAATGAGGTGGTGCGAATGAGTGTGACCTAGGTGGTGTGAATGAGGTGGTGCGAATGCGAATGACCTAGGTGGTGTGAATGAGGTGGTGCGAATGCAAATGAGGTGGTGCGAGTTGTAAGATTGTGCAAACCCTAGGCGGTTCAAGGATGGTGGTGCGAGTAAGTGAGGTGGTGCGAGTTGATGTGTTAGAGCAAGGGTGAGAGTTATGTTTGATGGATGGGAGTGAGAGTTAGTTGTGATGTGTTCGTGGTTATGTGTGTGAGTGAGAGGATGGGGATGATGTATGGGAGTTAGGTTTGTGTGGGAGTGGAAGGGTAGGTGGTATGTGTGGGAGTTAGTGTTTTGATGATGTGCGAAAGTGAGACTTGGATGTTTGGGAACGAGAATAATGGATGTTTGTGAGTGTCTATTTTAGTGCATGTGAGTAGGTATCTACGTGTGTTTTGTGCGTATGTTAGTGGGTTTTGTGTTGCGTATTAATGTAAGTGTATATTGTGTGTTTTGTGTGTGTGTGTTAGGGTGTGTGCGTTGAGTGAGAGTTTGAATGTGTGTGTGAGTGAGTTTTATATGTTGGATTTGTGAGTGCGTGTGTGTGAGTGTGTGTTTTAGTGCGCATACATTAGTGTGTGAGAGTGCGAGGGTGAGTGTATGTGGGTGTGAACATGGAAACGAGTGTTAAAGTGTGTGTGTGTATGTGTGATGAGTAAAATGGGTCTATATGAACGTGCTCTTAAATATAAGAAAAAGAAGCTTTTAAAAAAAGAAAAACAAAAAACGAAAGAGAGAGAGGTAGAGAGAGAGAGAGAGAGAGGCATGACCTGCCGGAACGCACTAAGAGAGAGAGAGAGAGAGAGAGAAACGCCGTCAAGTTGCCGCCCCTATTGCGTGTTGTTCCGCCTCGCCACCTGCAGTTGAACTGTCGTCGCCAGCTAGAAGAAGCTACCGCCCCTCCAGCTTTACACTACAGCTCACGTGGCAGTCGTCCATCACCCAGCGGAACCGCCCTATAGTCGACGTCCAACCGGCGTTCAAAGATGGGAGTGCCCCACCCGCATTCCACAACGTTTTCTATCCTCCTCCTCTTCTTCTTCTTCTTCTATCGTTCTTCTATCTCATTCCTTGCATCTTCTTCTTCTTCTTCTTCTTCTATCGTTCTTCTATCTCATTCCTTGCATCTTCTTCTTCTTCTTCTTCTTCTTCTTCTTGTATTCTTCTTCTCTTCTTCTTACTCTTCTTCTTCTAGCTCTCTTCCTCACTACCTCTTGCCCTTCCTTTTTCTCTATTTCACCCTTTTTTTCATCTATCTCTTCTTCTTCCCAACCATCTTCTATCTACTTCTTCTTGGCCTTCTTTGCTTTCTCCTTCCTCTACCTCACAAGCCAAGAACTTTAGAAGACGAGTGCAAAGGCAAGCAGTATATTTGGTTAGATCTCAACCATAAACATGTATGTAACCAATGACAAAAGCAAGAACGATAAACCCTCGTCTCCCAACGTTCCCACACAAGATGTCCAACAACAAGAAGAGCGCTTTGAGTTTTGAGTTTTGAGTTTTGAGTTTTGTGTTTTCTTGTGTTTTTGTGTTTTTGAGTTTATGGTTTGTGTTTTCTTCTATTCTACCCTATTCCAATCTCAATCCAACAAACCGGTTCCTTCCGATTTGGCCCTTCCTAACCTACCCGCATGGGTTTCGGAAGCTAGCCACAAACGCGGACGATCGGAACCACATCGATCCTATCCACGCCCATGCACAAGCCTCCTATTCCGCCACATGGTGGGAGTGTGAGAACCTCAGCGGTTGCACCATCCTAGGTCCCGGCAATGGAACCAAAATGTTGAGGCAAACGCACCAACAGTCGGGACTTTGGACCGACTTCTATTCTTTCAGAAGCTGCAACTCACGTTGGTGACAATCTCTCACCTTGTCTCTCACGCTCCGCTCTAACTAACCAAGCATTCTCCTCTCCAACCCAAGGAAGCAAGAACACAAGACTAGCTCGAGTTGTAGTGAACTCACCTAACTTACCTTTCAAAGGCTCGAAGATAGTTCCACGACCACGATCAACACGATCCGATGCCGTCACTCCTTCGCATCCACCACCAAGCACACCAACGAGTCGAAGAGCTAGTAGAGATGACGAGAAAAGCAAGAAGACGACGAAGAGCTTCACCTTCCCTCAGTCTCTCGCTCAACACACCTCTCACTCTCTCCCGCTCAGTCACTCTCAACACAATGGAAGCAAGATGATAGAATAGAAAGATTGAATGGTTGCACTGACAGAGCTTCCGCAGCATGAATGTGCCAAAGGGGGTGAATACAACTGAGACCTCCCACCCTTATATAGACATAGAATTAGGGTTAGGGTTGGGCCCCTCTCTTTTAGGGTTAGGGTTAGGGTTTGCGCCCCTTTTGCATTTAGGGTTTCCACAACTGTGAATTAGGGTTTGCACCCTCTTTGGGCATCCTACCCACATAGTGGGCTCTAGGCCGGTCAATCCTTGAAACATGCTTGAACCTTAGCCTAAATAGACCAAGCCTATACTATTCTAATCACAATTACATGTGCGCAACCCACGCAACACATGCGGGTGCGACAAATACAACTACGGGTGATAAATACAATGTGCACGGGAGTGAGCCCGGCTCTCACAAAATAATACAACCATGATAGTCTGATGATGTCCATGAGTAAAAAGTAATACACAAGTGCCCAAAGTAATACAATGAAGCTCCACAAAATAGTAATCCACCAAAAAATAGTATCCAGCACTTGCGCTTTCTGCAGCCTTCTCAAAATACCGTTAACACACATTGACTAGAATTTTGTTTGTGGATTCGGCTTGGCCATTAGCGTGAGGGTAATAAGGAGAGGACTTCCGATGAATTATTAGGAAGGTAGAGAGCAAGCGGGCAATCACTTCATTAATGAAGTGTGTGCCTTGGTCGCTTACAAGTTCGATTGGACAACCGAACCGTGAAATGGCCTGCTCCCACAAGAATTTTGCAATGGTCCTAGCATCGTTCTTCCTCATGGCTCGTGCCTCTGCCCATTTCGTTAAATAATCGGTTGCCACTATGATGTATCGAGATTGGGAATATTGTGCTGCAGGACTGATAGGCCCAATAAAATCGATGCCCCATTTTTCAAAGGGTTGTCGGGCTATGACAGGGGTCATCTCCATCTTGTCCTTTCACACATGCACTTTGGTCCTTTGGCACTCATCGCAGTGCTTTACAAATTTAGCTGCATCGCAGAATAGGGTGGGCTACCATAGCTGGGATTGTAGCACCTTTCGGGCTGTTGTGTCCCCACTAAAATGCCCGCCAGTGATTCCGCCATGTGCTTCGTTTAATGCATCGTGCATCTCGTGCTCACACATACATCTGTGCAATAAACCGTCTTGTCCCATCCTGTAGAGTTGGCTAGCTATCAGTTGGTAGGGCTGAATTTTCAGGATAAGTCTCTTCAGCCTGGCCTTCTCAATGGGTCGCTCTAGTAGTCCATTTTCTAGCACTTGCACTATGTCATTGGCCCAATATGGCGTCAGATCCGCTCTAAACAATTCTCGTTCACTAGACAAGTTAAAAAGATGGGCGTCCGGTAAATCATTACGCACGCCTTGTCCAGCAGCTTCTCCTGTGGGTATGCGGGACATGTGGTCAACCATGTAGTGCTGCTTTCCTTTGCGTACAACCACAGAGAAGTCAAACTCCAGTAAAAGGAGTAACCATCTAGCTATGCACCCCATAGCGCAAGGCTTGTTCACAAGATACAGTAGGGCTTGATGGTCAACGAAGAAGACAAAGGGAGTGGCCAACAGGTAATGCCTAAATTTCTTTACCGCAAATACCATGGCCAACCCCTCCCTTTCTATCGTGGAATAGTTCATCTCGGTTTCTATGAGCTGCCTGCTGGCAAAACTCACCGGGTAATCCAAGTTATACTCACCAGGCTAGCATAGCACGGCTCCAATAGCGAACTTAGAGGCGTCTATGTGCACATGGAATGTTACGTTCCAGTCTGGGGCTCGCAAGATTGGTGCAGTCGTAAGAGCATTTTTCAATTCTTCATATGCGCGCTGCCATTCCTCCGTCGACTCAAACACTGTCAATAGCTTGTACAAAGGTCTAGCTATTAATGCATAATTTAGCACGAATCGTCCATAGTATCCAGTGTGTCCCAAGAAGCACTGAACTCCCTCGTAGTTGTTGGGTGGCAGTAGGTCAACAATGACTCTGACTTTAGAAAAGTCAGTGGCAATGCCGTTCCTTGACACTACATGCCCCAAGATGCATCCGTGTTTTACCCAGAATTGGCACTTTAAGGGGTTTAGCGAGAGGTAGTACAGCCTACACCTTTCAAAGACAGCTCGCAATTTCTTCAAGTGTTCGTCCCAACTAGAGTATAAACATAGGTCATCTACGAACACTTCTAGTTCGTGCCTAAGCATGTCTTTAAAGATGGTGCACATTAGGTGCTGGAAAGTTGCAGGTGCATTCATTAGCCCAAAAGGCATGACAATGTAGGCAAATACGCCCCATTCCGTGGCAAAGGCAGTCTTGTGTCATCGGAGTGCACTTGCACCTGATTGTAACCCAAGAAGCCATCCAAAAAACTGTAGGCTTCCTTCCCTGCTACCCTCTCCAGCATGTGCTCGGTATAAGGTAAAGGATAATTATCCCTCTTCGTAGCGGCATTCACTTTTTTTTAGTTTACGCACACTCGGATTTTTCCATTTTTCTTCATGACAATCACGATAGGTGACACCCAGTCTGTGTGCTCGATCTCATATATGAAAACTGCCCTCATGAGTTTGTCAATCTCCTCCTTCATTGCATGGGTGTGTTTAGGATTCATGGGGTAAGGTCGTTGTTTTGTTGGCACTGCATTTGGAATCATTGGGATGTTATGAGTCACGACCCTAGGGTCGACTCCCTTAAGTTCATCCAATGTCCAGGCAAACAAGTTTGGTCTCTTTCTCTTCCGCCAAGTCATCTACGACGAATACCGATCTTGGTTTTTCACCTTTCCCAGCCAAGTTAACCTCTTTGACTTTGGCGGGTCCCTCTATCGGTTCACTAGTCTGACCTTGTCTTTTTGCACCTAGCAGGACCACCACTCTGTCGCCCTTTTTAAATTTTGTAAACCATTTGGGTAGATCCTGTGGTTTCCTCTGCCTTTCTGCTTCTGAGCCCCTTGCTTGCTTCCTAGCCTCATCTTTTAGCCTCCTGCGCCTCAGGTGGACTAGCAAGTCTCCCTTGGTGCGTTTGACCTCAGAGGGTTGCGGTGTCTCGGGATCACTCTCAGTACTAACTTCCAACTCTGAGTTGAACTCGCATCCTTCACTTGAGGAAGGTGTTTCCCCAGGGGGTCTTAGTTCCGTAGCTGAATCCGTCTTGAGCACTGGGATTACCCACCATTGTGCCACTCCAGCTTACTCGTAATCTATGGCTTCTATTCGTTCCAGCCAGGATCTGTCACACTCCATTAGTATGACTCCTTTTTCATTTCAACTAAGCCCTTCTTTCCTAGGCCTTAAGTCTGCCCTGATTTGCTCTATCGCTTTTCCCTCTGTGTCGTACTCTATCGTGTCTACCTGGTCACGTAGAGGCTTTAAGTTAGCGGCCAAATTGCTATTCAATTTATCGGTCAGATACTCTACGATCTCCTGAAGCTCTAGTTTGTTGTTGGGGATGCGAGACGAGGCCGGTTTTCCTGGGTTGAGCGAGCTTCCTACCATCATGCAAAGCGGCACAACTGGCTCCTCAGTTGGCACGGTGGCGGTTTTAGCAGCCTGCTGATGTGGTCCTTCCTCATTCGAGAATGGTAGGTCAATGGTTTCCAGCACATGCATCCAATCCCTCTCATCCTCAGGGCAAGGAATATATCTAGCTAGCGATCCATAGGGCTTGGTCGGTTGCGTATTGCCTTTTAGCATGGCTGAGATGGCTGCTAGGTCAATAGACGTCGTCGTCCAAGTGTCCATCTCTACCCTCACTGCACTAGTTCTATTCCCTAGGAAAATCAACCCATTGCCCCAATCCTCTATGACTCGTGCATTCCTCATCCAAGGTCGGCCTAATAGTATGTCGTAATCCACTCCCTTCATGACAATGAAGTTTACTAAGAATTGCACACCAGCAATCTTTACCAGCCAATTCTTTAAGACCCCAAATGGTCTTACCTTCATTCCGTTTGCTAGCGTGACATTGAATCTAGCGGTCTCTACGGGAGAGCTTCCCCATGCCTCTAGGACCGCATGGTTTAGCACACTAACACCGGCGCCTGTGTCTACAATTCCCTTCAGAGTCATGTCTCCTAAGGCTAGGACGGGCAAAACTGCGTGCATTTCAATGCCCCCCCAAAAAGCATTGATGTGCAAAGACTTAGGATCTACGTGTAGAGATAGACTTGGGATCCGTGTAACTGCATCATGATCTTGCGGATCAGTGCCCACAAGTTTCGTGTGTCCCTCGATCGAGTCTTTTAACTCCTGCCACAAGGAGTGATTTTGCCTAAGCAGAGCCTCCAGGCTTAGAGTTACTAGGGTGGATAGCAAAGTTGTGAGGAGGCTATTGGACCCTTGTCTTCCTTTGAGGCTGGCAGTTCTAGGCCATGCATCTTGTCTGCCCTGGTAAGCTTCCCCTTGGCCTTGCTGCTGAGCCACTTTTAGTGGTGCAGGCATGTTCCCAACCTGTGGTTTTGAGGGTGAGACTGGTGTGCTAACACTGGAGAAGTCGTCCATAGGGTCTTCCAATATGGGTTCAGCATCTTCAAGGTGCTTTTGGGTATCCTTGACCCACTCCTTGACCTTGGCTATAGCTTCGAGTTGCCGTTTGGGATGGGGATATTCCCCTACCTTGGCACTCCCCAGCTCTGCTGTCTTAGGAGCCGAGGTCTCTGCCTCTGCGTCTGTGACCCTCTTTCCCGTTACCAGCATAGTCGTTTCCTCTGTTTTAAGGGTTATCTTCGCATCAGTTCTCTTTTTCCATCTCTTTTGGCTTTTCTTCCCTATTGAGGTTGCATCAAGGTTACTACGCAGGGTCAGTAAGACCGCTCGCCTCACATACTTGCTCGAACTGCTCCATGAAGCTGTACGGGTCACTGCTAGGTTCGTATCGAGCTAGTTGTTTTGCTACTATGGGGATTCTAGCCTGCCCTTTAGCTCCTTGCGTGACTCCCAATCCTGATAGTAGCGCGGTGGCTAGGGCAGTAGCACTTTGCTCCACGGATGTATTGTCCATGAGTCGCTTTGCCACTAGTTCACTCAACATCATGCCAGCCTCTACTGCTCATTCCCTCTCTACATTTGGTCCGGACTTGGCTGCCCCAGCTAGGTCTAGTACTCGTCTAGCCTCGTACATATCCATGTCCCGCTACAGTCTTCTAGCCCTCTGCTCATGGTTGTAGGCAATTATGCCTTCCAATGCTCTCTTGATAGCTCTTCTCTCTTCTTCCAGGTTAGCCACCACTTCCTCTACAGGTCTACCTTGGATCTTAGTCCTGGTGAGTAGATCATAGTCATGTACCAGTTCCTAGACCGAAGTTAGAAATTCTCCTAAATCTAATTGGTTTTCCCCTTGATCGCCTCTTGATCCCAACATTATTTCTGCTTCTAGCTCCACGAGGTTGTTGATGAATCCAATCAGCTCCGGTAGCTTCCACTCCTCTATCTTGTTGCTTCCTGTGTCTTTGTGTTTTCTCCAGGTACTACTTAGATATCCAGATGTGTTCCTTGTTATTTGAAAGCAGCGTTGATCCTTACTCACACGTTGTGCTTAGTGCTTTCATGGTGCTTGGTGCAAAAACAGGCTTTTCTCTTTTCTTGCTGTGCAGGTTTAGTGGAGCACAAAAGTGAAATGCTGATGCAAAAAGAGTTTAATGAGAACTCCACCTTGTTTCTACCCACGTTCTAAGCCTAATTTGAGTTTTCAACTCGGTTCCCGGCTATTCTATGGTTCCTCCGCACCCTGAGTTCGATAAATCTCTGAGGTTCTAATGGCCAAATTGGGTTCTGGGGGTGTTCAAGGTTGCGTCCTGGGGTCAGGTCAGCAAAAGATCCTTATCTTTGTGTTTTGGCAAGATGGTCCGATTCTAGGAATCGGACCGGATGGTCCGACTCTGAGAATCGGACAGTCCGAGTTTGGCAATCGAACCAGTCTGGTCCGACTCTAACAGTCGGACGTCCAATTCTAGGCTGGTCTGAGTCGAACAGGGGTGGGTCCGATTTCTTCGATCAGACGAGGTGTCTAACTGGACAGGCTGGTTCGAGTGGTTCAATTGGATAGGATAGTCCGATTGGACAGTTGAGTGTCCGATTATAAGGGGCAGTCCGAGTGCCATGTGGCACGTCCGATCGGGCTAGTCCGATTCTGGTAATCGGACCGGGATGGTCCGACTCACTCTCAGTCAGACGGTCCGATTCTGGGAATCGGACCACTGTAGGTTGGTCCGACTGCATCAGCGGCGGGCGCGATTCTGGCGCGTTTGAATCCTCCTTACTGTCTGCTGCACTCAATCATCACAAAACATCCCATAACCGATCAGAGCGCTACTGGAACTCACTGGACTCACCTGAAGTAGCACGAATCGAATGCGCCTAGAATCGGGGTTGTGTTTCCTCGCCCTGTGAACCAAAAACTCTCTCTCTCTCTCTCTCACAAAAAAATCCAACTAAGAGAATGAGGTCTAACCTGGCCTCCCAGGCCTCTTAAGGTTCTTTTCCAGCACTGCAAAACCTTACAGCCAGTTCCCTATCCCTGTTTCACACAGAAGCTTGAGTCTAGTCCCCTGTTTTCCTATTTCTAGCAGCAGCCAGAACCTTTGTTTTCTCTAGTTTTACCCTAATCTAACCTCAATCTAGTGCAGCCAATATGAAAAACAGAAATGCAGAATAGTAGTCCTAATCTAATGCTTCCAACAAACCCAAATACTTACATGTTCCTCAGATTAAAACCTCCTAAGTCTCCTAGTTATCTCGAGCACTGGTTCAGGTTGCAAACCCTACTTCCATGCTCGATCTGATGCGCGCGGCGCTCAAAGCTCGATTCTGCAGGTCCCAGCAACGAAACCAAAATGTGGGAGCTTTCACTCAACCGCCAAGACCCACGGACCGCTTATTGTTTCAAGCGTTCCAAGCCGAGCACTAATGGCTACCTCTCACATAACCGATGCGCCATCCATATCTATGGGTGTAGTGAGCTTACCTTGATGCTCCATCGAGTAGCTTCCTCTCTCTTGCACCCCTGCAGCTCCACGATCCTTGAGGCAAGCTCAAGCAACCTCAATTCCTCTCCCATGAGCTTCATCCTCCATAGCCACGTACGAGACAAGAGAAGAGAAGAGAGGAGGAGAAGATGAAGAGAGAAGATGGAGAGCTTCTTCTCCAAGATCCCTCACCCTCACACGATCACTCCCTCACTCTCTCTCAATCCCTCTCTCAAGCATAAGCAAGGAGGCAAGAAGGCAAGAAACAAGAGGAGAAGAAGAAGACGTTGCCTGCCACACACGAGAATGCTCTTCTCATTCATTTTTTAACTTTATATACATGCCCTAATTTCCATGGGCGGTCATCCCCCTTTTTTTTACATGGCCGGCCATTAGCCTAGGCCCCTTTTCTCATTGTCCGTCTATCCTCCTAGCTTCCTTTCCACCGCCTGTCTGCATTTACAAATTGCACGGGTGAGATCCCAGCGCTCTTTTACAATATTTCAAGGTGCACCTTTTCCATTTTAAAATGTTCCCCTTCGGCATTTGCCTTGGACTTTTAAGGTTGCCCTTGCGCTTTTGGTCATTTTTCCTCTTCTTCCTTCAGTCGGGCTACCTTTTTTCCCGCCTTTGCCCTACATCTTTTCTACTTTCTTTTGCTTTCTTCGTGTTGGGGTTAACACATTTCGATTGACCCATGGACCACAAAGTATGTAGAATCTGCATAAGCAATGGATCAAAGGTATAAAAATTAAGTTCACTAGTGGCTCCTATCACCCTGACCATTCATTTTGGAGAAAAGATGATTATGATACCCCTTGTCAAAACAGAAGCCAGAGCCATTAGAGCCACGACTTATAGAAGGTTCATGCTATGTGACATTCCTAGACACATTCTCTGAAGATGAATCCCTAAGTCCAGAAGAAATCACCACTCACACAGAAACAAACAAAGCTCTGATACCCTTCTAGCAATCTCAATAGACATATGAGTCATCTGTTCAAAAGGAGGACACTGGTTCTAGTGGAATATCAGACGATGACACTACTCCCTTGAAGAAGTTAGACCTCTATCCATAAGCAATCCATGGGACATTTATCCATGAAGTGGAAGGTGAAAGGAAAGTGACATTCCTAGATACTAATGGTACTAAACATCACTTGAAAGCGGGTCTCAATCTTCTTCCAGAAGAAGAACTAGTGGTCCTGCAAGACGTACTAAAGGAGAACTTAGATGTGTTTGCTTGGTCGTATAAAGATCCAAAGGGGATTGATCCCAGAGTATGCTAACATCACATTGACCTAGAGCCTGATGCCAAACCTATAAGGCAAAGACAACAGCGTATGAATCCTAATTATTATGCTCTGGTAAAGGCTGAATTATTGAAGCTTCTTGAAGCTGAGTTCAGTTATCCCGTGGCTAATAGTAAATGGGTTTCATCCATTGTGGTTGTACCCAAGAAGAACGGGAAACTTTGAATATGTGTGGACTTTCAAAAGCTCAACTCGAAGACGAAGAAGGATCATTTCCATATCCCTTTCATAGACCAACTGTTGGACATAGTGGCAGGCCATGAGCTCTATTCCCTCTTGGATGGATTCAGTGGATATAACCAAGTCCAAATCATAGAAGAGGACCAATCCAAAATAACCTTCACCATAGAATGGGCAACCTATGCTTATAGAGTGATGTCGTTTGGGCTCTGTAATGCTCCTGCCACCTTCCAACGAGTAATGATGGCTGCCTTCCAAAATCATCTACATGATTTCATTGAGGTGTATCTCGATGACTTTGTGTCTATAGCTTAATCCGTGAGCATTGGGGACACCTAGAGCAATGTGACAGATGCCGAGACTATGGGATCTCTCTCAACCCCGACAAATATGTCTTTGGCATCTCATCAGGAGTTCTTCTAGGCCATATTTTCTCTGTACAAGGAATTGCAATAGACCCGGTGAAGATTGCCACCTTGACAGCACCAACAAACCTCAAGCAACCAAGAGGATTTCTTGGCCATGTGTGCTACTATAGAAGATTTATTGCACATTTTGCAACAAGGAAGCCCCTCTACATAAGCTCCTAAGGAAAGATGCAGATTTCCTTTGGATTGATGATTGTGAAGAAGCCTTTAATACCCTAAAATAGTGCCCCACAAGAGCACCCATCCAGCAGCCTTCTGATTGGACAAAGGAGTTCCATGTGCACACGGATGCATCCATTGAAGGGCTAGGTGCTGCCTTATGTCAAAATGGCCCTTCTAAATTAGATCAACCAATCTATTATGCAAGTCAAAAAGTAACCAACCACGAGCGGAATTACACAGTGACAGAGCTTGAGTGGTTAGCAATGGTGTTTGCACTGGAGAAGTTTCAACACTATCTACTGTCAACGCATTTCAAGTTCTATGTGGATCATGAAGCCCTGTCCTTCCTAATGAACAAAGAAGTTGTTAAAGGATGAATGATGAGATGGTTGTTCCTATTCCAAGAGTTTGATTTTGAAGTGGTCACTAAGCCTGGCCGTTCCCATGTCCTAGCCAATCATCTTTCACGGATCCCTCAAACAGCAGAAGAGGAAGAAGATGATCCAGACCTTCCTGATGCTTCCTTGTTTCTAATTGAAATAGATACTCCCTGGTATGCATACATAGCCAACCTCCTAGCATCTCAAGCCATGAGAAGAAGAAGCTTCTATTGGAATCAGCTCCCTACACCTTGCTAGGCGGTGCACTATGTATAAGAAAGGAAAAGATGAAGTGTTGTAAAGATGTGTTGTAGGAGACGAGATTGGGATTGTTCTTAAGGCTTGTCATGACGAGCCATGTGGTGGACACTTTGCAGGAGAAGCGACAGCCCCAGAAAGGCTATGCTTGCAAGATACTGGTGGCCGACCCTCCACAAGGATGCTTATGATTACTGCAAGAGATGCAATGCTTGCCAGCGAATGGAAAAACCCACCAAAACAAGTGCCATGCCACTGCAACCTATTCTTCCCCTAAAGCTATTCAAGAAGTGGGGAATTGATTTTGTGGGTCCCATTAATCCACCCACCAAATGGAAGCAAAACAGATATATCATGGTATGTACGGATTATGTAATAAAGTGGTGTGAAGCTAAAGCTCTAAAGCGGGACCATGGTAACATCGTAGCCCTGTTCAAATACGAGAATATTATCACCTATTTTGGCAGTCCCCTCGAGCTGGTTAGTGATAGAGGTACTCATTTCCTTAACAAGATCATGGAAGAGTTGACGATACTGTATAAGATCTGCCATCGCAAGTCCACCCCTTATTACCCCAGAGACAACGGCCAAGTTGAAGTCACCAATCGCATCCTTTCCTTGATCCTAACAAGGACAATTGCTGCACATCGTTGCGATTGGGATGATTGACTTACAGAGGCCCTTTGGGCATACAAAACCTCTTATAAGGCAGCTACAGGACAAACTCATTTCCAATTGGTGTATGGTACAGAAGCTGTCTTCCCTGTTGAGCTGATATTACCCTCCAATGCCACCTGCTACATTTGGAATGTTTGGATGAGATTCGGCAGATGGCCCTACAGTGCATGGAAACCACTCAAGTGCAACACAAGGCCTATCATGACAGCTTCATCAAGCACAAGGAGTTCAAAGATGGTGATCTTGTCTTGGCCTATGATTCCCAATTTGGGAAGTTTCCTGGCAAGCTTCAACAACATTGGATGGGTCCCTATAAGGTACTTGTTGTCAATCCTAATGGCTCTATCCGTTGACGCCTCTGATGATCCCTTTCTGATCAATGGCTATCGCCTGAAGTACTTCCCTCCTTGGGGATCCTAACAGTCATAGTCGATGCACCCTTTCCCTTGTGGGCGTTGCGCTATCCTTCTCCTTATGCTTCTGATAGCCCTTATAATCTTCCTCATGAGGCGGTCTCCTTCTACTAGCCCCTCCCATACACGTCCCATCCTTACTATGTTCTCCTCTCATCTGATCTAGCAATGGTAATGTGGATGGTCCTGTCACATGGTATTTCTACCATACTCTTTATTAAAAGAAAAAAAATTAAAAAATAAGAAAAAAAACAAACAAACAAACGGTTATGGGAGAAAAGAAAGCGATTCCCTATCATAGCAGGCCTCGTTCCAAGAAAAGGTGGCAAACACCCTTGGGCGGGAAGCTGGCTGTGGAAAAGGTTGTAACACCCAACAGTCCAGAAAGTTGATCCATCAGTTGATATCTCCAAAACCTAGTTCCGAAGCCGCCTCCCCTGGTACGCTATGTCCTATGCCTCTTTTCCACGGTCTTCTAGCAGACAACCTGTTCTATATCTGATACACAGTTCTAATTTGTTGGCTACCTCCCTGGGTATGCCTCTTCATCAACAGACAAAGTGATCTTTATAGACAACCCCCTAAGTGATGTGAGTTTTCATCCTAACTGGATGGGGATGTGAGTATGGTTTGCCCTCCGTATCTATCAATGAGCGTGAGACAAAGGGTGGGGTGAGTGATCAATCCTTTCCCTTCAATTCAATTGAGAGGTGCAATGTGTGAATGGAGTGTTGCATGCACGGGTTGGGCCTCTCAATGCACAAAGCACGATCTGTTCCTGTGCATTGCACTAAGGGGTATTTATTTTTTATGGTTGCCTGATTCAACCCTCTGTATTCAATGCATAGATGAAGCGTTCCATCTTTCTTCTTTTGGGACAGCACTGGAGCCCCCCATGGTGAATTGCTAGGACGGATGTAGCCTTGATCTAACAGTTGCTTGAGTTGCTCTTTTAGTTCGATAGCTTTCGAGATGAACATCTTATACGGCCTCTTTGCGATCAGTGTAGCTCTTGGCACAAGTTTGATTTCGAGTCAACTTCCCTTTGGGGAGGAAGTTCCGTCAGATCTTCAGGGAATATGTCTCCGTATTCCTTTAACCATGAAGGTTCTTCTCCAGATTCATGATTCTGATCTAGCTTATTCAGTTTAATCAGATAGACAACTAGCCCCTTTTGAAAACCTTTTATTATCCGTGTTGCTTTTGCCAACTGTATTTTTGGCTTACCAGCCTCACCTTAAGTCATGACTAGTTCCCTTTCAGAATTTTGGAAGGAGACTTGGCCCTTCCCACAATGGATATGGGCATCATTGTGTATTAGCCAATCTATTCCGAGTAAACATTCATGGACACCTAGTTTCATTACCCTAAATCTCACAGAAGTTGACTTTCCACCCAGTAGGAATTTCACCTTAGTAGTTTGCCTAGTACAAGTAACCTCAAGACCATTTGCTAATTCCACAAGTAAAGTAGGTGCATCTATTGTGGCTATCCATAATCTCTTTGCACAGATTGGTGAGATGAAGGAATGTGTATTGCCACAGTCAATCAAGGTTTTGAAGCTTTTACCTTGATATTCTAATGGAGTTTGAATCACCGAGAATTGGCGATTTGGACCCTTCTTGTGAAGAGTGGCATGAACCATTGCCCTCTCAATGTCAGCATCCATGGATGGATCTTCTTCATTGTCTAGCCCCTTGGTGGAAACATTGGAGGTTCTCCCTCTAGCCATAACAGTGGTTCCTTGGCCATGAGCGGCTTTGTTTTGACCTTGGAATTTCCCTTGGCGATGCCCTCTACCAAACTTGGGACACTCCCTCTTGAAGTGTCTGGGCTCGTTGCAATGAAGGCAACGTGGGTTGCGATCATTGCTTTGTGTTGGAACAAAGTCATTGACAGCATTGACCCTAGCTTTCTTTCTTTAGCCCTGATTTTGACCCTATGCTCTCTTAGTCTGAGCCTTAGACATGCCCTTATTCTGATCTTTGTAAGGCCAAATCTTGTTGTTCCTTGGTTTGGTCTGTACCTCCTCTATTATTGGAGTATCTCGAATGAGTGTGTCTTGTAGGTCTATTGGGCGCATTGATTCCAATCGAGTGTTTATGGGTGGATTCAACCCAACACAGAATTTTGACACTTGTTGTGTCATATCCATTGGAGGTGCATACTTTAGGAGTGAAACAAACTTTGAATAATATGCTTCAAGGGATAATCCTAGCTGGTTCAAGTCATAGAATTCATTCATCTTTTGTGTGCGGTAGGCAGGTGGCAAATACCTCCCTTGCATAGCTTCCTTAAGCTTATCCCAAGTGACTGTCCCCTTCAAGATCGCTTGGTCTTTGCACCATTGTTTCCACCAAAGTCTCGCTTTGCCCGTAAGCTTAAGATTGGCGAGTATGGCTTGGTTAGCAGTTGCAATTCTTGTTGCCTCAAAATAGTCCTCCATGGTCTCAATCTAGATCTTGGCATTGGCTTGAACAGTCCTTCCCTTGCCATCAAACTCGGGTGGCTTAATTTGTTTGAGAAGGAATTTCTTCTCTTAAGCCACTACTGGACTTAGTGCAGGAGTCGGATTTGGATCCTGAGCTTGGGGTTGCATTTGAACAATAAGATTATTTATGTTAACATCTTATCATGCGTTCCCATATTACGTTAATATGACTAGCACAGCTTTTTTAGCTAAGTGGTTTAATCACTTAACACCTCAATAATATGTATGATCAAGATAGATAATGGTAAAAAGTCTTATTTATTCATGAGGGCATAACCCCTTGAATACATTTATTTTGGATAAGTAAGAGAGGCTGGTTGATACATCAGTTTGGGAAAAATAGGATTGTGTTACAATCGGCTACAGGGACAAAATAATAATATTGAGTGGGTTCATGGATTTTCAGGAATCGGTAAGTCATAAGAAGCTTGGGGTATCCCTTCCTTTGATACCCGTTCTTCTCATAACACCCTAACACTTTGATTCTGTCAACAGAGATCACCCAGGTTACTTCTTCATAGACATACTTGTTCTGCTTGACTTTCCGACCACTAACATGCAGAGTTGCATTTACGAGCTTCGACAAACATGAACAGCTTCACGATCTTTAATTCCTCCATCCACTTGATTCTCTTCAAGTTGGTCTGAAGGTACATGAGTCGGTGGGCTGCTATGTAGTATATTCCTGAGTCTCCCATCCATCTCCCTTCCGCATACAGGGGTGAAGGATTATAGATGTGGTCCAGAATATTCATCATGCCAAGCCTCTGATGATAGTTTGAAGCATGCATTGTAGTCATGAACATGATCTGAAACACCAAGAACTTGCTCCATGCTTCGTGACTTCGCAACCCAGCATCCATAAGTGAGTAAAGAAATGTTTTCAATAGAAAACACTGCTCTATTCTACTCAACTTTCCCTATTTATCCCCTTATTCCCTTTATTTTCCTCCATTAAGTTCCCTTATAATCCTTAGATCTCATTAGTTTGCTCTGATACCAACTGTAACGTGTTCGCTTGTCCACTTGTGGGACACGTCTTAATAGCCCATCGGGAGGGGAGTCTAGAAAGTGCCACTTGGCACTCGCAAGGAATGTCACAGGGTTTGCGATCTAGGTCTTCCCGAGTCTGCCCCGAAGTGAAAGTATCCGACCATTCCCACTTAGGACCAACCTAAAGTCATGGTTTCTTTCCTATCAGCCAAGTCTCTAGGAGTAGCTAGCGTCGAGCTCCATATGAATCACTTTGCGTAGAACAATAGAGTCGAAGAAAATTTATGATGCACTTGGTTCATGGAGAATGGGAAACGAGAGAGATGAGAAGCTCGACCTCTCTGCCCATAAGGCATAGTCCCATTTCTCTCCCCTAAAATAGCATAAATGGGGATTCTAACAAAACTAACTCTAGTTCTTCACAGTATCGTTATCATGTCTTTTGAGAAAAGTTCCGAGCTAACCGGGACTACCCTTTTGTAGGACGGACCCAAATCGCATCCACCGCACTTTCCTCGAGTTGCTTAGTTATCTAATTACCTACCACATTATGTTTGACATGCAAAGGCAACTTCCTTAATTAATCAATTTAAACACGAGTTCCTTCACGTAACTTAAGCATTGACACAAAAACAATGTCAAGCAAGTTCATTTTTCAAATATCTTATCTTTATTTATAATAGTCCTAGAATACATCAAGTATCTTGCCCGAGGGCTATTCCAACAATCAACAGGATTGTTGCTCCAAGTTTCGCCCGTAGACTAGTACACGGGCCTCGAGATCCCATCTCGAGTCACGTCGGCCTCTTGTGTGGGATCCGGAGGCAAGGGATTTATAGCCAGAGCCTCCCCTGGCACCCAAGCGTCCTCCCGCTCCAAGCATCACCCACGAAGAGACCTCTCGCGGCAGGTTCGGTCCATATAACCGGTGTGGCTAACAACCCCCTTGGATGGGGCCAGGCAAGTAGTCCGAGGTAACTGAACTTACCTCTCTCTCCATGCTTTTAACTTGAAGCATTAAGTGTTTTGCCTTGAATTAGTTCCTTGAGCAAAGAAGTTCAAACAATGTATCTAAGTGTACAATCACGATCATTTCAGTGGTCGTTCGTACGACTAACTGCTAAGGTGTGATTCCTTCTTCCCGAATACTCCCAGCATTCGATCTTGGATCGTTCATGACTTGGAGAGATTCCAAGGGCTTGACAAGCTAGGTTGCTTGTTTCCCCTTTTTCTTTGGGTTAGGGTTTGTAGGTAGTTCAAGATCTCAAGTAGTCTAAGCTAAGGGCAAACAATCCATAGTGTTCTACTTGATTCAGGAGTCTCTTTCAAGTCGAGAGGCCTACATGGTGAGAAGAACCACAAAAAAGTGTGCCTTCAAGATAGTCCCAAACAAATATGGGTAAGAAAGAATAGAGATCATATGAGAGCATACATGTTGGTTGTGTACCCAGAAGAGATGAACTCCCTTCAATTAGTTGTTGACTCCTCCTAGGTCTTCTTTTCCTCCTTCAGTGTGAACAACAACTAGCCTACTACTTCACTCTTCTCCTCTCCTCTCTCTCCTCTCTATTCTCCTCTTGTGTGCAATTTTAATTTGTGCAATTGGGTCATCAATTTGTGGTTTAAGGATCTATTCAACAACATTGATATTAGAGTAGAGGTTTAATTGGTGGAGTCATCATTATTAGTCCATGGGTTCCATACATGCATAAGAATCATCATCATCAAAAATTCATTCTTTTATCTACCAATTCAAGTATTTATCCCTCACTTTGTGGTTCCAAACTTCTCTCTCATATTTAACTTGGGATTGGACTCCTCTTCCCATGACAAACAAACATCCTTTACATTCATAAAATCAAAGGCTTATCTCAAGCCTAGTAATCAAGTTTATATGGGGGATTGATTTCATATCTATCCACATAGAAGGGGAAGGTATAAAGTCCCTTTCAATATTTTTTTAAAAAGTGAGAGCAACCAATGTAGATGTACTCTATGTGATTTAGCCAAATAGGGAGGGGTTTATCATTTTCAAACCCTCTCCTACAACCATCAATACTCGTGCCATCAAACTATTTCTAAATACGCAACCTTTCACACAGAGGGTGCAGGAATTATAAGTACGGTGTGATGTGATTTAAAACTTTCCCGAACATTCCTATGATCTTTTTAAAACAAAGCATTCAATTTTAGTAAATTATCAATGCGATTAAGACTACCCTATGCGAATTTATAATTATTGCACCCATATCATGTGGAAACAAAAAGGATGAATTTGATGGAACCTGAACTTTCATAGGAGGGGTATTATCGGCTTTCGCACTCCGGGTGGGGACTCCTACATGTGCCCCTCTTACTCTCTCATGTGCTTCTCTCGTGTGGCGCTTTGGGGCCATCGTAATCGGGGCTAGGGTAGGTGGAGGGTGTGCTGAAATTCCTTGCAACTAGTGGTCCTTCCCTCCCGCAAGGGAACTCCCTTCGCGGACGAATTGCGTCCTCCCGTGTTTGCGGGTGAACACCCCCTAGGAGGCTTTTTCTTTTGGAAGCTTCCAGGAAGCTTAAGAAATTTGTTTGTTTTCTGAAAAAAGGGGGGGTTCTCATGGGGGAGGCATGGAGGGGAGATATTACAGAAAGACAAGAAATAAGGAGAGAGATGGTTGACAGCCATAAAAGAATAGGAAGATCTTGAGAGATGAAGGAAAAAGTTGTATTATTATGACAAAATATGATGTTATACATATGTCCTTTACCCATTTTATATACCTCTACCCACTCTCTTACATTCTATCCTCTCTACCCAAATGTTTTTGTTTAAAAAATAAGATCGAGGACTTATTACAATGTATGGAATAGGAATAGAACAAAGTAGTACTCTGGTACAATAGAAAATCAAGTAGACTAGACAAACATCCAAATAAGATGTTAAATATGAGAACTTGGCCGCTATAGCTTCATGAAAGTCACATGCAGATAATTGATAGCTTGCTACCTACTAGAGGATCCCAGTGTAGTAAATCAAATATAGTTTTATGTAGAAAAATCCAATCAACGCATGCTACATATCAAAATGGAGCTCTTTGTAAGTGCTTTCAGTCCATGTAGGTTGAGTTTTGCTATCTAGAGTTTAGAGTAAAATCTATTGAAAAAAGGTGAGTTGTTTACAATCTTCCTTACACTAAAATAGGGACATGGATGACCAAGAGCCTACCAAAGATAAGAAATTGTGCCCAAGATGGATGTTGGTCTAAATGAGGTCCCCAAGAAATCCATTAACCCCTTGGATCATGATCACACTGTGCTTTCAAAGACAGGGGCAAGTACTAGTGGATGATGTCCTCTATCAAATCTTCTTGCAAGGCATCCCCAACCTTTGCCATCATAATATACAATTACCTTTTTAGTACTCAAAGCTAACATTGAAACTTATATGTAAATAACATCATTAAACAAGGGTATATTAATTATTTTCCCTACCTTTGAGGTAGCCTCTATGTCATATTTTGGTCTCTTTTCAACCTTATGGAAAGAAATCATGTGAAAAACTCACCTTTATGTAAACACAAATACACTTAAGTATAGTGCAACTAAAACGGAATTGCTAATGAGAAACCAAGAAACATGAAAAACACTTCACACCTTGAAGGAGACTCCACATTTTGTTGTACTTGAGTAAGGTTGTGAACACTCCATTGCCCACTAGAGACCTATCTCCAATCTTGAGCATGATGACATTTTCTCCACAACTCCAAGGCATGAAGGGATACAAATAATAAGCACCCATCTCAAGTCATCCATAACTACACCTACCACTGTCAATCATGCTGACCTGATATGATCGGTTGATAAGATATTCCATGGAGGAATGTCATCAAACCCACTACATTGGAGCTTGTGGGAAGATCAATGAAACAATACTTCACACTCCAAGAGCTTGTCTTTGAATTTCTTAGCTTCTTCCCACCATCCACTTCTAGATAGAACTTCCTCATCACCTAAAAACCCTCAAATTTTCTAGCAAGCAATTCTCCTACTAGCTAAATCTAATCATATTGCCACACATATGTCTGACTTCGAGGGTTTTTATTTGCAATCTCATGAAAATTTTAAAGGGGGCGCATGTTGTAACTCCATGTTACTTGTCTTCTTGCATGAAAGGATGGCTATAGTCAAATGCGCATACTCTACATAAACAACATCTCAATGGGTCTTACATACAAACTAGCAAAAAGAAAGAAATTATATAAAATCCCCAATAACAATGAATTAGCCCAATGTGAGATCATAATCTTTCCTAGATCCAATTGATCAATTGGACACTCTTTCCTAGATCCAATCGATCCATAGGACATCTACCCAGTGCACTTCATCAGTTTCTCAGCCTCTTCTCTCTCTTTGATTTGCCTCAATTCCTCCTCCAGCTCCTTTCGATGTTGCTCATCCAATTTCTTGAAGAGCCTAAATCTAACTTGCATTCTCCCTTCAAATGCCTAAGATATGTCTCCTTCTCTTCCTCGAGGTATTCACCCTTTTTTATGTCTAACCACCAAGGGCAATGCTTACACTCCTAGACAAACAATGTGAAAGCACCTTCTAGCTTGTGCACTACTAACATATGAAAAAAACTTCAAGAGAGTGGAGTACACACACAACAAATAATGGTTCTGCCATTGTCTCTAGAGAGAAAGTTGTTGCAGTGTTTGGACTTATCAAAAACACTATTAGTGTGCACCAACTGTCTGATCCACAGTGCAGTGACTTATCCTTTAAGCTACCCTACATAGTGGTGGGTAGTGATTACATCTACCATTTGAACACTTAGTTTGGTAGAACCTTTTTTGTGTGTGGTAGTGATGCCAATATTGCTTCTCCCTTGCCTGATTTTAGCCACAACCCACTGGCAATATCTTAACATTGTTAAGGCACCTTCTAGACAAGTGCTCCTTGAAACAAAGGTTTTAAATGGTAAACAAGATCATACAAGTGTAGGAGTTGCCAATGAGATAAGATGGTAATATCTTATTTGAACTTCCCTATCTGGAACCTACATCATGATGGGTGGGCCTAGAAAATAAATTTGATGGGCATGTATGGACAAATGCTATGACTAGCAATATTGAGAAATGAGTTGCATTGGCAAGGTCCTTTATGAACCAAACTCAACCATTCAGGCTTGTGGGAGGTTGAATTGTTTCTTTTGCAATGTGCCTCTAATATGTGTTTCAACATGTTCATGCAAATTATTGCTATGTTTTCCTTCTGGGGAAGAAAACAAGAGGATCACAAGAGAGGTCATTCATTTGGCCTATCATTTACACCCTGTTGGAGAATGTGTTTCCCACCTAGTTACGAAGGATATTAAGGATAAGGTCCAATAGTATGTGCAACAAGATGGGCAAGGACGTCCAAAGTCTTCGCAAAAGACACTAGCAAAAAAAATAGTCATGGAGTCAATTCTATCAAGTACATCCACTAGAGACATAAAACTATTTGAGGAAGACCTAAATGAGCTATTTTGTTAGCTGGAACTTGTCTTGATAAAAGAAAAATATCACGTTGGAGAAAGGAAGTTCTTGGAGATGTTGGGATGACCATTAATGGTTATGATGCTTTACTCTAGATTTAGAAAAAAGATTGTATGACTACTTTCAAAGCATGGTCTTTTCTAGGCAGCTTGATTTCTCATCTTTTCAAAGATGCCATATCTTCAAGATGTCAACCCAAGGCCTTGCAAGTGGTGTTGACCTAGTTAAAAAAATGTGTCTAGGGGAAGAGCTTTCCATGTGTTGGGTGGTATGTTTTGATTTTGTGAAAAGAATGAAGGATTGGAACACTATGGCTTATCATTTTACAATCCACACATATAGGAGATGCAAACAATAGCCATTGGGGATTTAAAGATGAAGGACATAGAGGCCCAAACTTTGTTTTGGGAATTACTCAACAAGGTCTTAGAGAAGGAAGGCTATGGGAAAGAAAACTTTAAAGGATTTATGGGCTGATGAGGCTTAGGCCAACTGGCGTGTAGTGAAGGCTATTTTCAATGGTGATCCCAACAAGATTATTCCTAAGAGAGAAAGGTCATGTTCTTTCCATTGGAAGCAATGTCTCTAGCATCATGCCAAAAAGAGCATTCCTGCCCATAATTAAGAAGAGTCGAAATTGAAGTGTAGACTTCGGAAAAATGCTCCCTCAAAGAAAGTTGTCAAGTTTGAGTTGCAAGCTTTGAGGCATTGGTTGAAAGATGGTTATGCATATAATTTGAAATTGCCAATGCTAGAAACTTGGCTCGTGTAGTGGCATGCAAGATTTGGGCATTGGGGTAAGTATATGATGGAGGTAATACAGAACTAAGATCCAGAGCCTTGAGTGGTATCACTCCTGGTTTTTTATATCCTTTTCACCTTTTGACTGTCCTGGTGATTGCACTCAATGGTGATGATGACAAATACCTTATTCCACATACAAATCTATCAGAGTCAATGCATCAAAGTTGGTTGGCCTCTCATGGTGGTGCTAAATATGTTACTCTTTACAATGCATGCACCTCTAATTTGACAATGGCATTGCTTCAGAGTGCAAGACATGTTGCCTTCTTGAAGGTAAACATATTGGTAGTGGCCTTAGTATTGAACACCTAAAAAAAAGAAGAGCAACGATTAATAATCCTCCTACTCCTACTACCATGATTGATCTTAACAATGATGTTGTGGAGGAGTTGCATGTGACACAAAGGAGGTTTTCAACTGATGGGAATGCGAGAAATGTGTGATGAAATTACAGAGAAAATATGAAATGTGCAATAGGAGACAATGACTCCCATCAACCAAAGTATAAGTATGTAACTCAACCAATCAAAGCTTGTAAAAGAAGCATCCATAGGGTGGGTCCCTCCCTTATCATTAAGGAGAATGCTCATGAAACAATGTGGGTGATTCGTAGAACCAATGATAGTAGTGAGGTGAGATGTCAAGGCTAACTTAAGGACTAAGGAAAAATGTGTAATAAGCTAATTGATAAAAAGGACAGGGTCTGTTTGATCGTGTCCTAGCTCTTGGCTTCTGGGGAAAAGTCAACATGCATGGTTCTAGGAGGCAAATGGTATGGTTTTGTGGTGATAATGTAGATCATACATGGACTCCATCCAATATTGTTGAAGAGCATCCTAGGAGGCCTTCTCAAGAGTGGTAAGTTGCAAGCGGTACTAATTTGACAGCGAGATGTCATTTGTTGGTGGGCTGTATTTTTCGATCTCTTTTTGCACATTCCCTCCATTTACCTATGTAGATATGTTAGTCGTTTTAGGTATACTTTGTGGTTTCTCAACAAAACTATAAGTGTGGAAGATGTCTACTACGACAATCCTAGCTTGCTAGTTGCTCACCACTTTTCGCTTGCCGTCTGAAGATTGTAGAATATATGTTGTCATTTTCTTGTTCATTTGATGACTTAGCAGGCCACAGTAAGCTGTGGAAACACTTCTTCAAGGGTGTATTTAGCTCCAAAATGTCTCATGAACATGTCTATATCTAAGAAAAGTGATGTTTATAGCTTTGGCATGGTGTCGCTAGATATTAAAAGTGGTCACAATAACTATGAATCATCTATACCATATCAAATTCTCAATAGAGAGAAAACCTTGTGTGCACAAATGTTGGACACTATGTCATATGATTCTCTAAAGCTTGGTTTGTATGCATGTCTGGGTAAATGTTATTTCCATTTGTTTTAGGCTTGTCTTGCATAGCTCACAAAGGTAGGATTAGGTGGCTTTCTCTATGCCCCTACCCATTTCAACTCTTCAGGCTTCCCTATGCTAGCTGCATTTTTAATGCAAGATCTCTATACATAGAATGCTATGAATGCCCCTACCCATTTCAACTCTTCAGGCTTCCTTATGCTAGCTGCATTTTTTATGCAAGATCTCTATACATAGAATGTTATGAATTCACTACAAGAGTTCACCAACAAAGATCATGCCCTCACCGATGCCGTTAGATAGCCATCTATAACCTAATGGTACTAGCAGAGATTTATTTTGAATGATCTACAAATGCAAAGATCATGCTCTTAGGTAGCCAACAGATACTACCATAGATTTCTCCTGAATGATATTAGGTTTTAGCATGCACTTCTACTACATCTTCACCATCCACTGCATTTGAGTTGCCTATTTTTGTAGAGTACAAATTGTAGAAATATGTTACATTAGGTTTTAGTCTACACTTCTACTACATCACCATCCACAAGGTTTCTTACTCCATCCTAGAAGCAGCAAATTATCTTATAGAACTGGCATCATCATCAACATTGCCACTAGCATATTTTTGCATGGAAAGGATGCATAAAGCATGTTTAATTCTCATAGGGAAGCTTTAAATTCATTTACTCATTTGATTTACAAAGTTTAGTGGCATGTCGAGTACTTGCATTTGCTTGCACTTCCGTGGTCATGAGTAGCTGCATTTTTGAACGTATGATGCATAAGTTAAAAGATGAAATTTTGCGAAGGCGTCCTTGTTGCATCTCACAAAGGATAGGGCATATAACACATAACACATTTATGTAATAAATTTTTTGTTGTGTCTCGTGATTAAGGTAATCGTAGACGAATATTAAATGATGTCCAAATTGTTCCAATGAAAGGAAAAGATTTATGAACTTTAATATTATGCAATTTGCATGTGATGGTAGTTACATTCTAGGTTGGGTTAAGTGCTAAAGGAAGGAATAAATCAATGATGGATTCATGGCATCTGATCATGAAAGAATGTTACATCCATGCATGGAGTTCTTTTATCAAATTTGAATTTGGGAAGGGATGCATCTTCATTAAAATATTAAAGCTCTGAATTCAATGCATCAACGTAGGGTTTATAAGAGTTAGCTTTGAATGTCAATCAATTTCTCATAGGGCAAGGAAAAGAAAGATCAATGTAAATCCTTTAGTTGCATAAGGGCAAAAAGGTCTATGGTCATGAAATTGCATGGAATGATACATCTCACTCATCTTGCACTTACTTATATCTTTTAGGGAAAGTATTTGCAAGTTTAAAAGAAAAGTATTTGTATCTTTAAGGGAAAGATCATCTTTAGTCGTGGGTTGGTTAGATCAGCTAAGTAATTCGTGTGCTAATGAGTAGCCTACATGAAATTCATAAAGGTATGATTAGTTAGCATATGATGGTCACCTCAATGTGCTAGGTAGGGTTAAGCTATGTTAAAAATTCTACCCAGTATCGCACTTAGGATGCCGATCTAATATTTCTGATCTCAAAGGTCCTACCCACATTCTCAAAATGTTAGGACTATCTAATCACCCGAGCAAGAATGATCTAGGGTTCTCACCCTAAGGATCAATTGACCAAATACTAGACCTCCGCAAGGAATTTAGGGACCCTAGGGCCAAAACATTTATCAGCCTAGTAGGGTTAGGGTTTTGGAATGGATCAATAGAAATCCCAAGCCCTATATCTTGATCAAAGGTATTCTCGATCAAGAAATACCGTACGAAGAAATATATAATCCCACAAGTCAGATACTGACACCTATCTCATGCAACAAGCCGTAACGACATATGCTCTTGTGTCTAAATCACAAAATAGTATTGCTACACCTTAGACCAAGTTTGGCGAGTTCCAATTGCAAGTTAAATTTCCTAGGAATTGAGTAGTCATCCTGCTTCAACACTCTTCCTTGAAGACCAATTTGTCAAGCCAAGATAGTAATGATTTTCCAAGAAAGCAATTGAACAACCAAGTTAGAGCAACGAGGTTGTCCAAAACTTATTGACCACAATATAAGGAAACCTAAAGTAATGACAATTTGGGTCAACAGGGTATAAACCCTAACCCAAAGAGAAAAGGGTAAACAAGCAACTCAGCTTACGAAACCCTTGGGATCTTGCCAAGTCGTGATTGATCCAAGATTGAATGCTGGAAGCATTCGGGGAGAATGAATCACACCTTAGTAGTTGGCCGTACAAACGACCACTGGAATGCTCGTGATTGTACATTTAGATGCACTGTTTGTACTTCTTTGTTCAAGGAACTAATTCAAGAAAAACAACTAATGCTTTAGGTTGAGAGCCTGGAGGGAGAGGCAGTTTCAGTTACCTCCGACTGTCTGCCTGACCCTATCCAAGGGGGTTGTTAGCCGTGCCGGGTATGTGGACCAAACCCGCCACGAGAGGTCTCTTCGTGGGTGCTACTTGGAGCAAGAGGATGCTTGGGTGCCAGGGGAGGCTCTGGCCATAAATCCCTTGCCTCCGGATCCTGCACAAGAGGCCAACGTGACTCGAGATGGGATCTCAAGGCCCATATACTAGTCAACGGGCGGAACTTGGAATAGCGATCCCTGAGGATTGCTGGAATAGCCTTCGGGGGGCAGGTTATTTGATGTATTCCAAAGATTGATAAATAAAGATCAAATGTTGAAAAAGGAACTTCCTTGACAATGTTTTTCTTTGTCAGTGCCTACGTTACGTGAAGGAACCGGTGATTAATTGGCTAATTAAGGAAGTTGTTTTTGCTTGTCAAACTAAATGTGGTAGGTAATTAGATAACTAAAGCAACCTAAGGAAAGTGTGGTGGACGTAACTCTGGGTCCGTCCTATGGAAGGGTGGTCTCGGTTGGCCGCGAACTTTTCTCAAAGGAAATTGATAGCGAGGTAACAATGACCTAGAATCTATAGAACTAGAGTCCCGATTTATGCTGTTTTAGGGGAATGGAATGGGACTATGCCTTACGGTGGCAGAGAGGTCGAGCTTCGCATCCCTCTCGTTTCCCATTCTCCTTGAACCAAGTGTAGTATAAATCCGCTTCGGCCTTGATGTTTCTGCGTAAAGTACTTAAAATATGCCTAACTTCAAGTGGACATTTTTAAAATAACAATTTGAATGTTTGAACCCCCTCATGTATGATGTCATCTGCCACTAGAAGGACCTTGGGCTACTATCACTTGTTCTTGGAGGGCTTGTCACATCAACAATCTGGTTCGTGTGTGTGGAGGAGCAAGGTAGGTGAAAATGTGATATTCTAACTTTATTTTCAATCTTCTCGAATTTTCACAAATTGGACTTGAAGAATTTTCAAACCATTAAATTGAGAAATTCTCAAGCAAAATAGTTCGAGGATTGTAACACGACATTTTTTCGGGTTGATAGAGACTATAGCCATCCTTCACGAAAGTTACCACGTGAATGCGAGTCATGGAACATAAGTCGAAATTGATCAAATGCATTTAAAACTTAGTAAAACAAATAAGTCTCAAAGCTTTAAGCATTAAAGCTTAAAAAGATTATGAAGAAAATAAAGAAGAGGAGGAAAACGATGATGATAGGCTGCCACTTCCCCCCCCCCCCCCTTTTTTTAATTTTAAAAAATTATGCAAGATGATCCCAATTTTGGAGTCTTTGATTGTTGAAGAAAAAGCATGGATTCTTCTCTTGTATTATAGCAGATAACTCTAGCAATCTCCCCCCCTTCCCAGTTTGACAAGAGGCTTGGACTGAAGCAAGAAGCCATGCAAATCAGTCATGGCATCTCTAGCAGCCTCTGTGGACCCCAAAGATCAAATTGCAAGCATCAGATTGCATCTTGAAAGCTTCTAGATTGTTGATTTGCCAAGATACCCTCCAAAAAGAGCTCTTCTTCTTGGCCACAACCCTTCTTCTTCAATTTAGCTATAAATACGAGGCATGAGGAGCTGTTGGGGAATAGCCTAAGCAAGAGAGGAGAGGCCCTTCTAAGGACTATAGAGTAAGAGGGAGTGGGGAAAGAGGAGCGGGTGCACAAGAATTGTAGCATGCCCACCTATCAGCTATCCAAGCATGTTTTTAGCAGTCCATCAAGGGAATCTAAACGACGTCGCCCGACACTCCCATGGATTTTTATGGGGTTTGTCGCCTAGGGTTTTCCGATTCCACCTCTTGAAATGGAACATTTGCAGCCAAACACACTAGGATTGACTTGAAATCTAGGTTCCTAGTGGTCAACATGTCCTGATAGCATTCTAGTGTCAGCAGTTGGTCCTGGACATCCTACTTTAAGCAAAAATACCCAAGCCAAATCAGACCCATGTGGCACTTGGTTCAAAGAGAATAGAAAATGAGAGGGATGCACCACTCAACCTCTCTACCCATAAGACATAGTCCCATTCCAGCCCCCTAAAACTGCATGAATCAGGTTCTAACCTAACAATATCTAAAGGTCGTATGACTGTAGAACCTTGTGAGAAGCCTTATAGTCCTCTGGGGCCACCCTTTCGTAGGACAGACCCGTCGGGGGTCCATCCACCCACTTCCCTCAATAGGTGTTCTTTAGTTATCTAATAAGGTCCTACCACATTTATGTGTGACATTTGAAATCAATTTCCTTAGTTCGGTGACTTATGGCACTGACACGAAAACAATTCAAACAGGTTACTTGGAAGTAAACTTTATATTAGCATTTTTACTTGGATATGAGTTTGGTCCAAAAAGGACGATTTCCACAATGTGTGAGGATGCGTCTTATTTCTTCCAAGTTTTCACCCTTGCACTAGTAACAAGGCCTCAAGAATCCATCTCGAGTCACGTAGATTGCTTGAGTAGGACCCAGAGACAAGGAATTTACATCCAAAGCCCCCCTTGGCATCCAAGCATCCTCCTACACTCAAACTAACCCACGGAGAGACCTTTCGTGGTAGGTTTTGTCCACATTCATGTCACAATTATTTAGAACCCCCTTGGATAGGGTTGACGGCCAGCTAGGGGTAATTTGGCGCGCCTCCATGAATTCAACTTGATTCATTATTCCAATTTCTTTCGTGAGTTTGGGGTCATACAATCCTTTCACGGATGGTGTTCCTAAATTTACAAGCACAAACAATAATGAAGGCGAGTGCTTGGGACATTTGCTAAGGTGGAGTTCCTATTTTTGAACGTTTAGCGTTCACCCCTTTTTGGTTTTTTTTCTTGCCTTAATATCAACTTCCATAACCTTCTGAGGGATAGAGAATACCATCATTCCGACCTCAATCCTATGTGATAGGAGCGAACAATTACACTATTAGATCTATATCTGATAGTTTTCAGATGGTAGTTCCCCTAATTTTCTAATCTTTAGTTCGAGGTTATTATCTTGAGGTCACATGTCTTAGATGACTCAAACTAGGATTTCAATTGGTCATTTGGTAACTATTTTCCCACCTTAGAACTTTATCAAGGTTTCTAAGTTTACCCTAGGGTTTCATTTCCTCAAGATGACAGGAACTTTTGTTCATCCCTCTCGCAAGTCAAGAGTAAACTAAGCCCTTTTGCAATCCTTAAATAGTTGCGAGCATTGAATGTCACATGGCGAATGGTCGTCCTTTCTTGTGGATACGACATTTGACTTTTCTTGTATTGGCTTTAAGATGGATCATATTTTAAAATGATACCTCCAAGGGTGTTTTGGACTCACCATGGCTAGTTGTTAGGATAGAGATCAAAAGGCGTGTTTACTTGACTCTAAGTGAACATATGATCGTAACAATAATTTGACTTATTTACAATTAAATCCTAACTGAGTCAAATTAAACCCTAGCCTTACTTATCATATAGGGTTTCATTTACCGAATTGCCTCCTTCAATTAAGTTTAGCAATTCACAAGTGCATCTTAAATCTATCTTTTAATATGAATCCCTATTATGTAGTTCAATTGAAATTGTCCATGATGCCACACAAATCTAGATGCAAGTATTTCTTGAGTTGATGATACGATGTGGGATTCCCATTCATGAAAATTCTTTCTAGTGCATTTATGCAAATCATAAAGCGTGACCTACGTATTTAAGTGTGAGTGTACATGAGTTCATCATGCCTAATGTAAATGTGAGTTAATTCACTCTAATGGTCTACTTGATGCAATCGACCTACACTGAATATTTATATACATTGGCAATCTAAGATGCACTTGCAAAAATTCAAACCTAATACTCGGCTTAGTACTGCAACAACCCGTAGATGCTTAATTGATTATTGGCAAATCATGGTCATTAAGCCTTTAAACACAATATTAGTGAGTTTGGGAATCTCCCAATTCCCATTTTTTGAATACTAAAAAGGTGGCACTCGGATAACATGCCCATAAGTTTCTCAAAACCATATGATGTGACCTATCATTGGAAAGCGCTTGAAAAATGGAATCTATTGAGCTATAAAGCGCCTAATTTGCAGTTATAGTGTTCAAATTATGATAAATCCAAAGATTTGACCATATGTCCCAAACTTATGGGAAATTCCCATATTCCCCAATATGATGTTTTTACAACAATTTTTCCAGGTAAGCAATTTATGTGATGCAAAAGTAAGATTTCTTTTTGCAATGATTATGCTTTACTGTTCCATTCGTTAGACATCGTAACAGAACGTGGTTTTGGAGTGTCCAATTAGCGAAACCCATTCGTGTTAGTGATGACATCCTTTCCTAATCCTCCTTCCATGGTTGCGGCTTTTCCAGTTACTTGGGAGAGTTTGCACTTTAGGGCCATTTCCGAGCTTGGAATATGGCCTTCACTTCTCTCGGAGCACTCCTTTGTGTAGGAGTTCCCTATGCCTTGCCTTGATTTTCATGATCTTTTTGTCAACTAGAGGCACTTGATGGAGAGATCTCAAGAAATGGCAATAGGGAGAGAGGGTACTCAAGGCTTCATCCAAGAAAGGAATTGCCCTTGAGCCTCCTCTCTCTCTCTCTCCCCCTTTCTCTCTTACGCTAAGTTTCCCCTTCCTTGTCCCTCCCTCTCTCTCTCTCTCTCTCTCTCTCTCTCTCTCTCTCTCTCTCTCTCTCTCTCTCTCTCTCTCTCAAACCAATAGCAGGGGAAAAAGAATAAAATTATCATGCCTTGCTTAAGGGGGGGGGTTATAGGGGGGAAAGAAGGGTATTATGGGGGTGGCCTTGAATATCCCTCTCCAAAAGTGAGATGTGAAGAGGGAATCACAGTCACTAATGATCCTTCTAGGCAACCCATGGAGTTTAAATATCTCCTTGATGAACATGTCAGGAATCGCGTGGTGGGGGGACTTGCTCAAGATGATGCGCCGAACACACACAGAATGCACAACGAGAAGCTCACTCAAGAGACATGAAGAGAGATGGATGCCAAAAAAATTTTCTTGTTGGTTTCTTCTTCTTCTTCCACACTCTTTACAATGTACACAAGGTATAGATAAGATACAACATAAAGGAAAGTGGCCTACTAAGTCAAACAATGCATAACCGACTACACTAGTCGACTGGCGCTATAACTATGCTAGCTGTAAATAGGTGTAATAACCTGAATATAATAAGTAATGAGTCAGTGGCCATGTGAGAGTCATAATGACCACCGACGTGCTAAGTGTAGATGTGTGGACCCATCTAACTAGGTGGTCCATCATTAATGTCCGCATGTGTTGAGCTTGTCATCTCAACACTCCCCCTCAAGCTCAACTGCATCTCTGCAACTCCAAGTAAGCTTCGAAACTTTTGAAGCTTCTCTGTACCTAATGACTTCATGAAGATGCCAGCTATCTGATCCTGTGTGCTGACATACACCAAGTCAATCTCACCTACTAGTACCTTCTCTCTCACAAAGTGGTAGTGTACCTTAATATGTTTTGTCCTGGCATGGAACACAGTGTTCCTAGCCAACTGTATACTACTCATGTTGTCTCAATAAATGACAACTGGACCTTCCACCTGCACATCTAAATCAGCCAATAACTTTTGTAGCCATATTATCTCACATGTTGCAATAGCAACACCTCTATACTCAGCCTCTGTACTCGACAAAGCAACTATAGATTGCTTTTTGCTGCTCCAAGCAATTGTTGCACTACCAAGAGAACATGTATCCGCTGGTAGATCTTCTATCAGACATACTACTAGCCCAATTTGCATCTGTGTATCCAAACACCTGTACATCTATACCTGCCTCATAGAAAAGTCCATAATGTAATGTGGACTTCACATATCTCAATATGCGTCTGACTGCATCCAAATGTGGCTTTCTAGGTACTTGCATAAACTAGCTCATAAGACCAACAACGTAGCTCAAGTCTGGCCTTGTAATGGTCATGTAGATCAAACTCCCCACTATCCTCGTGAACATAGTAGGGTCTTCTATCTCATCCCCAACATCATCACTCAACTTTACATTCTGCTCCAACGGGACTGAAAGTGGTTTGCATGCTATCATACCATACTTGGACAACATATCCAAGCCATACTGTCTTTGGGACAGCCATATACAATCATCACATCTGATTACCTCAATTCCAAGGAAGTACCTTAGCTCACCTAAATCCTTCATCTCAAACTTCTTCTTCAAAAAGTCCTTGACTTCAGCAATCCCACTATCATTATCACCTGTAATAATCAAGTCATCCACATAGATGACTATGATGACCAAACTTGCATCTCCCTTTCTCACATAAAGTGAGTGATCAGCATCATAAACATAAAAGCCAATATTGACAAGATACTCTCTGATCTTGTCAGACCATGCTCTAGGTGCTTGCTTGAGCCCATAGAGCGCCTTCTTTAACCTGCACACATATGTGGGATGCTCTAAATCTTCATAACCTACTGGCTGATCCATATACACTTCTTCCTGCAAATCACCATGCAAGAAGGCATTCTTCACATCTATTTGCTACAACCTCCAACCTTTGGCTGCTACCAAAGCAATCACACATCTGACAGTTGCCATCCTAGAAACTGGACTAAAGATTTCATCATAATCTATGCCATATGTCTGGGCATAGCCTTTTGCAACTAGCCTAGCTTTGTACCTACTAATAGAACCATCTTCATTGTGCTTAATCTTATAAACTCACTTACATCCAATAGCTTTCTTTCCCTTTGGCAATGATACTAGATCCCAAGCCTTATTGGCCTCTAATGCAACCATCTCATCCATTGCTGCATCCCAATGAGTATGACCAACAACATCCTCAAAACAAGTGGCCTCAACATCCTCAACTAGTTTCACCATATAAGCATAATGGTGAGCTGCATAACCTTCAAAACCAAATCTTTTAATAGGGTATCTAACCCTGCTAGATCTGTGTACCACCGGATCACTCAATGGAGTCTTTATATTACTATGAGCTCTCTGTACACCTGGTGTCCTGACAGAAGGAATGCCAAGCTCATCATCCAAGCTCTCTGAGCCACTGGAGTCTCCATCAAGAACTACATCAATGCCATCTAATACTTTATTCTACTTTATTCTTTTCTTTGTCTTTCCCTGTAGTGCTACTAGATGCACCTGAAGATGTAGAGCTACTCCTTAGTCTCCCAAACCAAGGACTACCGGATGATGTCTCTGGTCCACTAAGAGTCCGTGATTCTTACTTTTCAGCCTACACATGAGTGTCATGATCATCATCATCATCCAATGCATCACCACTAGATGCATACCAACTGCTCATTTCATCAAAGATGACATCCTTGCTCACTCTGAACTTACATGTGACAGGGTTATAACAATGATACCCTTTCTGCTCTAAAGAGTATCCAATAAAGACACATTTTTCTGCCTTTGGATCAAGCTTCTTCCGTAGCTCATCTGGCACATGAACATATGCAACACAGCCAAATACCTTCAAGTGCAATACATCAGGCTTCTTACTAGTAAAGCATTCTTTAGAAGTCATCCCATGAATTGCAGCTGTGGGAGTTTTGTTCATAATATAAACAGCAGTATGAACATCCTCAGAACAAAAATGCTTAGGCATACTCTTTTCAGCCATCAAGGCACGTGCAACTTCTGCAATATGCCTGTTTTTCCTTTCTGCAATCCCATTTTGCTGTGGGGTATACCTGCATGTGAATTGTCTCTTTATCCCATGAGACCTCAGAAAATCACTGAACTCATTGGAGAGGTACTCTCCCCCTCCATCTGACCTCAAGCACTTTACTTTCAAGCATGTTTCTCTTTCAACTGCAGCCTTGAAAGTTCTAAAGTGCTCAAACGCTTCACTCTTTTCCTTCATAAAATATACCCACAGCTTTCTAGAACAATCATCAATGAATGTGACAAAGTATGAACTGCCTCCAAGAGATACATTTTGTGTAGGCCCCCAGATGTCTGTATGCACAACATGAAGGATATTTCTGCTTACATCTCTGTCATGTGAAAAGGGTTGTCTTTCCTGCTTACCAAACTGACATGCTTCACATACCTTATTGAGGGCTGAAATGATGAACGGGTTGCCTCTTACCCATCCAACCTCCAATCCTCACTAAGAGAACTAAAGAGGGGCACCACCTAGCCAAAGGGAGGATGGGCTAGGACATCCATTTTCTCAAAGAGAATCAAGAGAACCAAGACACAAATTTTCAAGAGAGAATATATGTACTAGACACCATATTGGAATATAAGAGAGAGAAATGAGAGGAGAGGGAGATAATAGGAGAAGAGGTAGAAGAAGCTTGCCTTATGCTACATAATAAAAGAACTCACTCATAGCTTCCCTCAAAGAGATGAGGGTATTCTAGAATGCTCTCATGGACTTGTCATTGTCTCTCTCTTTCTCTTTTCTCAAAGAGAATCAAGAGAACCAAGACACAAATTTACAAGAGAGAATACATGTACTAGACACCATATTGGAATATAAGAGAGAGAGATGAGAGGAGAGGGAGACAAGAGGAGAAGAGGTAGAGGAAGCTTGCCTTATGCTACATAATAAAAGAACTCACTCATAGCTTCCCTCAAAGAGATGAGGGTATTCTAGAATGCTCTCATGGACTTGTCATTCTCTCTCTCCCCTTTCTTCATTCTCCATGGGCTCTTTATATAGCCTCCATGAGGGATTAGATTAAGCTAATCTTCTTGATTAACTTAATCCTAGATGATGTATGGCATCTTTGAAAATATGGAGCATAGTGAATGGGACAAGTCCCCACCTTGGTCATCATGCAAGAAGCCAAGGGTGGTGGTAGACAACATAGAAAAATGGAGCTAGATTACAAGAGGTGGGTGCCCAAAGCACATTATTATAATATATTTACAAGAAGGATAGAGTGGAAAGTTGGTGTGGTGAAAGAGAGAAGAAAATTGCATGTAGCCAGCAGTCTGCGCCTTCGTAACTTCAAATCCGTGAGGAATTTGAAAAAAGTTTCTTCTACAACTTTGTAGACCAGGTCGAAACCGATCGGGCTACGCGGGAATTTTCTTGAAATTCGCTTTTTCTTGGGAGTTATTGAGATTATAAAAAACGGCTTCTAAAAGCTGCTTTGACTTTAGTCCCCCATATGTATATAAATACATATAAGCATGTGACAAAAGGGGTCCATGCTTGTAAGCTTTTGTGCAAGATCCAAATGACACCATGATGTGGATATTGACTTGTGTGCAAGGGTGAGGTGTCCTCTAATGATGGTGATAGATTCCAAATCTTAGTGATGCAGACGGGGCCCATGTGTAGTTGGAGGCTAGTCCTTTGAAAAAATCTATGCATTCACTCAACTCCTAGGTGTAATCCATTTTCATCTTCACTAAGATAACCATCCCTTTGACCCTTTACATTGACATGCCTTCTAAGAACTTGTTCCTCCCATTTGCTAGAGTTATCATAATCGAGAAGCAATGAAGCATACCTAGTGCTTGAAGAGTAAACCCAGAGTGATATGGTAGGCTCTTGATAGGGGCTTTGGCCAAAATTTTGTGGTAGTAATCCGGGTTGTAAAAAACCCGGATCACTTATGAAATTCTGCAACTCTAAATGTAGGCAAACATATAACCCTTTGGACTGCATTAATTTCAGCCTTTGTACATTTGCATGTCCAATGCGTTTGTGCCAAATTTCAATATCTGCAACAACACCTTTTCCTTTAGCATACATAGCAGCATTCATATTAGGAATTCCAACATCCAGAGTAAACATACGTCCAACTGTACTTCCCTTTGCAACTAACCTGCACTTGTCATTGAAGTCTTCTACAAAGCATCCCTTTGCATTAAATTTGACTTGCAGCCCTTGCTCTACTATCTGACCGACTGACACCAAGTTCTTTGTAATAGATGGCACATGTAATACATTTGAAAGGCTCTTTGTCTTACCATCATGCAAGGATAAGGAAAATTTTCCAATGTGTGAAATTGGGTGGTATGAATCATCACCCATCTGCACATAACCTGCATTTTGCAAATCCTGCATCTCTCCAAACCATTCTGCATGGCTGGTCATATGATTGGATGCACCTGAATCAACATACCAAACATCATCATGTGTTCCTTTTCCTATAACAACATTTAGCATATGCTGCATAATAAACAGACGTTCATTTTTGTCTTCATTCTGTCGTGAAGACGATGCATAGTTTCCTTACTACAACCTACCACTGCGAATATCATCTTTCTTAGCATAACAATATGGCCTATTTTGCCACAGTAGTGACACACAATACCAGAGTTGTTAGAACCTCTGTTCTACCATCCACCTCTTTCTCTAAAGCTCCCCTTGCCTCTAAGGTCACCACGACCTCCTGAAACCTGCATATCGCAAAATTGCTGATTCAATCTGTTTTGCTGGTTGTCACTACCACATCCTATACCATGGCCGCTTGAAGAGAACCTGCCACGTCCCCTTCCTAAAGTGGAGTAAAAAGCTTGGACCTGTTCACCACTTCTTTTAGATGTCTCACTCTGCATGTTGATATCTTCAGTGATCATAAGGGAGACCAACTCATCAAAATCTAGAAATGGATTTCTGACATATACGGAAGTTACAAAAGACTTCCAAGCCTTTTCATTGTTAAGTCCACCTAAGGTAGACGACACCAAATCATCATCATCAGGCATTGCATCAATCGCTGCCAAGGCATCTGCAATGCTCCTTACCTTCAGTGTGCATACTCATTGATAAACATCTTCCCTTTCTTCAATGTATTCAACTCTTGCTTGCATTGAATCTTTCCCGCCTTTGTATTTATGAAAAACATACTTTCAAGTATGGTCCAAGCTGCATATGAATTCTCTGCATTTCTGATATGTCCTAGCATATTATTGTCAATTACTGCAAACAGCCAATACATGATATTTTTGTCTTTTCCATTCCATTCCTTCCGTGCCTTTGTCTCTTCTTTTGCAGTTGGAGGATCACTCACCTCCGGCTCCTTTTCTTCACCTAACACAAACTCGTAGAGGCCTTTTCCAATAAGAAAGTTTGTGACACGGAACTTCCATGAAGGGTAGTTATTCTTGTCAAGCTTCTCAATGATGGGGTTTCCACTGTTCTCTGCCATTATCACAAAACTAATACTAAACAGCAAGCAAATCTTCTACAACCCTCGACCTGTAGCGCACAGCAATACACTAGACAACCTTTTTCACTATCTGCTCAACAATACATGCAATCTGCAACCAGTTTGTAGATAAACCTTGTGTTTATTCACTGGTGAACACCCTTGAACTTACAGATTTGAAATTTATAACCTGTGCACCTGTATATGGCAGACACAGCTAAAATTGCAGGGTATCTTGAACTGCTGTCTGCAACCTTGCGGCTCTAAAACAGGGCCTAAAATGACCTCGAATGGCCAAAATAGTAGCGGAAAGCCCTAAAGGGTCAATCTGCAGAATACACAATACTCTTTGCGCACACCAAATCTCACTGCAATCTGAGATTTTTGCTGTACCCTACTTTTGGTGCCTCCACAAGCACTGTCCAAGAGAAAGAGTGGAAGAATGGGTGAGCTTCTTACCCGTGACTTGCTTGCTCAAACCTTACTTCTTCTACTTCACTTCAGCCTTCAAAATCAGCCTCTCTTAGTGGTGCGGCTCTGATACCATATCAAGAATTACATGGTGGGGGGACTTGCTCAAGATGCTGTGCCCAACACACACAGAATGCACAAGAAGAAGCTCACTCAAGAGACACGAAGAGAGATGGATGCCAAAAACGTTTTCTTGTTGGTTTCTTCTTCTTCTTCCACACTCTTTACAATGTACACAAGGTATAGATAAGATACAACATAAAGGAAAGTGGCCTACTAAGTCAAAGAATGCATAACCGACTACACTAGTCAACTGGCGCTATAACTATGCTAGCTGTAAATAGGTGTAACAACTTGAATATAATAAGTAATGAGTCAGTGGCCATGTGAGAGTCATAATGACCACCGACGTGCTAAGTGTAGATGTGTGGACCCATCTAACCAGGCGGTCCATCATTAATGTCCGCATGTGTTGAGCTTGTCATCTCAACAGAACATCGAGCAATATCTGAAGCTTTATAGTTTGTCTTGACTGGAATAAGGTATGCAACCTTGGTGAGCATGTCTACTATAACCATAATTGAATTGTATCCTCCTTGAACTGAGGGTAAGCCAACAACAAAGCCCATGCTGATAAATTTCCACTTCATTTGGGGAATGTCAAGAGATTGTAGCTTCCCAGGCATCTTAAGATGTTCTGCCTTAATGCACTTGCAAGAGAAACATTTCGTGAAATATTTGAGCACGTTTCCCTTAAGCCTTTCCCAATGGTAGCTTTTTCTAACCATGTTGAGGGTCTTGACATATCCGGGATGGCCTGAAAAGGGAGAGTCATGTGCTTCCCAAAGTATTCCATGTTTGGGTTTCATGCTTGAGGGTATGCATAATCTTGTCCTAAAATAGACAAGTTGCTCATTGACTAAAAATTCTTGATACTTGACCTTAAGTCTGGGGTTTTGGTCCTTTTCCAAAATCTCCTCCATCATCTTCAAATATTCTGGGTCATGGCTAGCTTCCTTAGCTAATTCAAGGATAGGGTTGCTAGGCATTGACACCGTAGTTGCTAATGATTCCGCCATTGAGGGTTCCTCCATAATAAGAGTATTGAGGAATGCTTTGCAACTTAAGGCATCAACGACTATGTTCTCTTTGCCAGGCGGATACTCGATCTCAAAGTCATATTCTTGTAGAACTTCAATCCAGTGACATTGCCTCATATTGAGGTCAATCTGGGTGAAGATCCATTTAAGGCTCTTATGGTCTGTGACCAAAGAGAACTTGTTTCCAAGCAAATAGTGTAGCCAAAGCTTGAGAGCATGAATAACTGCTAATAGCTCCAAGTCATGGGTAGCATAATTCCTTTCATGGGTTTTTAGCTTTCTCTAAGAATATGCTATAGGATGACCTTCTTGCATTAGTATATAGCCTAGTGCAAGTGAGCTAGCATCCGTGACAACTTCAAATTCCTTGCTCAAGTCAAGGAGTTTTAGAATTGGTGTTGTCACTAACCTATGCTCGATTTGATTAAAACTTGATTGCTCAGTGGGTGTCCACACTATGACAACCTACTTTTTCACAACAAATTTGTGAGGGGTGCTACGATTAAGGCATATTCCTTGATAAAGATCCTGTACCAACCTATTAATCTAGGAAAGCTACACACTTCTTTAACAATAGTTGGTGGAGGCCACTCTTGGACATCCTTGACCTTTGTAGGATCTATAGAGATTTCTTCATTTGACACAATAAATCCAAGATATTCGATCTACCTCTTGAGGAAGGCACACTTTTTCTTCTTAGCATAGAGCTTATGAGTCCAGATAGGCAAGTAGTGTTTCATATGCATACTAGTGAAACACTAGCGTCGATGGATCTTTCTATTTTTTTCATTCTTTGGACTATAGTCAGATGACATAGTCAATGTCAGTGGGGCTGCTCCTACTTAGTTGTCCGATATAGGATTTCATCTTAGTCAATTGTGGTTTGCATTCCCTTGGGGGTTTTGGTTAACATTGTCTCCCTCAATTTCCTTTCATTAAGTATTGATCCATGTTTAGGTTTGCTTCACTTTTTTTGAGGAGGCATTTGTGCACAGTGTGATGATAGAGGCAGTCCTGTAAATGGCTTCGGCAACCACAACCAATAGTTCCCTACATAGTACCCTTGAGCAAGCATGAGAGATTTGGGAACCCATCCTTGCATCATGCCACCTCTTCATTGATACCTTCATCTATAAGGTTTGGGTCTTCTTCTTATCATTTTGTGAGTTGATCCAATGGTTTTTGGATCATCGAGAATTGGTGGTTCGGCCCCTTTTTATGGAGAGTGGCATGAATGAATGCCCTCTCAATCTCAGCTTCCATGGATGGGCCTTCTTCCCCATTGATTCCCTTAGTGGAGATATTGGAAGTTTTTGCCCTTCTCATTACTACATGACTTTGGCCACGGGTAGCTTTGGCTTGGCCACTGAATTTTCCTTGATGACGATATTCGCCAAGTTTGGGGCATTCCCTTTTGAAGTGCCTAGGTTCATTGTAGTGAAAACATCGCAGGCTTTGGTTACTTCTTTGTGTGGGGACAAAGTTACTGGTTGCATTTTCCCTCCACTTCTTCTGATGGCCGTGACTCTATCCTTGCACCCTTTTAAATTGAGCTTTCAACATTTCTGGATTCTGGTCTTTGTGAGACCAAGACTTGTTATTCCTGGACACTTCTTGGGAATAGGTCCTGCTCTTATCAATGCATCTTGTAAATCTGAAGGACGCATTGATTCTAATCGATTGTTCATTGGTGGGTTTAGCCCATCACAGAACTTTGAGACTTGTTGGGGAATGCTCATTGTTGGGGCATATTTTAACAAGGAGACAAATCTCGAGTAGTATGCCTCCAAAGACAGGCCCAACTATTTCAACTTGAAGAACTCATTTATCTTCTAAGTTCTGTATGCAGGTGGCATGTACCTTTCTTGCACTGCTTCCTTTAGTTTATCCCAAGTTATTGTGCTTTCCGTGACTACTTGGTCTTTACACCATTGCTTCCACTAGAACCTAGCTTTGCCAGTAAGCTTAAGCTTGGCAATCATAGTCTGGTTTATAGGTGTTGTTCTTACTGTACAGAAGTAACCTTCCATGGATTCAATCCATATTTCGGCATCAACTTCAATAGTCTTCCCTTTTCTATCAAATTCTGGTGGTTTAATTTGTTTGAGAAGAAACTTCTTCTCTTGTGCCTCCGTTGGGCTTAGTGCGAACACAAGATTCTAGTTCTGTGCTTGCGGTTGTATCTGGTTTTCAATTTAAACTTCCGTGTTAGGATTGTATTTACACATCTCTCTACAACTTAAATCAATGCACAAATTATTTCTCATTATTACATTGCGACAAATCAAATAATCATAGAATTCTTGTTTATCCATAAAGAAGCCTAAGCCTCAAGTATAATTATTCTAGAATAGATAGAGATTGGCTGGGATGATTTTCTTTTCAAGAGATACATCAATGCTAGGTTAATAATTCCCTATTGGATCCAGCTACAAGGATAGAATAGTAATATGGATTGGGGAAATGGATTCTCAGGAAGCGGTAAGTCATGGGAAGTTCAAGAAATCCCCGTTTTTGATAGCCATGACGTTCATTTCTCCCCATTACTTTAATTATGTCTACTGGCAAGACTTTGACCACCTCCTCATAGATATAGATATTCTGTTCTACTCGCCAACATCCAATGTGTAGAATCAATTTCATGCGTGCCTTATCGAAGATGAATAACTTGATGATCTTCAAGCCTTTCAACCATTTTAGCCTCTTCAGATTGTTTTGAAGATAGGCAAGTTGGTTGGCATCTATGTAGCAATAACCCACACTCCAAGTCCAACGCCTTTCCACATACAGTGGTGAAGGGTTGTAGAGTCGATCCAGGATCCCCATCATGTCGGATGGTCTGCAATAACTTGAAGAGTTCATAGCCATCCTGAACATGATATGAAATATGAGGAACTTGCTTCATGTCTTGTAAGTTTAGAAGCAGCAACAATCCACAAACGAGTTTTATATATATATATATATATTTCTAATGAAAACATCACTTCACTCTTCCTTATTTATTTCTATCCTGATTGTTTTATTAGTTGGTTTGCTTTGATACCAACTGTAACGTGCCGGCTGTCCAAGCACGTTTTAGCAGTCCATTAAGAGACGAATCTAAGCGACACTGCCTGCCAGTCCCATGGAATGTTATGGGGTTTGTCACCTAGGTTTTCTTGAGTCTGCCTCGCAACAAAACATTTGTAGCTAAACCCACTAGGATTGACCTAAAATCTGGGTTCCTAGTGGTCAACATCTCCTGATAGCATTCTAGCATCAGTGGCACGTCCTGGACATCCCACTTTACGCAAAGATACCCAAGCCAAAGTAGACCCATGCCGCACTTGGTTCAAAGAGAATGGGAAATGAGAGGGATGTGCCACTCAACCTTTCTACCCATATTTGTCCCCTAAAATGGCATGAATCAGGTTCTAACCTAACAATACCTAAAGATCGTACAACTGTAGAACCTTGTGAGAAGCCTCCCAATCTTTTGGGACCACCCTTCCGTAGGATGAACCCATCCACCCGCTTCCCTCAATAGGAATTCTTTAGTTATCTAATTAGATCCTACCACATTTATGTGTGACATTTAAAATCAATTTCCTTAATTAAGCCTTTTAAGGAACAAGGTTCGTTCGCATAACTTATGGCACTAACACAAAAATAGTTCAGACAAGTTCCTTGGAAGTAAACTTCATATTAGCATTTTAAATGAGATACAAGTTTGGTCCAAAAAGGAATATTTTTGCAATCTGTGAGGATGCATCTTATTTCTTCCAACTTTCTGCCCTTGCACTAGTAACAGGGCCTTGAGAATCCATCTCAAGTCACGTAGATTGTTTAAATAAGACCCAGAGGCAGGAAATTTATAGCTAGATCCCCCTAGCATCCAAGTGTCCTCCTACATTCAAACTAACCCATGGAGAGACCTCTCATGGTAGGTTCCGGCCCACATTCCCATCATGGTTATTTAGAACCCCCTTGGATAGGGTTGGCAACCAGCTGGGGGTGGTTTGGCATGCCTCCATGAATTCAACCTGATTCATTATTCCAATTTCTTTTGTGAGTTTGGGGCAATAAAATCCTTTCACAGATGGTGTTCCTAAATTTACAAGCACAAACAATAATGAAGGCGAGTGCTCAGGACATCTGCTAAGGTGGAGTTCCTATTTTTGAACATTTAGCGTTCACCCCTTTTTGGTTTTTTTCTTGCCTTGATATCAACTTCTATAACCTTCTGAGGGATAGAGAATACCCTCATTCCGACCTCAATCTATGTGATAGGAGCGAGAAATTACGCTATTAGATCTATATCTCATAGTTTTCGGATGGTAGTTTCCCTAATTTTCTAACCTTTAGTCTGGAGTTCTTATCTTAAGGTCACAGGTCTTAGATGACTCAAACTAGGATTTCAATTGGTTAGTTGGTAACCATTTTCCCACCTTAGAATTTTATCGGGGTTTCTAAGTTTACCCTAAGGTTTCATTCCCTCAAGATGACATGAACTTTTATTCATCCCTCTCACAAGTCAAGAGTAAACTAGGCCCTTTTGCAATACTTAAATAGTTGCGAGCATCGAATGCCACATGGAGAATGGTCATTCTTTCTTATGGATATGACATTCGAGTTTTCTTGTATTGGCTTTGAGATGTATCATATTTTAAAAATGATGTCTCCAAGGGTTTTTTGGACTCATCGCAACAAGTTGTTAGGGTAGAGATCAAAGAGCGTGTTTACTTGACTCTAAGTCAACGTATGATCGTAACAATAATTTGAATTATTTACAATTAAATTCTAACTGAGTTGAATTGAACCCTAGCCTTACTTATCATATAGGGTTTCATTTACCGAACTGCCTCCTGCAACAATTAAGTTTAGCAATTCACAAGCGCATCTTAAATCTATCTTTTAAGATGAACCCCTATTATGTAGTGCAATCGAAACTGCCCATGATGCCACCCCCAAATCTAGATGCAAGTGTTTCTTGAGTTGATGATATGATGCGGGATTCCCATTCATGAAAATTCCTTCTAGCGCATTTATGCAAATCATAAAGCGTGACCTAAGTATTTAAGTGCAAGTGTACATGAGTTCATCATACCTAACATAAATGCGAGTTAATTCACTCTAATGGTCTACTAGACGCAATCGAACTACATGGAATATTTATATACATTGGCAATCTAATATGCACTTGCAAAAATTCAAACCTAATACTCGACTTAGTACTGCAACAACCCGTAGATGCTTAATCGATTCCTAGCAAATCATGGTCATTAAGCCTTTACAACTACCTTTCGAATTAAGCAATTTACACGATGCAAAAGTAAGATTTCTTTTTGCGATGATTATGCTTTACTGTTCCGTTCATTAGACATCATAATGGTACCTAGTTTTGGAGTGTCGAATTAGTGTTTAATCCCGAAAACCCATTCATGTTAGCAATGGCATCCTTGCCTAATCCTCCTTCCATGGTTGCGGATTTTTTGGTTACTTGGGAGGGTTCACGCTTTGGGGACATTTCAGAGCTTGGAATACGGCCTTCACTTTTCTCGGAGCACTCCTTTGTGCCAGAGTTCCCTACGCCTTGCCTTGACTTTCGCGATCTTTTTGTCAACTAGAGGCAGTCGATGGAGAGATCTCAGGAAATGGCGATGGGGAGAGCGGGTACTCAAGGCTTCATCCAAGAAAGGAATTGCCCTTGAGCCTCTTCTCTTTCTCTCTCTCCCTTTCTCTCTTACTCTAAGTTTCTCCTTCCCTCTCCCCCCTCTCTCTATCTCTATCTCTCTCTCTCTCAAACCAGTAGCAGGGGGGAAAAAAGAAGACATTTATCTCACCTTGCTTAAGGAGGGGGGGTTTTATAAGGGGGGGGGGGGGGGGAGAAGAGTATTATGGGGGGTGTTGACATAGGGCCCCCTCCCTTTGCCTGCACCCATACGGGCAGAATGGCCCTCGTGCCATGTAGTCGGTGATTTCAAGGGTGAAAAAGAGGGATAGTGGGGGGGTTGGAGGTGGCACATGTGTGCCTTTCCTCCCCATTGTCGTTATCGTCAACAGCTTGATCGTCTTCTTCGTCATTATCTTCATCTTTGCTGCTGTCGCCTCTAGCTCCCCGTCGACTCATAGTTCATCTCTTCACTCACCCTCATTGACTATGAGTTTCGCTCCCTGTCCCTCTGCCAGCAGCTGGTAGCGCTGACAAGGGGGCAATGTAAAAATTTTTCTTTTTAATTTGGTTTGAAGGGTGAGAGGGGTCTCACGGCCCCATGGAAATATTACAAGAATTCTCATCACAAAGACAAGGAGGATACTTCGTGAGCTCTTGGAATTGAATCCTCCATCCCTTCTATCCTACTTCCCCACCATGGAATCAAGACTCTTCTTGATTTTTCCTAAATTCCTAGTGATCGTCATCCCCCATCAATCCAATTGCGACACCCCAAGCTTTCTTGCCAAAATCCCCATTTTCAATCATGCGATTAAAGAGCATGACCTTGAAGAGAAAAGTTATGAAGGTTGCCTATAATGCTATGTACACAATCACTACAAATGGAATGACGAGTACTGGGATTACAAAGGAAGATGTGAATACCATCAACCAAGCACTCATCATGGATCCCCAGGTACTATATTTTTATAATCAAGGTAGCTAGCAAGCCATCATCTCATGAATTGGCAACAAAAGCTGCATTCGTAAAATAAGATTTTATTCATTTCTTGCATATAATCTTTTAAAGGAATTCTTAGCCGCAAATTCCAAGGGGTAACTTGGGTTTGTACAAGAGGAATGAAAGATAGTACAAGGAAGGTATTGTGTCCCTTAAAGACTTAATATTTTTAATTTGTATTGATCTAACAAAACCTCTGATGGATAATCACGGACGCTAATTCTTGGTATATAAAAGACCTTGAGATGGAATTGTCAAAGAATACTTTCATAATTAAACTAACCAAGATTTTCTTTTATTACAAGCAAGCAAGGACCCACAAAACTCCAAGGGAGTTATTCTCAAGAACATAATTGTTGTTTAGTCTAAACTAGATCCCAAAGAAGGGGAAATCCGAGAAGACTATTGGAAGGTGTTGCCACTTAAGCTAAGTTTTTCCTTGATGTTATTATTTTTGGAAAGAAAATATTTGTCTTGGAAATAAACTTTTTAATGGATAATGCATTCAAATGAAGATGTTTGTGATTGTAAGTTAGGTACTAATCTCTCCTAAAATCATTAGGCTAAAAGATGGATGATCTGGTATAGATCACCGATTGAGATAGTATTTTGAAGAGCATAGAACACCGACTGAGGCAGTGTTCTTGATGGGGCTAGACTTCCCCAAGGCCAACATGAATTAAACCTACTCCATGGAGTTTTCTTTTTTGTTTTGCGTTAGTGAGTATAGACCAATCATGATGCGAAAGGTCTTGTCATAGGGAACTCTAGTTAGCAAGAGGAGGTGAGGATACTAGGGGCCTCTAGTAATAAACTCCTTACACTCTTATGAACTGCCAACTACCCTTCAATTTCTAAACAATGACTTGGAAGTTCCAATACTAGTTGAAGAACTAAACTTAGAAAGAATAATACCTTCAAGTTGACTTCATTCTAATTAGACAGAAATCATTGTAAAAAAGTTATTTTCGAATTTATTGAGAAGGGATTGCTTTACTCTATTTTTGTGTTGTGAATTAAAGGCATGTAATGAATTTGTATCATGAGATAATTCAAAGAAGATATTTTTATATGTTAAACCTAAAGTGGTAGGTAATTAGGTAATTAAAAATACTATCTCGAGGGAAGTGGGAGGATGGACCCCCTAATGGATCCGAAGCTATGGCTGGGTGGTCTTGATAGGCCAAGAACTTTCCTAAGAAGGAATAAAAATTACATTTTTATTTACCATTAGAGATCAAATAGCCTAACTTGCATCACTTTAGAACCATGGGTAGAAGGGATCAAGGTGCCATATTTCCCTTTGTTTCCCAATCTCTTTGAACCTAGCACAATGCAAGTCCATTTCAGTCAGCAATTTATATAAGGGATGGTAACTCAAACTGCTAACACTAATCAATTGTTACTAGTTGATTTGACCAAAAAGACTCAGGTCAATCCTCATGGAAACAATTGGAACTTCCACTATGGAGTAGACTCAAGTGAGCCTAGTTAGCAAACTCTGAGAGTTGTCATCAAAATCCCAGATGGCACTTTCTAGGACATCTCTTGATGGGCTACTAAGAACGTGCTGCCAAAGAAAGCTCAGGCAAACACATTACAATTAGTATTAGAGCGCACATTGATATAGGACACGATGCAAGTAAATAAAACTAGTTATAATTATAGCATAAAATATATTTTCCTTATTAAATAGTGAAAATCTTATCTTGTTAATATATGTTCTTGATTTGAGGCTAGAGTAAACTCAAACATGTTTACTAGAGGGCGATAGGTCAAATTAAAATGGTACATCTATGAGGAGGTTACAAAGATTATACGGGTTGATCGAGTCATGGTTATAGGATGCTCCAATTGCTGCAACTACAAGAAAGATAGATTGCCAGATCTTTCCTTAAAATCTAGATTTTTGGACATCCATTCCTAAAATCCTAATTACTATGTGATGGATGTATCGTAATGCCATGCCTAAATTGTGGTAGAAAAATATTTTCCAAAATAATATGAGCTCTTGAACTACTCGAATAATGTATTCCCCTCCTATTTACGTAAATAATTATTTTTGTCCATCCGTTTGACTCCTTGAAATCAGAGATAGTGGAAAGATATTATCCATTTGATGAGGTTTTTTTTTCTTGATTAAAAATTAAAACTCTCTCTTGAAGTGTAAACCCTGATCATTATCAAAAAGACAAGTACTACATAATTTCATTCCTAAATTAATGAGATAGATTAAGCAAGTAAACATTTTTTTAGATTAAGGTTGGAGAGAAAATTGATCATAAGTTTGCATAATTTTCCAAAATGTCACCTCGAATCTCAATATTATAGAAGCTCAAGAGAAGAAATTTCTTCTCAAGCAATACAAGCCACCGGATTTTGATGATAAATGGAGGGACATTCCAACTAAAGCAAAAACATGGATAGAATCTATGGAAGACTATTTCACTGCTATGGGGATTACATTGTCAAATCAAGTCATGATCACCAAACTAAAACTCACACGAGATGCCCGTCTTTGGTGGAAACCGTGGTGTAAGAACCAAATAACGTCCGAAAGTGCTATCACTTGGAACAATATTAAGGAAGGTGTGCGTGGGAGACATCTTCTACCCATATAGCAAGCCCAAAAGATGAATGAGTTCTTCAACCTAAAGAAGTTGAGCCTAAGCCTAGAAGCTTACTATGCCAAATTCATAACATGTCTTAAATATGCACCTACAATGGATGTTTCATAGCAAGTATCCAAATTTTGCAATGGTCTAGATCTGCCCCTGAATACGCGTCTTGAATCAATGAGACCATCGAATTTACAAGATGCATTAATTCAAGCAACTCCAATAGTTCAGAAGATCGAACAAAGGCCAAGGAATGCAAAAATTTTGAACATAAATAGTTAGAATAAGGGAAACTTCCAAGGTTATGCAAAAAAATCCCAAGAGTAGTACCAACCAAATAGGACGAAGAAAGCCAAATCAAATGCAGTGGGAAGATTTATACCCACATGGAGGAGCAATGAGACTCCAAGGTGCTTCTATTGCAAGGAACCGGGACATTTCAAGAGGCAATGCCCAAAGCTTTGGCCAAGGTCAGTTTCACAAACAAAGCCAAGATGCAAGGGGAAAGCTTGTTGGAATAAACCTAAAGGATGTCAGTAATGATAAAGATTCCACAATGGAATCCGATATGCAAAGAGCCAGAGTATATGCCACTCTCAATAAAAAGGGTCCAAATCATCAATTCTCAGTAATTCAAATACAACAAAGTATCAAGGTAAACCCTTTCAAATTTTAATCAATGGTGGAAATACCCACTCTTTCGTATCACCAAAATGTGCAAAAAGGCTAGGCATAAACACAACTCTTGCACCTAGATTGCTTGTGGAGTTAGCAAACAATAAAGAATTTCTATCAACACAACAAACTGGCAAGCTCGAATGGGTGGAAATTCTTCCAAAATGAGCTTCCACGTGATGAGCCTCGGGACTTATGAATGTCTGCTAGGTATGGATTGGTTAATTCCATATAATCCCCATATCCATTGCGAAAAGGGCCAAATCACATTGCAAAACTCAAATGGAGAACAAGTCACCACTTAGGGAGAAGCACGAAAGGAACCCTAAGGTTCAGCTGGCTAAAGATTCTCGAATAATAAAAAGGCTACTCGTCTATCTATTTAAACTCCAAAAGGATGTGCAGGATAGTGAAGCCAAGGATCAACCATCTTAGCTAAAAGAATATGTGGATGTTTTTCTAGAAGATCTGATAGAGCTTCCACCAATAAGGGAAGTAGATCACAAAATTCAACTCATTCCAAGCGTTGTCCCCCGTCACCAAACAACCCTATTGAATGTCAATTCCTGAAGCCATTGAGCTAAAAGAAAAACTCAAGCAGCTATTAGACTAGGGATACATCCGGCCAAGTAATTCACCATGGGGAGCCCCGGTAATATTTCAAAAAAAATAAAGATGAAACACTGTGCCTTTATATTGATTACCATGGATTAAACTAGGTGACAGTGAAAAACAAATATCCAATTCCCAAGATAGATGAGTTGCTTGACTGATTCCAAGGAGCAAAGGTCTTTTCAAAGATCGATCTCAAATCAGGATATTATCAAATAAGAATTAGGGAGGAGGATATCCCTAAAACTGCTTTTAACACAAGGTACGGTCATTATGAGTTTATTGTGATGTCATTTGGATTAACAAATGCTCCTGCCCTCTTCAACAAGTTGATGCAAGACATTTTCTGACCTTACCTTGATGATTTCATCCTCATCTGCTTTGATGATATCTTAACATATTTCAAAAATGAAGAAGACCATGAGCCATAGCTACGAGTAATTCTTGAAACAATGAGAGCTCACAAACTATATGCTTAAAAGAATAAATGTGCCTTCTTCAAGAAGCAAATTGAATATTTAGGATTCATAGTATCGGCAGATGGCATTTCAGTGGATCTTGCCAAGGTCCAAGATGTACAGGATTGGCCACCCCCAACAATGATCAAGGAAGTGCAAAGCTTTCTAGGGTTAACGGGTTGGTATAGAGTCTTCATCAAAGACTATGCCTCAATCTCCATGCCTCTCACAAACCTTCTCAAAAAGCGGGTCTCTATTACATGGACATCCACTGACTTATTTAGCTTTGAGAAGCTTAAGTAGAGTTTGGTAACTGTCCCTATCTTAAGGTATCCTGACCTAAGCAAATAATTTGAAGTCATAACTGACGCAAGCTCTCTTGCTTTGGGTTGCATGCTTATACAAGGACATCCGATAGTGTATGCTTCAAGAAAATTAAAGATCCACAAAAGAAACTATGCCACACATGATCTAGAATTACTTGTTGTAACTCATGCCTTTAAATTATGGAGACATTACCTGCTTGGCAATAGGTTTTCTCTAGTAACTGATCATAAAAGCCTAAAGTGGATTTTTACTTGACCAAATCTCCATATGAGACAATGCCGGTGGACTGAGACCTTGTAGGAATTTGACTTTGAAATCAACAAGTAAGGAGAATGTGTGGAGCCCCAGAGGAACACCAAGGCAAAAGGGATTCTTCTGCAAGAAAATCTATCTTGTAACATCAACAAGCTTTTATTTCATTCTTTTGATGACCAAAACAAAGAAAACAACAAATCTTCACCACGTAGCATCATAGTAGATATCTCCCACGGATTTGATAGAATCAACCATAATCTTCAACATCTTCATAGAATCCTTCAATAGAACAAGGAACATGAAAGAATACACCATCTTTGAATGGAAATAAATCACATATTATTCATCTTCAATGTCTTCATAGTTTTCTCTCTCAATCTCTCATATACAGTTACATTGTTTTGATAGAATTGGCTATCTCTGGCTCTCTCTCTCTCTCTCTCTCTCTCTCTCTCTCTCTCTCTCTCTCTCTCTCTCTCTCTCTCTCAATAGTACATCATCTCCTCACTACAATACTCTCATAATGACTCTCAATAATCCTTCTTAGGTTATGGATACACCTGCCAAGAGGTATGTCTGATGTAAAGAGGCACCAGAGCCACTATAGTGTCGCTTCATAGCTCACTATTGTCACTGTCACTTTAGTCTTCTTTTCAGTCTTCAGCAGCTGCTTCTTCTATTTGTTTTCCAAAATTTAGAAAACTTTTCCAAAGTCACATATACTTTCTACAAAACACTTACAGAAGGTCTACAGAACAGTACAGTACAGGACCATAGCAGATATAGAGCAGTTACAGAACAGTTACAGAGCAGAGACAGAGGCTCTACAGAAGGTTTACAAAGGGTTACAGAAGGTCATCAGAACCTCATAACTCATACTAAAACCATTCCAAACTATCAAAAACTCTTCAATAGACTTTCAAAAGATTTCAACTTTCATCAATCATCAATCCATGCTTCATACATAAGAAAATCAAAATAAAACAGAAGCTATACAGAAGGCGTACAAAACCAATCAGAACCTCAACAGAACCTATTAGAACATCACAGAGCTTCATATCACTACTGAGAATCATCATGAGCTTCCAAAACATAATCAATATCATCCAAAAAACTCTCAAACACTTCCATTAACAACCATACATCACTCTAAATCTATCAAAAATCAATCATTCAGTCCTCAAAAACAACAAAAATCAGTCAAAAATTCAGTCTTTTTCCACTCTCAACATATCCCCACACTTAGAAAGTAAGTGTCCTCGTGACCTAAGGAAAATAAGAATATAAGTTCACTAAAGAGCTCAATTCTGATATTCTTCACAGTATCTTCAATAATCTCTCTTAACCATGACCCCAACTTATCACCTGTATCTCTAGGAAAAAACTACTAAAGGATAACTTCATTATTCATTAACACATCTGATAAACATTTAAAATTCATAACAAATTTGTAAAGGATATAAGAGGTTCTTCTTCAGCTTTCCATCCACCATCAATAGTTTGAAAAGAGCTCTCGAACAAATTATTCAACCAGCACGAACTCATCATATACAATTATTACAATACACACACTATACACAACCATCTGAATGACACCTCAAAAAAGAGAGATATATATCATTAAGAATCATCCAAAATACATTGCAAAGGCATCAATGAAGGTGATCCCTTTTAAAGGCTTGGTAGTTTTGAAAACAATCCATGGAGAAGGACTCGTCTACAAATGTCTTTGGAGGATTTTGAAAGAATTGCAAGTAGCACATCCTTTCTAGCAAAACAAGGTATCTGCTAGGTAGACATAGGGCATGAAATATAGGACATCCAACTGTTGGAAATCAATGTTTACATTGACATTTAGACAAAGCTTTGAAATGGCCTTTTGATCGTTATGGGAATGCCTATGCATATATGCTAGATACCAAGAAAAATGAGCTGTCAATCTCACAAAAGGATCTAGAGATAGTGAATATTGGTGAGCAAAATGAAGGTAATTTTGGTATGCTTGACTAGCAGTGGTCCGGCCCCCTGGAATTAATGGCCAGTTAATCTATGGTCCTGTGAGAGAATCAATCGAGCTCCATCCTCTTCTTCTCAGAATCTGTTGATCAAATCCTTCGTACTCACTAACCAAGTGAGGGGGTTGAGAGATAGAAGTGGCAGGAGATGGAAGTGGAACAAGTAAAAGAGGATGAAGAGATGGGTAGGCAAAATCATAAAAGGGGGAATAGACTAAAGAAGGAGTGGCTGAAAATTTAAGTGAATCAGTTAGGAAAGGTGTCAATTAATAAGCAAGAAACGTAGAAGGTATATGAATAGATGGAGAAGGGCATGCTGGAGAAGGGGAAAAACTCGATCTTCAATGAAAGAACAATAGGTAAATATAAGAATTTGAGGAAAACCCTGAGGTTTGAAAATAAGAGGTAAGATAGCTGCTGAGTTTGTTTGATAAAGGGAAAGATAAGTATCATAGCAATGGGCCATTTGTTGATAGTACAATAGGCTAGGAATAGAGGGACCTAAAACAGATCATCTCTGATAGGTATCAAAAAAGGATGAATTAAATGGATGGTTTTTGAAAAGGTAAGCTAGGAGATCCACCCTTAGTTGGTTAGTGATCTGCACATAAGTAGAAGCTGTATTTTGACGTTGATTCAGGACCACAGAATCAATAATTGAATGCCATGAGTTGTCAGGACAAGTAGCCACTTTTGAAAAATAACACTAGAACATGTCATCTTTCCTCAACTCCAAATAGTTGACATACAAAACAGCTTGCAAAACCACATCCCCCACATATCAGGCCAGATCTACATCATCTGAAATCAACAGATCACCTCGTAGATACATGTAAGACAGCAACATGGTATCCGTCATCACACAATCTTCAAAAACCATACAGACCACTTCTGCTAGCAAATTAGAAGACCAAGCCCCACTCCAACCATCCTTCAGAAGAGGGAGATCCATAGTTGAAAGCTTCATATAGAAGGCCAACTTCTGCAACTGATAGTGGACAAAGAAGGAATGGTCCGGAGGAACATACTCCTGAAAGTGCTCAAATGTAGACCATAACAAATCCATCCTGGACTACAATCTTTTCACTTTATCTTGAAACAACAGACACAATGTGGCCTGTCTCTGGAGAACTACCAAGTCCTGCTTAGAGATAGAAGGAATCATAGGAACATTGGGGCTTGGAGGAATGGACTATGACTGCACCAGTTGGTCCTGCAATTGATTAATCTGGAAAGCTTGTGATTCCATTGTATTATGAGCAGTCTGTAAAGCTGACAGTTTTGCATCTAGAAGAGTTTGAAACTCGTGAGCTTCTTTGGGCATTTTCTCTTTCTCCTCCAAGAATCTAGTGACCTCTAATTGAGCGTCTATGCACTGAATCTTCAAAGAAGATATTTCTTCCCTTTGGGTCTCAATTATTTGGGTCTGCTGCTCCATCTGCTTAAACAGATCAGCAAGAGTGTCTTTAGCAAAGGCTAACTCTGAGATTGCCTTATGCAACTGGTCTTTGGATTACATCAATTCTTCATAGAAAGAAACATAGAGCTGTTGAGCACAAGCTGTTCACTAAAAGTTCAATCGAACTCTGGATGTCATTACAAAGGAATGGAATGGCATCCCCTGATACTAAACTTTTCAGTGAAGGGACTGATATTTTCAAAGAACCCTCTCTATGTGCCCTGAATAAATTGTTGCATGTGAGGTAGGCAGGGAGGTCACTGCCAGATGTAGCAGGAACTGTTGACTGAAGGAAGGACTGAGGGAGTGTTCTCTACCACACGCTTCAAGCGCTTCCGATGAATGACCAATGGAGGAGGGAAATCAAGATTCTCTATGTCAATAGGTTCTGACTCTTTTGAAGGTGGTGGGGGAGGTACTGGATCAGATGGAGGAGGTGGTAGCACACCCTTCTTAAGGCCTGAGTATGTCAAGAAAGCATATAAGTAGAACCATAAATGATATTTGTGACATTCCCTTTGGTCACTTTGACAAAATGTTGGTCCATCTTTGTAAGCAGGTAAGTACTCCAATCAATGGCCACCCCTTTTAACACCATCCTGGAAGCTGTGAAGAGTTCCTTGGACAAATGATGAGATGGTGTTTTGGGAGGCATAAACCTGTCTTGGAGGAACTGGCAGACTAACTTCCAAAGAGGATCAGTAATCATGGAAAAAGACACTCTTGAAGTGTTTATCACTTTCTTAACATCCAAAATCTCTTTGGTCTGCTTCTGCAACAACTTGAGAATCTCATCATTGGAGAATAATTGTCTGGATGTAACAAAGGGTTCTCCTTTATAGGGAATAGACAAAGCCCTCCCTAACCCTCGGGGTGTCAACACCATGGAAGCACCATGAACCAAGCCCGACTTCTTACTGTATGATGCAAGAAACTCATCACACAAGGATGGATCGTCTGGAATCAATGGGAGTGAAGTAGCCACGAAAGTTGCAAGTCCTGCTTTCGCTATAGGCTTAAAAGCCAATAGAGAATAATAATCCCTACTGATCAATGGGACATACTAGATAGGAGGAGCATGAGGCACCATTCAGATGGAAAACACACACACCATAAACACAGACAATCACAAAGAATGCTTGCAAAATAACCAAAATAGCTATAAAAAAGAAATCAATCAAAAGAAGGACACACACAAACGTAACTAACTAATTTACCACCCCAAACAACCCACATCCTAGAAAAAATTTGGCATGACCTCTACACATATGCGACCGAAAACTTCATACGATGCAACAAACAGGCACCCAAGACCTCATATCACGTAAAAAAGAAAAAAAACTACAAACCGCACCCATAATCGTATCACATAAGCAAACCATTATACCATAAAAAATCTACTCAGGACCTAACCATAACTTGGACCAACAATTTCAGCTAAGAGGACTTTACATGCCCATCCCACGAAGTGTGTTTATTAAAAAGGGGGAGAAAAGTGTAGTGAGGGGAAATGGTTTTAATGAAGGGTTAATTTTAAGAAATTATTAACAATGGGTGAGATTTTATTAAGTTATAAACCTTAGTAAGAAAACGGCGGTTCATTCTTAAAATTTTAATTACAATGTATTAGGGTGAAGCGGTGCTTTAACGAAACTCGGACTGCAATTCCCAGACTGGGGTCTCTAAATGCAAATTCATTAATTAAAAATTAATGGTGATGTGGGGCATTTTTTTGCTAGCACGTGCTTTTTTTGTGACGGCTAGTTCATTTTTATTATAAATTAAAGTGTCGCTGAAGCGCACATAGCACGTGTAAAGTGAACGGCTGGTTGATTTTTAATTATTAAAAACTGTGTGTTTAGTGTGAGTGTGCGTGAAAAAGTGGGTGAATATAGTTCAATTTAGCAATTAACTGTGGTTAAGGGATAATAAAAATGAATAAAGCTCAAAAATAAATACCTGATAGGGGTGTGTATGCAAAAGACTAAAGATGCACGGAGTAGTCTCAAATGCAAGGAATCCAATCAAAAAAATAAACACCACTAACTGGAAAAAATAAAGCATCTTAGTGTTTTTGTGTTATTTTTATTTTATTTTTTATTATTTATTTGTTTTTTTTTTAATTTAAATTATATTCTAAGTGTGTTTGTATTTTGTACGTTATGTGTGCGTGTGTTTTTTTTCCTTTTTTATTTTTAAATGATTAAAACAGGATATATGACACATGAATATGTTGTGAAGCGTAAGAGTGGGATTTTAGCGATCCAACAAGTATCAACAATGTGTTTTAATTTATCCATGATTTTTCAACCAATTTTTGGAATTTAAAATGAATTTTCATGAGGTGAAGTATTAAATTTTAGGATTTTGACTTTAAATAATACTTTGGCTATTTATGGAAACATTTTCAAGTTAGAAATTATTGGCAAAAGGAGCAAAGGGGGGTTTGTGAAATTTTTTGAAAAGTTTTTAGAAATATTTTTGAATTTTTACTAATTTTTAATGAATTTTGCTTATTTTGCATATATTTTTGAAAGAATTTTGAAGTTTTAGTTTTTTTGCAATTTTTTTTAAATTTTCACTTTAAAAAATATTACAAATGATTTCAACAATGTTGGAAATTTTTTAGGAAATTTTTTGTAATTTTTTTGAATTTTAATGAATTTTGAAGTTTTTTATGTTTTAAGTGTATTTTTATGTGTTTTTATATGTTTTTCGAGTTTGGAAATTAAAAGATGGTACCTATGCTGCGTGTGAAAAGCAGAGGATGACTGTATGTGAACGGCTAACTGCAACACACCACCGCACGGACAAGTCGGAAGCGCGTCCTCACACATGAACGCCCGCGAGCCACATCCATACACACACGCACACCGCAAGGGTAACACAGCGTGGGAACAGGGGAGGAAGAGGGGAGGGGTGCTGCAGGTGGAGAGGGGGGTTGGGTGGGAAGGGGGACTAGGGGGGGGGAGAAGTGAGAAGGGGTGGGAAAGGGGGCTTGGGTAGGGGGGTTAAGCTAACTAGGGTTGGGTTAATTTTGGAGGGGGGTTAATATTGGAGGAGGGGGGACTAATTTGGTGGGAGGGCCTAAGTTTGGAGGGAGGAGGCTAATGTGGTGGGAGGGCCCAAGTTTGGAGGGAGGGGGCCCAAGAGTGGAGGGGTCGGGCGGGTAGGAGGGTGGGGGGGAGGAGCGGACGAGGAGGGCGAGGAGGAGGTGGTGGAGAAGGCGGCCCGAGGCGAGGGAGGCAGCGAAGGGCGGAGGAGAGGGCGGAGAGGAGGCCGAGGCACTGGGGGCGAGGCGGCGAACAGAGGAGAGGGCGGAGAGGAGGCCAAGGCGCTGGGGGTGAAGCGGAGGGAGGGTGGGGAGGAGGCGCAGAGAAGGCCGAAGAGGGAGGAGAAATAAGGCGGCAGGGGCAGCAAGGAGGGTGGAGGAGATGGTGGGGAGGCGGAGTGGTGGAAGAGGATGGAGGAGGGTTGGCGGAAGTCAGGAGGGAGGCGCGGGGGGGGGGGGGGGGGGGGGGGGGGGGTTTTGTTGAAGGCCGGCGGGGCTGTTAAGGCAGGAAGGAGGCGAGGCTGTCAAGACAGGAGGGAGGCGAGGAAGGAGTCGTCGGCAGGTTGTTTAGGCGGGAGGGAGGGAGACGCAGAAATCACAACAAACAGGTACGTTACGTTTTTTTTTTTTTGCTTTTTGTTTGTTTTTTTCTCTCTTTTCATTTTTGTTCTTTTGTTTTTGTATTTTCCTTTGAGGAAGTGAAGAAATTCCAGTGTTTTTTTTTCTTTGTTTTTTTCTTCGTTTTATTTGTTTTTTATTTGAGTGTATGTTATTTTAGTGTATGTAGTTTTTTGTTTGGTTGTGGTTTTTTTTAAAGTGTTATTTTAATGGTTGTTTATTTTTAATTATTTTTTGTTTTTGTTTTTTTTAATGGTGTGTGGTATTTGGTGTTTTTTAAATAAATAATAATAAAGTGATTATGGGTGTGAAAAAGGAGTGCACCCCCGTCCCGCGCGCATGCGTGGGGCGAGAGTAAAAAAATTTACATCGGCGGGATCAAACGAGGCAGAAAAGGCGACGCACGAGGCACCGAGGTCCCGGGGGCATCCAGAGGCGCATAATACCAAAAACAAGCGGGTTCACGCGCGATACGAGAAACGCGGCCACACAACAAAAATGAAGAAAATTTAATAAAACTCAAACCGTACGTCGGATCGAAAATTTGTAAAAAGAAAAAATGTGTCGGGAGAAAGCGAAAAATGATGGAAAAATGCAACGCCGGGTCCGGGGCAAAATCAGAGTATTCACATGAAAAAAACACAAAAAATAGACCCGAAAACACATACGTGTATTAATATAAGAAAATACACTAGTCAGAATGAAGTATAGAAAGAAGAAAAAATGTGCAGAACAAGGTTTCCAATGACCATATCATGGCAAAATACAGTTCCAATCGAGATAGAATGTGTTCACATGGAAAAAACCCCAAAAATAGACCCGAAAATGGACTCAGAAATTAATATGAAAAGAACCATGCATCGGAACAAAGTGCAATAAATAGGAAAAATATCTGAAAGAAAGGGATTCACAGGGCTCGTACATCAAAACTCAGTTTGGGGGAAATTAGGAGGGGTTCATATGGAAAAAACACACTCGAAAACACTCGAAAAAATTAATAACAAAAAATCCGACAGTCAAAAGAGGGGGAGGGAAAAAGAAAAAAGTGGGGGAAAGGTGGTAGGACATGGTTGTCAAGTTAAACTGGAAGTTTGATGAAAATAGGGCAAGTTCACATGGAAAAATGTGAAAAATAGGCACGAAAAAGGCCCGAAAACTCGCAAAAATTAATAACGGATGTATCGTGCATCGGAATGACACGAAGTAAAAAGGAAAAATGTCAAGGGGAATGGGTAGGATAGGGCTGGCACATCAGATCAGGATTTCGAAGCAATAAAGATGCGTTCACATGGACAACCGTCCAATTTATGAGAATTGCTTCTATAGAACCGTCTGTTGGAACACGGGTTAGTAAAAAGAAAAAATGGGCAGTTTGAAGGACAAACACAGTTGTAAGGTTGGATGTGATTCTCAGTGAACGTAGGGTGCGCTCGTATGGAAAACTCACAAAACAAAGGATAAAGAAAAACAGTCAAGGAACAGCTCCGGGGACAGGGTGAAATAGAATGGAGGAGTGGGGAAGTGACCCCATCAAGGTAAAATAAAGTCATGGCATAGATGCATGATCATAGCAGGGTATATGCATGGGGGTATGCAACATAGACACATAGGGATGCGTCCCCACACTACTTAAAACCTTAACAGGAAGGGTAAACCGAACATCAAGGACCTAGTACCACATATCAGACCAACCACGAGCGTCCCCACACTTAAGACATGACCGTCACTGAGAAACAGAAGGTGTAGGGTTAGAAAAACTTGGCCCATATTGCCGAGGAGGAATGTCGACTATCGAGGTTGCATCTTTTATCGTTGTCAACTATAGGAGGTACCCAGGTGTCTTCACAGCACATGTCCTTTGTCCTTCATGGCAGGGACCACACAGCAGCACCCAGGGAGGTAGCTGGTTGAAGGAATTACAGGAAATTTGTCGATGACGAGGGATATGGCACTCAACTCACGATCACTCAAATGGAATCAAAGAACAGTCACTTGCCCCATTACTAACATCACTCAAGGTAATAATGATGGGACCCGAAGCTCACACCCGGTTTAGGAATCGACAAGGGAATGGTGTAGAGAGAGTATGCCAAGGTGCTCAATTAATGGTGCATCAGTGCGTCCAACCCCGTCTGGCATAGGTGCAAGCAGGAAGGCTAGGGAGCCTTGCAGTGCAGTGTACAAAACAAAGTGACGTGTCCCGTGCTACTGATGGCAAAGACCCATACCATAGGTGCATGGGAAAATGAGAATATACCTGACTCCAAGGGTCGTAACGTCCCTCAATCCTCACATCTCAATAATTGATTGAAGAAACATCAGTCACACTCAGCCCACCCTCTGTCTCAAGCTCTGATAGATACAAAGGGCAGCCCATTCCTAAAACCCATTGAAGTAATCCTCACCGTCACTTGTGCAAAGCTTGTATGCCTTGTGCGCAATTGATGGTGCAACTGTACATCCCACCCTGTGTCGGCATACAGTGCAAGAAGGAAGGCCAGGGAGCCTTATGGTGCAGTGCACAGAAACAGATCGTGCGTTGTGCATTGAGAGGTCTATCCTGTGGGTGGAACACTCCGTTCACACATCTCACCTCTCATTTGATTTGAAGGGAAAGACTTGTCACTCACCCCACCCTCTATCTCACGCTCTGATAGATACAGAGGGCAGCCCATATGCACATCCCCATCTTGTTAGGATGAAAGCTCGCATCACTGAAGGGGTTGGTGATGAAGATCATGTCGACTGTTGTTATCATCAGGATTTTGAAGACGAGGCATATCCAGGGAGGTAGCCTACAAATCTCATACTTCAATGATTTGTAAGAAAAGTCGTCTGTTAAGAAGGGCAAATAGACTGATACTGCAGAGACAGCGTGCCAAGGAAGGTGGCCTTAAATTACTTGCTAAAAAGGGTCTATTGATGAGTCAGCTATCCTGAACTATGGGGTGTTACCACCTTTTCCACAGTCAGCTTCTTGCCCAAGGGTGTTTCCACCGTTTCTTGGAACGAAACTTGTTATGACAGGGAATTTCTTCCTTTTCTCCCATAACAGTTTGTTTATTTATTTATTTTTCTTTTTATTCTTTATTTTTTGTTATTTTTTCCTTTTTTTAAATTAAGAAAGAGAATAGTAGAAATACCATGTGTCAGGACCAACCTCGCCACGGTTGTTGGATCAAACGAGAAGAGAACAAGGTCGGATTGAGAGGTATTTGTGCAGGGCTGGTAGAACGAGACCGCCTCATGAGGAGAATCATAAGGGCTATTAGAAGCACGACAAGAAGGATAGTGCGACGCCGCCCAAAAGGGGGAGGGTAGATTGACTGTGATTGTCAAGATCCCCAGGGAGGGAAGTACATCTTCAGACGATAGCCATTGATTAGGAAAGGATCATCAGAGGCATCAATGGTCTGCACCTGAACAAAGCCATTAGGATTGACAGCAAGTACCTTGTACGGGCCCATCCACCGTTGTTGAAGCTTGTTAGAAAACTTGCCAAATCTCGAATCATAGGCTAGGACAAGATCACCTTCTTTGAACTCCTTGTGCTTGATGAAACTGTCATGATAGGCCTTGCGTCGCGCTTGAGTGGTTTCCATGCACTATAGGGCCATCCGCCGTATCTCATCCAAACATTTCAAGTGCAGGAGATGGTGTTGCAGTCACTCAGCATCTCCCAAGAGTTCTTTAACTGCCACTCGCAAAGAGGGCAATTCCAATTCAACAGGGAAGATGGCTTCTATACCACACACTAACTGGAAAGGAGTCTATCCTGTAGCTGCCTTATGAGAGGTTCTATGGCCAGAGGGCCTCTGTAAGTCAATCGTCCCAGTCACGATGATGTGCGACAATCGTTCTTGTCAGAATTTAGCAGAGGATGCGATTGGTGACTTCAACTTGGCAATTGGCTTTGGGGTAATAGGGAGTGGACTTACGATGGCGGATCTTATACAGTTCTGTCAACTCCTCCATGATTTTGTTAAGGAAATGAGTACCTCTATCACTTACCAACTCGAGTGGACTGCCAAAACGGGTGATAATATTCTTGTACATGAACAGGGCTACGCTGTTACCATCGTCCTGCTTCAGGGCTTTAGCTTTACACCACTTTGTGGCATAATCCGTACATACTAAGATGTATCGGTTCTGCTTCCTTCTGGTAGTCAATGGGACCCACAAAAATCAATCCCCTACTTCTCGAACAGATTTAGTGGAAGAATGGGTTGCAGTGGCATGGCACTTGTTTTGGTGGGTTTCCCCATTCACTGACAAGTATCACATCTCTTGCAGTAGTCATATGCATCCTTGTGGAGGGTCGACTAGCAATATCCTGCTAACAGAGCCTTCCTGGCTATCGCTTCTCCTGCGAAGTGTCCACCACATGGTTCGTCATGGCGTGCTTTCAATACTATGCTAATTTCATCCCCTACAACACATCTTCGCAGTACTTCATCTTTGCCTCTCTTGTACAGTGCACCGCCTAGCAAGGTGTAGGGGGTTGATTCTAACAGAAGCTTCTTCTTCTCACGGCTTGAGATGCTAGGAGGATACTGTTGAGTTGCTAGGAGGTTGGCTATGTCTATATACCAAGGAATAACTGTTTCAACTAGAAACAAAGAAGCATCAAGAAGGTCTAGGTCATCCTGTTCCTCTACTTTTGTTTGAGGGATCCATGATAGATGATCGGCTAGGACATGGGAACGGCCAAGCTTAGTGACCACTTCAAAATCGAATTCTTGGAATAGGAGCAACCATCTCATCAGTCATCCTTTAACATCTGCTTTGTTCATCAGGAAGGACAGGGCTTCATGATCCATGTAGAACTTAAAATGTGTTGACAGTAGATAGTTTCGAAACTTCTTCAGTGTAAACACCATTGCCAAGCACTCAAGCGTTGTCACTGTGTAGTTCCATTCCCTATCGGTGACCTTTCGGCTTGCATAATATATCGGTTGATCTAATTTAGAGGGGGCCTTTTGACATAGGACAACACCTAGCCCTTCGACTGAGGCATCTGTGTGCACATAGAACTCCTTCGTCCAATCAGGAGGTTGTAAAATAGGTGCTTGGATAAGGCACTATTTTAGGGTATTAAAGGCCTCTTCACAGTCATCAGTCCAAAGGAAATCCGCATCTTTCCTTAGGAGCTTGTGTAGAGGGGTTGCCTTAGTTGCAAAGTGTGCAATAAATCTTCTGTAGTAGCCCACATGGCCAAGGAATCCTCTCAATTACTTGAGGTTTGTTGGTGCTGTTAAGACGGCAATCTTCTCAATCTTTGCCGAGTCTATTGCAATCCCTTGTGCAGAGACAATATGGCCCAAAAGAACTCCCGAGGAGATGCCAAAGACACATTTGTCAGGGTTGAGAGAAATCCCATACTCTTGGCATCTGTCAAAACATTACTCTAGGTGTCCCGAGTGCTCACGGATCAAACTATAGAAACAAAAGTCATCAAGATACACCTCAATGAAATCATGTAAATGATTTTGGAAAGCTGTCATCATTACTCGTTGGACGGTGGCAGGAGCATGTAAATGATTCTGGAAAGCAGCCATCATTGCTCGTTGGAAGGTGGCAGGAGTATTACAAATCCCAAATGGCATCACTCTATAGGCATAGGTCCCCCATTCTATGGTGAAAGTTGTTTTGGATTAGTCCTCTTCTACAATTTGGACTTGATTATATCCGTTAAATCCATCCAAGAGGGAATAGAGCTCATGGCCTGCCACTGTGTCCAACAGTTGATCTATAAAAGGGATAGGGAAATGATCATTCTTCGTCTTCGAATTGAGCTTCCGAAAGTCCACACATATTCAAAGTTTCCCATTCTTCTTGGATACAACCACAATGGGCGAAACCCATTCACTATTAGCCACGGGATAAATGAGCTCAGCTTCAAGAAGTTTCAATAATTCAGCCTTCATCAGAGAAGAATAATTAGGATTCATACATCTTTGTCTTTGCCTTACAGGTTTGGCATCAAGCTGTAGGTCAATGTGATGTTGACATACTGTGGGATCAATCCCCTTTAGGTCTTTATATGACCAAGCAAACACATCTAAGTTCTCCTTTAATAAGTCTCCAGGACCACTAGTTCTTCTTCTGGAAGACTGAGACCCACTTTCAAGTGACGTTTATTATCGTCAATATCCAGGAATGTCACTTGTCTTTCACCTTCCACTTCACGAATAAACGTCCCACGGATTGCTTCTGGATAGAGGTATGCTGACTCTTTCAAGAGAATAGTGTCATCATCTGATGTTCCACTAGAACCAATGCCCTCCTTCTGAACAGAGGACTCATTTATTGGTTGACGTTGCTGAAAGGGTATCAGAGCTTTGTTTGCTTCTGTGTGAGTGGTGATTTATTTTGGAATTAGGGATTCATCTTCAGAGGATGAATCTAGGAATGTCACATAGCACGGACTTTCTATGGGCTATGGCATTGAGGGCTTTGGCTTCTGTTGACAAGGGGCATCATCATCATCTTTACTTTCGACTGAATAGTCAGGGCAATAGGAGCCACTGGTGAACTTAATTTTTATGCTTTTAATTCATTGCTTATACAGATTTTGCATACTTTGTGGTCCATTGGTCAGCCCAAATGGAACCATGGTCATTCCATCCAGCACCCTGAGATCTTCGGCCTCTAAGGTCTTTGTAGGGACATCAAAAAGATCATTCTCTATTAGATGAAATTCTTCATCTGTACTTTCATAACCTGCTTTATTTTCTTCCTCATCATTTTCATCCTCTTCCTCTGGAGGTTCTGTCTGTGCTTCTATAGAGGCTCTGTCAGAAAAGAATAGATCTTCTGCCTCTGCATCTGCTTTTGCTTCTGCTTCTCTTTCTGTTACAGTTACTATCTCTGTGGCTGACTCTGCTTCTGCCTCTGTCTCTGCTCCTGCTCTGTCTATGTTCTGCATTTGCTCTGTCTCTGTCTCTGTGACTATCTCTGTATCTGTTAATGCTCTGTATCTATTCTATCTCTGTTTTGTCTCCTGCAACTGTCATGTAACAAGGAGAACAATACATCCATGCTTCTATTTCACTGTCAGAGGTGATTTCAGAAGTTAATTCTAGTTGAGGCAGGAGGTATTCTCCCATGGACAAGGATTTTACTTCCCTTAGTAGTTGGCTTACAATGCCCACTGTTAGGGACTGTGCCTCTGCTTTCTTGGAAAAGATCTGTTTAACAGCCTCTTCATCTCCTGATGTACCATCTGTTACCTCGTTGGAGGAGTCAGTTATGACTTCAATGGATGTGGATCCATTGCCTTTTTGCGATCCATACAGCTTTAACACCACTTTGTTGGGTCCTTTGCCTAGGGTTAGGGTTCCTTTGAACCAGTCCGTCCTGGCTCTTGCTTCAAAAAGCCAAGGTATTCCCAACAGTAGAGGGTATGAGGTCCCATAAGAATTTGGTTTGACCACCAAATATTTCAACCAATAGTCTCTTCCTGCAAGGGTTGTTTTGACGTATGGGAGGATGCCCAACGGTTTGATTTTGCTTTGGTCCACCAATCTGATAAGCCACTATGTAGGTTGAATTCCTTGCAACCCTAAGTCCTTCATTGTCACATCCGTCATTATGTTCACTGATGAGCCTCCATCAATCAATGCATCTGAAATAAAGCATCCCTCTATCCATACACTAATCTCTGGGGTTCCAGGATCCAGGAAGGCATTAGCCACATCGACTTCCTTTACAAGCTTCGGGGCCTTATTGGTCTTGGTCGTTGTTGAAGGAGTGATCCTTAGTCCACGTCTTCTTGTCAAGATGCTTTTGAATTTCTTTCGGCTGCTGGGAGACAACATCAGTAACTGTCAAAACGTTAAGTTAGGTTTAAACGTGTCTAGGTCTTTGACCAAGTCATAATCTTTGATAGGATCCACAGGCTTCTCCAACTGACTGGGGAATGGGGCTACACCCATTTTTATCTTTCCTTTTTCTTTTAGTAATTTCAGCATCGGTAGTTTCTCTGTTTCTGGAAGTGCTTCTGTCTCATCTATCTCTTGGACCTCTGGTCCTATTTCTGGGACTGTCTCTATGACTCTATGTGGCACTGCAGTGCTTTGTACTGCACTATTCTGTCCCATACTGCTATGTCCCTCTATTGGTAAGTTGAACTTCACAGTCTTGGCAGGAGAATAATTTTTGTTTTGAACAACTGGTTCCTTCTTCTTGGCACGCATGGCAGCGGCAACTTCCAACTCTACCAAATTGGAGGCAGGCTCGTGTACCTTCTATTAGCTATCAATGGCATTGGCCTTTACAGGGGCTAGGCTTGGACAATCCTTTGCAATGTGGCCTTCTCCTTTGCATCAGCTGCATAAGGGCTAATAATCTACAGATCGTCTAGGGTTTGGACAATTCGGGGAGATATGTCCCTTTTCTCCACACCTATAACATTCCACTTCTGATCCGCCGAACTGTCGTCCTCTGTAACTTGGAGAGGGAAACCTCCTTGGACCGAAATTAGGACCAAATTTCCTAGTCTTTGGTCCAATATCATGTGTTGTCATTTTGGATTCTAGCAAGTTGAATCATGCATTTTCATCCTTCTGTCTTCGTTCATGCATCTCTTTCAGAGAGCAAATATCCTCTGTATGGTTCTTCTGCAAACAGTAGGAATAGAAGGCTCCAGGAATGGTTGGTTTTCGGGTACATTCAGTGGCTAAATGTCTTGCTTGATGATACTTTCCACACCACGTATTAGAGAATATCACATCTCTTCTAGCTCCCATAGGGGTGGATATATTGGTGGTATTCACCTTCAGCGTCTGTAGTTGCTCTGTAATCACATCCATAAGCTCTTTCTTGATACTTGCAACTGAGTTGGATAAGTAGTCCTTCAGATTTTCACCTCCTGAAGTACTTGTAGTAGGGTTTTGGGAAGCTTCTATAATTACTACATACACTGGTTGGGTTGATCCAGAAGGTCCTCTTTTCTGGTTCTGATGATTCAGAGCTCCTATTGAGACTTAGGGTTGTTGATTCCAGTTGGTAGGGTTCCACTGTTGTCGAGTCGCCATTGGAGGAACTATTTGAGGCCACTATTGTTGTGGTTGAACCATCATTTGAGGCACTGTCGTCTATGGTAACCACAATGGATTAGGTGCATTATACTGCGGCACTATTTGCATCTAGGGATAGGGGTAGGGAACTGTCCCTGGGACTGCATTTGGTGGGTATACCATTCCTGGCATGGGAGGAGGTAAGACTCCTCTTCCTGGAGTCATTGACAGCCTTGCTTCAACTTCATCATACAATCTTGCACCTTCCACTGCAGCTTGCAGATTGACTGGTCTTCTCAATTCCACGAACTTGTGAACTTTTAGTTGTAGGCCTCTGAGAAACACTCCTTTCTGGATACCTTCGTCCAAATGATGGTTAGTCCATCTCTTCAGGATGGATTCCATTCGCGAGACATAAGCTTCTATTCTTTCTTCAGAGGACTGACTTAGGTTCATGAACTCCTCTCACATCTGCTCTTCAAAACCTTCATGCCTGAATTTAGTGAGGAAGGCCAACTTTGACCCATGTGCCCAAACTTCCTACTGCTTGTCTCTCATACCACCGAAGCACCACACCCTTGAAAGTGGCGGTGAATATTGCTAACCAATGCTCAGGGGTTCTGGCATTGTTAGCCACACATGCTATCATAAATTCTGCTACATGAAGATCAAGGTCTTCATTGTACTCTCCCTTAAAAAATGGCAATGGGACTATATTTGCTGGTCTGTCTCATCAATATTTCTAGGACGAATTTGAATAGGAAGGGGACCTTGAGTTGCCATGGGAACTTCTGTAAAGAGTGCTTTTAGGGCGTCAAAGGAGGCTTCTGCTGTGCGAGCTCATTCTCAGCTTTGATTTTTGCCTTCTCTCTTCTCACGTTCCTCTAGACTCGTTCTAACACTTGCCTCTTAATTGCATCATTCATCAGCGGATTGGCTCCAACCAGTTGGTCTATACTCAACAGGATAGTATCAGAGAGGGCTTCAGTCTTTGAGGGATTCTCTGGCCAACATCTCTTCTACTTCCTTCTTTTCAACATCTCTGAATTCGGCTTTCAAACCACTACAGAGGGGGAGATATTCCGTTCTGAAAGTATCAAAACTCATTCTTCTTAGGATCATTATTGTGCCATTATAATAATGCCAGCTTCTGAGGATTTCAACAGTGTATGTTGTGAAAAACACTCTGTCTACCAACTTCCAGTGGGTTGCTAATTGGACAAACAGAAGATTGTCAATGCACCAAGCATCCCACGTATCTTGCTGTTGAGTATCCATGAACAAATTCCAACTCTTTTCCTTCTTGTTTTCGTGAACCTCCACAGACCACGACTCTTGAAGCTTCTTCACGATCTCCCACTTGATGATGTCTGGAAACTTCTCAATGAATGCCAAATCTTCCATGGATGGTCATTCTCTTTGTTTCTGCTCTTCAGTTTGTTCTAAAACAATTTTCCACCAAGATGCAAGTTTTTGCTGCTTCAGCAAGAAGAGGAAACAGTCCACCACATAGAGCATGCATCATGATGGTAATATGTTTCCGCCATCGTGGGATGAACTTCTTGTGGATAGTGGCTTTGATAACAAGAATTTCCAATTCTTCAATGGAAGAAAGAACTTTACAAACATCCATTGAATTCTTCTCTTCTTGGCAATGCCATTTCCTTCATTTTCAGCCTCTTCTGATGCTTGTTGATGGCAAGTTTCCCCGATTGTATACCAAAAACATGGAGCTCCAAGAGGAACACCAAGAAAAAAGGGATTCTACTACAAGAAAATCTATCTTGTAACATCTACAAGCTTTTATTTCATTCTTTTGATGACCAAAACAAAGAAAACAGCAAATCTTCATGCAACATCATAGTAGATATCTCCCACGGATTTGATAGAATCAACCATAATCTTCAACATCTTCATAGAATCCTTCAATAGAACAAGGAACATGAAAGAATACACAATCTTCAAATGGAAATCAATCACATATTATTCATCTTCAATGTCTTCATAGTTCTCTCTCTCAATCTCTCATATATAGTTACACTGTTTTGATAGAATTGGCTATCTCTCGCTCTCTCTCTCTCTCTCTCTCTCTCTCTCTCTCTCTCTCTCTCTCTCTCTCAATAGTACATCATCTCCTTACTACAATACTCTCATAATGACTCTTAATAATCCTTCTTAGGTCATGGATACACCTCCCAATAGGTATGTCTGATGTGAAGAGGCACCAGAGCCACTACAGTGTCTCTTCATAGCTCACTACTATCACTGTCACTTTAGTCTTCTCTTCAGTCTTCAGCAGCTGCTTCATCCATTTTTTTTAGCTCTTTTGAACTTAGATTCATCCTTTCCAAAAGTTATAAAACTTTCCCAAAGTCACACATACTTTCTACAGAACACTTATAGAAGGTCTACAGAATAGTACAGTACAGGACCAGAGCAGATACAGAGCAGAGACAGAGGCTCTACACAAGGTTTACAGAGGGTTACAAAAGGTCATCAGAACCTCATAACTCATACTAAAACCATTCCAAACTATCAAAAACTATTCAATAGGCTTTCAAAAGATTTCAACCTTCATCAATCATCAATCCATGCTTCATACAGAAGAAAATCAGAACAAAACAAAAGCTATACAGAAGGTATATGACTACTGAGAATCATCATGAGCTTCCAAAACATAATCAATATCATCCAAAACACTCTCAAATACTTCCATTAACAACCATAAATCACTCTAAATCTATCAAAAATCAATCATTCAGTCCTTAAAAACAACAAAAATCAGTCAAAAATTCAGTCTTTTTCCACTCTCAGCAATGTGATTGCAGATGCCCTAAGCCATAAATCATTTCTTAATGATCTAATCCTAGAAGAACCCTCTACGGCTAAAACTCTTGCTACAATCATTTCAATGCCCAATAACCCTCTCATAGAAATGGCTAAAGAAGAGGTAGTGAAGGATCCAAGCTATCTGAGATTGTTAAGAGAAATTTCTATCAAGGATTCAAATTCAAAACTCAAGACTAAGTATCAATATTTTTCCATAAAGGAGGATTTGGCCTATCATAGGACAATACTATGTATTCTTTCAAGTCAGGAACTCAAAAGGAAAATACTTTGGGAAGCTCATGATTCTCCATTTTTGGGTCATCCTAGTTATGCTAAGACTCTTAATACAGTTAGAAGAAGCTTCCATTGGGAAATACTCAAGGATGATGTACTCAAGCATATCACCAAATGTCTAAACTGCCAACGGAATGTGTCAAGTTGCTAGGAAAGATCCAACCACTTGACATCCCTCAAATGAAATAGGAGTATATCCACATGGACTTCATAGTTGGATTACCCCTAGTACAAGGAGCATATAACTCCATAATGGTAGTCATTGATATGCTAACAAAAGTTACAAACCTTTTTCTGTAAAAACCAATTACAAGGCTTTCGATATCGCTAGGCTTTTCATTAAGGAAATTTTTAGGTTACATGGATTACCCCAAAGAATCATCAGTGACCGTGATTCTCTCTTCGCATCAAACTTTTGGAAGAGTTTGTTCGAAGCTTTGGGAACCTAGCTCTACTTTAGTACTACTTACCATCCCCAAACCAATGGTCAAACCGAGCAGGTCAACCAATTTATTGAAGATATACTAAGAGATTATTGTAATAGGGAACCCAAATGGTGGATCCAATACCTACCCTTAATTGAATTCATCTACAATGCATCATACCGTCAAAGTATTCAAATGACTCCTTTTCAGGCACTATATGGGCAAGATTGTCTTACACCATTAAATTTTTCCAATCCTACCCTACAGGTAGAAGCATCTAGGCAAAAATGGATCAGCAAAAGTGAAAGCTATAAGGTAAGATATTCAAGCCGCCAAGGATCGACAAAAGGCATATGCCAATCAACGAAGGCAAGAACACATTTTCAAAGAAGGTGACATGGTTTTTCCACGAGTTTAAAAGCTCCTTATCTTTGGGGGAATTCAAGAAGCTAAGTCCCAAGTATTGTGGGATATATAAGGTGCTAAAGTGTCTAAGACCAAATGCTTACAAGCTGCAACTCCCTAATAACTTGAAAGCACATTATGTGTTTCATGCCAGTCTATTGAAAGCTTATATTCCTAACCCAAACCATGTACTTAACGAGCAACAAATTGTGATGCCAAGTTAAGGAGTTCTTGAACTTCAACCAGAAAATATATTCGATATGCCAGAGAAGACTCTAAGAAGCAAAACCCTTAGAGAGTATCTCATCTAGTGGAAAGACTACCCTAAAGAGGATGTCACTTAGATTGACCAAAAATCAGTATGTAACCAATATCCCCAATTTCATTCAAGATGAGGACATCTCGATTCCTCTAAGGGGAAGAGGATGTGATATTTTGAATTTATTTTTAATCTTCCTGGTTTCTTGCAAATTATATTTGAAGAATTCTAAACCATTAAATAGAGGAAGTCTCAAGCAAAATAGTCTGAGGATCATAACATAACATTTTCGCAAGTTGATAGGAACTGTAGCCATCCTTCATGGAAGTTACCATGTGCATGTGAGTCATGGGCCATAAGTTGAAATTGATCAAACACATTTAAAACTTAGTAAAGAAAATAAGTCTCAAAGCTTTAAGCATTAGAGCTTAAAAATCTTATAAAGAAAAAGAAGAAGAGGAGGAAAATGACGATGACAGAGGCCGTCGCCCCCCCTCCCCCCTTTTTAATTAAAAAAATAGCGCATGATGATCCCAAATTTGGAGAGTCTGATTGCTGAAGAGAAAGCCTAAATTCTCCTCCTATATTACAACAAATAATTCCAGCAATCTTCCCCTCTTCTCAGTTTGATGAGAGGCTTGGATTGAAGCAAGATTATCTGAGAGTAAGGCAAATTAGTCATTACATTTCTAACAACCTCTTTGGACCTCAAAGGTCAAATCACCAACATCATATTGCATCTTGAAAGCTTCTAGATTGTTGATTTGCCAAGTTACCCTCCATAAAGAGCTCTTCTTCTTGGCCACAACCCTTCTTCTTCAATTTAGCTATAAATATGAGGCATGAGGAGCCGTTGGGGAGTATCGTGAGCAAGAGAGGAGAGGCCATTCTCAGGAGTATAGAGCAAGAGGGAGTGGGGCAAGAGGAGCGTGAGGATGGGAATTCTCATCATGAATAAAATTAGGATGCTCCACGAGCTCTTGGAATCGAATCCTCCATCCCTTCTATCCTACTTCTCCATGGAATTAAGACTCTTCTTGATTTTTCCTAAATTCCTATTGATCACCAACTTCGATCAATACAATTGTGACAACCCCAAGCTCTCTTGCCAAAATCCCCCTTTTCAATCTTTCGATTAAAGACCATGGCCTTGAAAGAAAAGTTACGAAGGTCACGGAGGTCATGGAGGTAGCAGTTGCCAATAACACTAGGGACATAATCACTACAAACGGAATGATAAGTACTAGGATTACAAACAAAGCTACGAATACCATCAACCAAGCACTCGTCATGGATCCCCAATAACTATATTTTTATAATAAAGGTAGCTAGCATGTCATCATTCCATGAATTGGCAACAAAAGCTACATTTGTAAAATAGGATTTTATTCATTTCCTCACATAATCTTTTAAAGAAATTATTAACCGCAAATTCCAAGGGGTGACTTGGGTTTGTACAAGAGAAACCAAATATAGTACAAGGAAGGTGTGTCAGAGTTGAGTGTCGATGAAGAGCAAACGACACTTTCGTTGGAGTCTTCAATACCTGCAATTGAAAACCTCTCATATGTGGTCTCTCCCTCGGGGTAGTGCTAGTCTTCTTTATCATGCACAAGATGTAGTTCAATTAGTTTGGGAGATAGCTCGAACTCTAAGCAAGCTGAGAGTATTGTCCTGCACTTGAGGACCCAAACTATGTATATATTTTGGTGCATATATTATGTGAGTGCTCATGCATACTTAGATATTACGTAGTTAGAAGACCCTGGGTTGGTTCCTTGTAACAACGTGTGGATGAAGCAAAGTTGTCCATGTTGAGAAGAAGTACACATGAAGGTGTATGAGACATCATTTGCATTGTGACAGCACAATGTAGCATAATCAAACACATTGACACCAAACTTTCGGTAGTTGGTTGCTATTGGGCTTTCTCGACGAGTATGGTGTACTTTTCATGGCCATTCGTGTGGTGCTTACCACGATTAGTTGCAATGATACTAAGGCGAGGTGTAAAAAGGAATCATGCAAATGGGTCAGGATGACAGGTCTAACCATAGGTGAGGCAAGCTCCCTAGGTATGTCCTACCCTTGATGTGCCCTGAACAATTGTGGGGGATGTGTAGAGGGCTAGGGGACTAGGGACGAAGCTAGCCGACCAAGGTCACTGGGCGTACCTAATTTGAGGGCCCTTAGGTGTCGTGCTGTGATTGTGAGTGCTTTTTTTTCTTTTTCTTTTTCTTTCTCTTTTTCTTCTTTCCTTTTCTTTCCCACATCTTTTTTTTATAAAAAAGAATAACATGAGTACAACCATTGCAATACGTTGAGGCTATCAGCCTTTCAATTGGATCAGGAAATGTCGAGATTCAAAGGCTGCAAAACTAGATATTATACCGATGATTATGTCCCAAACTCGTTGCTAAAGGAACAATTGTTGAGATGTGGAGATACACTAGAGATTTTGCAAAACCTCTTTGTAACGTGTGATGTTGGTACAATTGAGGTAACAGCTATCGTGAGTGCCAGGTGTAGAGTTTGACCCAGAAAGAGAAAGTGGCCACTGATCATGCTTTGGGCCATGCAATGTGGGCAATCGGCAAGGGTGATTTTCACTTTCAGCGGTGTGGCTTCATCATGGCTCTTTGTGAGGTTGGTGGTCTTGCGGTGACTTGGGCATTGAACACTTTCGTACAAAGACATGTGTCGTCCTACATCCACTTGACACTTTGTGAGAGTATATGCAAGTCACATGCATAAATTATAATGAGCAGATGCAACATTAAAAAATATTACTTTATCAAAATCCTATGGTGCTGATTGTGATGCATATCCTCAGTGCTTGTTAAAGACGTGACATATATTAGTAGTAGGTAAGGGAGGTTTATACAATTGGGGAGCCTGCCCCTTTAACCACTTAAGGACAAAAAGTCATGAAAAAATGGCATTTGGCAAGCAGCTTACACACATAGGGCTTGTTATATTTGTATGAGGCATGGTGAATTTGGGTGATCAGACGACTAGGAAGGACTGTGCCGGTGGTGGGCTCCCGTCAGGCTAGGCAAGGAAGATATTGGCTAGGACCCAAAGGGTGTAATCCAAGGCCGCAGCTGTTTCAAGAATGCTTTTAAACAATTCATCAAATTTCCACTTGTCTCTAGCTGCCTTCTCCTCTTTTGAGCACCTAGTGCCAGAGCGTCTGGTGGGGGACCTGCACCGTCGGTGTTGCTACACCCCAGGTGCTCCCTTGAGCCTTCGTCCTCTTAGCTTGGGGGTTTTTGGCCTACATCCTGGGCAGTGTCTCTTGAGGCCACTTTTCGGCACATACCTCTTTAGAGTAGGCATGTAGCATTCTGGTGGGGGGTGCTATTGCCTTATGCTCCCTTCTACAGAGGAGAGCTTCCTTGCATGCCAGCTGCATTGTGTGCTCCACGACGGCTATTGTGGGGAAATCTGCAAAATGTGAACCAAGGTTAGGCTTTGAGGCAGGATAGAATTATTTGTAGAAAAGGGATTAACAGTGGATTATCAAGAGCATATGAAGAGGAGTGCGGTGAGGTGAGGCATGTGGTGTTTGTTGCAGAGGGACAGCCCCCGTGATGATATCCGTTCTGCTTTGACTGCGGGGCGTATTCCAGCTATAGTAGATCTTGGCTTATGCTAAGTTGCATGGACTGGTTGTCATGGAGTGGAGTAGGGCTCATCCCCGGAAGGATAGACCGAAAAGGGAAAAGGTGTATAGAAGGGGATTTCACCCCATCTACGCCATCAGAGATGTTGGTCAGGGCTTCCTATGGTGGTAATGAGGGTTGCATGCCCTCCACCTGGAGGCGGGAATGGTCACATGACTTCTAGACGTGTGGTGAGAGGAGGACTTGACGAGCTTAGCTTGTCAAACCCCACTATTCTCCCTGCGCTTGACTATCATTGCTAGTGTGTGTTGATATTATCTATACAATGTCACAAAACTCATTGTTTATTTATGTACATATTTACGAATCCATGTCACTTCATGAGAATAAAAACCAATTGTAGAACTCAGGATTGTACTGGAGTGTGGCACACGCATCCAATACTCATGGAAACTTACTCAATAATGATAGATATTTTGCAACATTGAGTCTATTGGAAACCTCTTCAAGAGATCACTCCTCAAACCTAGGATTCGGGTGTTTTGGCACTGCCACGAGTGTCAAAGATGTTGGTTGCAACACCTCTTTCACAGGTGAATGGCCAAGGATTCCTTCTGCTAGAGGTATCATCACGGCTCGAGGTTGTCATTGCGGTGATTCCTGATTGGAAGTAGTAGCGGCTCGTTTAGTGGCCATGCTACTATTAGTCAACAGCGATGTCAAGTCCTTAGGTAGATTGGAAGTGGCCGTGTCTTTTGTTGCCCTTTGTGCATTCACTTGTGTGGATCGAGAACATCAGTTGAGCTAGTCACAATAGATTGCACAGGCATATCCTTGAGATGAGAGATACGGGTGGTGTCATGTCCCACCTCTTGGACATATGGAAGCTTAGATGAAGATAGAGATTGGGATTGAGAAGCTGCACTTGACGGCTCGCTGTTGTGCTTCTTGTGTCCGTTTAGGGAAAGAGGTGTAGGAGATCTAGGACTCTTAGGTGGACTTGGCACTAGCTGGAAGATTTGCTCGTGGCTGTTAGACAATTGTGCCATTTACTCTGTTGAGCAATCAACCTTCTTATGAGTAGCATTGTGCATGTGGTGCTGATTATCCTCTTGGGAAGTCAAAAGCTCCTTGAGCACTAGTGGTCTTTGTGCATGCTCAATGGTTACATCTGACATCTGCTTATTAAGCATGCTAGGCTCTTCCTTTCTAAAACTCATGTTTGGTTTCTTGCCCCGAGACCTGGATTTTCTCTTAGGTTTCCTCCTATGCTTCCTTGCTTTTGATGCAATCTGGTCTTCAGTTGATAAAGGTCATTTAGCAGGGGGTTTTGGTACCCAAATCCATCGGTTACCTGGGTAATATCCTTTAACATGTAGCAACGCTTTGGATATCCATCTCGGCGTTGTGCTGGCTCTCCATCGATACCTTTGTCTATAAGGCTTGGGCTTCTTTTGGGGTCTTTTACGATATTTATAAGTCCAAAGCCCATCCTTGGCATTGTCTCCTGACCTTCTTGTTTCAAGCATAGCCTCACTCACTGGTTCTCGTTGTTCAACCTGTGCTTATATCAACTCTTTCAACAAGTCCGTGCTCTCATTACTAGGCTTGTGTGTTATGTTAGCACCTTCCTTGCCTTTCCCTCGAGGTTCGATAAGGTCACCCTTGCTAAAGGTTGTGACTATCCTCACACCCGGTAGTGTCAAGTGTATCCTCTGTGCTACATAGTCGGCCTCACACTTAGTTGCCCTTTTGAAGGGTCATCCAAGGAGGGTTTCCTTTCCACAACTAGCACTATTTGGAGGAACATGGAATAGGATATGCAAGTTTTCAGTTTCAATAGTTACAAGGATTTTGCACTTTCCTATGAGTGCTTGTGGGTCTCCCTCGTATGGACTAATAGTTGCATTAGTTAGTGTGAGCTCTGGTTGGCCTAGTAGGGTCCATGTGTCATAGGTCAAGATATTAAAATCAGCTCCTTCATCAATGAGAGCATCGACAGTGTGCTCTCTCTTCACGGTGAGTTTGACCCTAAGATAAGTAGGCGATACTATGTCTTCATTGTTTGGGTCTTGGCTTATAAATTTAAGCCTTTTGACAAATGCCCTTGAGTGCCTTGTCTTCTGCTTTAGATTTTCCAGCTTTTCCACCTTGTTCGCTTGAGGGTTAGCATAAGGTAACATGTTAATATTTTTTATTTGTATTGATCTAATGAAACCTTTTATGGATAATCACAGATGCTAATTCTCAATATATAAAAGACCTTGAGATGGAATTGTCGAAGAATACTTTTGTAATTAAACTAACCAATATTATGGGCAAGGATGACCCACAAAACTCCAAGGGAGGTATTCTCAAGAATAGAATTATTGTTTAGTCCAAACTAGATCTATTTTTGGAAAAAAAAAAGTTTTGTTTTGGAAAAAAAATTCCCCTTAAATCATCAAGCTAAAAGATGGATGATCGGGTACAGATCGCCGACTGAGTCGCCGATTGAGGAGGTATTCCAATTAGCACAAAACATCGACTAAGGTAGTGTTCTTGATGGCACTAGACCTCCCCAAGTCCAGCATGAATAAAATCTACTCCAATGGTTTTTCTTTTTTGTTTCACGTTAGTGAGTATAGACCAATCATGACACGGAAGGTCTTGTCGTAGGGAACTCTAGTCGCCAAGAGAAGGTGAGGATACCAAGGGGCTCTAGTCATAAACTCCTTAGGCTCTTATGAACTGCCAACTACCCTTCAATTTCCAGACAATGTCCTGGAAGTTCCAATACTAGTCGAGGAACTGAACTTGGAAAAGAATAATACCTTCGGGCTGACTTCATTCTGACTAGAATAAAAAGTTATTTTTCTTAAAGGAACACATTGAGAGGGGATTGCTTTACTCTGTTTTTGTGTCAAGAATTAAATGTGTGTAACAAATATGTATCATGAGATAATTTAAAGAAGCTATTTTTATATGTTAAACCTAAAGTGGTAGGTAATTAGGTAATTAAAAATACTCTCTTGAGGAAAGCGGAAGGATGGACCCCCAACGGATCCAGAGCTATGGATGGGTGGTCATAACAGGCCGAGAGCTTTCCTAATAAGGAATAAAAATCACATTTTTTATGGACCATTAGAGATCAAAAAGCTTGACTCACATCACTTTAGAATCATGGGCAGAAGGGATCAAGGTACCATACTTCCCTTTGTTGAGAAACATGGATCGAGAGCTAGTTAGCTATGGTGGACGCAAATCAAACACATGATACATGATAGAGAGAAGAGATTGTAACTCAAGTAAATTAGGTTCCAAGATAGATTAGGTTGGACTCATAAAGACAATCTTGAGTAACTCAAACTTATAGTTCCATTACATGTTGTGAGTTTCAACCAAGTACATGCCTTTATAGCTTTTTGGATAGTACCACTCTCCCCACTATGCATATGGGATTTTGAACATCTCTTCCTAGAGCATACTTCATTTGTCTATCTTTTAGCCTCTTCAAGGCCAAGCATCATTTGCTATTCTCAACACCCCCCCTCAAATGATGAGTCTCTACCCTTGCTAGCTTTTTGCCCCCCCCCCCCACCCCGGCACATGCAAACATGGACCAAGAGACTAGCTCTTTGGCAGCCTAGTCAAGTTAAGGCTTGAAACTTTACATCTTGGTAGGGTTTTTACATCCACTATGGGAAGTAGATCCACTCAAGGAATTCAAGATCCTTTATGGGAAATTTTTGAAAAACATTTTGTTTATTGTAATCGCGGAGTATTTTATCTTCTTCATTTCCTTCATGCTTCTTTGGCATTCTTTGATCTTCTTCTTGGACTTTTGTTCCAATGTTTGATCTTCTTGCATTTTGGTCTTCATGGTGTAAGATTTATTTGTCTTCAATTGTGCTCTTTATCCCTTTTGTTGATGTGTGGTACATGCTTTTTGCTCCAATTTTCTTGACACGATCTTTGCGCTTTATAGGTATATGACTTTCTCTTGACAAGCTTTCTTTGCCATACATAGGATTGGCCTTTGGCTTAGCATGGATGTTGCAATGTTTTTGGCATACAAGATGAACATATTTCTTTTTGAATAGCTCTCAAGCTTGGAATACGTGGCTTGATAGCACATTAACATTGGATTGTCTTCCAAGGTGTGCATGGTGCAAATAGATCATCTCTTCTTTGGGAATGTCTACCATTAATGCAAGATATAGAAAGAAATGACCAAGTGCACATAAAAATAAAATGTAGTTGATCATTGCTCGTGCAAGAAAAACAAAGTAGATGCCACCCTTATTTAAGTAGCCACCAAAACCTGCCCTAGCAAGGTTTTTACCATGAGTAACACATGAACAGCAGAAAGTCTACAAGGCAGTAACTAGCATTAAAGCTCTATATCCACATTGCATCAGCGAGAAACAGTAAATCCTCTGATGACAACCTGCTTGCTTTGGGCCCAGGGATCCAATGCTTGATAGCAGTAGGGATAGACTCTTTTGAAAAAGATTCATTGCATCACGTTTAGTAGAGTCATTCAAACCAATGATTGCCTCACAAAGCGCCTTAAATTGCTCTTCCAATCTCTCCAATTCACTAGAGAGGCACTGACTTTTTGCTTCTCTTCCATCTTCGATTGAAGAGGGATTCTGCTCCATCGGTAATGCATGACCATTGCAATGACTGTTCCCAACACTACGATCAAGAACCTCCACACTTCCTCCATTTAGTGACCCGGGAGGGCTCCCATGTCCATTCATCATAGCCATGCTAGAGCCAAATTGACTGACACTGCGTAAGACACAGGGCATTACAGTCATGGATTAGGGACAGGTGACAATAAATCAGCAGCTTGCAATGACTATATTTGATTCTCAAGCCCACATAGGCCAAGCTTGATTGCTAACCTTTGCATCAACGTTTTTCAAACATGCTCCCTCAACATTATGCAGCTGCACTAGCCCCTTTCTTCTTCTTTCTTTGAATCTTCTTCCAATAAAACTCCAGTTCCTTCCCCTCCAGGATGTAGCCAACCATCAGCTCGCCCACACTGCTCCAGGATGAGATGATATCGCAGAGCCAACAAGTGACCACTTGGCAAATTGACCTTCAAGATGGGGATCCAGCTTGTGATCATTTTGGCTTCTGCAATTTTCCTCTCGACATGGTTACTTTTCTAATTATCCTCATCTATTGTTCTTGCCTCACCATCCTCTCCTTCCTTCTTGACACCAGAAGACTTCTTCACCTCGTATGAACAATGGATGTTGGATAGCTTGAGATACTGAAATGAAAATAGGCTTGTACAAAGGAGAGAATGAGAGAGGAAGGATTTTAGACCATGAAAAGAAGGAGAGAAACTTCACCTACTAGCTACCTAGCTTAGCCATGGCTCTGATGCCATGTTGAGAAACACGGATCTAGAGCTAGTTAGCTATGGTGGATGCAAATCAAACACATGATACATGATAGAGAGAAGATATTGTAACTTAAGTGAATTATGTTTCAAGATAGATTAGCTTGGACTCACAAAGACAATCTTGAGTAACTCAAACTGATAGTTCCATTACATGTTGTGAGTGTCAACCAAGTACATGCCTTTATAGCTTTTTGGATAATACCACTCTCCTCACTGTGCATATGGGATTCAGAACATCTTTTGCTAGAGCATACTTCATTTGTCTATCTTCTAGCCTCTTCAAGACCAAGCATCATTTGCTATTCTCAACACCCTTTGTCTCCCATTCTCTTTGAACCTAGCACAACGCAAGCCCATTTCAGTCAACAATTTCTATAAGGGATGGTAACTCAAACCGCTAACACTAATCAACCGTTAGTAGTTGATTTGACCAAAAAGTCTCAGGTCGCAATCCTCATAGGAACGGTCAAAAATTCCACTATGGGGTAGGCTCAAGGGAGCCTGATTAGTAAAATCCAAGAGTTTTCATCAAAATGCTGGACGGCACTTTCTAGGACATCTCTTGATGGGCTACTAAGAATGTACCGCTAAGGAAAGCTCAGACGTGCACGTTACAGAAATGGTTTGATCCATAGCTTCCATTAGCCCCTGAGTTAATTAGCCCAACATTAAGCATAGGTGGGAGAGGCAGTAGTCAACTACAAAACATTGAGAGAAGAAGCTACAAGTATGTAATCACCATTAGAATCAGTCTGTATGACATTAATCTCCTCAATCTTGACATTGGCCTTGCCAGTGTAGATTTTATAGTACTTTTATTGATAATTTTGGCACAATGACATGGTAGAAAAGCAATATGGAAAGTTACATAAAGTGCTTGAAATTGGATAGTGGAGGTGAGTATATGTCAAATTAGTTCTCTCACTACTTGAGACACCATGGACTAAGAGATAGGTTACATATAGGTATACACCACAATAGAATGGTGTTGCAAAAAGAAAGAACATGATCTTTGTAGAAGTTTCAAGAGCTATGAGGAACCAGAAGCATATGCTTTTGTCTTATTGGGTTGAGGTAGCATATGTTGCAGCTCATATTATGAACCAGATACCTATAACTTTGATTCATCACATGTCTTTGTATGAGAACATGTATGGGAGAACACCTACAATTGCATATTTAAGGGTTTTTGGTTGTGTATGCTATGTTCATGTTCTTGATTATTTTTAGGAAAAATATGAACTCACGGCTATCAAATGTATTTTCCTTGGTTGTCTAGATGAGAAGAAGGTCTATAAATGCTATGATCACCATCATTAGAGAGGTCTAAAAATGCTATGATCCTTATGAAAGTAGTGATGATGATGGTTATGGAAATAAAATTGTAGCAATCAATAATAAAAGAAATCAACATATTAAGGACATGTCTAGACCCCAAGTCCATGAAGAAACTAATGGGAGTTATAGCCCATGGTGTGTGAGCGGTGGATTTTTGCCCCAGAAAAGTGCCTAAAATTAGCCAAAAATTTTGAATTTGAAGGGGAAAATAAACTACGTCGAAGGCGACAGAGGAAATTGGGTCAATTTCAATCAGCAAGCAGCCGCCGAGTTCCAAAAGTGCTTTAAAGACCTAGCGAGCAACGGTTGCGGAATTTCCATAATTTCTTATGATGTCACATGAGACTTCTAGAAGCGCCTAGTAGTGGGGGACCCCAAGACGGTCAGACAGAAATTTTCAGCTCATCAAACGGAGACCAAATTTCGGGAATGGGAGTGCCCAAGGCCAAGACCAAAAGAAGCCAAGTGTGAAGTGTCTTTTTGGGTGAAAGGGGGTGCCTTTTGGTAGCACCCCCACCGATTTTTTGTGGAGGACAAGGAGGCATTTTTTTTGTGTGAAAAAAAAAATGGAGGCGCCATGGCGTGCAACAACGATTGATGGAGGGAGAGGGAGAGGGGGTCACGGCACTTCAATGCAACCCCCTAATCTAATCTTAGCAACAAGATGAAGAATCTTTTCACCCTCTATCACCTAGCTTCATGTGGGAAATGACTATCTAGATGGTCTGAACTAGTTCTAGAATTTCTCTCTCCTCCTTCTCTCTCTCTTACAAGCGGTGGTTCATGTGGGAGAAATCAAGAAGAGGAGAGGCTGAAGGATGCTTGTTGGGCGACGATCGGATTGCTCCAAGATCGAGAGGAGGCTGAGGGAATGTGTTTAACACTGAATAATGATCACCAAGTGGTCCTTTGACAGTCCATATTAATGAAAAAAAAACCAGCAAAACATGCATAAGCGGTATGCCTCATTCTTATAAAGGAAATTTGCTTCTTTTTTATGTTTGATGGTTGAAATGAAATTCATATGGAACAAAAATTTGTTTGGATCTTATTTGCATCATGATTGAGGGTTATGCATAATATAAATGTAGAACTGTAATGATAAATAGTTGCAATAATTAAATTACAACCCAAAAAGTGCATTTTTAGAGTAAAAATGAAGATTTTGTTGGTTTCAAGTGGAAAAAAGAGATGTGCATGGAATAAAATTTTGATTAAAAACCATTTATCAGCTGTCATAATGAGTCACTAAGCATAGATTAAAAGTAACCTATTTTTATGCATAAATAAATAGTGAAAAATAATTAAAAATGGATCAAAATAGGTTTTTATGCTTTTCAAAAAAAAGGAAAAATATGAATAATGTTCGTGAATGTTTGGCAAGGTTGAGGCATAAGGTTAAGCTGTAGTTCACCCTTGTGTGTATGTTTTAGTGTGTTTTTATTGCTTTATACATTGAAAATGACAAAAAAATAGAACCCTACACTTATGCAACGATGCAAAATATAAGCGGTAGGGGAAAATAAGGGTTAAGTGCTAAAAATGAAGTAAATCATGATCTTTTGGTTGTGCACATTATACAGGGGATAATCATTTAAGTTTTAAGAGGCTAGTAGCACGATTAAGTTTGGTACTAGTCCCTAGCAATGCAGCAACAACGAATAGATTGGAAATCATTAAAGGGCTGATTTTTACACTCCACTTTTCTGATTTGTTTTAAAATAAAAAGTTTGTGCATGATAGGCATACACTTTTTCTTCTCGCATTCCACATGGTATAAAATCTTGGATGCATAGCACTTGTACGCTAAATATTGACCAACGCTGAGAGTGTGAGAAAGTCCTTTGCCGTAGGTTAGACGAGCGGTTCCTTGGGATAAGTTCGGTGAGGAAACATCAATTCTTGGATCATTCAATAAATCAAAGAGTGGAGCTTATACACTTGTTCTTTATGTTGAGCAACACATCTTGGGGCCAATCCCCTTGATGTAGGAGAGTTGTAGTGAGGCCGCAATGTTTCAGCCGAGGGGTTGCCTCCTGTGTATGTGATACAAGGTATTATACCTATATGCTATGGGATCTCCCTCTGAGGAGGAAGGGAAGGTAAACGTTGGACTGTGCCCTATTACAAACATAAAATCGATATTAGAGTCTAGTGTAGTGTGAGCCTTAGACGCTCTTGGCCGGAAGGCCGTGGGGGGTGTTGTGTATGTCTTAGAGGTCCCGACTAGTGCTAGAGAGCCAGTGTCGGGCCCATTTGCATTTATCGGAGCCGCCAATAAGTGGTGGTTCTAAATCTAGGGTCTCTAGGGACCAAATAGTGGGTTTATGTCCTCTAACAAGAACCATCAAGCTGAAATACAAAAAGAGGAATGTGCTGAGAGGACTAGACAGTGGGGTTGAGATTCTAAGGTGTTATTCTCCTCAAAGGAGTAGCCCGATACGCATAAGCAGTAGTGTTTTTAATAACCCAAGTGTCTCAAGCAACCCTTTGAGTGCAAGAGGAAAACTTAACGCTTCCCCTCTTCCAGTCAATCAACCCACTTTAAGTGGGGGTGTACTTTTACCTACACAAACTTCTATTGTCAATCCGGTTGTAGCCATGGCACAACCCATTGAAATTCCAGCAAGGACACCGGATTTACCGGCATTAGGAGCACCTTTACCCATCTTCAATGGGTTAGTAGAAGAAGATGGAGAACTCCATATTAATGAGTTTCAAAAACTCGTGTTCAACTATCGAATCCAAGACGGGGGACACTTAATGATGTTCTTCAACATGACATATACTCAGTAATCCATCTAGCCTGTTGATTTTTAGGAAAGATCAGTACCTAGCTTACAATCACAAACATCTTATTTCAAATGCATTATACATAAACTTTTAACAAGTTTATATCCAATATAAATCTTTTCTTTCCAAAAATAATAACATCGAGACAAATTAGCATAAGTGGAAAAAATGGCGTAAGTGGCAATATCTTCCAATAGTCTTCTTGGATTTTCCCTTTCATGGGATCTAGTTGGAATAAATCTAAAAAATAATTTTATTGAGGATAACCCCTTTGGAGTTTTGTGGGTCCTTACCTGTAACAAAAGGAAATCTTGATTAGCTTAATTACGAACAGTATTCCTTGGCAATTTCATCTAAAGGTCTCTTATATACCGAGGATTATCATCTGTAATTACCCATTAGAGGTTTCGTTTGATCAACACAAATCAAAATATTAAATCTTTTAGGGACACAATACCTTCTTTGTACTCGCTTAGGTTCATCTTGTATAGACCCAAGTTACCCCTTGGAATTTATGGTTAAGAATTCTTTTTAAAAAATTATATGTAAGAATTGAATAAAATCTTATTTTAAAAATGCATCTTTTGTGGCATGTTCAAGGGTTGATAGCCTGCTAGTTGCCTTAATTATAAAATATAGTACTTGGGGATCCATGATGGGTGCTTAGTTGTTGGTATTTGCAACTTTGTTTGTAACCCTAGTACTCATCATTACATTGTGTTTGTAGCATTATTGGTATATCCTACCTCTGTGACCTTCGTAACTTTCTTCTTCCAGGCCATGGTCTTGAATTGCAAGTATTGAAAAGGGTATTTTGACAAAGGAGCTTAGGGGTAACTAGATTGACAAAAAAATTTATTGATGGGGGAAGGTGATCATTAAGAATTCAGGAAAACCGAGAAGAGTCTTGATTCCATAGAGAAATAGGATAGAAGGGATGGAGGATTTGAATTCAAGAGCTCACGAAGTATTCTCCTTGTCTTTGTGATTAGGGTTCCCGTCCTCACGCTTCTTTTGCCCCATTGGCTGCTCAACGGCTCCCCATGCCTCATAGTTATAACTAATTGAAGAAGAGGGGTTGTGGCCAAGAAGAAGAGCTCTTTATGGAGGGTACCTTTATGGAAGCTTTCAAGATACAAACTGATTCTGGCGATTTGTTCTTTGAGGTCTAGAGAGGATGGCAGAGATGCCATGACTAATTTGCTTGACTCTCAAATGATCTTGCTTCAATCCAAGCCTCTTGTCGAACTAAGAAGAGAAGGAGATTAGTGGAGTTAACTACTAGATTATTGAAGGTGAATTCAAGCTTTTTGATTCAGAATTAGAGATGCCAAAATTGGGGGGTTCATGGTGCCATTTTTTTCCATTAAAAAAAGGTTTGGGGGGGGGGGGGGGGGGGGGGGGGGGGGGGGAGGGGCAACGGCCTATTCACCATGTCTTCTTGTTCTTCTTCTTCATTCACAAGCCTTTTAATCTCTTAAATCTTAAAGCTTTGTGATTTAATTGACTTGCCAAGTTAAAATGTGTTTGCTCAAATTCGACTTATGGCTCACAACTCTCATTCACGTGATAACTTCCGCAATGGATGGCCATAGTCCTTGTCAATCTAGGAAAATGTCGGATTACAATCCTCGTGTCATTTTGCTCAAGAACTTCTGTATTTAATGGTTTAGAGCTCTTCAAGTCCGTTTTGTGAGAAGTTGGGAAGATTTGAAATTAAAGCTGAGATATCATAAGACACAACACAAGTAAATAAACTAGTTATAATTATAGCATAAATTATCTTTCCCTTAAGTGATGAAAATTTTATCTTGTTAATATATGTTATTTATTTCTAGCAAAAAGAAAAACCTTGTGAACGATTCTTGATTTTCCAAGTTATGTTTATGTTAGCAATGCACTCCTTTAGTTTCAGTTGGAGAAACCAAATGATACGAATATTAGATCTAATATACAATCCCTCTCACCCTTGTATTACACGAAAGACGATGGATGTTAAGCCGAGGGTATTGTTACATTGATGCAAACCGTCTTGCTTACCTCCAGAATAATTTAAAGAGGCTAAGGTGGATGGAAGCCCTTAAGGTTGCCAAGATTTATCTCTTCTATGAGGCCAGAGTAAACTCAAACATGTTCACTAGAGGGTGACATGTCAAATTAAACTAGTACATGTATGAGGAGGTTACAAAGGTTATCCCAGCTTATCAAGTCATGGTTGTAGGATGCTCTAGTTGCCACAACTACAAGAAATATGGATTGCCTAATCTTCCCCTAAAATATAGATTTTTGGATATCTATTCTCAGAATCCTAATTACTAAGCGACGGATGTATCACAATGTCATGCCTAGATTGTGGTAGAAAAACCTTTTCCAAGAATAATGTGAGCTCCCAAACTACTCAAATAATGTATTCCCTTCCTATTGACATAAAGATTTAGTTTTGTCCATCCATTTCAACTCCTTGATAATCAGAAATAGTGAAAAGATATTATCCATTTGATGATTTTTTTAAATTAAAAATTAAAACTCTCTCTTGAACTGTAAAGGACAAGTAGTACATAATTTCATTCCTAAATTAATGAGGTAGATTAAGCAAGTAAACATTTTTTCCGAATTATAGTTGGAGAGAAAATTGATCATTAAAATTGCATACTTTTCCAAAATCTCACCCCGAATCTCAATATTACAAAAGCTTAAGAGAAGAAATTTCTTATCAAGCAATACAAGCCACTTGATTTTTATGGTAAAGGGAGGGACATTCCAACTGAAGCAGAAACATGGATAGAATCTATGGAAGACTATTTCGCTACTCTAGGGACTGCACTGCCAAATTAAGCCATGATCACCAAACTAAAACTCACAAGAGATGCCTATCTTTGGTGGAAACCGTGGTGCAAGAACCAAAGAACGTTCGAAAGTGCTATCACTTGGAACAAGATTAAGGAAGGTGTGCATGGGAGATATCTTCCGCCCACATATCAAGCCTAGAAGATGAATGAGTTCTTCAACCTAAAGCAGTTGAGCCTAAGCCTAGAAGCTTACTACTCCAAATTCGTAACACTTCTTAAATATGCATTTAAATATGCACCTACGATGGATGTTTCATAGCAAGTATCCAAATTTTGCAATGGTCTAGATCCACCCCTGAATATGCGTCTTGAATCAATGAGAGGATCTGATTTATAGGATCCATTGATTTGAACAGCTCTAATAGTTCAGGAGATCGAACAAAGGCCAAGGAATGCAAAAATTTGGAACAAAAATAGTCAAAATAAGGGCAACTTCCAAGGTTATGCAAAACCAACAAAAGAGGACCAAGAAAGCCAAATCAAATGTAGTGGGAAACTTTACACCCACAGGAAGGAGCAATGAGACTCCAAGGTGCTTCTATTGCAAGGAGCTAGGACATTTCAAGTGGTAGTGCATGAAGCTAATTTCACGAGCAAAGCCAAGATGCCAGAGGAAAGGTTGTTGAAATAAACCTAAAGGACATCAGTAATGATAAAGATCCCACAATGGAATCTGATATGGAAAGAGCCAGAGTACATGCCCCTCTCAATAAGAAGGATCCAAATCACCAATTCTCAGTAATTCAAACACTAGCAAATTATCAACATAAACCCTTTCAATTTTTAATCAACTAAGGAAGTACCCACTCTTTCGTATTACCAAAATGTGTGAAAAGGCTAGGCATAAACACTACTCTTGCACCTAGTTTGCTTGTGGAGTTAGCAAACAGAAAATAAGTTCTATCAACACAACAAACTAGCAAGGTAGAATTTAGCTTGGGTGGCAATTCTTCCAAAATGAGCTTTCAAATTATGAACCTTGGGGCTAACAAATGTTTGCTAGGAATGGATTGGTTAATTCCAAATAATGCCCATATCCTTTGCAAAAAGGGCCAAATCACATTTCAAACTCAAAGGTAGAATAAGTAACCACTCAAGGAGAAGTAGGGAACCCTAAGGTTCAAATGGCTAAAGCTTCCCAAATAGTAAAAGGACTAAAGAAAGGATTACCCGTCTATCTAATTAAACTCAACTAGGTTGCTGTGCAGGGATAGTGAAGTTAACCAACTTGGCTAAAAGAATAGGCGAATGTTTTTCAAGAAGACCTGACAGATCTTCCACCAGTAAGGAAAGTAGATCACGAAATTCAACTCATTCTAGGTACTGCCCCCATCACCAAATGGCCCTACCGAATGTCAATTCATGAGGCCATTGAGCTAAAAGAACAACTCTAGTAGATATTAGACTAGGGATACATCCAGTCAAGTAATTCACCATGGGGAGCCTCGATACTATTTCAGAAAAATAAAGATAGAACACTCCGCCTTTGTATCGATTATTGTGGACTAAACCAAGTGACGGTGAAAAACAAATATCCAATTCCCAGGATAGACGAGTTGCTTGACCAACTCCAAGGAGCAAAGGTTTTTTCAAAGATCGATCTCAGATCAGGCTTTTATCAAATAATAATTAGGGAGGAATATATCCCTAGAATTGCTTTTAACATAAGGTACGATCATTATGAGTTTATTGTGATGTCATTTGGATTAACAAATGTTCCTGCCACCTTCAACAGGTTGAAGCAAGACATTTTCCCATCCTACCTTGATGACTTCATCCTCGTCTTACTTGATGATATCTTAATATATTCCAAGAATGAAGAAGACCATGGACCACAGCTACAAATAGTTCTTGAAACAATGAGAGCCCTCAAATTGTATGCTAAAAAGAAGAAATGTACCTTCTTCAAAAATCAGATTGAATATTTAGGATTCATAGTATTGGTAGATGGCATTTCAATGGATCCTGCCAAGGTCCGCGATGTACAAGATTGGCCACCCCCAACAATGGTCAAGGAAGTGCAAAGCTTTCTAGGGCTAACCGGTTGGTATAGAGTCTTTGTTAAAGACTATGCCTCAATCGTCACGCCTCTAACTGACCTTCTCAAAAAGTAGGTCTCCATTACATAGACGTCTGTCGAACAATCTAGCTTTGAGAAGCTTAAGTAGAGTTTGGTAACCGCCCCTATCTTAAGGCTACTCGACTTAAGCGAAGAATTCAAAGTTATAACTAATGAAATCTCTCTTGCTTTGGGTTGTGTGCTTATGCAAGAAGGACATCCCATAGCCTATGCTTCAAGAAAATTAAAGATCCATGAAAGAAATTATGCCACACATGATCTAGAATTACTTGATGTAATTCATGCCTTTAAATTATGGAGACATTACTTGCTTGGTAATAGGTTTTCTCTAGTCACACTGATCATAAAAGCCTAAAGTGGATCAACTAGATCAATATGAGACAATGCCAATGGATTGAGACCTTGCAGGAATTTGACTTTGAAATCAAATATAGACCATGCAAGGAGAATGTGATTGTAGATGCCCTAAGTCATAAATCATTTCTTGATACTCTAATCCTAGAGGAACCCTCTAGGGCTGGACTCTCTTGAAGGATCCAAGATATTAGGGATTGTTAAGAGAAATTTCCTTCAAGGATTCAAATCCAAAACTCAAGACTAGGTAGCAAGATTTTTTCATAAACAAGGAGCTTGCTATTACAGGACAAGACTATGTATTCCTGCAAGTTAAGAACTCAAAAATAAAATACTCTGGAAAGCTCATGATTCTCCATTTTTGGATCATCTTGGTTATGTTAAAACTCTTAATACAGTCAGAAGAAGCTTCTATTGGGAAAGACTCAAGGGTGATGTACTCAAGTATGTCACCAAAAGCCTAAACTGCCAAAAAATTAAGGCCAAATGTATCAAGTAGCCAGGAAAGCTCCAACTACTTGACATCCCTCAAATGAAATGGGAGTATATTAGCATGGACTTCATAGTTGGATTACCCCCAATACAAGGAGGATATAACTCCATAATGGTAGTCATTGATATGCTAACAAAAGTTACATACCATATTCCTTTAAAACCCAATTACAAGGCTTCTGATATCACTAGGCTTTTTCGTTAAGGAAAATTTCAGGTTACATGGATTACCCTAAAGAATCATCAGCGATTGCGGTTTTCTCTGCACCTCAAACTTTTGAAAGAGTTTGTTCGAAGCTCTAGGAACCCAGTTTTGCTTTAGTATTGCTTACAATCTCCAAACCAATGGTCAAATAGGGCAGCTCAACCAAGTTATTGAAGACATACTGAGAGCTTACTATAATAAGGAACCCAAATAGTGGATCCAATACCTACCCTTAGTTGAATTCGCCTACAATGCAGCATACCATCAAAGTATTCAAATGACTCCTTTTCAGGTACTATATGGCCAATATTGTCTTACACCATTAAAATTTTCTGATCCTACCCTATGCGTAGAAGCATCTAAGCAAGTGCTGGAAGAAATGGATCAGCAAAGTGAAAGCTATAAGGCAAGATATTTAAGTTGGAAAAAGCGATAGAAGGCATATGCTGATCAACGAAGGAAAAAATGCATTTTCAAAGAAGGTGACATGGTTTTCCTATGAGTTTGTCCAAAGGAAACCTCCTTATCTTTGGGGGAATTCAAGAAGCTAAGTCCCAGGTATTGTGGGATATATAAGATGCTAAAGTGTCTAGGACCAAATTCCTACAAGCTACAAGTCCCTAATAACTTGAAAGTACATAATGTATTTCATGTCAGTCTATTGAAAGCTTATGTTCCTAACCTAGACCATGTACTTAATGACCGAAAATTTGTGATGCCAAGTCAAGGAGTTCTCAAAATTCAACCATAAAAGATACTTGACATGCCAGAGAAGACTCTAAGAAGCAAAACTCTTAGAGAGTATCTCGTCTAGTGGAAAGACTACCCTGAACAGGATGTCGCTTGGATTGACCAAAAATCACTATGTAACCAATATCCCCAGTTTCATTCAAGATGAGAACATCTCGATTCCTCTAAGGGGAAGAGGATGTGATATTCTGAATTTATTTCAATATTCTGGAGTTCTCACAAATTAGACTTGAAGAATTCTAAACCATTGAATAGCTAAAGTCTCAAGAAAAATAGTCCAAGGTTCATAATACGACACTTTCCAGGGTTGATAGAGACGCTAGCCATCCTTCACAGAAGTTGCCACGCAAATACGAGTCATGGGCAATAAGTCAAAATTGATCAAACGCATTTAAAACTTAGTAAAATAAACAAGTCTCAAAGCTTTAAGATTTAAAGCTTTAAAGCTTAAGAAAATAAGAAATAAAAGAAGAAGACAACAACGAACAAGCCACCCCCCTCTTTTTTTGACAAAAAAATTGTGCACAATTTCTCCTAAATTTGGAGATCCAATTTGCTGAAGAAAAAGCCTGAATTCTCCTCTTGTATTACAGTAGATAACTCTAGCAATCTCCCCATCTTCTCAGTTCATCCAAAGGCTTAGATTGAAGCAAGATCATCCGAGAGCTAACTAAATCAGTCATGGCATCTATAGCCTCTCTGGACCTCAAAGATCAAATCATCAACATTAGATTCCATCTTGAAAGCGTCTAGATTTCCGTTTTGCCAAGATACCCTCCACAAAGAGCTCCTCTTCTTAGCTACAACCCTTCTTCTTCAATTTGACTATAAATACGAGGCATGAGGAGCCATTGGAGGACAACTTAAGCAAGAGAGGAGAGGCTCTTCTCAGGAGTATAGAGTAAGAGGGAGTGGGGCAAGAGAAGCATGAGGAAAAAAATTCTCATCACGAAGATAAGGAGGATACTCTGCGAGCTCTTGGAATCAAATCCTTCGTCCCTTCTACCCCACTTCCCTGTGAAATCAAGACTCTTTTCGATTTTCCTAAATTCCTAGTGATTTCCAATCCCCCATCAATCAACTCTCATCAATCCAATTGTGAATCCAAGCTCTCCTGCTAGAAATCCCCTCTACGATCTCACAATTGAAGACCATGGCCCCAAAGAAGAAAATTATGAAGGTCGCGGAGGTAGGAGCTGCCAATAATGATGCAGACGCAATCACTACAAACGGAATGACAAGTACTAGGATTACAAACAAAGCTATGAATACCATCAACCAAGAACTTGTCATGGATCCCCCCGTACTATATTTTTATAATAAAGGCAGCTAACAAGCCATCATCCCATGAATTGGCAACAAAAGCTACATTCATAAAATACGATTTTATTCATAACATGCATATAATCTTTTAAAGGAATTCTTAACCACAAATTCCAAGGGGTAACTTGGGTTTGTACAAAGGAACCAAAGATATTACAAGGAAGGTATTGTATCCTTAAAATACTTGATATTTTTTATTTATATTGATCTAACGAAACCTTTGATGGATAATCATGGATGCTACTTCTCAGTAAAAGACCTTGAGATAGAATTGGCGAAAGAATACTATTCATAATAAAACTAAATGAATTTTTTTAATATCGTGTGCAAGGATCCATGGAACTCCAAGGGAGTTATTCTTAGAATTCTTGTTTAGTCCAAACTAGATCCCGAGGAAGGCAAAATCCGAGAAGACTATTGTAAGGTATTGCCACTTACGCTAATTTTGCCACTTACACTAAGTTTTACCTTGATGATATTATTTTTGGAAAGAAAATATTTGTCTCGGAAATATTTTTTTAAAATAATGCATTTGAATTAAGATGTTTATGATTGCAAGTTAGGTGCTAATGTTTCCTAAAATCATCAGGCTAAGAGATGGATAACTGAGTACAGATCACCGACTGAGATAGTATTCTGGTGAGCACAAAATGCCGGGATTGAGGCAGTGCTCTTGATGGTTCTAGACCTCCCCAAGGCTAGCGTGAATAAAACCTACTCCGAGGTTTTTTTTATTTTGCATTACTGAGTAGAGACCAATCATGATGCGAAATGTCTTGTCGTATAGGGAACTCTAGTTAGCAGAAGGAGGTGAGGATACCAAGGGGCTCTGGTCATAAACTCCTTAGGCTCTTATGAACTGCCAACTACCTTTGATTTCCAGATAGTATCATGGAAGTTCCAATACTAGTTTAGGAACTAAACTTGGAGAGAATAATATCTTTGGGTTGATATCATTCTAGTTAGAACAGAAAACATTGTAAAAAGTTATTTTTCTTAAAGGAACCTATTGAGAAGGGATTGTTTTACTCTGTTTTTGTGTCATGAGTTAAAGGCGTGTAATGAATTTGTATTAGGAGATAATTCAAAGAAGATTTGTTTATATGTTGAACCTAAGGTGGTAGGTAATTTAAAATACTCTCTCGAGGGAAGCGGGAGGATGGACCCCCGATGGATCCAAACCTATGGTTGGGTGGTCTCAGTAACCCAAGAGCTTTCCTAAGAACGAATAAAAATCACATTTTTGATGTGCGATTAGAGATCAGAAAGACTAACTTGTGTCAATTTAGAGCCATGGGCATTAGGGATCAAAGTGCCATACTTCCCTTCGTTCCCATTCTCTTTGAATCTAGCACAACATAAGCCATTTAAGTCAACAATTTCTATAAGGGATGGAATCTTGAACCGTTGACACTAGTCAACCATTAGCAGTTGATTTGACCAAAAAGACTGAGATCGATCCTCATGGGAACGGCCAAAAATTCCACTGCAAGGGGTAGAATCAAGTGAGGGTAGTTAGTAAAATCCGAGGGTTTTCATCAAAATCCTAGACAAGGCTTTCTAGGACATCTCTTGATGGGCTACGAAGAATGTACTGCCGCGAGCACGTTGCAAGGACAACCAATCCATTAGAAATTTTTTCTCTTTTATCAAATACTAAGGTTTTATACCTTTATTCATTTTCCTTTCTCTTAAATCCCCTTCATGTGTGGGGACTAACAAAGGTTGAGACATTACAATGTATAAGCAAAGTCATCAAGGTGAAGTTTAGCAAAGTAAATCTTTTGGTCATCTGACCTAGGGAAAATGTCAAAATAGAACTCTAACTTTGAAGTCCACTCCTCCAAATCAATTGTCGGTGATGATGAATGGCCACTATATTTGGTTAACACAATCTTATCATGGAGTTCCCTCTCAACAAAGCCTTGTTGTCCATTATTTACTTGGGGCTATATATCCATGTAACTACCACTAGGGTTTGAAAGATTAGAGGCACTCCTATGATAGTTTGAAACTTGCACATGGAGGAATAGGTGACTAAGTTCTAGTTGTTTGAGGAGGATTTGACCCATGAATGCTCAAAATAGGCTCATCAATCCTAAAGGAAGTCTCTTCAATCTCATAAGTGCTACATGGTATACCCTTCTTTATAATAATACATGGCTAAGGATTATTATTCGATGGCTGAAATGACTATTTATTTCTACTTTCTTTGTTTGCCATTTGTACTACCACAAGTATAGAGATCTGAGCACTAAGTTTGTACAAAGAATCTTTAGTAGAAAAAGCAACTTCTCCAAGGAATCCTTAGTAGATTAGGCCATTTTCTCCATGTCTTCCTTGGTTTGAATATTAGATTTAACCATCTTTTCAACCATTTGATCCAGTTTGAAAACTAATTCCATACGTCTAATAGAATGTCTAGTCTCATTGTTACAAAGAGTAGCATTAAGAGTACTATATGCACCATATTCTTGAGAATCTTCTTCATCATGATGTGTCTCAAGTATTTCCTCACATTCTTATCTAATTTGCTGCTAAACATCATCATTAGGCTTGTTCTTTCCTTATTTCCATCAATTTCTACTCAATATTATAGTGTAGTCCTTGGTGACCTCCTAACACAAAAATGGCTATAACTTTTCACTCCGATATGGAAATCACGAAAATTTTAATGGAAAATGAAGCTAACGAGTAGCTCTATGGGATTAGCTATAGGTTTTTATTTCAAAATCAAAGTATATTCTTTTACTATTATACAAAACAATCCCATAACGCGTAAAAGTATTGTTTTAGTCTATCCACATCTCTTAGGTCCAAAGTCAAATCTCCCAACCGTATGCTATCCTGTATACAACCTATAGAGACTAAATATAACCCACAATACTCTATATAGGCCATGGAAAAATTTTTGAATTACTCTATAACACTTGCAATTAAGTAGGAAGTTTTTCCAAATGAAATACATGTGTAAAAAACTTGTAACCAATCTAGAATAAGCTATAGCACTAGTGGATGACTAAGAATCAACCAAAAAAATGTCCAAATGCCATTTTACTCCTAAATACACCCATGGATTTTACGAATAGACTGTCAAGTTGGTATACTCATGAGTCGAGTGATTCTAGGTAGAGGTGTCAATTGTGTAATAGTGGATGTTTACCTTGAGTCTCCTCAGAGTGAGAGAGCTCCTTTATCCTTTACTGAACTAGAAATAGTAGATGATCCATCTGGTAGTGAGACATCATCGAGAGATGGATCTAAACAAGGGTCCACAACAAAGGACATTTATCAAATAACTTTGAATGAGTCGATAAAGCTGCAGGATAGGATAAGAGACGTAGATGTAATTGATTTGGACCTTGGTATGCCATACGATTTTTGGCTATTTAAATTAGGTTACATGCTCAATTTGGAAGAAAGAGAGGACTATGTGTCCTTAATTCAAGAGTTCCGCAACATCTTTTCTTGGAGCTATGATGAACTTAGAGGCATTCCTCCTAGCCTGGCTATGCATACCATTCCTCTAAAGGAAGGAAGTCGGTCTGTACATCAAAAAGTAAGGCGTATGCCTTTTGAACTAAGGGATGGGCTATTCAAGGAGCTACAGAAGTTGTGAAAAGTGGGTTTGATCTTCCTTGTTCAAGCATACTGAATGGTGTTCACCAGTTGTGATCAAAAAGAAGAAAAATAATCAGATTCAGCTTTGCGTAGACTTTAAAGAGATGAATAAGCAGACTGTTAAAGACTACTACACATTGCTATTTATTGACCAAATTTTGGATCAATTAACGGGTAGGGAAATATATTCGTTCATGAATTGCTTTGCGGGCTATAACCAAATGGCAATTGTTGAGCAAGACAAGCTAAAAATGACATTTATCACTATCTTCTTACCTTTGCGTACCATGTAATGGCATTTGGTTTATGTAATGCACCTGGTTCGTGGCAAAGAACAGCCAATAAGACCTTTGGTGACATCTCCCGAGAGGATTTGAAAGTATTTATTGATGACTTGGGGACAACCACCATAAGAGAAAGGTAGTTGATTATTTTGCGGAAGTGTTTTAAGCGTTGCAGACAATTTTGCATAGCTCTTAATCCACGGAAGTGCGTCTTTGGGGTGCCTTATGGGCTATTGTTAGGCCATGTGGTTAGTTCAGTAGGGATCGCGCCCTAAAAAGATCAAGGTCATAGTCACCATGAGTCCGCCACGTACTCCAAAGGAGGTACATAGCTTTCTGTCATCAGTAGGGTATTATCGAAGGTTTATAAATGCCATGGCAGAAAGAACGTTGCCATTGAAAAGCCTATTGTCCTTTAACTATCTATTTGCATGGAGCGATTCTTGCAAAGTATCTTTTGATGATGTGAAGCAGGAGCTTGCCAAATAACCTGTTTTAAAAGCACCTAAAATGGGCGATATATTTTATATATTTTTAACAGCAACAATGCATAGTATTAGCTGTTGTTTGGCCCAAATTTGGGAGGAAAAATGGTAACATTGGATAGCCTTTGCTAGTCGGAAGTTGCGTCAGCGATTGGCGGCGGAAAAATTGCCCCCCCTCCCCTAAAATTCGTCGTTTGTAACAGACTAAGCTCCAAGCTTAATCAACCAAGTTTCAAGTCACAAAAAATCTTCAAGTTTGTCAAGTACATTAAGTTATGTAACTCTGCAAGTTCTGCAAGTCAGCAGAGGTCAAAACTGACTTATGCCAAAAACTCCCATAAGGACTGTTCCTGCGCAGAAGCACTAAACTGCAAAGTTGTTCTCTGGAAGACTCTGTTCGCATACGCAGACTTGCTGAACCAGTTTCAGCACATGCAGAAGGTTATACGTAGATTTTACGAAGACTTCAAATCCCGCAACCGCAAAAGTCGAAGACCGTGAAAGCCAAACAAAAATCTATAAGCCTTGTACACCCAACTTTGAGCTACGCTCATCCCGCTAATTGGATTTTGAGAGTGTGAGGTCTTTTGAATTTTTACAGGATGACAAAACAAAATATGAATGATTTAATGGCTGAAGGTGATCTTCCTGAACCTACGATGGAACAAAAATTGGATTTAATTATGATGCAGTTGGATGAAGAACAAAGAGCCCGACAAGCCTTGCAAGTTCAATTGGCCAATTTATAACGATTGACTACTGACAAAGATGGACCACAACCCGAAGATCTTATCCGACGAACCATTGATGCGACTCTTGAAGTTCAATCCATCCGCAAAGAAACAAAGACAAGTAAAAGAAATTTCAAATTTCGTACTTTCAATGGAACTCGAGATGGAAAGACTGTTCTTGAATTCATCAGTCAGTTTGATGATTACTTTCATGAAGAGACATACGCTGAAAAAGATAAAATCAAGTGTGTCACTAATCATTTAGTGGATCGAGCATCTCTTTGGTGGACCGTGGTTCATAAGAGCATAGATTGTCCTACTACCTGGGAGAGTTTCAAAAATAAGTTTATGCAGAATTTCCTTCCTCCACAATTCCATGAAAAAGCCATAAAGCAATGGGACCTTCTTCAGCAAAGAGATCGTGAGCCTATTTTCCAGTACACCGAACGCTTTTGGAATGCCTTACTGCAACTATGCATGCTTGAAGATGTACCTGAAGCGACTCACAAGTGCAAGTTTATGTCTGGATTACTTGGGCATTACTACGCTAAAGTCAATATGTTCAAGCCTGCAACTCTTGAAAATGCAATTTCTTTAGCTCATGACACTAAAGACAAGCTTCGAGGAAGAAACAAGCGTCCACAACAATTTCAAGCAAATGGTAACTATGGTTCTAAGCAATTCAATTCAAATTTTAGAAGATTCAATCAAAGTCGCAATCAAAGTCGATTCCTTCATCATCTTTCTGTAAGTCTTGGACAAAACCACCTGCTTTGCCATCAAATACCAATCAAAACCCTAAGCCATCTTCACAACCAAATCCTAATATTCCTAGACTTCCTGCCATTGCAAACAATGTATCTAAAGCCAAACCTATAGTGTGTTACAAATGCCATCAACCTCGACATCTAGCAACCGATTGCCAATCGAAGAAGCCACCTGTCCATATCAACTATCTTGGAGCAATGGAAGATGAAGAACATGAGGAAATGCCTGACTTTACGGAAGATGAGGACGACATTACTACTCCTTCGGATACTTTACCAGGTATGCCAACTCCACATTCTTTGTTGACAATGAAATGTTTAGTACATGGAAAAGAAAAGATTATTTTGCATGATGATGGTAGTACACATGATTTTATTTCTGCAAAGTTAGTGAAAGAATTGAAATTACAAACTGTTCCTACGCATTATTGCATTAAAGCAGCATTCTTAGGCACAAGGTATAATGGAACACAAGAGGTGCATGATTTAGAAATTCAAATTGGTGAATACACTAAAAAAAGGAATTTTCTAGGTATACCATTACAATCCTGACATAGATTATGCTGATGACGCCAAGGCATACCTAAGATGGCATACCTAAATTGGTGAATACACTGAAAGAATGAATTTTCTAGTTATCATCAGGTGAGATTAGATAAATTTGATATATTTAAGATTGCATTTAGAACACAATTTGGTCATTATGAATTTTTAGTGATGCCTTTTGGATTGACTAATACACCTGCTACATTCAGTAGAATGATAAATCGCATATTTTTGAAATATTAGTTGGGCAGCTTTTATTCAGAGTTTTCATCCCCTTATCCAATATCAACCAAGTAAAGAAAATATAGTAGTTGATGCTTTAAGTAGAAGACCCACTATTCATAATATTTCTGTCATATCATTTGATTCTTTAACCCCTATGAAAGATACTTATCATCAGGATATTACTTTTCATGCTGATTGGAATAAATTAGTTGGAAATAATTGGATTCATATTGATTCACTGTCTTACAATGATGGATTCATGTTTTATGAGAAGAGATTATGTGTTTTATGAAAAGATCTCATTCAACACATAATCTCTTCTCATAAAACATGAATCCTCTAAATTAGATCTTTTGTTTTGAATGAGATTAATTGTCCTCCATATCAAGGTCATAGAGGTATCATATCTACTTTATGTACATTGACTGAAGATTTTTATTGGCCACATATGGACATTGATGTATCTAACTTTGTTTCTGAATGTTTGGTTTGACAAAGAGTTAAGAGACACCATGGTAAATAGTATGGTTTACATATGCCTTTATCTATTCCATCAAGACCATGGGAACATATTTCTATGGACTTTATTACTGGTTTACCTAATACTAAAGCTAACCATAATATGATTTGGACTATTGTAGACAGGTTTTGTAAACAAGCATAATTCATTCCATGCAAGAAAACTTTAACAGCATCTCAGGTAGCACAATTGTTTTTGAAAACTGTTTTCACTAATCATGGATTACCAAAAGTTATTATTTTTGACCGTGATTCTAGATTTTGTAATAACTTTTGGATTACTTTGTTTCCTAACCTAGGAACAAAGATTGATTTTTCATCTACATTTCATCCTGAAACTAATGGACAAATAGAAGCCACTAACAGTACTATTTTAGATCTTTTACGTGCTTATACTATTTCTAAACCACAGACATGGGATACACATTTACATTTACTGCAGTTTGCATATAACAATACACCACACACAGCTACAAAGAAAGCATCATTTGAAGTGATTTATGGTTATAGATTGTCTACACCTGTTGCATCTTTATCAAATAGAATTCAGAGTGCTGATGTATTGCTAACATGCACGCTACTATTTTTGATGAGGTTAAAGACATGATTGCCAAAGCCCAGCAATCATATACAAAACAAGCCAATAAGAAAAGACAAGCCATGAATTTCAAAGTTGATGACTATGTTTGGTTAAGAATAGAAAAACGCAGATTACAAAGTGTAGATAAACACCCAGTTGTGAAATTAGCACCTAGATTCTATGGACCATTCAAGATCATTCACAAAATCAATGACAATGCATTCAAGTTAGAACTACCACCACACTGGAAAATTCACAACACCTTTCACATTAGTTTATTATGACCCTTTAGAGGACAATTACCTATACACCCTATTTATGAAAACCCACCTTTGTTAGATGAAGAGACTGAAATCCTTGAGCCTGAAGCAATCATAGATACTGATTTTATGACCACTAGAATTGGCTGTAGATACTCTAAATATTTGGTCAAGTTTAAAAACCATCCTGTTGAAGAGGCCCAATGGATGCACGCTAGAGACTTAAATGCTTTCCCCACTCTGTTAGATCCACATTGAGCTAATAGCAATTGAGGATAATTGCTATCCCACCCCGGGGGTATGATGCCAGGAGGCATATTTCACGGTGGATTCCGTGCCACGGTGGATTCCGTGAGGTTTTACGGTGGATTTCGTAAACTTTGTTGACTGGGGCTCATACACAAAGTGGATTCTTTGTGCGAGAAGTTGATGGGGACGCCTATCCTTTTCGGGCGTTTCATTAATTTAGTGTGTACATGGGTGATTCCATAGCAGGTGATTCCACAAAATACATATTAAATTAATAAATGTTTATGAGTTTAGAGTGCGCACTCGTGATAAATTAAGGTTAGGATTGATTTCTAACCAGTTGATTTATTTATCTAGTTGAATACTACTAGATATTCACTTTTGTCGGTTTAATTGTATTATTTTACTAACGATTGTGAATGCTTTAGTTGATGTGTAGAGATAGTAGCAGTGGCGGAGGAAAGCATTGGAGGATAGCATGTATTCGAGTTATCACTTATATTTTGATAGGCGCATACCTTAGGCATGGTGCCTATATTTTGTCGTGCCTATTTATTAGGGCGTTGGATATTTATTTATTATTTTGTATGCGCATGGGCGCACTATTATGATATTTGTATTTGGACATTGTATTGGGTATGCCTGACTCTTTGGGCGCCCGCCCATTAGCTTTATTTCTATTTTGTGCTAAAGCAAACTCAAAAGCCAAAAGCATGCTATTTTGTAATTTCGGCTATTATTTGAGCTTGAAGATGATTAATACATAAAAATATATGCTTTGTGGAGCGCTCACACAAGGCATGGGGGAAGATTGCACCCAATTGGTCTCTGGTTCATGTCGTGCATGCTTTCTACCTTGAGTTTTGTGCAAAAAGTAGAGTTCTTTTGTTCTTGGGGACCTTCCGGCGCTCACTACGCGAGCATACAACATCCGATCTGTGCACCAATCGGTAGGGGTTTGATGATATCTATTGCCAATGTGTGACGCCTGACAAGGTTCCATTCATCTTGGAGTGCCATGACTTTTCTTGTGGAGAGCACTTTGTTGGGCAGTTGACTGCATAGAAAGCCTTAAGGACTAGGTATTGGTGGTCGTCTATTTTCCAAGTTGCATTTGTGTATGTTAAGCGATCCGATACTTGTCAACATCATGATAGTAGGGAGAATTGGAAGCGACCACTTACTCCGATTATGGCTATACTTCCATTTGAAAAGTGGGGCATCGACTTTGTGGGTCCTATTACTCCATCGTCCACTGTGCAAAAGCGATATATTATCATGGCGACTGACTACTTTACCAAGTGGTCAGAAGCAGGAGAAACAAGGAAGGGCGACGCAAAAGAGACTACCAGTTTTCTATTAGAGCAGATTATATGCTGATTTGGTCCGCCAAAAGAATTAGTATTGGACTATTTAACCCATTTCCTAAAAAAGGTGATTAAAAGCTTGATTGAAGTGTGGCAAATTAACCATAAGAAGACGACGCAAGGAAGAAAATGGAGGTAGAGAAGGAAGAAGCAAGTCCAAAAGAGCTACAAGTGGAAAAGATGGAGGAAGAAATGGGGCTAGAAACACACTTCTCAAGCCTCATACAAGGGGAAAAGGATATGGTGGAGCAATTTGAACAATTGAAGAACCTAGGAGAGGAGCTCACTGAGGACCTAAAGAGGGTAAAAACACAAGCCCATGTAAAGTTTGAGACTGAGGAGAGGATGCAAAAAGAATTGATGTTGAAGGTGTTGAGATATCAAGTTCAACACATGCGGACACTGATGATGGACTGCCTAGCTTGATGGGTCCACACTTCTACACTTAGCATGTTGGTGGTCATTATGATGCTCACATGGCAGCTGACTTATCACTTATTATATTTAGTTTGTTACACCTACCTACAGCTAGCAAAGATATAGCGCCAATCGATTAGTGTAGTCTGTTATGCACTGTTTGACTTAGCAAGCCACTTTCCTTTATGTTGTATCTTATCTATACTTTGTGTACATAGTATAGTGTGTGGAAGAAGAAGAATAAATCAGCAAGAAAACGTTTTGGCCTCCATCTCTCTTCTTGTGTCCTTGAGTGAGCTTCCTCTTGTGTATACAGTGTGTGTTTGGCGCAGCAGCTCAAGCAAGTCCTCCCACCACACGATTCTTGACATGGTATTAGAGTTACACCACTAAGAGAGGCTGATTTTGAAGGTTGAAGTGAAGGAGAAGAAGTAAGGTTCGAGCAAGCAAGCAACGGGTAAGAAGCTCTCCTATTCTTTTCCTCTCTCTCCTGGATAGTACATGTGGAGGCACTAGAAGCAGGGTAGAGTGAAAATCTCATATTGCTGTGAGATTTGGTGTTCTTTTTGGCATCTGAGGCCATTTCAGGGCCCATTTTAGAGCCACAAAGTTGTGAACAATAATTTTAGGAGGGTACACTATGATTTTGGCTATATTGACCGAAAGTGGGTGCACAGGTCACAAATTTTGAATATGTAATTTTTGAGGTGTTTTCCAAGAAGCAAACATAAGGTTCATCTGCAAACAGGTTGCAAATTACTTGTACTATTGAGCAATTAGTGAAAAAGATTGCTTGGTGTATTGCTGTGTACTTGTTGTGAAAGGTTGCAGAAGACTAGCTTGTTGTGTTGTATCCTTTTTTGTGATAATGGCAGAGAATAGTGGAAATCCCATTATTGAGAAGCTCGACAAGAACAACTACCCTTCATGGAAGTTCCGTGTGACAAATTTTCTCATTGGAAAGGGGCTTTATGAGTTTGTTTCAGGTGAAGAAAAGAAGCCAAAGCTAGGTATCCCTTTGACTGTAGATGAATTAAAAGCATGGAAAGAATGGAATGCAAAAGACAAAAAGGTGATATATTGGCTATCTGTAGTCATTGATAATACGATGTTGGGACATATCAGGAATGCAAAAACTTCAAATGCATCTTGGACAATTTTCGAGAACATGTTTTTAGTAAATACAAAGGCACAAAAGATTCAACTCAAGCAAGAGTTGAATACCTTGAAGAAAGGGAAAATGTCTGTCAATGAGTATGTTTTGAAGGTGAGAAGCATTGCAAATGCTTTAGTAGCGATTGATGCAGTGCCTGATGATGATGATTTGGTTTCATCCACTTTGAGTGGCCTTAATAATGAGAAGGCATGGAAATCATTTGTTACTTCAGTATACGTACGAAAGCCATTTCCAGATTTTGATGAGCTGGTCTCTCTCATGATTACTAAAGAGATCAATATGCAGGGTGACTCGTTTGAAAGAAATGGTGAATAGGTCCAAGCATTTTACTCAAGTTTAGGAAGGGGACGTGGTAGATCCTCTTCGAGAGGCCGTGGTATGGGACGTGCTGACGATAACTAGCAAAACAAGTTCAATCAGCAATTTGGTGAAATGCAAGTTTTAGGAGGCTAAGGAAACTTTAGAAGGGAGGGGGAGCTCTAGAGGAAGAGGTGGATAGCAAAACATAGGTTCTTGAAATTCTGCTATTGTTTGCCATTATTGTGGCAAAACAGGTCATATTGCAGCCCATTGTTATGCTAAGAAGGATGATATTTGCAGTGGTAAATTGCAGCAAAAGGAAACTATGCATCATCTTCACGACAGAATGAAGACAAAAATGAGCATATGTTTGTTATGCAGCACATGATGAATGCAGCTACAAGAAAGGGGACACATGATGATGTATGGTATGTGGATTTAAGTGCATCTAATCATATGACCAGTCATGTTGAATGGTTTGGAGAGATGCAAGACTTACAAAATCTAGGTTAAGTGCAGACAAGTGATGATTCATGCCGCCCGATTTCACATGTTGGAAAGGTTCCCTTGTCCTTGCATGATGGCCAGCAAAGAGTCTGACAAATGTATTACATGTACCTTCAATCGCGAAGAATCTAGTGTTTGTTGGCCAAATGCTTGAGCAAGGGTTGCAGGTCCAATTCAATGCAAAAGGTTGTTTTGTAGAAGACTTTAATGATAAGTGCAGGTTGGTCACAAAAGGAAGTATGTTGGCCGCATGTTCACTTTAGATGCTAGAATTCCTGCAATGGATGTGGATATTTATGCTAAAGGAAAATGAGTGGTTGCAGACATTGAAATATGACATAAATGTATTGGACATGCAAATGTGAAAAGGCTAAAATTAATGCAGTCCAGAGGATTGGTTACAAGTTTGCCTTCTTTTAGAGTTGTAGAATTTCATAAAATCTGTGAAACATGCCAGTTTGGTAAGCAGGCTAGACAACCCTTCTTGCATGACAGAGAAGTGAGCAAAAATATACTTGATCTGGTGCATACAGATGGTTGGGGGCCTACACAGAATGTATCTCTTGGTGGCAGCAAATACTTTGTCACATTTATTGATGACTGTTCAAGGAAGCTAGGGGTATATTTTATGAAGAAAAAGAGTGATGTATTTGATCACTTCAAATCTTTCAAGGTAATTGTTGAAACAGAAACAGGCTTGAAAGTGAAGTGCTTGATATCAAATGGAGGGGGAGAGTACCTCTCTAATGAGTTTAGTGGCTTCTTGAGGACTCATGGGATAAAAAGGCAATTTACTTGCAGGTATATCCCACAGCAAAATGGGGTTGCAAAAAGAAAAAATATGCATATTGCAGAAGTTGCACGGGCATTAATTGCATAAAAGAATATGCCAAAATATTTTTGGTCTGAAGCTATTCATACTACTGTCTATATTATGAATAGAACCCCCATAACTGTAGTTCATGGGATGACTCCTGAAGAATACTTTATTGGCAAGAAGCTTGAAGTATCACACTTGAAGGTATTTGGATGTGTTGCATATGTTCATGTGCAAGATGAGCTATGAAAGAAGCTTGATCCAAAGGCTAAAAAATGTATTTTTATTGGATACTCTTTAGAGTAGAAAGGGTATCGTTGTTATAACCATGTCACAGATGAGTTGAGAGTAAGCAAGGATGTTATTTTTTATGAGATGAACAGTTGGTATGCACCTGCTAGTGATGTATTAGATGATGATAATGATCATGATAGCTATGTGCAAAAAGAAAAGCAAGAATCATGGAGTCTTAGTGGAACAGAAACATCATCTGGTACTACACCTACAATGAGCCCTTGGTCTGGGAGGCTGAGTAGTCCCCACATCTTCAGGTGTATCTATAAGTGTTGCAGGCAAAGACAAAGGAAAGAAGAAAGTATTGGATGGTAATGATACATCTACTAGTCATTTGGGATTTGATGGAGATTCTAGTGGTTCAAAGAGTTTGGATGATGAGCTTGGTATTCCTTCATTCAAGACACCAGGTGTACAAAGAGCTCATAGTAATGTAAAGGCTCCATTGAGTGATCTAGTAGTATATAGGTCTAGCAGGGTCATATACCTTGTTAAAAGATTTGGCTTTGAAGGTTATGCAGCTCACCATTATGCTTATATGGTGAAACTAGTTGACGATGTTGAGCCCACTTGTTTTGAGGATGATGTTGGTCATGCTCATTGGGATGTAGCAATGGATGAGGAGATGGCTGCATTAGAAGCCAATAAGACTTGGGATTTGGTATCCTTGCCTAAAGGTAAGAAAGCTATTGGCTGTAAGTGGGTTTACAAAGTCAAGCATAATGCAGATGGTTCAGCTAGTAGGTATAAGGCTAGGTTGGTTGCAAAAGGCTATGCTCAAACATATGGCATAGATTATAAAGAGACATTCAGTCCAATTACATGGAGCAGCAAAAAGCAACCTATAGTTGCTTTATCGAGTATGAAGGCTGAGTATAGAGGTGCTACTATGGCAAAATGTGAGGTGGTATGGTTGCAAAAGTTATTAGGTGATTTGAATGTGCAAGGAGATGGTCTAGTTGTCATTCATTCTGACAACATGAGTAGCATACAGTTAGCTAGGAATTCAATGTTCCATGCTAGGACAGAACACATTGAGATGCACTACCACTTTGTGAGAGAGAAGAAGTCATTGGGTGTAGAGAAGCTTTGAAAGTTCCGAAGCTTACTTGGAGTTGCAGAGATAGAGTTGAGCTTGAGGGGGAGTGTTGAGATGGCAAGCTCAATGCGTGCAGACATTGATGATGGACCGCTTGGCTAGATGGGTCCACGCATCTACACTTAGCATATTGGTGGTCATTATGATACTCACATGGCCACAAACTAATCACTTATTATATTTAGTTTGTTACACCTACTTACATCTCGGCAAAGATATAGCACCAGTCGATTAGTGTAGTTAGTTATGCACTGTTTGACTTAGTAGGCCACTTTCCTTTATGTTGTATCTTATCTATACTTTGTGTACATAGTATAGTGTGTGGAAGAAGAAGAAGAAATCAACAAGAAAACTTTTTGCCCTCCATCTCTCTTCTCGTGTTCTTGAGTGAGTGTAACGTGTCCGCTCTCCACCTGTGGGACACGTCTTAGCAGCCCATTGGGAAGAGAGTCTAGAAAGCGCCACCTGGCACTTGCAAGGAATGTCACAAGGTTTGCGATCTAGGTCTTCCCGAGTCTATCCCGAGCAGAAGTATCCGACCGTTCCCACTTAGGATTGACCTGAAGTCAGGGTTTCTTTCATATCAGCAAAGTCTCTAGGAAGTAGCTAGCGTCGAGCTCCAGATGACCCACTTTGAGTAGGAACAACAAAGTCGAAGCAGATTTATGCTACGCTTGGTTCATGGATAATGGGAAACGAGAGGGATGCGAAGCTCGACCTCTCTGCCCATAAGGCATAGTCCCATTCCGCTCTCCTAAAATGGCATAAATCGGGGTTCTAACTCTACTGACTCTAGGGTCTTCACAGTATCGTTTTCACGTCTTTTGAGAAAATTTCCCAGCTAACCAGGACCACCCTTCTGTAGGACGGACCCAAGTTATGTCCATCGCACTTTTGTCGATTTTCTTAGTTATCTTATTACCTACCACATTATGTTTGACATGCAAAAGCAGCTTCCTTAATTAATCAATTCAAACACAGGTTCCTTCACGTAACTTAAGCACTGACACAAAGACAATGTCAAGCAAGTTCCTTTTTCAAATATATGATCTTTATTTATCATACTCATGGAATACATCAAGTATCATGTCCGAAGGCTATCCCAGTAATCAACAGGATTGCTGCTCCAAGTTCCACCCTTAGACTAGTACATGGGCCTTGAGATCCCATCTCGAGTCACGTCGGCCTCTTGTGCGGGATCCGGAGGTAAGGAGTTTACAACCAGAGCCTCCCTTGGCACCCAAGCATCCTCCCACTCCAAGCAACACCCACGGAGAGACCTCTCGCAGTGGGTTCGGTCCATATACTCGGCACGGCTAACAACCCCCTTAGATAGGGCCAGGCAAGCAATCGGAGGTAACTAAACTTGCCTTTCCCTCTAGGCTTTTAACCTGAAGCATTAAGTGTTTTGCCTTGAATTAGTTCCTTGAGCAAAGAAGTTCAAACAATGTACCTAAGTGTACAATCACAATCATTTCAGAGGTTGTTTGTATGACCGACTGCTAAGGTGTGATTCCTTTCTCCCGAATGCTCCCAGCATTCGATCCTGGATCGTTCGCGACTTGATGAGATTCCAAGGGCTTGGCAAGCTAGGTTGCATGTTTCCCCTTTTCCTTTGGGTTAGCCTTTGTACCCTACCAAACCTAATTATCCTTACCTTAGGTCTCCTTGCAAGATAGATCATGGACAACCCCGTTGTCCTTGGTTGGTCAACTTTCTTGTTATCTCCTAGATCCCTTGTAGTACCTATGTACCTTTATCTTTGATCTTAATTGATCAAGATTATCTATCCCCTTGACCATGGTTGGTCAAGATGTTTTTATTTAGAACAGTCCTGCTCCGTCTTAAGTATAATCTTCTTAAGCCCTCTTAATAATTCTCACATGCGCTTAAGCTTTTACATATCCCTCTTAAGGTCACCAAGGACTTTGACATGGGACTCATGGATCTCAGTCCCATTTGGTAGATTACAAACAACGTTGAATTTTCCCAACAACTTTAATGCACGCAACGTAATGCCATGCCTTCATTTCAGTGCTTACAATTTTAATATAATCCATACGATATTTTATGCCATACATGCGAAGGTACTTTCTATGCATGCAATCTTAACATTATCCTCTATGTACTTATTTACACAATCTATAACCTTCTTGAATTATCTAACTTTATGTGATCATTGTATGAGTCTAGCTGCACTTTAATCTTTTCTGTAGATTATTACATGAACCTTAGAATCCATCTTGCAATATGGAGATGCACTTTGTTTCTTTCAATGTCCTCTGAAGTGTATTTTAAGCACGAACGATGCACTTTATGCAAAAATTCTTGCAAGACATTTTTGGTAATTCACGATGCAATTATCTAATCAATTTCACCTATTATGATGTCATCTTACAACGGAAATTATCTTGCTTGTTACATACATCACAACTATGTTCATACCTAGGAAATTATCAAACATGCAATTAATGTGATGCATGTGAATATGATTTTTCACCGTGATAGTTATAACCTATGATTTAATAATAGAGCAACCTAGGTTTGGAGTGATGCCGTGATTCCAATGGTATTGATGCCTGATGAACCGTTCGCGGTTGCAGTGCCACCTTGTTTCGAACCTCCATCCACGCTTATAGGGTTTCCGGTCATCTTTGTGGAACCACGCTTCGGGGCCATACCCGAAGATGCGTGTACGAGTGATAAAGTTCTGGCACTCTCCTATGCAAGATTCCCGCTGCCTCTCCTTGAGTGGAGACAAAAATTAATGAAGGGGGGGCATATTCTTAGAAATTATTCTTCTTCTTCTTCTCTTCTCCTCTCTCTCTCTCTTCTTCTTCTTCTTCTTCTTCTTCTTCTTCTTCTTCTTCTTCTTCTTCTTCTTCTCTCTCTCCCTCTTCTTCTTCTTCTTTTTCTTCTTCTTCTTCTTCTTCTCTCTTCTTCTTCTTCTCTTCTCCTCTCTCTCTCTTCTTCTTCTTCTTCTTCATCCTTTGAGTTGCTCCTACTTGATCATTTGACATTTGCACTTGTGCCTTGACCTTGACTTTGATTATTTTGACTTTTGACTTCAAGAATCTAAATTATGTCCCTCTTGCCATTAATGTGATCCTTTAAGAACCACCTATATGTATGAGCATCATTTAGAAAGTGACAAGGGTAGCCATTACTATTTTTGCATTTACAGAGAACCAGTGTTCCATGACCCATGTTACTCGGTCTAAAGTGTAATGATTGTTTTGGAGTGCAATGTGGTGTTGATACCCTTCCTATCATGCACTTTATCACTCAACCATACTTATGCATATTGATAAGATTAATATGGCGTCAATATTTAATGTTATTTTGCACATTTCTTATGTCTCATCTTTTTCCTTGTTCAAACACATGTGTGCAAATGAAAATGGTAAACATATGAATACACAAAATGCTATAAATTCTATTTTGTGCATTCTCACATGCAAAAAATAGAGATAACAAAGATATCCTAGTAACCAAGTTTGAGCTTAATTTTTCATAAGCAATTGTAATCTAATCACACCCAAAAGAGGAACATTGTTAAAACAACCTCTTCTTTTCTAAATTGCAAGAAAGAGCAATGGGTGTTGGCATGACTACATGTGTTGGGGAACCTATCATAATATTTATAACAAGTGATGTTTTCATGTACTTGAGAGATGGATTTTAGAGCTCGTTTCTGAAGCGAAAAATAGCTTGAGAGGCCATAAAAAACCAATTTTTTATGCAAAATAAAACGATTGTAGATCAATAAGCTAGACTTTTCCTAGATGGAGTTCAATGCAACCCAACGCAAGTCTTGGTTCGTCGATCGAAGTTCGTTTGACCCCCATTTAATCCTTGCAAGGTTTGATGTTACAAAGTAGCTACGTGATTCAGGAGCTGAAAAGTGTATGACGGAGGCCAACTTTGTAGATCTTGACGTCACGAAGTCAGTTGTCTGATTCGTTTGCGAATTGGAGTTCATTCGGGCCTCCGTTTGACAAAAACAACCACTTTGCCAAGTGTGAACATGCAAAAGTTGAACTAGTTATTGTGTTTAAAACTTAATAAGCTTGGTTTAGTATAGGAATTGAAAATGCACAAGTTCATGAAATGTAGGAGGTGGGGGGTGCTGTTTTTTTCGACGCCCCCAAATTTGCCGTTTTTTGTGCATTTTCTGACTGACTGAATCAAGAGGAAGCAAGAAAATCATGACATATTCAATTTCTTCGCCATCTATTGCTGCCAGAATTACCAAAAAAGATGCATTCTATGAAAAGATCTGATTTTAATATTTCTCTCTCCTCTCTCTTCTCTCTTATTGTATGTTCTCATGGATTAGTATATGAGAGATGGGAGTGGATTGAGATGAAAGATTTAAGTCATGCGATGATTCGGGAGTGCAAAGGGACATAGATCGGGGTTGGATGGATCATCATTGGCTGTTGAAGAGTGCCAACGGGCCTCCAAGTTTAAAATACATACGTCATAATGCACAATTTCATGAGTAGGTTATAGATTTCATTGTTTTATGATAAATTTTGGTTGGAAAATGATTTTATTTGGTTGCCAATGCTTTGATTTATCAACCATGTTGAAGAAATCACAAAAAAATGAATTGTATAATAATTTTAAGCTAAACACGCAAAACCCGCAACTATGCGGTTTAAGGGAAATTATGTGCTTTTAGGGTTTTATCGTACATATGATGTTCCTATGGGTTGAAATATGATGAGAAAATCATTCTCAATAAGATCAATCAATCTAAACTAGTAAATAAATAAATAGTAAAAAAATAAAAATAAATTTAGTTTTTCATATCCGAAAAAAAGAAAAAATAATATTTATGTTTGTGAATGTATGGTAGAGCTGAAGCATGAGGTTTAGCCTCAATTCAGTCCTATCTCTATATTAAAGTGGGTTTTTGTTGCTTTCGTGAAAGAAAAATACATTAAAAATATGCCTTAAACCTACGAACAAATACATAACTCTAAATGGTAGGGAGAAAAGGATTGTTGAGTGTTTAAAATATGTTGAATTATGATGTTTCTATGATGCATGGCATGTAGGGTACATTGTTGTCTAAAATTAAAAGGGTCTAGTAGCATGAGAATGCTTGACACTAGCCCTAAGCAACGCAGCAATCATCGAAGATTAGAAGAAAGACATGAAAAGATTTGTCTTTTCACTTTCACAATGTTGATTGTTAATTAATAAACTTGTTTGAGCATAGTTGTTATACACAATTGCATTGCATGCACCATATGGTATCATCTTGGATGCATAACAATTGTTTGTATGAGTGAAGACCTACATGGAGAGTGTGAGGTACCCTAAGCTATGAGGTTAGAGATTCGGTTCCTTGGGGGATACTGAGTGAGGACTATCTATTGTATCCTGGATTGATTCATCAAAAGAGTGGAGCTTGTTTCGAATGTGTTTTATGTGTTCATGGTACATCTAGGGCAAATCCCCGAGCTGTAGAAGAGCCGTAGTGAAGCTGCAGTGATCAACCGAGGGGCGCTCCCTTTGTATGTGCTTGCGTGGTATATAGCACCAATATGTTTAGGGACTCCCTCTGAGGAGTGTGGGGAAGGATATCCATTGAACTACAAATCATACACATGCAAAATTCTATATTCAAGGTTAGAGGGGTATATCCCTTAGGTGATCCTTGCCACAAGGCCATGTGGGGTGGTTTGAGGTGAGTAGCAGAGGTCCACAGCTAGTGCCATAGAGCTAGTGTTATGCCCATTTTAGGTCCCGACAGTACTGCACCTATTTCCTTCCATGTATTTTGTAACATAATTCACAATTAGTTGATCACTTACAACAAAGACATGTATGAAGAGATCCTAAAATACAATAGGTATGTCTAAATATCAATGTAAAGAAAAATAACACTTATTGAGATAAGGATAACGAGCCTAAAAATCTTGTGTTTCACCCATGTTAGTTGGTGTAGTACAATGATGCAACAAAGATCATGGATCTTGCATCACATCCAATGAGAAGGGATCCACTTTATGTGTGCACATAACACAATATGAGAACTAAGTGGACGTTGAGTGTTGAAATGACTATATTTTTAGTTCTTTTTGTTGGAGTTTGGGTGATTTTTTATTGCTTTTGTGGTTGATTGATTGGTTCTAGAATAGTTTGGAAGTATTTTAGAGTGTGATGGAATGGGTTGAGTAGGTTTGAGAAGCTCGTGATGGTTTTTGATTAGGTTGACGTGTTGTTCGATTATGTGGTGTGTCTATTTGGTTATAATGGGTTGTTTTGCTTCTATTTTAATTCCTTCTTTTTTTTTTTGAGAGGTTATGATTGTGAAAGTGATTTGGAGAATGATTGGGAGTGAGTTTGTTAGTTTTTAATCTTTTGGATTGGTTTTAGTTTGAGCTGATTATACTTCTTGTTGACCTTCTATTTTGCTCCTATGGATCTTCTATTGTCTTCCTGTGAGTGTTGTTTTATGGATATATAACCTAGGAGAGTTTTCTAATCTTGGAAATGGAATAATGTTAGCCCAAAAGAATTTTAAGAAGCAAAGAAAGTAGTTGTTGAAGACTTGAAGTGAAGACTGAAGTCATAGTGACAATAGTGAGTCTTGAGAGGTCACTATAGTAGTGTTTCTGGTGACCCTTCATATGAGGTATACCTCTTGGGAGATACATCCATGACCAAGAGAGGATTATTGAGTGTGATCCTTTGTTATTCTTGTGTACTATTCGAGAGAGAGCATGTGTGAGAGAGATAGTGTATGAGAGATAGCCAATTTTTATAAATTGAGAGAAAGACTATGAAGACTATGAAATATGAATACCATGTGATGAATTCCATTCAAGATTGAATATTTTTTTGTATTCCTTTGGTTCTTTGATGGTTTCTATAAAGAATATGTTGAAGTTTTGTTGTGATAATTTTGTGGGAGATCATTATACGATGCTGCATACAAAGTTCCTTTGTTCCTAGTGTTCTTTTTCCTTCATGTGGTTTCTAGAGCATAAAGAACATGCTTGTTGTTGGTGAGACAACAAAAGGAACCCTAACCCTAGGTAGAGGAACCAAAAAATTGGTGTTGAGAGATAGGCATGTGAACCCACTATATCCAAGGGTGAATAAGTGTAGATGAGTGTGAATGGACTAGAGGGTAGGGGAAACCCTAACCTTAGCCATGTAGAGGCTATTTAAATAGCCCTAAGGGTCACCCTCAAGTGTGTGAGAGTACCCCAGTTGTACCTGTGAGAAACTTACTAAGCAAGATTTTGTTGTTGTACTTTGAGCTCTCTTCTCTCTCTTATGCACACATCCCCGTGCTAGTACTCTAATATTGTAACATGGTATCAAACCCATCTCTAAACTACTAAGCTTTTCCTATCCACATCTTAGCTTGAGTGCACATGAGTCTTTCATTTCTTCATCTAACCTCTTAGCCTCCATAGCTATCTACCATACCCACCTTTGTTGGAGGACCTGGGGAGAGAAAAAGAGAGCATATCATGCCCTACCTCCTCTCTAGCTTAGGGCACAATGGCCTAGCACTTCAAACCCCAACATTGAGACATGTGGAGCTTGGCATTGAAGCAGGAGCAGAAAAAAGTGCAAATTTCAGATCATGGAGTTTGAAGTGATGCCGTGGGCTACAAGAGACACAACGTTTGTAGCCATCATGGGGGTTTGTTTCTTCTCTAGAGGTTACACCAAGTGAAACCCTAACTATGTGTTTGCAATAGGCAATCCTAACCAAAGCTTCAAAGCTTGGCCCACTTTGAGTGTTCTTCTCACTAAAGTTACTAATAGTGATTTAAATCACTAATTAATCCTCTATGGAGTTCATTATAGATCAAAAAGCTCCAAGTTCAGAGTATTTTCAACCAAAGATGACTCCACAAGCCAATATAAAAGTAGTTTAATGTCAAAATGCTTCAGCTATGCTTGTCAATGAGTGCTTCTTAGCACTCATAATTTTTTCATCACTACTTGCTGGTTACTTTCAAAAATCTAAAAATTTTGTTAACCTTAAGCATGTTCATTAAGTGCTTAAGTATCATCATCCCGTTTTGGCCATTGCAAAGCTATGCATTAGCTATAAATACAAAGACTAGTTCCACCATCTCTTATCTCATATTCTTCAATATCACATTTGAGCTTGCTACTTATTAATGCCAACATCATTTCATTTGCTTTCACACTTCTTGGCCATTGTGTAAAGGATTAGACAATGCCATTTCCTAGTGCAATTGGTAAGATGTTCCTATCATGGCCACGGCCTATGCCAATGTCTAACCTCAAATTCATAAGTTTGATGGAAAAGACTTTCATCCATGGTAGGTTCTAGTGAAGTACAAAATGATAGAGTGGGGTTATTATCCCTTCATCAAAGGGACCAAAGTTATTGACCCATCCAATCCTATTCATGTAGAAGATAATGAAAGAGCCCAAAACATAATCATGCTTCATCTAGATGAACCTTTGATTCATCACATTGATCAGCTCTCTACTACCAAGGAGAAATGGAATGAGCTTGAAAAGCTTTATGGGGCTAGAGAAAAGAACTCTAAAAGTTTCTTCAAGCTCAAATTTTTTAGCCTAGAGTATAAGCAAGGAGAAGACTTGGGTAAGTTTATCTCTCATATGAAGGGGCTCATGGCACAACTCAAGCTCAAATTCATGATGAAGATGCCATTTCCATCCTCTTAAAAGTTGTAAAAAAGGTGTTCCCAACCCTTGTAACTACTCTTACAAATATCCCTAATCCAACCTTGGAAAGAACCATCCAATCTTGTTTGGATGAGGAGAAAAGAAATCAAAAAGAAGGTAGCACTAGTTAGGCATCTACTTCAATCAGCCGTGATCAACTCTTAGTTCATACCATTTTCACTAAATAATTATTTTACAATAAAAAGGGGGATAAAAATATCCTGACAAAATGAAGTGCAACAAATGTAGGAAGACAAGGCATATCACCAATAAATCTCATGCCATCCCTAAAGTACCAAAAGTATTGGAGGCCAACTATGTCTCCACAACGCCTAATGATTAACTCTTCTAAATCTATAAAACTTCTACTTATAAGCACTCTTGTACCATCATTTATAAAGGAATCCCATTTGATTCAGGGCCGCATTACCATGTCTTGTAATCCAATGCCACTCTAGCATTGAAGGGGGGTATTGAGAGATAGGCATGTGAGGGGAAACCCAAATCCTAGCCATCTAAAGGATATTTAAATAGCCCTAAGGGTCACTCTCAAGTGTGTGAGAGTACCCCAATTATACTTGTGAGCAACTTACTAACAAATATTTTGTTCTTGTACTTTGAGCTCTATTCTCCCTCTTATGCACACTTTCCCATGTTGTTACTCTAATATTGTAACAAGTGGTTCTAAAGCTCTATATCACTTGACTATTCCAATGAGTGCATTGGGGTGCTTTCTAAAAAGGACAAAAGCAAAGCTACAAATGGGCTAAAATCAAGGGTTAAGGAAGTGATGGCCTCCCCTCCTATCACATTGTTAGTTGATAAAACGGTGTTAGGTGCTGAAGAACAAAGCTCACTAGATTCCCATTGTAAATGGAAATAATCAAGTTGTTAATATTTTCACCAGGACATTTTCTCTGCATTGAAAGGGAAACCTTTAGAAAAGCATACCATCTCAGGATGAGGCAGAGTATTGAGTGCTTTATAGAAATTGTTACACAGCAATAAGTCCATCCATCTCCTTACCAAAGCATATATTAAGAAATTGTAGCCACTTGAAATCAGTCTTGAGAAGCTGGAAATCATATGGATTTGAAATACCATTCGACATTAGCCAGAATAGAAGACCAAGAAGATTGAGTACATAACCAAAAGAAGCCAAAGGAAGATAAAGAAGATATTTTTTGCTGCTATTGACAAATAATTTTCCTTAGTGAATCTTGTTTCCCATAGTGGATGTAAAAACCCTACCAAGATGTAAAGTTTCAAGCCTTAACTTGACTAGGTTGCCAAAGAGCTAGTCTCCTGGTCCATGTTCACATGCAAGGGGGGCAAAAGCCAGCAAGGGTAGAGACTCATCATTTGAGGGGGGTGTTGAGAATAGAAAATGATGATTGCCCATAGAGGCTAGATGTATTCCCTGAAGAGGCTAGAAGATAGACAAATGATGTATGCTCTAGGAAGAGATGTTCAGAATCCCATATGCACAGTGAGGAGAGTGATACTATCCAAAAATCTATAAAGGCATGTACTTGGTTGACACTCATAATAAGGTAATGGTACTATCAGTTTAAGTCACTCAAGACTATGTTTATGAGTCCAAGCTAATCTATCTTGGAACCTAATTGACTTGAGTTACAATTCCTCATTCTGACAATGTATCGTGTGTTTGACTTGCATCCACCATAGTCGATCTAGCTCTAGATCCGTGTTTCTCAACAGTCTCCATAAGAAACATTACTAAGTTGTCCTTTTTGAACTTGTTGAAAATGTTAATCCATCATTGTTAGAAGGAACTGTGCCCAATTAAACTTCACGCCCTCAAGAATCTTGATAGAAGCAGTAAAAATCTCCTTAGATAGGCATTTTAGTGTAGGCCTGCTAGACATGAAGCGATCCTGGATAAATTGGTATAATTGCTTTCAAATAGGAGAGAAGATACTAGCCACTGATACCCTGAACTGGTAATGTCTTTGTTGGCCACCAAGGGGATAGAAGTCTCTTTTTGAAGAAGAGCAACAATCTCCTCAGAAGAAAATAAATAGAAGCTATGACCATACACCAAGCCGAAATGCTTTTTATAAGATGCCAGAAAGGAATAACAAAGTTTTGCATCCATAGGGGGAATGCGAGGGCAACAAAATGACGAAGATTTTAGCGCCAAGCTAGAATGCTTTCTATAAGATGCTAGAAATAAATAATAGAGTTTAGCATCCATAAGGGGAATGCAAGGGCAAAAAAATGATGGAAATTGCATCTTGACGAATACAATCTACAACACAAAGTAGTCTTGAACCGATAATGGGACATATTGAACCACTATTGGTGGGGGCACTATTCAGATTACACAAGATATACCATACATACATAAACAAAGAAACCAAAAAGAGAATTTTTGCAAAACCAACCCAGAGACCATCACCTAGAGAAAATCAAGGAATAACATAGACCAACAAGACTAGACCACTAACCCCTAAATAATCCATAGCATATATAAAAAATTTGACATGACCTATGCACATGTGCAATTGATGGCTTCATGATATGCCATATACAGGCACCCTGAGACCCTGAGACCCTGAGACCCTGAGTCAGGCATATAAAGGAAAATCAAAGATAGCATAGTGCGAATCCTGACACTGACCACCAGAGACCAAATACAAAGGACAACAAACTCATAATAGGACCATAGACTAACAAACAAAAAAGACAAGGACTAGAAAGACTAACCTGGACCAATAAGCCTATCCCTATAAATGCATTGTATCAACCTATGGTGCGGTGAGGTGAGTGGGTGATTGCTATTTGTATTCCTTTGTGAGTCATAAGTTTATATAATAGTTGATTTTAAATAAGCCCGTTAATGCAAGGTGAATTGAGTGTTTCATAACCCAACCCCATTTTGACTTTGACTCAATAGAGGTCTCTACAAATGCAATTCCTTTTCACAATTAGATAATGTTTGGTGCAAAACACATGCATGCATGATATATAACATTTATTTTATTACAAGTTAATGTGTCTGTAGCCTGTGTACATGTGTCACATGTGATTGTGAGGGTTCATTTTAAATTTTTAAAAATAAAGTGAGGTTATAGTGCAATTTGTTCATGCAATGATAAGGGTTCTTCTTATAATTAATAGTTAGGTTGATTTTATTTGTAATTTAGAGGTGCAGTCTATTCATTTTGTGTGCAACATCGGGTTGATATTACTTATTACAAGTTAATTGTTTTTGAGGGTGCACGTGGAGAAGGAAAAAAGAAAGGAACCTGGAAGTATGTGGGACACTTGTAAGGTGTGATAAGAAAATGGCGATAATGACACTACTTCTCAGCTCCCGCCATGGCTAGAAATCCACGAAAGCAACAAACAGATAGGTGAAGTCAACCTCCTCTAACAATAAATTAAAAAAAAACTTGGCTAATCATAATGACCAAAACAAAAAGTGATATAGAGTACATATATGAATATGTGTGGGTGAATTTTTATGTTTGATTTTTGGTTGGTTTTATTGGGTGTTTTTAAATTTTAGTTTTTAATTTTTTCATGAGAATTTTGATAGATTTTTATTTTTATTTTTACTTTTATCATAAAAATAAAAATAAAATAAAATATAAAAATACATTTTTTTATTTTTCTTAAATTTATTTTTGAATTTTAATGATTTTATGGCAATTTTTAATCTTTTTATTTAGTTTCTCAAGGATTTTCAAATATATTAATATAATTTTTTATTTTTAAAATTTGAAAAAAAACAAAACGAGTTGATTATTCATGTATTTAGAAAGAAGATTTTATGAATTTTATAAATTTCTTTAGGGGTGTTTAAAATTGTAAAAGTTTTTAACGTGTTTTCAGATTTTTATTTGAAACTTTAAAAAATGTGTGATTTGAAATTGGGTATTGGTGGGAAAAAGGTGGGTACTTGGATGACTACTTGTAAACATTAGCTTTGAGCTCTACGACACGGACAAAACGAGACGCACATTCTCACATGTGAACGACAAGTAGCAAAAATCCAATTGCACATACGCAAAAATCCACACACAAACCATCACAAGCCAAGAATATGCAAGAAATAATTGACAAGAACCACCACAAACATGCAAACACAAACCAATACATGGGGGAGGGTGTAAAGAGGGGTGTGGAGGAAGAGGGGCCTGTGGGGGGTTGACACAATAGGGGGGCATGGGGGAGAAGGGTGGGAAAGGGGGCTTATTGGGGAGTTATGGGGTAGATGGGAGGGTAAAAATGGGGTTGGGAAAGGGGCTTATTGGCGGGGGGGGGGGGGGGGGTTACAGGGTTGGGGGGTAGAGGGTAGAAAGGGGAGCTTATGGGGGGGTGAAAAGGGATCGGGTGGTGGGGAGGAGAAGGGGGGAGGAGGTGGTGGGGAGAAGAAGGGGGGAGGAGGTGGAGGAGAGGAAGGAGGAGGTGGAGGAATATATGAGTAGGGGAGGGGTAGAGGTGGAAGGGTGCAGAAGAAGTAGGTGGAGGAGAGGATGGAGCGGGTGAGCAACTATAGAGCAGGTGGCAACCAACACAGGCAACAACAAAAGTGGAGGAAAGGGAGGAGAAGGAGAAGAGGAGGGGCAGAAGAAGAAGGAGAAGGTGAGAAGAGAAAGAGAGGATGGGAAGATGAGAAGGAGGGAGGGGAGAGAGGGGAGGAGATGGAGGTGGGAAGAGAGGGTGAGGGGGTCGCCAGGCAGGGAGGGGATGAGAGAGAAAGAAGAGGGGGAGAGAGAGAGAGGGCGGTGGTTAGAGAGATTTTATGAAAAAATTGAAAAGTTTAATTTTTAAAAGAAAGAAAAAGAAAATAAAAAAGATGAAGGGGAGAGGGATAAATAGGAGTCTTGAAAATAATAAAAAATAAGTAAATACATAAAAATAGAGAAGTGGGTGTGCACCCCCCACATTGTAGATATGTATGTGGGGTGGGGTAAAAAAAATTGCATTAACAGAAGCAAAATGGGCATGCAGGAGTATGAACAAGCAAATGTAATGCGTTACAAACACGACTATGCATTACATAATGTTAAAAATGATGTTCATACAGGTACATGAGGAGGCTGAATCACATGAAAGCATGGACAAATTAAATTTTTTTAAAAAGGCTTTCGGATGAAGATGTTGAAAAAAGAAAGAGTGGACAAGGCACTAATGGAAACAAGATTGACAACTCAAACGAGGTTTGTGGTGTCAAAAAGTGCAATTCACATGGGAAATAAGTAAAAAAGGCACATGTGCGAGCACGTAAAAATTAATATCATGAGATTCATCAACCTAAACAAAGTGCGATAAAAAGGGAAAATAGCCAAGGTGACGAGCCACACATGGTTGTCAAGTCAAAACACAAGTCGATCGTAAAAAGAGTAGGCTCACATAGAAAAATGCCAAAAAATCAAAACAGATCACAATTTAGAAAAGAAAAGATGTCGAAAGGAAATGCATAAAAAAATAAAAAATTAATTCAAGGAAATTTGTGAGTCAAAACAGAACATAGTAAAAAGAAAAGATATCAAGTGGAAATGCTTGACAGAGCTATCGGATCAAAATGCAGTTCCGAGGGCCAAGGAATGTGATCACATGGAAAAACAATAAAAATACATAAGGGAACACAATAAAAAAATTTAATAATAAGAAATTCATATGCCAGAATGGGGGCAAGAAAAAGAGAACAGATCTTGGTTTGTTTATGAGTGCACATGGCTATGAAGTCAAAATATAGTTTTGAGGAGAAAAGAGAATATTCACATGGAAAAAGAGTAAAAATAGGTAAGAAAAATTCTTGCAAATACATAAAAAGTAATAACAAGCAATCCATGCATCAAAATGATGGTCTATCAAAAGGAAAAATGTCCAAGGAAAGGGGAAGGTTGGGGCTATTACATCAAATCTTTGTTTTGATACAAAAAAGCTACGTTTGCATAAAAATATGTTGGATTCTTATAAAATCCTTCAAAAATTAACAACTTATGAATTGTTGCTCAAAACAGAGAGCTATAAAGGGGAAATGCGGCCAAGTCGAAGAGAGAAACACGATTGTGACATCAAATTTCCATTTCGATGAGTAGAGGGGGTATTTGGTGGGAAACATGCAAAATAGGAAAAGGGCAATAGAAAAGGGAAAAACCAAAGTGTAACATCATGGATGGGAGGGATACGGACCCTAGCAAGGTTTAAACAAGAAACATACTCAATCAATCAAGTTTAAAGGATGTTCGCATGGGTTGATGCAAGATGGATGTGTAGAGACACGTCCCACACTTATGATCTTACTAGATTAGGTGAAGACAACCAACATGGCCTATGCACAGATAGATAGTTGAACCTTGATGTCGCCACACTTAAGACGTAACATACACACATATATGCAAGAGTAGGGTTAGAAACACTTGGCCCATTTCATCGGTTGTTGAAAATGATTATTGGCACGCATCGAGGGATCAGAGTCAACTACAAGAGGTACCATGGCTTGGCACAACATGCTCCAATAATGGCAAGGACCATGCATCAGCACTCAAGGAGAGGTAGTATTGTCGTTGATGAATACCATCAGTTTGTCATTGACGAAGAATATGGGAGTTAGCTAAATAGTCACTCATGTTGAAATGATAGATTAATCCCTTACCCCATGGCTTATGTCACTTGAAGAGGAGTTGAAAAACCCATATTGTAGACCAAGTTTAGAAATATTCAAGATTGAGGGACTTAGAGAATGTATGCCAATGTATGCAGCTGATGGTGCATTTGTGTGGCCCAACTTGGATGGCATAAGTGCAAGAAGAAAGGCCTAGGAGCTTTATAGTGCAACACACAAAATAGAGTGACATGTCTTATTATGGTTGCAGAGGTCTATCCCATGTGTGCAGAGAAAAATGAGAGTGTACATAATCGCCAGTTGTTCTAACGTTCCTCAATCTTCTCCTCTTTCTTTTGGTGGAAACAAAAGGTTGGTCACTCTCTTTGCCCCCCCTTTGTCTCATGCTCTATTGATAGATACAAGAGGGTAGCTCGATTCTTGATATGTGAAGGGTATATGCCTACTGTGTAGTTGATGGTGCAATCGTATATCCCACCATGTTTTGGCATACAGTGTAAGAGGAAAGGCTAGGGAAACTTATAGTACCGTGCACAGAACAGATCATGGTTTGTGCATTGAGAGGCCCCAACCCATTCATGCAATACTCCTTTTACATAGCTCACCTCTCATTGAAATTGAAGGGAAAAATATTGGTCACTTGCCCCACTCTCTATCTCACACTCTCTGGATGAATACAAAGGACAACCCATACTCATGTCCCCATCCTGTTAGGATGAAAGCTCACATCACTCTCAATGATAGTTGATGAATATCATCTTTGACTTGTTGAGGATGTCAAAATTTTGTTGAAGAAGAGGCGTACCTAGAAAAGTAGCCAATGAATTAGGAAAATGGGTTATATGAAGATATTTTGTTTTTTGTAGAAGTTAGATGTCCGCTAAAGTAATAGGGACACAGTGTACTAAGGGAGGTGGCTTCACAACTGTATCTTGTAAAGATCATCAGGAGAGGTAAAAGGTATTTGGACTATAGGGTGTCGCCACATTTTTCACAGCCAGCTTCCCACCCAAGGGTGTTTGGTACCTTTGCTTGGAGCGAGGCCTATTATAACAGGGAAGTTCTTCCTTTTCTCCCATAATAGATTGTTTTATATATTTTTCTTTTTTTTTCTCTCTACTCCTGAGGATGTTGTCACCTTTTCTCAAAAAGTAGGTCGACATGGCACGAACTAAAGTCATTTTCTTCCATAATCTATATTTATTCTTTATTTTTTATTTTTTTCAAAGTCAAGAATACCAGTGTTCAGGACCAGCCATGCCACCTTTGTTGGATTGGAAGGAAGAGGAATAGAATCGAGGTAGGAGGTGGAACTGAGGATACATAAGAAATCATCTGCTTTTTCAATCCACATAACAATGATTATTAGAAGCAACATGATAAGAATTATAGAGCGATGCCAAAGGGAAATAGGAACTATTTGCTATGATTGTTAAGATCCCCAGGGAGGGAGATATTTCTTCAGGTGATAGCCACTGATCATGAAGGGATCACCAGAGGAGTCTACAACTTGTATCTGCACATAGCCATTAGGTTTGATTGCAAGTACTTTGTAAGGGCCCATCCAACACTATTGGAGCTTTCCAAGAAACTTACCAAAGTGCAAATCATAGGCCAATAAGATATCATCTTATTTGAATTCTTTCTATTTGATGAAGTTGTCATGGTAGATTCCGTGTTGGGATTTTGTGGCTTCCATGCACTATAAGGGCATCCTTCGAATCTTGTCCAAACATTCTAAGTGCAAGAGACAATGCTGCAAGGACTCTGCATCCCCTAATTGTTTTGTGATAGCCACTTGCAATGAGGAAAATTCTAGTTCAATAGGAAAGATGGATTCTATACCATAAACCAACTAGAAAGGTGTTTGTCCTATTGTGGCCTTATGGGAGGTTATGTATGCCCAGAGGGCTTCTATAAGTCGATCATCCCAATCACAGTGATGTGTGACAATCATCCATGTTAGGATTGAATAGAGAATGGGATTGGTGACTTTGACTCAGCCATTGGCTCTAGGACGGTAGGGTATAGAGTTGCTATAGTAGATCTTGTAGATCTCTATTAGCTCTTCCATGATCTTGTTTAGAAAATGAGTACATTTGTCACTTACAAGCTCCAAAGGACTACCAAAGTAGATGATAATGTTCACATACAAGAATAGAGCCATGTTATTGCTATAACCTCATTTGTTACGCTTTCTTTTGGTTGGAGGATTGATTGGGCCCATGAAGTCAATGCCCCATTTCTCAAGTGGCTTCAAGGGAAAGATAGGCTATAACCACACGGCACTAGTTTTTGTGGGCTTTCCCATTCGTTGACATGCATCACATTGCTTACAATAATCATTGACTATTTTGCAAGTAGATCCTTCCTAGCTATTGCTTCTCCCACAAAGTATCCATCATATGGCTCATCATGGCATACCTTTAGGATAATTCCGATCTCATCTCCTTCCATGCATCTCCACAATACTTTGTCTTTATCTTTTTTGTACAAAGTGCCACCTAGCAAGATGTAGGGAGGAGTGATTCCAATAGAAGCTTCTTTTCCTCTCTACTAGAGATACCCGGGGTATTTTTGTGTGGCCAATAGGTTGGCAATGCCTACATACCATGGGGTCATAGCCTCCACTAGAAATAAGCTACATCAAGAAGGTCTGGATCATCTTGCTCCCCTTCATCACTCTAAGAGATTCATGATAGATGATCAACTAGGACATGGGAATGACCACGTTTAGTGACCACTTCAAAATCAAACCCCCAAAATAGAAGGAGCCATTTCATCATTCTGCTTTTGACATCTTTCTTGTTCATAAGGAAGGATAAAGCCACATGATCCATGTAAAAATTGAAATGTGTTGATAGAAGGTAATGCTAAAGCTTCTCCAAGGTGAACACTATTGCCAAGTACTCGAGCTCTGTCACTATATAGTTCTCCTCTCTATCAATGATCCTTTGTCTTGAATAATAAATTGGTTGAGAAGCCTTCCTGATAGAGAACTGTGTTTAGCCCTTTGACTAATGCCTTTGTCCAATTAGGAGATTGCAAGATGGATGCTCTAATCAGGCATTTCTTTAAGGTGTTAAAGGCTTCTTCACAGTCATCTATCTAGTTAAACTTGGTATCTTTTCTCAAGAGCTTGTGCAAGGGGACTGCCTTTGTTGCAAAATATGCTATGAACCTCCTATAGTAGGCCACATGACCAGGAAATCCTCTCAACTATTTTAGATTAGTTGGTGTAGTTAGGATTTCCATCTTCTCAATCTTGCAGGGTTTGTTGCTATTGCTTGTATGGAGAAAATGTGGCCCAATAGAACTCTTGAAGAAATCCCAAAGATGCATTTGTCAAGGTTGAGGGAGATCCCATACTCTCGACATCGATCACCACTACTCTAGATGTCCCCAAGGCTTAAAAAGAAAATTGAAGATATAGAAATCATCTAAATATACCTCAATGAAATCATATAGGTGATTTTGGAATGTGACTATCATGACTCGTTGAAAGGTAGCAAGGGTGTTAAAAATCCCAAACGGCATCACCATATAAACATAGGTCCCCCATTCTATGGTGAAGATTGTTTTGTATTGGTCTTCTTTTGCAATCTATATCTTATTGTATCCACTAAAACCATCCAACAAGGAATAGAGTTCATGACCTGCCATTGTGTCCAATAGTTGGTTACTAGTGAAGGGGATAGAAAAATGATATTTCTTTGTTTTGATATTCAACTTTCAAAAGTCCCCACAGGTATGCAACTTTCCATTTTTCTTAAGTACAATGACGATGATTGAAACCCATTCACTGTTGGACACTGGGTAGATAAATTCAACTTCCAAGAGCTTCAACAGCTTTGTCATGACTAAGGTAGAATAATTGGGATTCATGCATCTCTGACATTGCCATACTAGCTTAGAATAAAGCTCTAAGTTGATGTAATGTTGACATATAGTGGGATCAATCCCCTTTAACTCTTTGTAAGACCAAGCAAAAACATCCAAATTCTCCTTCAATAGGTTATGAAGGGTCAATAACTCCTCTTCTAGAAGGTAGTTTTCCACTTTGAGATGTCTTTTTGTGCCATCTACATCAACAAAATTCAACTACTTTTCACATTCTACCTTTCTGATGAATGTTCCATGGACTACTTCTACCAAACTCCTTCAAGGGAGTAGCTTATTCCTCTAATGCTCCACTAGAGCCATCTTTCTTTACTTTCTATTGCAACTCTGTAGATCCTTCATGATGCTAAAATGGTATGAGAATTATCTTTGATGCGAGTGATGGGATACTCACTTCTTGACTTAGGGACTCATCTTTTGAGGATGTGTTAAGGAATGTAATGTGACAAGGACCTTCTAAGGTTTTCTAATGCTGTGGGGTTGGTGCTATTTGTCTCTTCTACTTTGTGTATATCCTTGGCATGTGTTCTAGACCATTAATGAGCTCGAAAAGGACCATAGTCATTCCATCCAAGAGTAAGGGCTCTTCATCCTTTGAAGCCTTGGTCATGTCCTCATGGACATCCTCTTTGAATAGAAGGGATTCTTGCTCTTCATTGCTTCCATTAACTTCATCTTGAGATTCATCATCTTTTGTTTCAAGCTCTATCTTTGCTTCTATAGAGGCTCTATAAGAGAAGAACATGCTTTCTATTTTTGCTTTTGCTTCTATCTCTTACATTGCTGTGGCCATGTAATAGGGACAATAGTACATCCATGACTCTATCACACTATCAGAGGTAATTTCAGTAGTCATTCCTGATTTTGATAGGAGGTATTCAAATACCCATTGACAATGACGTTGCATCTTCCAAGAGATGTCTTTTAGTACCCACTGCTAAGGGTAGTCCTTCTAGTTTATTTGGGAACATTTGCTTACAGTGTTTTCTTTGACTGATGTTCCATTTGGATGACAGGTAGACTAGATATTTGATTGAAGTGGTGATCAATCTCTTCAAGCAATTGATGAGGTTTTGATGTATATACAATTGTTGACATCACATCTACCAAAAGTGTAGATGGCTAAGCCTCTTCTTTGAAAAGGACAGACTTGTCATGCTTGGAGAGGTCCTCAAAATTTAGGATGGAGAAATTCTCATGCCATTCGCTAGAAGGGATCGCGGGTGCCCTTGGGAGAAATCCAAAAACAAGCATGCTGTCATCGGAGGATTTACTATTTCCCTTATCCCACTGATGCAATGTGGATATGGGGCTTTGATGCCAGTTACTACCTTTGTTGTCAATGGCAATGCCAACTGGATTAGGGCCTGGTGCTACACCAATTGGGTGAATCAACGGCTACACACTGCGGTCATGATCGAGCGAAAGAGCACACGAATTGTCTGCCACACCAAGGGCTCATGTTCTTCCATTGAAGCATGCTATCAAGGAATAGTAGTTTGCTCCGATCAGAACATATGGCCTTTTGGCTAAGGAGGCTAGGCTAGCACAAAGATCACTATGCCAGAGCATGTGCCAAAGCTCAACTTCACCTCTTTTGAAACAAAGACTGGGCTAACAAAAAGCTCCTCTGCTCTCTTCTCTATCTGCTTGTCTTTTTCCTCTACTTACTAGACTAAACTTCTTTCACAAGTAGACCCTTAGCTAGTTGGTAAGTTTCCCCCTTGCTTAGCACCTCCAATGAGAACCTCAAACCAATTTTCTTGAGCAACACCTCCTTCCTTGAGCTCGTTCAAGACAATGGATGTGTGGATGGCTTAAAGAAATTGAGATGGAAATAGGATTTTGATGGCATGTACAAGGAGAAAAATCGAAATAGGAAGGATTTAAAGTATGCAGGGAAGTAAGATGTGTCCACTAGCTATCTAGCTCAGTCATGGCTCTGATACCATGTTGAGAAATACAGATTTGGAGCTAGATGGGCTATGGTGGTTGCAAGTCAAACAGGTGATACATTGTCAGAATGAGGAATTGTAACTCAAGTGAATTTGGTTCCAAGATAGACTAGCTTGGACTCATAAACATAGTATTGAGTGACTCAAATTGATAGTACCATTACCTTGTTATGAGTGTCAACCAAGTACATGCCTTTATAGCTTTTTGGATAGTCCACTCTCCTCACTGTGCATATGGGATTCTGAACATCTCTTCCTAGAGCATACATTATTTGTCTATCTTCTAGCCTCTTCAGGCATACATCTAGTCTCTATGGGCAAGCATCATTTGCTATTCTCAATAGAGACTTCCTCCAAAAGGTGATTACTTTTAAGCCTTTCCTCCATGGTGGCATTCTTGTTCTTGATTCTAATGATACTTTTGTGCAACCTCCCCCTAGAGTTCCTTTCCCTCCTCTAATGTAAGAAAATTCTAATGACAAAGATGAATCTCCTATCAAGGTAATCCATAGGAAATACTCTCACATACAAACTCCATCTTGTTCTATTCCTATTCCTAATCCTTCTCCTATACAAGCTCATGTTCCTATTGTCTCTACTAGTTCCCTTCCTACATCCCTTTCTTGTCCCAATATATTTGCAGCACAAAGGGATGGGAAACTTGATCCTCCAACTCCGTCATTTTTTGAAACATTAGTGTACGGGCCCATGCTTTTGTAGATGATCTCCAATGTCCAAGAAAAACTAGAAACAACAATGACTTCTTCTCTCCAAGCTATGTATATATGAGTTTATATCTCTTTGCAAGAAAACGTGGATTCCTTGACTAGTCAATTGAGTAAAGCTTTGGAGGATTTAGAATCAAAAAAATTCACTCTCAGTGATATTCACAACAAGATGAACAAAGCTACAAATTTATTGGAATTTCAAAAGGCAACCATTGATTTTATGATAGATAAGCTAGTTGTGTTGCTAAAGATGTTTAAGCCTCCTTGGCACAAGAGCTTGATTGTGTCCTCTCTAAGATGGTGGTTTTAGTTTCTAAGCTAGATACTTGTGAAGGTGAGTTGCAACATTTTAATAAAATTATTGTAGAATAATAGAATATAATTAAGGAATTGAAATGTAAAGTAACCAAACTTTCTATTTCTCCCCATGCTTCTATAGTCTCTTTTGTTCAATATTCCATAGAGGAGACGACATGCCTAAAGTAGCAAGTCGAATGAAGTGATGCTCTTTCTTCTAAGGTGGACCATTTTCAATAGCATATTGATCATTTGCATCAAGACTTCCTTCACTTTGCCAATCTTGTATCGCCTCCCCCTACCTTTTGGATTAAATACCAACAACAGAAGTTTTCCCTATATATGTCTCTTAGCACTATTGCCTTGGAAGCACTAGAAGAGCGGTGGCATAACCTTTGGTCTATTGATTTACTAAAATTAGTGTTCTTTAACCCCAATTTGAGACGGAAGAAAAAGAAGTCAAGAATGTGGATGCAATGGAAGAGGCAGGATGGAGAATGGCTAAAAGCGCAAGGGTGGCCTCAAAAATCAAGTCAAAGGAAAAATCTTATTTTTAAATGCAAGGTGACCCTAAAATGGTTGTAAAAGAGCACCAGGCTCCCTCCTATGCAAATTGTAAAGGGTAGGCATGCATAGGTAAAGAGAGAAGGCAAATAGAACAAAATGGAACATCTTCTTCTCTTCTGTTTGCTTGCTTGTGTGTGCTTGAGAGAGGGAGTGTGAGTGTGAGGGAGTGAGCGTGTGAGGGTGAGGGAACTTGGAGGTGAAGCTCTCCATCATCTCCTCTCTTCTACTTCTTCTTCTTCTTCTTCTCGTCTCAAGTGCACCTATGGAGGATGGAGCTTGGTGGTGGAGGCTTGAGGATGCTTGATCTTGCATCACCAATCATGGAGCTACCAACGTGATTGAGAGAGGAGGCAACTCATTCGAGCATCGAGGTAAGCTCACTACACCCCACTAGGATCAAAGGTGTGTCGACTACGTGAGAGATAGCCATAGGTACTTGCTTGAAATGCTTAAAGGAATAAGTAGTCAGTGGGTCTTGGTGGTTAAGTGGTGAGCTCCCTCTACATTTTGGTTATGTTGCCAAGACAAATGATTCAAGCTTAAACACTTGTGTGCTTCCAATCAAGCATCGAAGTAGGGTTCATCCCTAAACTAGTGCTCTTTGTAAGTAGGAGATTTGGGAGTTTAATCTTCAAAGAAAGTTAGTATTTTGTGTTTTTGATGATTAGGCAAGTAGGAGAAACCATTTCAATACTTTAATTTTTTATTTTTGTTGCATTTAGAGTAGGTAGGATCAAGATATTGAAGCAAAAAGCTTTAGGGTTGTTGTTGTAGAACAGGCCCAAACAGGGCACAAATTAGGATAAAAACGGACAAAAGAGTGCTCGAAAGGATTTATGTCACTAACAGAGTGATTGGAGAGGTCGGGGGAAGGGTTTATAACCCAAGAGGCCAAGGAAGAGCTCATTTGCAACTATTGCATTGTGTGTGTGTGTGTGTGTGTGTGTGTGTGTGTGTGTGTGTGTGTGTGTGTGTGTGTGTGTGTGTGTGTGTGTGTGTGTGACCTATTACCCACATTGGATCGATCGCTTCACCTAGGTGTTTTTTACACATTGCAAGTACACACAACTCTTCTCCTCTATCTATAGCTTTGATATGGAGGTGCGTGCTACATGGAGTGACGTAAATCTTGCAATTCAATCAATTTGTCATTGTATCGACCAAAATTACGCCGCATTCAGCCCGTCCAAGTAATGGTGATTCTGGGCCGAACCCCAGAATCGGCCCTTGGCCCTCGTGTGTTTGGCCATTTGGCCCACTACTATTTAGACATTCACCACTTGGCCCAACCCCACTCGAACAAGCTAACATTCAACGCAACCGAATTGACCATTTGGACCAACTTGGCATTCAGCCCACTTAACTTAACCCTCAACCGTTCAACCACTTGGCCCTCGAACAACCACATTTAGACAATTTGAGTTTGACATTCAAACCAATTGCATTTGACCCTTTTCTCATTCGGCCCTCATCCATTCGGACGGGCCAAATCGGACATTCGGTCCCTACAATTTGGACTTGCTACACCAAATTTGGATTTTTGCAAATTGTTGACTTGAAAACCCTGACTGACCCTGACCACTACTTGCAAACCCCTGAAGGCCATACAAATGCTTAAAGCACATTTCTTGGCATGAGAAATAGGTAAAAAAACAAAACGCAGACTTAGAAGCAACTCTAGCCGGCCAACTAGTAGCGGCCAACTAGCAGTCCAAGCTGCTAAGTAGCACCAGACTGAGCCATAGATCCCCAAATGGATCTCGATCGAGCTGAATGAGGTAGGATAAACCCTAGGACTAGTGAGAATGCGAACTTATAGCTTATCAAGCCAAATCCATAAACGAGAGTGTGAGAGCCACGTAGTCACTTTACCTTCACACTCGTACTGTTTTCCAACACTTGAAGTACACCTAAGAAAAGTTGAAAGCCTGATTGCACACAATGCATGGAAGAGAATACACACATACACACTAAGTGACTGTAAATTGAGAATTTTTTGTAAGTAACAAGGAATGCAGTCGAACGTAACCCTAGAATGAACACACCAGTAAGAGAAGATGCTGAGACATAGTTTGGTGATCGAAACCGCAAGCATAGGACCAAGTGAAAGACGCAATAGAGAAGCCAGATGTAGCAAGGACAAACACCATTGGAGGAGTGGATCTACCCGATCTGATCAATCTCAATGACAACTTAGTGGAGAGAAAGAGACTGCTAACATGGCAAAGACAAGTGCTAACCATGGACGAGACGAAGAGACCCACATGAGGAGCCTCTTCAAGAGAATTCCCATGGGTGAGATACCAACAAAAAGGGTGGTATCCACGATATTCATCAATGGAATACGAGGTGAAGAGCTCTACAAAGCCTTGGTCGGCAACTCAAGCTTGCAGTGAGATGCACTAACAAGGGTCTTTGAAGAAGTTATTAGGATGGATGACCAGCTCAAGGAAAGAGGCTCCAAAGGCTCAAATTAGGAAGAGTCCAATGCCAGGAGTTTCGAGAGAGCCTCACCACCGAGTGAGAGAGTAGACCCCAGCACTCAGGACAAAGGGAATGGCACTGAGTTAGGACAAGAGCTAGTAGAGATTAGGATGAACATAGCTAAATCGCAAAAGATAATGAGACAGCCAATGCGCCCACACGTCCAATGTGTGCATTGCGGCGGAAACCACTTGCCAGCTGAGTGTCATGACCCTAGGTCATGACCTTGTGTTAATTGTGGTAGGTTTGACCGTGATATTGTGCATTGTCGATTACCTCGGAGGCTCCCATACCCACAACCTTACGGTCAACTCCACCTTGCAAACAGGCCACCAAATTTCTTTGGAAGGGGAGCTCATCGGCTCCTCTGGCATCAAATGACACTAAACTGACCATCCCTAGGATGGAAATCAATTCTACAGGTATCCCTAGACCACCTAGACCCTATGTGACCCACCCACCGAGTGACACTCCAGCCCACTATGTGGACGAGCCTATCAATGATGATTCTTTTATAAACCCATACGTGTCATACGATGAGGAAGGCAATGCTATCCTCATGGACTATCAACCAGTACCAATGATGGCATTAGGTAGAGGTAGAGGCAGAGGCCTAGGAGGGCAAACCCAAGAACCAATCATGTGTTGGAGTTGCGGTCACGCAGGACACATTTCTTCGCACTGCCCCGAGAGGAAGCAAGCAAATAGAGATAAGGCTAACTTGAAATGCGCTAAGTGTGGAATCACTCACCTCTTTGTCGATTACCCTAGACAGAGACCATCCTTTAGTTCGGCAAACAAGTCATTGGTTCCATTGGGATTGTTCAATATCAAGACACTCGACGGGGAGGCTACACTTATCCCATTGCACATCATGACCTGCGCGCTTGCGCGCAAATGAAGTAGGCCGGCATATCATTTCCAGGGTCTAGCAACCTTGACGTGACCTCAGTTGGAAAGAAGAGTCGGAGACGAAGGACGAAAATACTAGACGCTAAGGTCACCCTCAAAACCAAAAGTGCCACAACACTGCTGGTTGGAAGGAAAGTCGTTGATGATGAGGAAGAAACGTCGGCTCCATGGACGGCTGAGAACGGAAGTGCTAAGGTCGAGGAGTATCCCAATCCAAAGCGCCAACTCAAAGCCATCAAGAAGGTGAAAGAATGGGTGAAGGAGGCCCAATAACACCTAAAGGATGTTGAACCCATACTAGAGGATGAGATCGATGACCTCTCAAGCATAAGCACGCCAATCTCTCGCCCATGACAAAGTTCAAGGGAGGCAATGGCACCACAAGCTGGGTTGCCTAGACAAAGCCTAGATACTCCGGGCCAGCAAGGCAATCAAGGCTAGTGGCCAAGAACCACAGACATAGGAGACATGCAAGTCACTAGCAACCTCCTCAATACATTGGTGACCACCTCGATAACTCTAAGCTTAGGCGATGTGCTTAGGCAGCACCCAATGCCATGGCTGGAGCTAAAGCAGTGGGTTGAAGAACCAAATGAACCAATTGCCATAAACTTGCCTGAGCACAATGTAGAAATCCAAATACCGAGTCTAACATTGCACTCCATGCCTAAATCCTTGCACATCAATGCCTTTTGGGAAGGCACGAAAATGCATTGAGTCCTACCAAACCTAGCACTAGGAGACGTCACTAGAAAGGGGATAATGGACACAGGGGCAGGAGTGAGTGGAACTAAAAAATGCTCTAACCATCGCTCCAATACTATGAGCCCATGATTGGACACTCATGTTCCATGTGCACATCGATGCTTCGAAATTCTCCGTAGGAGCTATGTTGTGCCAACCTGGTGAACATAACATGGATTATCCAATGAGCTTTGCTAGTAGACAACTCAGTGATACTAAAATGAATTACTTGACAATGGAGAGAGAATGGAAAACTGCAACAAGGGAATTATGTATCTTCTAGTAGACAGGGTGATGACAGAAATGAGCATTTGTTTATGATGCAGCACATGAATAATTATGTGACAAGTGCAGAAGAAAGCAACGATGTATGGTATGTTGACTCAGGTGCATCAAACCACATGACAGGTCATGCAGAATGGATGGAGGATGCAAGGAAAATGGAAAAACCGGGATTTGTGGAGACCGATGATGATACTGCACATCCTATTGTGCAGATTGGAAAAATTCCTTTGTCTATGCAGGATGGGAAAAAGAAATACCTGTCCAATGTATTTCATGTCCCGAATATCACCAAGAATCTGGTTTCTGTTGGTCAAATGGTTGAGTAGGGCTTGTAGGTCAGATTTAATCCTCATGGATGCTTTGTTGAGGATATGAAAAATAAAGGTCGCTTGATAGCAAAAGGAAAGAAGAAGGGCAGAATGTTTACATTGGATGCAGACATGTCTGAATTGAGTGTAGCAATGTTTGCACATGGGACCGGTGTAGTTGCAGATATTGATATCTGGCATAAACGCATTGGTCATGTTAATGTACAGCGACTTAAATCAATGCAGGCCCAAAATATTGTTGCAGGATTGCCTAAATTCAAGGTTGCAGAAATGTATAAGGTATGTAAAGCCTGCCAATTTGGAAAATAGGCAAGGAAACCATTTCCTAGACATGTTCAAGAGAGTAAGAAGCCATTAGAATTAATCCACTCTGATGTGTAGACTACTAAAGCTACATATCTTGGAGGCTGTCATTATTTTGTCGCTTTTATTGATGAAATAGCAGAAAAATTTGGGTGTATTTTATGAAAAAGAAAAGTGAAGTTTTTGGGCATTTCAAAACTCTTAAAGCTATGGTTGAAAAAGAAATAGGCCTGCAAATAAAATGCTTAAGGTCAGATGGAGGGGGAGAGTACCTCTCAAATGAGTTTGCAAGGTTCCTGCAGGAGCATGGCATAAAGCAGGAATATTCATGCAATCATACCCCACAACAAAATGGAATTGCAGAAAGGAAAAACAGGCATATTGGAGAGGTATCTCGTGCCATGCTCAACGAAAAAGACTTGCCAGATTTTTACTATTTTTACTGGGCTGAAGCAGTTGCTACGGCAGTCTATATAATGAACAGGACTCCCATTGCAGCAATACATGGGATGACTCTAGAGGAGAGGTATACTGGTAGGAAACCAGATATTTCTCATTTGAAAATTTTTGGTTGCATTGCCTATGTACATGTGCCAGATGAGTTGAGATCCAAGTTGGATCCAAAAGCTGAGAAGTGCATCTTTATTGGTTACTCTCTGCTAGTAAAAAGGGTATAGATGCTATAACCCTTCTACTCGTAAGTTTACAGTGAGCAGAGATGTTGTTTTTTATGAGATGAGTAGCTGGTATAAACCAATAAATGTGATTGATGATGTAGATGCACAAAATGGTAATGCTGCACAGAATTCACAGCAGCAGTCACAAAATATTAGTGGACCTGGAGCGTCCTCTAGCAGTAGTTCACATTCTTCGCCATGGACAGGCAGATTGAGATCAGGAGAATCTTCTCAAAGTAATGCAGATAGTGGTATTCAGGTATCACGAAAAGGAAAAGAGAAGGTAGATCAGCCCATGTTGATGTGAATGCAGGTCACTCTTATGTGGATGGTGAATCCAGTGGCTCAGAACAGAGCATTGATGATGAGTTGGGTATTCCTTCTATTGTTACACCTGGAGTATGGAAGACCAGGGATGTTTTGAGAGCACCTAGGAGTGAACCTACTTTGCGCAGGTCTACCAGAGCTAGGTATCCTGTGGATAGGCTGAAATATGATGGATTTATAGCCATTCACTATGCATATATGGTCAAAGTGATACAGGAACCAGAACCCACTTCTTTTGAGCAAGCCATGGGAAAAGAAAAATGGGAGAAAGCCATGGATGAAGAAATGGATGCCTTGGAAGCAAATGCTACATGGGAATTGTACCTTTGCCTAAAGATAAGAATCCAATTGGTTGTAAGTGGGTTTATAAGGTGAAGCACAATGCAGATGGTTCTGTGAACAGATACAAGGCAAGATTAGTAGTCAAGGGGTATGCACAAACATATGGCATTGATTATGAAGAAACATTCAGTCCAGTTGCAAGGATGGCAACCGTAAGAGCAGTCATTGCTATGGCTGCATCAAAGGAATGGTCTTTACATCAGATGGATATAAAGAATGCCTTCTTGCATGGTGATTTGCAAGAAGAGGTATATATGGAGCAGCCACCAGGTTATGTGCATGCTGTTTATCCTACGTTTGTTTGCAGGTTGAAGAAAGCATTGTATGGCTTGAAGCAAGCACCTAGAGCATGGTCTGACAAGATAGGACAGTAGCTTGTCACTATTGGCTTTCAGATTTCCAAGGCAGATTTCTCACTTTATGTGAGAAAAACAGAGAAAGGTATTATGCTACTTGTCATTTATGTTGATGATTTGATTATGACAGGTGACAGTGATGAAGATATCCTTCATGTGAAAATGCTATTGAAGCAGAAGTTTGAGATGAAGGATTTGGGAGAGCTGCGTTATTTCTTGGGCATTGAGGTGATTAGATCACCAAGTGGGATACAGCTCTTGCAGAGGCAGTATGGATTGGACATGCTGTCCAAATATGGGATGGCAGGCTGTAAGCCTATTTCAATTCCTTTGGAGCAGAATGTGAAGCTGAACGCAGATGCAGGTGAGCTTTTAGAAGACCCTACTATGTATAGATGCATAGTAGGAAGTTTGATTTATATGACTATTACCAGGCCAGATTTGAGCTATGCTGTTGGATTGGTAAGTCAGTTTATGCAGGCTCCAAGGAAATCGCATTTGGATGCAGCTAGACCCATACTCAGATATGTGAAGTCCACATTGCAGTACGGACTATTTTATGAGACTGGGGTTCAGATACAGTTGCATGGATACACTGATGCTGATTGGGCTGGTAGTATTTCTGATAGACGATCTACTAGTGGATATATGTTCTCTTTTGGGAGTGCTGCAGTCACTTGGAGCAGCAAGAAACAGCCTACAGTTGCCTTGTCGAGCACAGAGGCTGAGTACAGAGGTGCAGCAATGGCTGCATGTGAGGTAGCTTGGTTGCATAAGCTACTTTATGATATGCATCAGTCTACAGATGGGCCAGTTGTCATTTATTGTGACAACATGAGCAGTATACACTTCGCAAATAACCCAGTCTATCATGCTAGAATAAAGCACATTGAGGTGCATTATCACTATGTACGAGAGAGGGTTTTACTAGGTCTTATTGATCTAGTTTATGTCAGCACAGAGGATCAGGTAGCTGACATATTTACGAAGGCATTGGGTGCAGAGAAGCTGCGCAAGTTCAGAGACCTGCTTGGTGTGCAGGAATTGGGATTGAGCTTGAGGGGGAGTGTTGAGATATCGAGCTCCACTCGTGATATGCCAGGGTGACCGTTGTGTGTTTATGTCACCGACTTGTCAGTTTGCAGATGCGGTTGGTACACCGCCCATGAATAATAGCTAGATGACAGCTATCCTTATCTATTCTAGTTCGTGGCTCAATTAGTATGCCACCTTAGTTAGTTGAGTTTGGTTTGAGACCCATATATAGGGTTCTTCTATTTCTATGTACTTGAGTTCTTTTTGGTTTACACAACTAAGAAGAGGAAAACTATTTTCAACCTCCACCTTTGTGTGTATTCCCCCATTGTGCAAGCAAGAAAGCTACAAGTGAGACTCCTTCCTTCTCTCCCACAATCTTGACAACTTTACATGCTAGGGCAAGACGGGTTGCTGCGCAGATGCATGTGTGAACATGAGATGCATGACATACTGACAAAGGCACACGATGGAATCGCAAGAGGACATTTCAGTGGAGATGCGACAGCCTGCAAGGTGCTGTAATCCCAGCTATGGTGGCCTATCCTCTTCCGAGATGCGACACAATTTGTGAAGCATTGTGATGAGTGTCAACGGACTAGAGTCCCAATTTGTAAGGATTACATGGAGCTAACCCCAATTATCGCACAACAACCCTTTGAGAAATGGGGGATTGACTTCATCGGGCCCGTTAGTCCTACAGCACAGTATTCACAAGCCAAATACATCATTGTAGCCACTGACTATCTCACAAAATGGGTAGAAGCACAAGCCATGAGAAAGAATGATACTAGGATTGCTGCTATGCTCCCATCTAAGTTCTTATGGGAGCAAGTGAACTCACAATTTGGCTCCCCCATCGAACTTATTACTGACCAAGGCACCCACTTCATCAATGAAGTGATAGCTCACCTCCTGTCCTCCTTCCTAAGCATCCATAAAAAATCATCGTCTTATTACCCACATGCAAACAATCAAGCCGAATCAACAAATAAAATCCTAATAAACGTCCTGACTAAGGTCGTCTCTGCTTCATGCAGGGATTGGGATAACATGTCAATGGCGGCCTTATGGGCCTACCGCACGGCTTACAAGATAGATGTAGGACAGACCCCCTTTAGATTGACATATGGTATAGAAGCAATCCTCCCCTTGGAATTCTGCATACTAAGCCTAAAGATTGCCCTTCAAGAAAGATGGAATGGAAAGGGGACATGGATGGAACTCTTGATTGAACTCAAAACCCAACTTCTAGCCACCCATGCGCTCATATGCATGAAGGCAAGACACAAAAGCTGGTTTGACAAGTATGTCAAGTAGTGCAGCTTTGAACAGGGTGACTTAGTGCTACTATACTCAGTCAAAGGGACATACACAAAAGCTGAAGTTTCGGGGGCTAGGACCTTTTAAGGTTTGAACCATCAGTCGAATTGGAAACGTAGAACTTGAAACCCTAGAGGGTGAAGGCATAGGCTTCTTCAATGGCAGCCGTATAAAGAAATATTTCCCTCCCACACATCTATTGCATGAGCCCCCAATGCTAGCACCCCCTATCCACATGCGAGTAGCCACCATCACTGAGATGGACAGTGAGGATGAGGAAGCAGTAGAACCAACCTACCTCAACATGATGATCACTACTAAGTAAACATGCACTATCAACACACTGATTGATGAGGAAGCAGATTTTAATATCTTAACCCATGACCATTGGACCCAAATTGGAAAACTGCCATTGCAGCCTACTAATGTCAGTCTCACCCGTTATGGAGGCTGACCCTACAAACTATTTGGACAATGCAAGGTTGCAGTTTATATCGAGTCTGAGAGCATGCCAATAATTTTATATGTGTTGCCCAACACTATGGATACAAGCATAGAATCGTTGTTAAGACGAACTTTCAAGAAGCAAGCTCGTTGCAATGTCAACTACGAGTCGCAGCGCATCCACCTAGCCGTGGGTAACGTTCTCATAGTTACAGCTTTCAGCAAGGGTGATGTGACTCTTTCCATCAGGCGTGGAAGAGTTCGCCGAAAGAGAAGTAGAGAGGGAATAGGAATGGGAGGAGCACCACTGAGAGGTCGAATATCTCTTTGTCAAAATATTCCTAGAAATAGAGGAGTAGAAAAGGTTGGAAAGAGAGATTGAACACTTGGAAAAAGAGAAGGAAAAGCTCACTCACATAGGGAAAGAACAGGAGTCAATCATAGCATCCCTAGCACACAAGTAGGGGGAGAGCTCCACAAAGATGACGAAGAGAGCTAAAGAGTGAACAATTCATGCTTAAGGATGGATAAGAAAGACAAAACACTTGTAAAAAGTAGAGTAGAGGCTACCCAGATGACCTTCCAAATGCAACAACATGCCTTCTTAAATACCCTGCTGGACATCACCCAAGCAGAGGAGGGAGAGTCCATGGTGGTCGTGACGAAGAAACTAGGAATGGCTAGTAGAGCACTGAAGGTCGGACTCCAGATGCCGCCACAACCTAGTGGAGTGGGCCCAAGCCTGGATGAACAATGCCATTATCTCCTATTGATAGGCCTAACCTCACAGGAAGTAGACGCACTCAAGTTCCTCAAAGAGGAGCAGCAAGAGTCAAGCCGACAAAGGGAGGTGGACATGAACTTTGAAATAGGACCACATGAAGAAGAGCTTGTCCCATTGCCTCCTTCCCCGAGACCTGAAGAGTAGCAACACGCAAACACCTCCATAGAAAGAAAGGCGGCACAGAGAGAAAGAAGGAAGCAATGGTGGAGGAGACAAGGAGAAAATGGAATGCCAAGGGAGTGAGGGCACCCCAGGCAACTATCCCACCATGCGAGGACAATGAGCCGATAGCTTTTCACACCAGATCTTATAATCTGGGAGAGGTAAGAAATGGCCAGGAGCCCCTTTGACCTCAACTTCCAATTCCCCACCACCTTGCAAAGAGTGTTACCCATCAAGGTGGTGGAGGAGGTGATTAATATCGGCAACAGGCTCAGACAGAGATGGTTGGAGGAAAAGAGAGCAAAACCCCACATTATGGGCCACCAAAGATGCCAAGTTTTGGCGAAATAAAGTTTTTGAGGTACCAAGGTCTGTACCTGGCTACGAATGCCAACCTACATGGAGAAGAAGGGTCTGCGACACCAACCTGGACACTTGGATGGCTTTTTGCAGCACTCAACCCTTCAAGAGGAATGACCCAACCTTTATGCTCTACCCTCGAAGGGTCGGAGTGGATTTTGATCCTAATGTCCACAGCTGCTACCACTTCCCTGTAATTTATAACTCTCATTGTACTACATATAAGGATGCCCTCATTTTCACATCAGAAAACCTGTACGATACCCTAATCCAATTCACTTAAGGAGTTCTCCTCATTCCCTGACCCCACCTTCATTACTACTTGTAATTACCTTAGATTGCTTAGGGTACTCCTTAGGCAAGATCCCACCCCACAGGGGCACAGACTTCCCGTACTCCATTTTGATCCTAATGCTATAGATAGTTGCATCATGGCTCGACTAATGATGTGAGCTACCCTATTGCCTTCATTTTTCTTAGCTCTACTAGAGGACATGAATGATAGCCACTTCACCTCACCTGTTGCAATCATCCATTCCTCTCCACCACCACCCTTCAAGTCCGCCTAAACCTCAAGGGGTCTCTCCAAAGCTACCAATTCTGTAGTAAAACTATCAAGCCTCCTCCTCACTCTAACAACAAAGATTGAACTCCTATCATGACTATGTAACTTTATATTAGTATATATATATTTCTTAAAAGGGAAGAGAAGAAAGAAAAAGAAAAAGAAAAAGATATTACACATAACCACCGCAAGTTGCACATCGATCACAGCCACTACACTTAGGGGTCCTCAAGTTAGGTACGTCCGGTGGCTTCGATCAGCCAGCTCTGTCCCTAAACCTCTAGCCTCATTTTGAGCCCCCATGTCACACCTAGGGCACATCAAGGGCAGGACATACCCTGCCCAAGGAGGTAACACTATTAGAGCTGTCACCCTAACGTAATATTTTCACACAATAAAAGTTAGTTGGTTAGTTTAAAAGTTAGTTAGTCAATTAATAAGTTAGTAAGATTACTAACTAAAGACTAACTAAGGTAAAAACTAACTAACAGTAATTATTAATAATTTTTATTTAATTTAAATATTTTATTTATAAAAATCAAGAGTCATAAATTCGATATTTTTCTCGGATTGGCAAGGACCGTAGCTACCCTTCACGTAAATTACAACATGAACGAAACTTATGAGTTATATTAATCACTATGATAATGTGTATAGTTTGGATGGTCTAAAAATATTAGATTTTGGTCAAAACTAGTATATTTTAGATATTTTAGATATTATCCTAAAAAAAGATATGGAGATTTTTAGAACTGGATGTCATTTAAAAGAAAAGACAAGTGATATTTTAGTTAGTTTGGAGATTTTATAAAAAGAAAAAAATAAAGAGAGGACTTGCGGAATCGTGCACGCCGCAATCGCAGTACACAAGCAGTGGACAACACTTTGAAAAGAGAAAAGAAGAAGGAGTGAACTAAGAGCTTTCTAAGCAAGTGAATTGGTGTTTTACCCCCCTTTCGGAGCCAATGGAACCATCAGATTTATGATTTGAGCATCAAATCATTGATCTTTCCAAGATCCCCCTCCACAAAGAGCTCCACTTCTCAACCACAAGCCCTCTTCTCTAATTCACTATAAATATGAGGCATGGCAGAGGCATAAGAAGCATAAGGATACCCCGAGAGGCTGCGATAGAGAGATAGAGAGAAGGATACCCCTCCAAGAGATTGTGAGGAAGAGCTTGAAAGAGAGCTTGAGAGAGAGAGAGAGAGAGAGAGAGAGAGAGAGAGAGAGAGAGAGAGAGAGAGAGAGAGAGAGAGAGAGAGAAGAGTCACCTCGAGAGGCTGCAAGGAAGAGAATTAGCCCAATTCTCTCTATCTCGATCCTTGACTTAACCATCTTCTCTTACGCTCTCCTATCTTGAATCTATTCCACCTTCTTAATCTCTTGAGTCTACTTGCGGTCGATGGTCTCCAAGCGAAGAATGTCGCGTGCGGATGACAATCCTACAACCAGCAACAAGGCTTCGAGCAAAGGCATCACTGTCAATCCACCTATGGTTCTGGTCGTAAGTAATGTATTTTCAAATTGATAGATGCTTTCTTTGATTCTCGTATGAGATACGTTAGGCCCCATACTACGATGCACGAGTATAGGTCATGGGAAATGATAAATTTCATCTCACCTACTCGAAAGATGGAGTTTGTGAAGTGCATATATCAAGGGAAGTTAATTGCACCTAGTTACATATGACTTATTTGCTAGTAGAGCAATTAGAAGGAAGATTTAGTCAAGCGTTATGAATGGCATAGTCGTCAAAAGAACGACATTAAAAGATTGTGCATTCAAGTGCTAGATTAAAGCATAGTCAAAGGTTACAAATAGCATAATTACTAAAAGAATACGACATTGAGAATCATGAATAGAAAGTACTAGTTTAAAGTTTAGATACTTCAAAAGTACTTGGCCTAAGAGCCCAAATATTAAGAAAAACTAGATTCTAGCTCAATGCAAGGCCTGTTGGAGTCTAATTACTTGAGATCATCTCGCACTTATCTTATAAAGTATTTACGCGTTATGCCTATAACATATTTGATATATGAGGATAATTTCCTATTTGCCTCATGACTTGACTAAGAGCTAGTACAAGAAATTAATCATAAGGGTTAAAACTAAGATGTCTTGAGATCCGTCGGATAACGATGACTTTTGCCAATCCAAATTCAGGGTTGGGTTATCAATGAACGTAAGTGACCTATAGAACTTACATCATGAATAGTGTTTGAACCCTTAACATATGCCCTAGCCGAAGGAAGGAAGTGTTAAGAAATATTTTTGCATAGTATTGCTCTTAGATCCCAAGGGGGAGAGAAAATATACGATGGAAATGTTATATCGTCTATTCTTGCATTGGTTGGAAAGAATGCAATTGGTTTTGTTGATTGATCGAACAACATCCTAAATGCTTTTATATTCAACTGATTGTTAGTAGTTGTTTGGATGATTATTCCAAGTGCTTGTGATTTATGGTAAATGCATGGCAAGGGTCTGTGATGACAAGTCGCCATGGGAATAAAGGAATGTTTTCTTGGAAAATGATATTAGGGTTGAATGCCTTGTTTGTGTTTGATTCTTAAAGGATTTAATTAAGGAAGGATATATTGCATGGGTGGATCACCTCCATGATCGCACCGTGGGGTCGAGTGGTGAAAAGGCCAACCACGGGAATGATGTTTCGCTCCTAGACAACTTGCGGGTTAGTTGGAGCTCTGGACACCCCTTGCAAGGTCTAGAATGGAGTTGAAGACCTCCGTGGCCCCCAACATCTAAGCATGTTGGGAGATCCTATTCTAGATAAAGGATTGAGTTTGTGTGCCATGTGAATTGGACCAGTTACTTCTGCAGGGCAGAAGGGATACTTCTGTTGGACAGAAGCGATACATAATTTCTCCTATATGGACGGGAGACAAAGATTAACTTGAAGATAAGTTAAGGAACTTGTTTGAACTTGTTTGTCAATAGATTGCTTTGCTCTGTTTTTGTTTCTATGCTATAAGTTATGCAAACGAACCATGTTCCCTAAAAGGCCTAATTAATGAAGCTGACTTTAAGTGTCACACATAAATGTGGTAGGACCTAATTAGAAAACTAAAGCTATTAAGGGAAGCAGGTGGGCGAAACTCCCGACGGCTCCGTCCTACGGCAGGGTGGTCCCAGAGAACTGGGAGGCTTCTCACAAGTTTTTTATCGTCATTTGACCTTTAGGTATTGATAGGTTAGAACTTGATTCACACCGTTTTAGGGGACCGGAATGGGACTATGCCCTATGGGCAGAGAGTTTGAGCAACGCATCCCTCTCGTTTCCCATTCTCTTTGAACCAAGTGCGGCATGGGTCTGCTTCGAATTGGGTATCTCTGCGTAAAGTAGGATGTCCAAGATCCGATGCTAGAATGTTGTTAGGAGACCTGGGCCATTAGGAGCGCAAATTTCAGGTCAATCCTAGTGGGTTCGGCCATAAATGTTCCGTTGCTAGGCGGATTCAGGAAACCCTAGGCAACAAAACCTAGAATATTCCATGGGAGTGTCGGGTAGCAACGCTTAGATTCGTTTCTTGATAGGCTGCTAAATGCGTGCCTAGACAGCCGATGGGCGGGCACCTTACAGTTGGTATCAGACCGGAACTTTATAATGATACGTGATTGATTAATGTATGGTTTGTAGACATATCCTAAACAAAATAATCTAAGCAGTATGGCTTGATTGTTAGGCACCTTCTGCACCCACGAATGTTGACATGCGGGAGAAGAAATTCCTTCTCAAGCAAATTAAGGCACCCTGTTTGATGGAGAAGGGATGAACATCGCAGCAAAGGTAGAGATATGGATTGAGTCGATCGATGACTATTTCCTTGCTTCGGGAACTGTCTCTACCAATCAAGCAATGATAGCCAAACTTAAGTTAGTTGGCCAGGCTCGATTATGGTGGAAGCAATGGTGAAAAGATGAAGGTGTTTCTGAAGCTGTTGTTACTTGGGTTCAGCTGAAAGATGCTGTACGCGGACGATACCTTCTACCAACCTACCAGACTTTGAAGATGAATGAATTCTTCAAGCTAAAACAACTAGAATTAACTTTGGAAGCTTACTACTCAAAGTTTGTAACCCTACTAAAATAGGCACCACCTATGGATATTGCGCAGCAAGTATCCAAGTTTTGCCATGGCCTAAACACTCCTCTGAACCACCGTCTTGAAGCAATGCATCCAACGGACTTGCAAGACGCATTACTCCGAGCGAATCCAATCATCCAAGAATTTAAATCGGAAAATTGTAGTAAAGATTATTCTCGAGATCTGGGTAAGAGATGCCATACATGTGGAGAGATAGGGCACATCCGTAGGAGATGTCCCTTCCGTCAATGTTTCCATTACAATGAACTAGGACATGTCCAAGCAGACTACCCTGACTTAAGTCCAAAAGATACGGAGCCTCCAAGAAAACGAAGCTACACAAGTGCAATCTTCGGATATATAGAGGAATCAAATGAAGATGAAAATTTAGAACCTACTACACCACTTCAGGATTATTAGAAATCCTAAAAATTTTGTCGACATGAAATACAACTTGTATCGAAATAAACTTTACTCTTGTAACTAAAGTTAACTAGAGTAATATGAGTTGCATCTATTTTGAGCCTAGAACTTGTAAATGATTAGAGATACTTTGGCAAGGAATGATAGTTATAACGTGCAATGAATTTCTCTTAAGTCATTTCTTCTCAACTAATATAGATTTGGTCTTACCAGAGTGTCGAAGCTTGAAAGTATTCTTTAGTATTACAAGCAAAGCCAATTGTCCATGGACCTCAGTCCCGAACTAAGGACAGGACAATCTGGAAATGTAGTTTCCAAGATAAAGGACCACTCCAATCTGCTAAAAGAATCCTAGGACACCTTGGTCTAAAGAAGAAAATCCTGCCACAAGGACAACCAAGAAGCTTGTGACTGCAAGTGATAAATCTCCGCGTTGTTTCTATTGCAGGGAGTTAGGTCATTTCAAAAGGGAATGTCCAAAGCACCCTAAACATCGATACTCCGAGTGCCACAACATTGGACATAACTATATCAATTGTCCCAAGAGAACTCGAAGAGAACTTGAGCTTACAGGAAAAGAAGTTGTACAAGCTCTAGTGATCTAGAATATACCAAGTGCTTTAGGAAAAACCTAGAAGATATCCATAAGATGTAACTACAATAAATTTTCTCTTGTCATCAGGACTCGGATATATCAAATACAATAGGTTGTTTTTTTTTCAAAAGTATGTATGTCTGTGAGAGATCAAAGTAGCACAGCAAAAGCATGGTGGTCCATACCCCACAGGTTCCAGGATGATATCCCCTATTTCTCTCGAGATGAGGACATCTCGATTTCTCTAAGGGGAGGAGGATGTAATATTTTCACATAATAAAAGTTATTTGGTTAGTTTAAAAGTTACTTAGTCAATTAATAAGTTAGTAAGATTACTAACTAAAGACTAACTAAGGTAAAAACTAACTAACAGTAATTATTAATAATTTTTATTTAATTTAAAATATTTTATTTAGAAAAATCAAGAGTCATAAATTCGATATTTTTCTCGGATTGGCAAGGACCGTAGCTACCCTTCACGTAAATTACAACGTGAATGAAACTTATGAGTTATATTAATCACTAGGATAATGTGTATAGTTTGGATGGTCTAAAAATATTAGATTTTGGTCAAAACTAGTATATTTTAGATATTTTAGATACTATCCTAAAAAAAGATATGGAGATTTTTAGAACTGGATGTCATTTAAAAGAAAAGACAAGTGATATTTTAGTTAGTTTGGAGATTTTATAAAAAGAAAAAAATAAAGAGAGGATTTGCGGAATCGCACGCGCCGCAATCGCAATACACACGTAGTGGACAGCACTTTGAACAGAGAAAAGAAGGAGTGAACTAAGAGCTTTCTAAGCAAGTGTCTTGGAGTTTTACCCCCCTTTCAGAGCAAATGGAACCATCAAATTTATGATCTGAGCATCAGATCACTGATCTTTCCAAGATCCCCCTCCACAAAGAGCTCAACTTCTCAACCACAAGCCCTCTTCTCTAATTCACTATAAATATGAGGCATGGGAGAGGCATAAGAAGCATAAGGAGACCCCAAGAGACTGCGATAGAGAGGTAGAGAGAAGGATACCCCTCCAAGAGATTGTGAGGAAGAGCTTGAAAGAGAGCTTGAGAGAGAGAGAGAGAGAGAGAGAGAGAGAGAGAGAGAAGAGTCACCTCGAGAGGCTGCAAGGAAGAGAATTAGCCCAATTCTCTCTATCTCGATCCTTGACTTAACCATCTTCTCTTACGCTCTCCTATCTTGAATCTATTCCACCTTCTTAATCTCTTGAGTCTACTTGCGGTCGATGGTCTCCAAGCGAAGAATGTCGCGTGCGGATGACAATCCTACAACCAGCAACAAGGCTTCGAGCAAAGGCATCACTGTCAATCCACCTATGGTTCTGGTCGTAAGTAATGTATTTTCAAATTGATAGATGCTTGCTTTGATTCTCGTATGAGATACGTTAGGCCCCATACTACGATGCACGAGTATAGGTCATGGGAAATGATAAATTTCATCTCACCTACTCGAAAGATGGAGTTTGTGAAGTGCATATATCAAGGGAAGTTAATTGCACCTAGTTACATATGACTTATTTGCTAGTAGAGCAATTAGAAGGAAGATTTAGTCAAGCGTTATGAATGGCATAGTCGTCAAAAGAACGACATTAAAAGATTGTGCATTCAAGTGCTAGATTAAAGCATAGTCAAAGGTTACAAATAGCATAATTACTAAAAGAATACGACATTGAGAATCATGAATAGAAAGTACTAGTTTAAAGTTTAGATACTTCAAAAGTACTTGGCCTAAGAGCCCAAATATTAAGAAAAACTAGATTCTAGCTCAATGCAAGGCCTGTTGGAGTCTAATTACTTGAGATCATCTCGCACTTATCTTATAAAGTATTTACGCGTTATGCCTATAACATATTTGATATATGAGGATAATTTCCTATTTGTCTCATGACTTGACTAAGAGCTAGTACAAGAAATTAATCATAAGGGTTAAAACTAAGATGTCTTGAGATCCGTCGGATAACGATGACTTTTGCCAATCCAAATTCAGGGTTGGGTTATCAATGAACGTAAGTGACCTATAGAACTTACATCATGAATAGTGTTTGAACCCTTAACATATGCCCTAGCCAAAGGAAGGAAGTGTTAAGAAATATTTTTGCATAGTATTGCTCTTAGATCCCAAGGGGGAGAGAAAATATACGATGGAAATGTTATATCGTCTATTCTTGCATTGGTTGGAAAGAATGCAATTGGTTTTGTTGATTGATCGAACAACATCCTAAATGCTTTTATATTCAACTGATTGTTAGTAGTTGTTTGGATGATTATTCCAAGTACTTGTGATTTATGGTAAATGCATGGCAAGGGTCTGTGATGACAAGTCGCCATGGGAATAAAGGAATGTTTTCTTGGAAAATGATATTAGGACTGAATGCCTTGTTTGTGTTTGATTCTTAAAGGATTTAATTAAGGAAGGATATATTGCACGGGTGGATCACCTCCATGATCGCACCATGGGGTTGAGTGGTGAAAAGGCCAACCACCACTGGAATGATGTTTCGCTCCTAGACAACTTGCGGGTTAGTTGGAGCTCTGGACACCCCTTGCTAGGTCTAGAATGGAGTTGAAGACCTTCGTGGCCCCCAAAATCTAAGCATGTTGGGAGATCCTATTCTAGATAAAGGATTGAGTTTGTGGTGCCATGTGAATTGGACCAGTTACTTCTGCAGGGCAGAAGGGATACTTCTGTTGGACTGAAGCGATACATAATTTCTCCTGTATGGGCAGGAGACAAAGATTAACTTGAAGATAAGTTAAGGAACTTGTTCGAACTTGTTTGTCAATAGATTGCTTTGCTCTATTTTCGTGTCTGTGCTATAAGTTATGCAAACGAACCATGTTCCCTAAAAGGCTTAATTAATGAAGCTGACTTTAAGTGTCACACATAAATGTGGTAGGACCTAATTAGAAAACTAAAGCTATTAAGGGAAGCGGGTGGGCGAAACCCCTGACGGGTCCGTCCTACTTCAGGGTGGTCCCAGAGAACTGGGAGGCTTCTCACAAGTTTTTTATCGTCATTTGACCTTTAGTTATTGATAGGTTAGAACCCGATTCACACCGTTTTAGGGGACCGAAATGGGACTATGCCCTATGGGCAGAGAGGTTGAGCAGCGCATCCCTCTCATTTCCCATTCTCTTTGAACCAAGTGTGGCATGGGTCTGCTTTGGATTGGGTATCTCTGCGTAAAGTAGGATGTCCAAGATCCGACGCTAGAATGTTGTTAGGAGACCTTAGCCATTAGGAGCCCAAATTTCAGGTCGATCCTAGTGGGTTCGGCAGTAAACGTTCCGTTGCAAGGCGGATTCAGGAAACCCTAGGCAACAAAACCTGAAATATTCCATGGGAGTATCGGGCAGCGACGCCTAGATTCGTTTCTTGATAGACTGCTAAATGTGTGCTTAGACAGCGATGGGCAGGCACCTTACACCTAAGCTCCATCTCACTAGCATGCACACAAGGCACCACACGAAAATGGCACACACCCACAGGTAATGCACCTTTCTTTTCTTTCTAGGTACAACGAAAGGCCCCACCACCAACTTTAGAAACCCCATCATCCATGCAATGCCCTCCCCATCCTATGCCATGTGGTGCCATCAAGCAAAGCACAACCAAAGAAGGGGCAGACACAACAGCCCCAATTAGAAAGTGAATGAAGAAGCTCATTGGGAACATTGCAAGTGAACTCAACCACGGAAAGTCAAATGATGGATCCATCTAGCATCATTTTCAATTTCAAAGATGGACCCGCCCCTCAAAATCCCTCCAACACCAGGGATCATATTCAACACTAGGGCCTCTCAGTCCCATAAATCCCTCCATGAAGCATCATTTTCAATTTCAAAGATGGACCCGCCCCTCAAAATCTCTCCAATACCAGGGATCATATCCAATGCCAGGGCCTTTCAGTTCCATAAATCCCTCTAATAGGTCCATAAATCCCTCCATGACCAGGGCTCATTCCAAACTCAAGAGCCTTCTAGTTCCAGAAATCCCTCCAACACACCCCCTGGCCACCCAGCACTTCCATCCCCCTCACCACCAACAAGTGCCATGAAATTGCCACTCGTCTAGGAGGGGGGTAATGTTAACCCTTAGACGAACAAGGTGGAAATTTGAGAAAATCTAAAGTAGAAGATAAGGCCAAGGCAAGAGTGAAATGGGAGACGAAGGCGCGCCAAAAAAATATAGAAACACAAGAAGTGTAGAAAAGTCCTAAATCAAGGAGAAAGGCGCACAAGAAAAAACTCAAGTCAATGCTTTCGTAAAAGAGCTCAAGGTGCACCATGATTTATTTTAAGAGTTTCAGGCTCTCACCCGTGCAAATTGTAAAGGTAGATGGGCGTAAGAAGGAAGCTAGGAAGATAGGAGGATAATGAAAAAAATGCCCTAGGCTATGGCCGACCATGTAAAAAGGGAATGATTGTCCAAATGGAATTTAGGGCTTTGTATATAAAGTTCAAAAGATGAATGAGGCTCATTATTTGGTGTGTGGCAAAGTGGACTCTTCTTCTTCTCTCCTTCTCTTCTCTTATCTTTGCTTGCTTGTGTGTGCTTGAGAGAGGGAGTGTGAGAGTGTGAGGGAGTGAGTGTGTGAGGGTGAGGGATCAAGGAGGTGAAGCTCTCCACCATCTCCTCTCTTCTTCTTCTCTCCTCTTCTCTTGTCTCACGTGTGGCTATGGAGGATGGAGCTTAGAGGTGGAGGTTTGAGAATGCTTGAGCTTGCATCAAGAAATGTGGAGCTATCAAAGTGCTTGAGAGAGGAAGTAACTCAATCGGGCATCAAGGTAAGCTCACTACACGCGTAGAGAGGGATGGTGTGTTGGGTATGTGAGAGGTAGCCATTAGTGCTCATTTGAAGTGCTTGAACAATAAGAGGTCTGTGGGTCTTGGCCATAGGGCTTGTGCTTGCCTCTACAGTACGGCTCTCTCTACCACTGAGGCTGAGTATGTTGCATCCATTGAGGCTTGCAAGGAGGCCATATGGTTGGGCCGTTTTGTTCATGACCTTGGGATTGATTCTATACCTATGCTGTATTCAGATTCTATGAGTGCTATTCAGCTAGCCAAGAATCTGGTCTTCCATGCAAAGATGAAACACATTGAGGTGAGGTATCACTTCATATGTGGGGTCGTGGAGGAGAAGTCTATTGACCTTGTCAAGATCTCAACTGATAAAAATCTTGCAGATCTTCTCACAAAAAGCCTCACTACTGAGTGCTTTGCCTTCCTCAGGAGATTGATGGGTGTTGGATGAGATGATGTTTTTCCTCATCCTATTATACATGTGTATATTATTGTACTGTATTTTCTTTTGCTTTTCACTCCTCACTGGGGCAAATTTGCCTTTAAGTGGGAGGTTGTTGGGGGTAAAGTTGCCTCTACTAGCAGCATGTGTATTACTACATTGACAATACCCGCCACTGCACATGACAGGTGGTGGCTCCTGTCATTGTCACTTTATTCTTTATTCTTTTAGTGACAGTTTGAATAAAGGAAGGCCGGTCACACACTATGACTGCTGGAGTTCCCATTTGGTCTCTCTCTCTTGCTCTTGCTCTCCTACCATAGCTCTTCCAAGCAAGCTTTGATCCTTCTCTCCTTTCAAGAACAATGAGACTCCAAGGTGCTTCTATTACAAGGAACTAGGACATTTCAACATGCAGTGTCCGAAGCTAGGCCAAGGTCAGTTTTGCGAGCAAAGCCAAGATACTAGGGAAAAGGTTATTGGAATAAACCTAAAGGAGGTCAATAATGACAAAGATCCCATAATGGAATCCGATATGGATAGAACCAAAGTACATGCCACTCTTAATAAGAAGGGTCCAAATTGCCAATTCTTAGTAATTCGAACACTAGCAAATTATCAAGGTAAACCCTTTTGAATTTTAATCGACTGTGGAAGTACCCACTCTTTCATATCACCAAAACGTGCAAAAAGACTAGGCATAAACATTACTCTTGCACCTAGTTTGCTCATAGAGTTAGCAAATGGCAAAGAAGTTCTATCAACACAAACTAGCAAGGTAGAATTTAGCTTGGGTGGAAATTCTTCCAAAATGAACTTTCGAATTATGAACCTCGAGGCTTATGAATGTCTGCTAGGAATGGATTGGTTAATTCCAAATAATGCCTATATCCATTGCAAAAAGGGCCAAATCACATTCTAAAACTCAAAGGCAAAACAAGTAACCACTTAGGGAGAAGTAGGGAACCCTAAGGTTCAACTTGCTAAAGCCTCCCGAATAGTAAAGGGACTGAAGAAAGGATTACTTATCTATCTAATTAAAATCAACAAGGCCAAGCAGGATAGTGAAGCCAAGGATCAACCATCTTGGCTGAAAGAATATACAAATGTTTTTCTAGAAGACCTGACAGAGCTTCCACCAGCAAGGCAAGTAGATCACGAAATTCAACTCATTCCAGGCACTACCCCCGTCGCCAAAAGGCGCTATTGAATGTCAATTCCTAAAGCCATTGAGCTAAAAGAACAACTCAAGCAACTATTAGACCAAGGATACATCAAGAATACATCTGACCAAGTAATTCACCATGGGGAGCCCCAGTACTATTTTAGAAAAAGAAAGACGGAACACTCCACTTGTGTATCAATTATCGTGGATTAAACCAGGTGACAATGAAAAACAAATATCCAATTCCTAGGATAGACGAGTTACTTGACTGACTCCAGGGAGCAAAGGTCTTTTCGAAGATCGATCTCAAATCAGGATATTATCAAATAAGAATTAGGGAGGAAGATATCCCTAAAACTGATTTTAACACAAGGGTCATTATGAGTTTATTGTGATGTCATTTGGGTTAACAAATGCTCATGCCACCTTCAAAGGTTGATGCAAGACATTTTTTGACCCTACCTTGATGACTTTGTCCTTGTCTTCTTTGATGATATCTTAACATATTCCAAGAATGAAGAAGACCATGGACCACAACTGCGAATAGTTCTTGAAAGAATAAGAGCCCATGAATTGTATGCTAAAAGGAAGAAATATGCCTTCTTCAAGAAGCAGATTGAATATCTAGGATTCATATTATCGGCAGACGGCATTTCAGTAAATCCTACAAAGGTCCAAGATGTACAAGACTAGCCACCCCTAACAATGGTTAAGGAAGTGCGAAGCTTTCTAGGGCTAACGGGTTGGTATAGAGTCTTCATTAAAGATTATGTCTCAATTGTCGCACCTCTCACTCACATTACATGGATATCCACCGAACAATCTAGCTTTGAGAAGCTTAAGTAGAGTTTGGTAACCGCCCATATCTTAAGGCTACCTGACCTAAGCAAAGAATTTGAAGTCATAACTGACGCAAGCTCTCTTGCTTTGGGTTGCGTGCTTATGCAAGAAGGATATCCAGTAGCCTACGCTTCAAGAAAATTAAAGATCCATGAAAGAAAATATGCCAATATGGTCTAGAATTAATTGTTGTAATTCATGCCTTTAAATTATGGAGACATTACATGCTTGGTAATAAGTTTTCTCTAGTCACCGATCATAAAAGCCTAAAGTGGATTTTTACTCAACCAGATCTCAATATGAGACAACGCCAATGGATTGAGACCTTGCAGGAATTTGACTTTGAAATCAAGTATAGACCAAGCAAGGAGAATGTGATTGTAGATACCCTAAGCCATAAATCATTCCTTAATGCTCTAAACCTAGAAGAACCTTCTAGGGCTAGAAGTCTTGCTACAATGATTTCAATGCCTAGCAACCCTCTCATAGAAATGGCTAAAGAAGAGGCAACGAAGAAGCCAAGCTATCAAAAACTATTAAGAGAAATTTTTGTCAAGGATTCAAATCCAAAACTCAAGACTAAGTATTAGGATTTTTCCATAAATGAGGAACTTTCCTATTACAGGACAAGATTGTGTATTCCTGCAAGTCAGGAACTCAAAAGGAAAATACTATGGAAAGCTCACAATTCTCCACTTTCGAGTCATCCTGGTTATGCTAAGACTCTTAATACAGTCAAAAGAAGCTTTTATTGGGAAAATCTCAAGGGTGATGTACTCAAGTATGTCATCGAATGCCTGAATTGCCAACGAATTAAGGCCGAACATGTCAAGTTTCCAGGAAAGCTCCAGCCACTTGACATCCCTCAAATGAAATGGGAATATATTAGCATGGACTTCATAGTTGGATTACCCTTGGTACAATGAGAATGTAACTCCATAAAGGTGTAGTCATTGATATGTTAACAAAAGTTGCACACCTTATTCTTGTAAAAACCAATTACAAGGCTTTCGATATCACCAATCTTTTTGTCAATGAAAATTTTAGGTTACATGGATTACCTCCAAGAATAATCAATGACTGCAATTCTCTCTTCATCTCAAACTTTTGGAGGAGTCTATTCGAAGCTCTAAGAACCCAACTCTGCTTTAGTACCACTTACCATTCCCAAACCGATGGTCAAACAAAGCGGGTCAACCATGTTATTGAAAACATACTGAGAGCTTCTTCTAATAGGGAACCCAAACGATGGATCCAATACCTACCCTTAGTTGAATTTGCCTACAATCCGTTATACCATCAAAGTATTCAAATGACTCCTTTTCAGGCACTATATGGGCAAGATTGTCTTACACCATTAAATTTTTCTAATCCTACGAGTAGAAGCATCTAGGCAAATGCTAGAAGAAATGGATTAGCAAGTGAAAGCTATAAGGCAAGATATTCAAGCCGCCAAGGATCGACAAAAGGCACACGCTAATCAGCGAAGGCAAGAACGTGTTTTCAAGGAAGGTGACATGGTTTTCCTACGAGTTTATCCAAAGAAAAGTTCCTTATCTTTGGGGGAATTCAAGAAGCTAAGTCTCAGGTATTGTGCACCATATAAGGTGCTAAAGTGTCTAGGACCGAATGCCTACAAACTGCAACTCCCTAATAACTTGAAAGTACATAATGTATTTCATGTCAGTCTATTGAAAGCATATGTTCCTAACCCAAACCATGTACTTAATGACCAACAAATTGTAATGCAAAGTTAGGGAGACCCCAAACTTCAACCAAAAAAGATACTTGACATGTGGGAGAATAATCTAAGAAGAAAAACCCTTAGAGAGTATCATGTCTAATGGAAAGACTACCCTAAAGAGGATGCCACTTGGATTGACCAGAAATCACTATGTAACCAATATCCCTAATTTTGTTCGAGATGAGTACATCTCAATTCCTCTAAGGGGGAGAGGATATGATATCCTGACTTTAATTTAAAATCTTCCTAACTTCTCACAAGATGGACTTGAAAAACTCTAAATCATTAAATAGAGAAGATCTCGAGCAAAATGACGCAAGGATTGTAGCTCGACATTTTCCCAGATTGACAAGGATTGTAGCCATTCATCACGGAAGTTATCGCGTGAACATGAGTTGTAATCCATAAGTCGAATTTGGCCAAACACGTTTAAAACTTGGCAAGTAAATAAATCACAAAGCTTTAAGCTTTAAGCTTTAAAGCTTAAAAAGCTTGAAAAAAATAAAAGGAGAGGAAGATGTCGTAAATAGGCTGCCACCCCCTCCCCCCCCCCCTTTTTTTATTGGAAAAAGCAATGCCCTCATCATCCCCAAATTTGGCAAATCAAAGTAGGAAAAAATTCATGAAATCTCCCTTCTCAATCTCAACCAGAAAGCTTCAGCAATCTCCCCCTCTTCTCAGTTCGGCAAGAGGCTTGGATTGAAGTAATATCATCTAAGAGCCAGGTGAATTAGTCACGGTATATCTAGCAGCCTCTCTGGACCTCAAAGATCAAATTGCCAATATCAGATTGCATCTTGAAAGCTTCTAAATTGCTAATTTACCAAAATGCCCTCCATAAAGAGCTCTTTTCCGTAACCACAACCCTTCTTCTTCAATTTAGCTATAAATATGAGGCATGGGGAGCCATTGAGGAGCCAGAACAAGAGAGGAGAGGCCCTTCTCAAGAGTATAGAGCAAGAGAGGAAGTGGGGCAGGAGAAGTGCAAGGATGGGAACCCTCATCATGAAGACAAGGAGAATACTCCACGAGCTCTGAAATTCAAATCCTCCATCCCTTCTATCCTATTTCTATGTGGAATCAAGACTCTTCTCAATTTTTTTGAATCTTAATGATCACCTTCCCCTATCAATCGAAAATTTCGTCGATCTAGTTACCCCCAAGCTCCTTCGTCAAAATCCCCTTTTTCAATACTTCCAATTAAAGAACATGGCCCCAAAGAAGAAAGTTACGAAGGTCGCAGAGGTAGGAGCTGCCAATAATGTTGCGGACACAATTACTATAAATGAAATGGTGAGTACGGGGATTACAAATGAAACTATGAATACCATCAACCAAGCACCCATCATGGATCCTCAAGCACTATTTTTTTAATTTAAAAGACTAGCAATCCTTCATCCCATAAACGGGCAACAAAAGTTGCATTCGTGAAATAAGGATTTATTCAATTCATGCATATAATCTTTTTAAAAGAATTCTTAACTGCAAATTCCAAGGGGTAACTTGGGTCTGTACAAAGAAGGTATTGTGTCCCTGAAAGATTTAATACTTTTTATTTGTGTTGATCAAACAAAACTACTGTTGGGTAATTACGGATGCTAATCCTTGGCATATAAGAGATCTTGAGATGAAATTGCAAAGGGATACTATTCGTCATTAAACTAACCAAGATATTCTTTTATTGCAGGCAAGGACCCATGAAACTCCAAAGGGGTCATCCTCAATAAAATTCTTGTTTAGATTTAGTCCAACTAGATCCTGAGAAAGGGAAAATCTAGGAGACTATTGGAAGATAGTACCACTTATGCTAATTTTGCCACTTATGCTAATTTGCCTTGATGTTATTATTTTCGAAAAGAAAATATTTGTCTTAGAAATAAACTTGTTAAAAAGTTTATGTATAATGCATTCGAAATAATATGTTTGTGATTGTAAGTTAGTATTGATCTTTCCTAAAATCATCAAGCTAAAAGATGAATGATTTGACTACAGATCGCCGACTGAGGCAGTATTCCAATGAGCACAGAACATCGACTTAAGTAGCGTCTTAATGGCGCTAAACCTCCCCAAGGCTAGCATGAATAAAACCTACTCGAAAGGGTATTTTCTTTCTTTCTTTTTGTTTTGTGTTAGTGAGTTTAGACCAATCATGATGGGAAAGGCCTTGTCGTAGGGAATTCTAGTCGGTAGGAGGAGGTGAGGATACCAGGGGGCTCTGGTCATAAACTCCTTAGGCTCTTATGAACTACCAACTACCCTTCGATTTCCAGACTGTGTCCTAGAAGTTCCTATACTAGTTGGGGAATGGAACTTGGAGAGAATAATACCTTCGAACAGAAAACATTGTAAAAAGTCATTTTTCTGAAAGGAACTATTAAGAAAGAATTGCTTTACTCTGTTTTTTTGTGTTGTGAATTAAAGTCATGTAACAAATTTGTATCAGGAGATCATTCAAAGAAGGTGTTTTAATATGTTGAACCTAAAGTGGTAGGTAATTAGGTAACTAAAACTATTCTCTTGAGGGAAGTAGGAGGATGGACCCCGACAGATCGAGACCTATGATTAGGTGGTCTTGATACACCAAGAGATTTTCCTAAGAAGGAATAAGAATCACATTTTCTTTAATGGACCATTAGAGATCAGAGAGCCTAACTCGCGTCACTTTAGAACCTTGGGTAGAAGGAATCAAAGTATCATACTTTTCCCATTCTCTTTGAGCCCAGCACAATGTAAGTCCATTTCAGTCAACAATTCCTATAGGGAATGGAATCTCGAATTGCCAATACTAATTAGCCGTTAGTAGTAGATTTAACTAGAAAGACTCAAGTCAATCCTCATGGGAATGGCTGGAACTTCTAGTGCGAGGTAGACTCAAACGAGCCCAGTTAGCAAACTCCAAGGGTTATAATAAAAATCTCGGATGGTGCTTCGTAGGACATCTCTTGATGGACTACTAAGAACATACCACTAAGGAAAGCTCGAGTAGACATGTTACAGTTTCTTGCTAGAAAGATGATGTTTGATTATGAGCATGATGTGTGGGTACATGTGATAGCACTTGGACACATGTATGATAGCCATAGCAGTGGAACTTGGCTTATCTACATTTTCTTAAGCATTTTGAATACTCTTTGGTCTCGATTTTGAGTGGTCAATGCTTAGACTTATTGACATGCTTGGATATTGATTTAGCACATTACATACTACTAATTTTTTTGAATTTGTAGTTGTCATAATGTCAAAAACTACATAGACTATGCAATTTGTGGGTGACAAATTGGTTAATAACAACTATAGTATATGGTTTTATATTATGAATAACTTTTTGATAGGAAGAGGTCTATGGGACCTCATTACAGATGAAGATAAATGCCCAAAACTTCTTGATGATCCCATGTAAGAATAGAAGAAGGCGTACAAGGATTGGATAGGTACAAACAGAAATAGAAATGCCTTGCATTGGATATCTATATGCATCTTAGAGACATTGATTATGCACATTAAAAATGCTAGTGTATGTAAATATGCTTACAAAATCATTGAGAAAATATATGGCACTTACATGGAGACCAAGAAGATACAACTAAAGTAGATATTCCATGGTGCATGGTGCATGGCATGGAAATAGAAGCATTAATGAGATTTTGCTACAGAAATAAAATAGATTGTAGAGGATCTTACTTCAATAAATGTACAAGTTGATGATGATAATTCAGTATATGTTTCTTTAAATGGACTTGGACTTGCATCCAAGTCCTTTGACACCTCCATGTCTGTAAGAGGATGCTCTATGCCTAATTTTGAAGAGTTGATTGCTATGTTGCTTACAAAAGAGATTAAATTGGGCCTCAATGCATCTAGCAATGGAAAGAATGCAAGATAGCTTTGCATGTAGTTGTAGCACCTTTACATGTGATTTAATGCTTAGAGGCAAGGGGAATTCCTACTTTAGAGGGAGAGGACGTTCTAGTCCATAAAGAGATCATGCATATCATTATTATGGATAGTTTTGTCACTTTGAGAGAGTGTGCTTTTATTAGTAGAATGCTATGTTTAAGGGTCACAAAGGACTTAGTTTGGGCACTATGCAGGTGGATATAATAGTGGTGGCTATGGGTCTAGAGATGGTTCATCACCTAGATGTCATCTATTTGCTATGAAGCATGTACTTGGTAGTATGACACGTCCTCCTATAGAGGATGATTGGTTTTCGAATTCAAGAGCAACAAACCATATATCACACCATGTAGAATGGTTTGATAGGAAGCAATAAATGCAAATTGAAAAGTATGTGGCTACAGGAGATGGCACTTTGCATAAGATAACTCACATTGACAGTGTTCCTTTAGTGACTAGAGATGGAATAGAGAATAAGCCTGGTGATGTTTTATATGTGCTTATTATCACAAAAATTTGGCTTCATTTGGTCAAATGGATGATCAAGGATTGCAAGTAAGGTTCAAGAAGTATGGTTGCTTCATCAAGGAGTTTAGAAATGGAAAACCTGGTAGGCTTTTGCTCGTGATCAAAAGAAAGGTAGATTGTTTGCTTTGGATGTAAGAACTCTTATCACATAGAGTTCCATGTATATTGAGACTAGGCATGGACAAGATAAAGATGTCGAAGTATGGCATAGAAGAATTGGGTATGTGAATTTGCAAAGACTTAAATAGATGCAGTCTAGACAAGTTGTTTATGAGCTTTCATAGTTTGGTTATGTAAATTATGATCACGTATGTCAGGCTTGTCAATTTGGCAAGTAGTCTAGACTCCCATTTCCAAAGAGGGGGAGAGTGAGCACTCATCCTTTGGAAATGCTACACTCTAAGATTTGGGTTCCATGTCAGAATGTTTCCTTGAGTGGAAAATGCAAAATCTATATCACCTTTATTGATGATTTCAATAGGATGACATGGGTGTATTTTTTGCAACATAAGAGTGAAGCATTTGAAAAGTTTTTGAGTTTAAAGCCATGGTAGAAAAGCCATTTGGGAGTTACATGAAATGCTTGAGATCACATAATGGAGGAGAATATATGTCAAAATGATTTCTCTTACTACTTGAGATCATGGGATCAAAAGATGGATTACATGTAGGTATAGACCATAGTAGAATGGTTTGCAAAAATGAAGAACAAGATTATTATGGAAGTCACAAGGACTATGATGAATCAAATGCAAATTACTTTGACTTATTGGGTTGAGGTAGTACATAGTGCAGTCCATATCACAAACAGAACATGTACAACTTTAACTCATCATGTGTCTCTGTATGAGAAAATATATGGAATGACACCTGCAATTGTATATCTTGGGGTGTTTGGTTGTGTATGTTATGTTCATGTCCCTTATAATTTAAGGAAAAAGATGGAACCAAGGCTTCCAAATACATTTTTCTTATGTATCCAAATGGGAAGAAGAGTCACAAATGTTATGATCTTTTCATCAAGAGGTATACATAAGTAGGGATGTATGATTTAGCGAGTACAAGTCTTGGTATAGATTGAAAGCTATAGTCGAGATGGATGCTTATGAGAGCAGTGATGATGATGATTATGGGAAGAAAATTGTAGCAAATAATGGCCATCTTGTGGATTAGGTATTTTGCCTCAATAAATAGGTGGTGGAAAAATATATGAGCCCAGGCAATATGATTTCAAAAAAGTATTCTTAACAAGTACAAAGGCCTCTGTGGTCGTTTTGCAGCCCCATTAAACTATGCTAACCACACAGACGTAAACTCCTTCACCTAGTGAAAGGGTCCTTGTAGGGTAGTAAAGGTACCTTCATGGTATCAAGACAGATCCACAAGGACAAGTAATTGATTAAAGAAATTAGCATGTTGAGGATATATTTGTACCTCAAGAGTGTGAAGAAAGCAATGGCAGTAATAGTCCATGGAGTGGCATATTGAGAGAGCACATAGAAGAAGGAAAAGTTTACACAAGGAAATAAGCCTATGGTTGAAAGTTCTAAGGATGAGTTTAGGATACCACATGTGAGGACTCTAGGGATAAAGAGTGTAGAAAAGTATGTACCACCACATGTAAGAATGGTTGAGACACCATCTAGTGCACCTCAATTAATGAGATCAAATAGAGTGAGGCATCCAATTGACAGCTTGACATATAATGGCTTCATGAAGATATATTATGCATACATGGTATCTTGTGTTCAACATGTAGAGCCTACTTACTTTGAAGAGGAAGTTGGAAGCAAAGATTAGAAGGAAGCTATGGATTAGGAAATGGATGCATTGACAAAGAACAATACATGGGATCCAATTGACTTGCCTTGTGGTAAGAAGGCAGTTGGCAGCAAATGGGTATATAAAGTCAAGTGCAAATTAGATGGCTCATTAGAGAGATATTAATCAAGGTTGGTTGCAAAGGATTATGCATAGATATATGGATTGGACTATGAGGAGATATTAAGTCTAGTGGTGGTGTATAAGATGACAACAATGAGATTGGTAATTGCATTAGCTATATCAAATGGATGTGAAGAATGCTTTCTTGAAGGGTACATTGGAAGAGGAAGTATATATGGATTAGCTAAAAAAATATGTACACCCTATATATCGGTGATATATCTGCAAGTTATGAAAGGCATTGCATGGATTGAAGTAAGCACCAAGAGATTGGTGTGAGAGGATCAATAAGTTATTATGTAGCATGGAATTTTAGCAAAGTGTGGCTGATTATTCACTTTATATTAGGCATACAAAGGATGGAATGGTTGTTGTGGTCATCTATGTTGATGATCTCATTATTGTAGGTACTCTTGAGAGAGAGATTGTTGAAGTCAAGCATGGAAGGGGAGGAGTATGAGTACAATTCTCTGTCTCCTCCTTTTTTTCAATTATAAAAATCAAAAAATGGTTAAGAGGTTTGTGTCTTCTATCATTGTATGGTCTCCTCAATTTAGTTAAAGGACAAAGATTCAAATGCTAATGCAGTTTCCTTTGAGTACAATGACGAGAAGGGCAATTACTTTTTCACTGATTTCCTGATTGTGGGCGAGAACCAATAAGCATTTGACATGCAGGCATTGTGGGCGAGAACCAGCAGGCATTTCACTGATTTCCTGATTGTGACGAGGATGATTCTCTCTCTCTCTCTCTCTCTCTCTCTCTCTCTCTCTCTCTCTCTCTCTCTCTCTCTCTCTCTCTCTCTCTCTCTCTCTCTCTCTCTCTCTCTCTCTCTCTCTCTCTCTCTCTCTCTCTCTCTCTCTCTCTCTCTCTCTCTCTCTCTCATTATATATCAAAAAAAAATTTAACAATGGAGGATCACTTGAATTGAGAGGGAGGAGGGGTAAGAGAGACAAAATAGGATATAATTCAAAAGTTTAATATTGAATGGGTGATGGGTTATGGCGGGGCGGGGGTGGTAGCTAATTGAAAGGGGTGAGGGAGAGATGTTTTAATTAGTCTAATATTGTATTTTTATTTAAAATTTATTATTTTTTAGGGATCATTGTCTAATCAGCAACCCCCTTTCTTCTCCTTCATAAGGTTTTTAAATATTAATATTATTCTTTTTTTCCATCTCCTATAGTCCATTCATATGCATGGATTTGTGTACTTGTAATTCAGTGTGGATACAAAGGTCATGCAAAGTCTGGAGCACTTTGTGATCTATGAAAGAAGTGCACAATCAGGAAAATTGGCTTACTATATTCAAGATCTATATATAGGGGGGATGATTGTTCAAGGTACATGGGGGAGACTGGGAGGGGGGAGGGGATAAAAAAATCATTCTATTCAAAAGATGGGATCATTATATTGAACATTCAAATTTTCCTGAGTTGGTATTACAATTTTTCCATCATCTAAGGACATGATCAAGGTTGGGGATATAAGATTTCAAAAGGCTTACATGAAATACATTATAAGCTTTAAGATGAGGTGAAAGTTCTAATATGTAGGCATTCTTACCAAGACATTTAACAATCTTGTAGGGTCCATAATAACTTGAACTAAAATTTTTGAATTTCCCAAGAGATATGGAACTTTTCTTTGGCCAAGCTTTTAGGAATACCATGTCTCTGTGCTTGAAAGTCCAACAAGTCCTCTTGGGGCCAATGTAGGCCTTTTGATAGTCCTATGCTACTTTGATGTCTTGGGAGATTGCTTTGGTCTACTCCTCCATCTCATCTAATGTTTTCTTGGATACTGCAACCCTCAAGGTTAAATCAAAGAAATTAAGAGTAGACAAGCCATCTTGTCCATACAACACCTAAATAGGGATATACCAATGCTTTGTTTTGGTATGAAGTATTGTACACAAATTCCAGTAGGGGTAAATATTCAATCCATCTCTTGGGCTCCCTACTACTATAGTGGGCTCTTAGAATATCTTCCAATACTTAATTGACTTCAATTTCCCATCAATTCAAGGATGATAAGTGATACTAGAACAAAGTCACATGTTAATGGCTTAAAATAGATATGTCCAAAATTTAGAAGTGAAAAATAAGTATTTGTCTCTTTATCACTCACTAAAAACCCTTTTTGGCAATCCGAGCAACTTGAAAATCTCCTTGCCAAGCAACCTAGCAATATCAAACACTTTGAAGATAGTCTTCACAAGAATAATGTGAGTAACTTTTTTCAGCATATCAATGACTACTAGGATTGAGATCCTTGAACTATTGAGAGCCTGACTACAAAATCCATACTGAGATAAATTCCTACTTCATTTGAGAAATGTCAAGAGGATGTAGCCCTCTAGGGATTTTGATCATTTTAGCATTACTCATTGATAACTTAGGCATTGAGTTACACATATTAGTACATCAACTTTCAATCATGGCCACATTTATAGTCTTTGCATAATTGGGATGTCCAGCTATCAAATTATCATGGGCCTCCCATAGAATCTTCTTCTTAAGGTCCCAACTATTAGGCACACACAATCTGTGCTATTAGTCTAGAAGCTCACCCTCAATGTGGTAATGCTTGAATTTGGCCTTTATATTTTGACTATCTCCCCTAGATTAGACGGACCTTTTTAGCTAAAGGTAATCAAGGCCTTTAGGAATTTCAACAATAGCTATAGCCTCAAAAATGGGATTGCTATGCATGAAAATCAAACTTACAAGAAATGCTCTGCTAGCCTAGTCTTCCACATCAATAAGGATTTTAGAAAGGATTTCTTGCTTAGGGTGTCAACTATCACATTGTTTTTGCAAAATCAAAACTTTATTTCAAAATCAAACTCTTAGAAGACCTCAATCCATCTCCTCTATCTCATGTCGAGATCAAGTTAGGTGAGAATCCACTTGAGATTTTTGTGGTCTATCACAAGAATGAATCTTCTATTGAGCAAATAATGATGCCACAATTTCAACACATGAATGACTACTAAAAGCTCAAGGTCATGTATAACATAGTTCTTCTCGTAAGACTTAAGCTTGTGAGAAGAACACACAACCAAATGCCTTTCTTGAGTAACAATACATCCTGGTGCCATGATGTTGGCATCCGTAATGACTTCAAACTCCTTTGTAAAATTTGATAGTTAAAGGATGGGAGTGATAGTGAGACATTGCTTCAATTTGTCAAAGCTCTCCTACTCTCATGATGTCCATATGATTTTTGCTTTCTTTTTAAGCAAATCAATGAAGGGATGTTGCAATTAAGGAGTACTCTTTGATGAAAATCCTCTACCAACCTGTGAAACCTAGAAATCCTCAAATTTCTCTAACACTTTGGGGGGTGGAAGCCAGTCTTGGACACCCTTGATGTTGGATCCTAAATTAATGAAATGCATATTTCTTGGTTATGGGGATGCAAGTGAGATGGGCTATTGCCTATGGGATCCACAAGCTAGAAAGGTCATCCATAGCCATGATGTTATTTTCCATGAGGAGAAGATGCATAGCAACCTGAGCATGCAATTGAGGTATGCAAAGTGATATTTCAAGAGGAGCCTCCTCTTCCCATGCAACCAACTAGATAGCCTCTAGCTAATGTTCCAGTAGCCCATGATCATGATGTTGGATAGGATGTAGAGCCTCCATAGAGATAATGATCGGTTTGTGCCCTCCATGGAGTATGTTATGATGATAGATGCTCGTGAGTATCTTACCTATGATAAGGCGATGCGTAGATGTGACAATTGCTCTAAGGAGAGAGCCACACAATCAGAGCATGACTCATTACAAAAAAATCATATGTGGAATTCAGTTTCTTTGCCTAGTGGCAAGTGTGCTTTGCCATGCAAGTGGGTGTACAAGTTGAAGAGTATCCATGGACAACCCAAGCTGATGTATAAGGCCAAATTGGTTGTAAAGGGTTTTAAGTAAGAGCATGGTATTGACTTTGATGAGGCCTTCTATTTTGTGGTTAAGGTGACTACCCTACACTTAGTACTAGCTTTGGTCATGTAGTTAGATCTAGACCTTTGTTAGATGAATGAAAAGATGGCTTTCTTACATGGGGATCTATGTGATGAGATTTGTATGTAGCAACCTAAGGGCTTTGAGAAAGAAAGTAGGGAATACCTGGTGTGCAGCTTGAGAAAGAGCCTTTATGGCCTTAAGTAGGCACTTAGGGAATGGTACCACAAGTTTAATGCTTTCATGCATGCATAAAGATATACATATAATTATATGGATTCGTGTCTCTACACAAAGAAGGCTCGTAATGGCAGCCTTATTATCTTGGTACTTTATGTGAATGATATGTTGATTGTTGGGAGAGCTATGATGAGCTAGATGCCTTAAAAAAGTCAACTAAAGAAGATCTTTGAGATGAAGGACATGGGACAAGCCTTGCATATTCTTGGCATACTTATCACACACGATCACTTTAAGGGGCTCCTTTAATTATCATAGAGGGACTACATACAAAAGGTCCATGAGCACTTCTATATGCTGAATGTTAAGCATATTGGTTGTCCTTTATCTTCCTATATAAAGTCAATTAGGCAAATTCTCCCTAGTCAAATGAGGAGAAGGCTGAGATGGCCAAGATCCCTTATGCATCCACAGTGGGCAGGTTGATATATGCCATGATAGTCACTCGTCTAGATATACCATTTGCAGTGGGAATTGTGGCATGTCGTATGGCTACATCTAGCTGCCGACATTGGGATGCAATGAAGGGTATCACGAGATACTTGAAAAGCACTATAAATATGAGCATTTGCTATGGTGGTCAGGATACTACATTCATGGGTTACATTGACTCTGACTATATAGGATATGTAGGTAGTAGTAAGGCCACTTCTTTGCATGTCTTCACATTTGCAAGAGGTGTTGTTTCTTGGATATCCAATGTTAAAAAATGCATGACCATATATACTATTGAGGCAAAGTATGTCGTAGCCGATAAGGCTTGTAATAAGGAGGCCCTATTGTGGCTGTCTGGAAAACCTTGATATTACTATTACTCCTATACTGCATTTGGATTGTATGAGTGCTATTAAGTTCGCCAAGAATCCAGTCTTCCATGCAAAGAAAAAGCACATTGAGGTGTGCTATCACTTCATCAAGGAAATGATAGAGGACAAGTCTATTGAGCTTGTTCACGACTAATGAGAATCTTGCAGATTTAGTCACTAAAAGTCTTAGTGCAGAATGTTTACTTTCCTTAGAAAGATGATGGGCATAAGATGAGATGATGTCTAATCCTTATCCTATTGTACTCTACGTACATCTATACTTTATCACTTTTTACTTATTCTCTCCTCACCAATGACAAATTCTCCTCTAAGTGGGAGGTTGTTAGGGATAAAAGTGCATGTGTCTATGCTATCTTGTATTTACTTCACACATCGTGATCATACACTTGTACACTACAAGTGGTAGGCACTCATCGTTGTCACTTTATTCTTTATTCTTTTAGTGACTATTGAATAAGAGAAGGCCGCAGACACACATTGTGATTGTTGGAGTTCCCACATACGGTGTCTCTCTCTCTCACTCTTTTGCTTAATTCACCATGGCTCTTATGTTGCTCTTGATTCTTCTTGTATACTTTCACTCAAGCTCTATCTTACAATTACCACATTACTAGGGTCATGCAACCCAATTATATAGTCATAGTAGGTCGATCTCATGTCGACAATTATGAAATAAAATAGCTCTCCTTGATTTACCTTGGGAATACTTAGAAAGTGCTACTATGAATAAACCTCCTACTTATTTCTAAATCACTATGGAAGAATTTTCTTAAGTTCCTTCAAATCCAAAATCTTGTGTAAAATTTTTCTTTTGAGTCTTGGTGCAAACTTCCTTGAATAGAACCTTGTATACCCTCAATAAACAAATCAAATATAAGTATATGAGCTTCACTGTAGAAAAAAATTTGCTCAAAAAATCTAGCTCTATTTGATTCTCTTATTGTATATTAAAAAATCTAAATCCATGCAACGTGCATTGTGAATAATCAGTCTCAAGAAAAAGAAAACATTTGATTTTGCTAATGGGAAGGAGATATTAAATACATTAGAAATAGTGAAAGGAATTAATCAATAAGGCCATAAAGATGAATGATAATCTAATGTGAGAGACATTCTCTCATACTTCCTGATTACTTTAGAGCAGGTCACAAAAAATGTATGACCTATTTTCAGTAACATGTAGAGTTGGATCTCAATGCAACCTTACCCTAAGGGAAGAAATGTACCATATAATGGTATAGATCTTTGTCCTTAAAAAATTCCAATCTAATCCAAATCACTGGACTCAATATCAATGATGGGGAATGACATCCACATATTTCTCCATTTATACCAATTTGACTTATGGTATTGCGTATGACTTGCCATAAAGACAATGATCACATGAATTAAAACATTTGTAGTCAAGGAATGATGCCATAAAGATGCATCTAGTATGTCTACCAAAACCAGAACATAGTCAATAAATCTAGATACAAGAGCAAAGTCAAGATTTCCATTGGTAATATTTTTCATAGAATCACCAAAAGATACATGATACCTTACATCATCTAACTGTCCATCAAAGAGTAGACTCTTGGTCAAAGTTGGAACATGGCATACATCATGCAAATGAAAGTGTTGCCTTAAGCAAACTACAATCTAACATCACCAATGCTAATAATATCCGATGCCAAGTCATTTCCTAGTCTCAAAGAACCTATCATGCTGCAATTATGTGGGATAACATGAAGAGAAGTCCCTAGATCAAGCAACAGTACTAAGAAAGTGAACAAAGCATTAGCCAATTGACTAGCATTAAGAGAAGAAGCTACCAAGATGTAATCATCATCAAACTCAAGCTCCAAAGGCATTTACCTACTCAATTTTCATACTAGACTTATTAGAAATAATGCTACAATCATTAGACTTATCCTACACTTTGCCGCTGTCTTTCTCCTTGCACTTATCATCGCACATCTTATGGCACTATGGCCTAATATGACCTTGCTTCTCACAATAATTACATGTAAGAGAGGCCTTACGACCACGAGACTTAGCATGAGATTACCCATGAGATTGAGACCTCAATGAGTCTTTACCATGGTGGTCATTAATGTTCTTACCATCATGTCAAGCAAAGCTCAAGGCATATACATCAAAGAGTCCAAGAAACTCGAGCACATCACAAATACATCCAAGAGCACAAGTGTCAAATAATGTTTTAATATCTACAAGTGAGTAAGCATGAAAGCTCAAAGCAATTGACCAAAGACCAAGTACATAAAATATAGCTCAAATCCAAGTATCAAAGCATGTCATAACCATAGTCGGGCTCATACAACATCAATGCTAGACATCACCATAGACATGTAGCATACACAAAATACCATGTACGCATAATAGACATTCAAAGCATAAAGTTCACTAGTGTATGCTTGTTGTCCAAACAATTTTGATAGCAATAAACCTTTGTAAAATGAGCACATCAAGCTCTAAATAATCCAAGCAACATCCCAATAGCATAACCACACCATCTCGGCACCAAAATGGCATCCTTGAGGCATCAACCATGTATTATGGAATTTAATGTTTACTATTCAAACCAAAACTATTATATTCTATATGAAAGAAGAGAATAGAAAACTATATAGAATTAACTCTATGAGTGCTTAGATCTATAGCTCTTGCTACACTCTTTGTTTCTAGCTATAAAATTCCTAAATCCAATAGTGTATGCAAAAGTTATGGCCAAAAAATAATAGTATTGTCAAGTTATCATAGACGTCTACAACAAGGGAACTGAACTTCATTCATCCTTTACCTGCAATGCAGAATCTCATCTTCATTTCTCTATAATAGGCATGACTAGACCCTAGAAAAAATTAGCATATAGCTCTTGTCCTAAATTTCCATATAAGAAAAGCACCCAACTTATTGAGTCCACCTAGCCATCAATCATTTTCCATCAAGGAAAGATGTTGCCTGCTTTCCAATTTTGTAGTTTTTTTTTAAGTTTTTTGAACAAGCATGCTATTTAAAAGCAACTTCCTTAATTATTCCCTTAACACTTGCTTGCTTCACATTTTCATTAAGCACAACATGAAAGAAAAAAAGACAATTCTTTCAAAACACTTGCATTATTAATTAATAATATTTACATTGGATTCATGCACATAGAGCTAGATACAAAAATCCACTCTCTTCTTTAGAGTGATAACCAATCCATAATTCCTAGGCTCTTGATGCTCACCACATTGTACTCATATGGATTTCTTCTCCTTTGTAGGACCAATTATATAATTACCCTTTCTGGCTAGAGCCCCCTACTTATGTGTTGCCACAGGAGGGAATCTTCCATACGGGACCTTCCTATCTAGATGTTGGTTAGGTGATCATAGGTGGAACAAAATTGGCTAAAACCAAGCCCTAGTAGTTGCCCTTAGAGGAGTGTAAACTACTCAACATTGGCCATCATCTGAGCATAAGCAAAAAAAAATTATAAATTTCTAGATGTACTTCATGATGAATAACTTGCAACTCAAGGCATTAACCAATCGGTCATTCTCAAATTGTATTTTATTATTTTAATAAGAAGGAAGAGTTATAAATTTAATATGATCATGCTTTCTAATTTTAGTGATTGTATTAAGTCAAGTAAAAGGCACATTGGACCCCGTGCAATTTGGGGCTTTTGCAGTTAGGGCAAAATTTGTGCAACATTTGGTCATTTTATGTACATGCAGGTTGAATTCCGCACAATTTGGACATCAACACTTGGTAAAATTTGGGGATTTTGCTGAAATTGCTTTATTTTGGCAAAATTGGACAATCATATGCATGACAGAGGAAATGCAGATGTGTGTTTGATGCTTTTGAGCACAAAATTTTGGGGCTTTTGACCATTCGTGTCAAATTTTATGCCTGTGGGTACATGTACAACAGAAATTGCAATTGAAATTTTGGGTTTTCTCATGTAATATGATGCACATGCCCTTTGAACAGCTGTAACCAGTTGGATAATGATGTAGCACTTGTTTTGGTGCTTCTGAAAATTTAATAACAGATCTGAAATCTATATTTCTGCATGGTCATTTATTGCTGATTGATTTTGTTAGGAGGTAGGGTGCGAGCTATGGTAGTGTTTTGTTGTGTATTTTCTTTGTAGCAGCTTGATGCTCTTTATGGTTTCTGTATGTGCAAATCAGTCCATGGATTCGTTGACCACGGGCTAAGTCACCCTATCCTGCGGTCACCGATAAAAGCAAGATTTTACAACCCCAAAAGAGTCAAAAATGTGCCAAATTCTATCATCCCTAACTAGAATTACATGCTTTTACCAACACACATGCTTTATCATGTGCAATTAAGCCTAATTTTTTATTAGTTCTACCCAGCATGTGGGCTGGATAATAAGTGTGGCCTCTTTAGGCCGTATGATATTAAATCATTGGATAAGTACAACCATTCCATTTTATTTCCTAAAATGTTTTTAAGTATGAATTTACTAGACCTTTTCATCCTTTAAGATTCGTTTCTTGATTATGAGAGTACAAATTATAATGTTTGTGTGGATTTAAGTAGGTAAAATTAGGTTATCTATGAGACTCTAAAAATATCAATCAATGTATAAATAGTAAGAGATGAAAATACTTGATTTTGTATGTTAGAATTAATAGTGTTGTTGGCCTCAATTTTCCCTACATTGAGTGTCGTTGAAATGGACCCACCACATTGGAAGGCCCTACATGACATGTTGATCCTTTTGTGAGGGGGCATGATGGATGAAGAAAAAGAAAGTGGGTAAAACAAGGCAAAGGGTTTATAGCTTAGGGGAAAGTGCTTCAAAAACTTAGTCTTTTCATTGTCACTCTCTCTCAAATGCTCTCATATATATTTTTTAAAAATCATTTCTTATCACTTCTCTCTTTCTAGCATCGTTCTATCATTACCTACCTCTATTGCCTTCTACTCTCAATTGGTTTTCCTTTTATAGTTTGGCAAGGCGAGGTTTGGAATTTTGCCTATGTCATGGGATTTTTTTAGGTATTAGTGTGTGGCAAGAGGAGAAGAAAATTCTTAGAAATCCAAGTGTCAAATGGGGGGGTACAAAATATCCTTAGGATGTTTGCTATGAATTTAAAAAAAGGGAGACAAGAAGAAGACACATTAGGAAGGAGGAGGGGGGAGTGTAAGTACAATCCTCTCTCTCTCTTCCTTTTTGTTGGTTTTAAAATTTGAAAAATGATTGGGGGAAACTCTATGACAAGAGGAGAGAGGAAAACACATGCACACACACACACACACACACACTCTCTCTCTCTCTCTCTCTCTCTCTCTCTCTCTCTCTCTCTCTCTCTCTCTCTCTCTCTCTCTCTCTCTCTCTCTCTCTCTCTCTCTCTCTCTCTCTCTCATTATATATCTAAATTTTTGGAATAATAGGGGGTCACTTAAATTGATGGGGAGGTGGTTATGGCAACAAGGATGGTGGTTGATTTGAAGAGGTAAGGGAGGATCACTTGATGACGTTTCAAGCTCCCCCCTCCCCTTTATTATTTACCTTTCTTCCCCTTCATAAGGTTTTTAAATTAAAAACCTTAATATTCTTCTCTCCCCCCCCCCCAAGCGCCCTCAACTCCTATGCCCCATTCATACACGAGGATTCATGTGCCTTTACATCTTAGCAGATGTGAAAGTCGTACAAAGTCTAGAGCACTTGGTGATCCATGAAAGAAGTGCACGATTAGGAAAATTAGCTTACCATGTTTGAGATAAATATATTGGGGGGGAATGATTGTTTGGGGATATGCATTTTGGGCGCGGGGGGGGGGGGGGGGGGGGGGGGGGAGGGACATATCATTACACTCAAAAGATGGAATCATTACACAACCCATCATACTATCTGAGACACTCACAAATAGCCAATACATCACTTTACTCTCTGTCTACTCCCAATCCTTCTTAGCTTTTATCTATACTAGAGTAGCATTTTGTTGATGGGGGTGTCGTTGCCATGTCTCTTTCAATATAGTTCCAACCACCTCTGCCCTTCAAGAAATTTGGCATCCTAAACTTCCGCATAGTATTATTATTCTTAACAAGCTTCTCATTGACAATTTGGTCAAAATTGTCACACATTTTGACAAGTCAAGCAATCTTACAAAACTTGCAATCTAGAACTAAGTCAATGTCAAGTGCACTATAAACAAAACACATAGCTTTTTTCACTGCCTACACAACAATAGTTGTAATCTTCAAATTGTATGCAGATACCCTCTATTGTCTATACCCTAGCAAACACCTCAAACCTTGCAGATTTGAAATCCGTAACCTCTGCACCTATAAACAACAAACATGTTCAAATCTATAGTGTACCTAGAAATTGCTTCCAACCAACCTATAGAATGAAGGCCAAAAGGACCTCAGATTGCAAGAATCATTACCAAAATGCCCTAAAGGGCCTGTTTGCAAAATATACACTACTGTTCAAACTCACCGAGTTTCACTAAAATTGGAGACTATAGCCCTACTAGCCTCACAAGCTTCCTATGGCTATATTCCAAGGCAAATCGAACAAGGTAGATGAGCTACTTCTTTGTTGCATGCTTACTTGCTTTTGTGCTCTGTCACCTTTACCTCAACCTTCAATTGAGCTCTGTGTGCAATTGGAGGATTGCTTTGCTACAATGTAAATAGACAAGAGGAGAGAGGTGAAGCAACCAAGAGCATAAACACATAATGGATACTTGAGCACACAAAGAAGTAGGATTGAAATCTTCTTTTTCTTTTTTCTTCTTCTTCCACACAAAAGAACTTAGTCTACAACATGATAAAAGACTAATATGAAAGTACTAGAACATATGTACAAATAGTTCACTAAGAGTGAACACGTTAAGGATAGATGAGGCGGCACAATAAGTATGCCACAACCAAGAGTGGACTACGTGGGTGTAGTCCTCGATTGTAGAATCACTGGCATGTCCTCCATGTCGGTTACCTAATGCACCAACGAGTGAAGTCCTACCGCATCACTAAGGAGTATAGTAGATGCCAACTAATGTGGAGTTCGACATCTCAACATTGTTAGCATCACCTATATTTGGCATATCAAAGGTTTCATGTAACTTCTACCTTGAGCATCCATATCATGAATGCTTTTTCTAATAATCATCATATTCATCCACATATAGAATCAAAATAAGAAGATTGCCTTCAAGTAGCTTCTTCATGTGTAGGTAATGATCCATCTCATTCCATTTGTATGCTTGAGACTTCATGAATGCATTAAAATTGTGATACCATTCCTAGGGGCTTGCTTTGAATCATAGAGATTTTTTTAGAGTCTACACACACCATGCATTCCTTGCGTGATATAACAAAACCCTCTAGTTATTGCATATAAATGTCCTCGTGAAGATCTCAATGGAAGGATGTCATCTTGAAATCCATTTGAACAAGCTCTAGGTCCTCTTTGGAGACCATAGCAAGAATTGCAAGAAGAGTAGACATCTTCACCACTTGTTAAAAGATCTAATCAAGATTGATTCCATTCTCTTACTTGAATCCTTTTGCCACTAACCTTGTCTTACACTCAAGTAATGCAACTTTTAAAGTGATATTTACATTGTAAACTCATTTTTATAGAACGGATTTCTTCCCTTTTGGCAGTCGAACAAACTCCCAAATGAAATTCTTCATAAGAGGTTCCATATCGACTTCATAGCCTTCTCCCACTTAAGATTTATCATCCCACAGCATAGCTTCCTAATAGCATGAATGCTTCCCACAATTTGTGAATATAACATAGTCCATATAAGGAACATATCAGTTTGGAGCACATGAGACTCTCATAGACCATCTTGCAATTGGCTCCAAATTTTCAACCATAACACCTTGTGACTATGCTTGCTCATAATTTCCATGCTAGTTATTGATATCTTGCCTATTTCTATCATCTCTTTTTGGTTGATTTACTTGTCCATTTTCTTAAATGATAAATGTCCATAGTTTAATTGTTTTCATAGGTGCTAATGTCTATATCTTCAATAATTATAAAGTTAGCATTGTGTACAAGTTTCCTAACTTTAGGTTCCCATAATTTAACGAACTCTTGTTATTATAGCTTTGGACCAAAAATCATATAATAAACTCGGATTTGAGAACATACTAAGGAACGTCTCCTTGGATAGTTTGATTCATATGCTTAGCAATACCATTTTGAATAAGGGTGGTTACACACCACCATTGCCCGCCCAATCTACTCTCAATTTGGTGGGCATAGGAAAAGATTACTTGGGTGGTCACTTGTTCACCACCTACTTACACACTAGGTGACAGAAACTTTTCTTAGCCAATAATTTGTCATCTATCCGCAAGCATTTACACATCGGCTACCACCTATTCACTGGACACTTCCTAAATTATCCAATGTTCGTTGATCATTATTGACATAAAAATTAATATTTGAATCCTAATTAAACGCAATCATTGATGCTAGATAACACAAGTTGATGTTATTGACACAAACAAGGGTACAATTCATAAAACTAAGACACATTACTAACATAATAATTCATGTTAACCATTATTGGCACAATAATTAATATTGCAATTCATGATTAGCACAATCATTGCCTATAAATATTACAAATTGATGTTACAAAACCAAAAAAAAAGACTAATAAAACTAACACAAATTAGTATGGAAAAAGAGAGTAGGGGGGTTGAACCCCTTCACCATGCTATTGAGGCATGGCTCTATCTAGCTCTATGCAGAAAGGTGGAAAGAGGAAAATTTTATTGGCACACCACCCCTCTTTTCACCTTTCCACCTACAATGCAAATGCTATAGAAGTTTACTCACCCTTGTCTTCGTCATTGATCTTGTTGGGGGTAAAGGCCCCTCCGCCTAGCCGCCCGTGTATTACTACACTGATAATCACCGCCACTGCACACTACAGGTGGCAAGCGCCCATCACCATCACTTTATTCTTTATTCTTTTAGTGATAGCTTGAATAAAGGAAGGCCCGATCACACATTGTGACTGTTGGAATTCCCATTTCTTGTCTCTCTCTTTATTGCTCTTGCTCTCCTGCCATAGCTCTCGAGTGCAAGCTTCGATCCTTCTCACCTTTCAACTAGTATCAGAGCACGGCTTCCCAACTCTTGAGCTTAGCTCGTGGCATTCTCAGCTTCCCATCGACTCCCCACTCGCATTGGGTCTCCTTCCGAGCAGCCATAGCTCGTTCTCTTGAACTCCCGTCACTCCTCGGCTTCCCGAGCTTCTTCCCGGTCTATTGAGGCACCATCAAGGCATTTTACATTGAGGTATTGCTTCATTATTTCAGAGATTTATCTCAGTCTACAGGTCTAGGTGAATAGGGTTTTTATAGGTTGTGGGTAGCCATAGCTCACACCTCTTGGAGCTTCCTTCACCTGGATCTTGCTTCCAGCCTATCAAAGCTTGCTGAGGCTTGTAGGCCTTCTTTGGCCCCCATTTGTGCCCCCTTTGGGCCCCATTGTTGACACGTGGAATAGCAGACCCCCCCCAGCCAGTTCACGTTTTTTTTTGCGCATGTTTCAAAATCTGGCCCAAAAATCACTCTTTTTGTCATATCTCGGGCATTCGGAACCCGATTCAGGCAAGGTAAGACTCTAAGTTGAGGTTTTGGCATGCTCCGGATGCGATAGTGATGTTGGATTTGACAAATTCTAATGATAGAATATTTTGTAATAGATTTCAGGTCTGAGACAGCATTTATTTGTATGCCTATGGCTTATGTGATGCTTCTACTAATGTCTATTGATACCGGATCACTTGTGGATGTTATGCCTCTTATGTGAGACGCATTTGGAGCTGATTTAGCTCAGCCATTGATTGTTTTGAATAATCCCAGATCTAGCCAAAATAGGGCAGCCACCCGTTACTTTAATTTTATGCTTACAGGTCTTGGCATTTGATGCCCGATTATGCCCGGTTGGTGCCTATACATACGAGAATGTATGCCTATGGTTTGCCTATGGATTTGAGCTTGGATTGAGCACTAATTTGCTTAGTTTACAAAGGTTATATGCTACTGGAAACTTCACGGCTAAAGCTATTTATGCTACACTTGGGTTATGCCTATTGGTCAAACGGGGTGCTCTCGGCTACTCGGTATGATGTCATGATGTATTTGGACTATGCCACATGTCTTGTTTATGCTCCGAAATGCTTTTGAGCTGAGATTAGAGCTCGATTTGGGTTTGATTGTCACTTCTTTGCAGCTGGCATTTCATCTATGACATGGTTTATGCCTAGGCTATCCAGTATGGGTTATGATGTCTTGGTAAATGCTTTATGCTTTGGCTGTGGATGGCAGTTGTTTGAGCTCGTCTTGACATTCATTTGAGTATTCCCTTGAGCAGTTGGATATTGACTTGGATTTTTCTGCTGCAACTTAGCTTTTTCCATTATAAGCTTGGACGCTATTGAGGCATTGTCTTGGTTGCCTGTCTTTGGTACTTTGACTTGGTTTGCTTGAGCTGTTGAGCTCGTTTATATGTCCTTTTGTGCCAATGGGAGCATCTTGTATGCTTGACCGACATTGAGTAGGAGGTTTATGCTATTTTGAGCATTTTGCAGATACTTGAGACTTTGGGATCTCTTACACTTAAATGTTGCATGGTTCATGCACTGATATCTTGGAGTTACTTTTGACCTGAGCTTGGGCTTTGCACTCTTATGAGCATACAGCTACTGGTGTCAGGTCTTGCCAGTGTTATGTATACTTTGCCCTATTGTCCAGGGGGTATGCCTACTCACTCACGGATGCTTTGGTGACATGTTTGGGTGTTTGCTCAGGGTCTTGATGACTATTTGGTGTTGATTTATGCCCGTTTATGGCTGGTCATGTCTTGGCTATCATTTCTTGACTTGTGTAGTGATTTGGTCAGTAATTGTTTCTCACAGTACCTTGCTGTCATTTATTAAAGCAAGTATATAATTCCGGACTGACATGGATTTTTCATGCTGAAATATTCTAAAATGATGTACTTTCACTAGTACTTGGTGGGCAACAGCTTTGGTTACACTTTTCTCGCCATTTTCTCTCAATTTTGGTGATTTTTTAATCATTTTCTACAGTAAACACCAAGCAGTTTCAAATTGTCTACAGTCTTCCAGCGTGCATTATGGCGAGTTCGTCCACTGATCATGTTATTTTCAACATCACTAAGCTTGATGGTACAAATTACTCTTATTGGAAGAGCCAGATTTGGGAGGTGTTGGTGCAGAAATCGTAGATCAAACCATTGAGGTTGAGCGGGCATCCGCCTGCAACTATGCCAGATGAGGAATGGCTTGAGCTTGATGAGTTATGCAAGTCCACTATTGTATTATCTCTCACAGAACAGGTTTATTACAATGTATTTGAGGAAGAACAAAGTGCATGGCAGTTGTGGGATAAAATCAAGAATCTCTATGACAAGAAAAGTCCAGTGAGTCAGATGTATTGGCTAAAGCAGCTTATGGATCTGCACATGAAGGAGAATGTGACCATGTCTGCTCACTTGAGCCAGTTCCATGCTATACTCAAGAACTTGACTTTACAGGACATCACTTTTGTGGAGAATGTCACTCCTCTTTTCCTACTTGGTACTAAGTCATGGGATGTATTCCGCACTGCATTATGTGCCTCTACTGCTACCTTGAAATTATCCGATGTTGAGAGTGCTCTTCTGCAGGAAGAGGTTAATGGTAAGAATTTGGATGCCTCTCGTGTGTCACATGCTATGATAGTTAGAGGTAGGAATGATGGATATGGAAAGCATGGCAGTGGCAGTGACCGTGGACGGGATTCTCAAAAATCTCGGTCCAAGTCTCGTGGGAAGTCGCATAGCAAATCCGTGGCAGGAATGCATATGTTACTTGTCACCATTGTGGGAAAAAGGGCCATATTAGGCCACAATGCCATGAACTACGCAATGAAAGGTGCAAAGAGAAGGGGAAAGACAAAGTGCATGATAAGTCTTCTGATTGCAGCATAGTGCCTGCAAAGTCTAGTGTTAAAATTGAAGAGATCAATGTTATGCAGCCTGAGGATGTTGATGATGATGATTATATCCTTGCAGCTTCTTCTAGTGCTTCGCAGATGACAGAGATACACTCTGTGTATGCACAGTGTTGGCTCTTGGACTCAGGTGCATCCTTTCATGTGACACCTTGCCGAGAGTGGTTTCATTCATATCGTACTGTTTCAGGTTTTGTGCGCTTGGGTGATGACAACTCTCTTGATATTGTGGGCATTGGTGATGTTAGGCTTCAGTTTCCTTCTGGCAACAGTTTTGTTTTGCAGGATATACGTCAAGTACCTGCTTTGACGCGCAATCTCCTGTCAAATGGATGACGCAGGTTATCATGTATCTTTTGGAGACTCTACATGGAAGATCACTCGTGGCAGACTTGTGATTGTGAGAGGTGCCAAGGCTGGCAGCCTCTATCCCTTGATTGTATCTGCTTCTTCCCTTGATCATGTTTTGTCTGTGGGTTCTACCCCACATGTATCTCTTTGGCATGCCCATTTGGGCCATATGTCTTTGAAGGGAATAAAAATGCTTTTTGGTTTGCAGTACTTACCGCCCCTTGATTATGCATGTTTTGATTCATGTGAGCATTGTCTTTATGGCAGGCAGACTAGGTCTACGCATAAGAAGTCTGGTAGGCCACGCATGAGTGAGCCCTTGGCATTGGTACATTCGGATATCTGTGAGCCCATGCCTTGTCAAGTGCAAAGTATTTCGTTACGTTCATAGATGATTTTTCACGAAAAGTTTGGGCTTATCCCATTAAGCTGAAATCCGATGTCTTGGCTGTGTTTCAAAGATGGCTTGCATTGGTTGAGAACCAGTCTGGGTATAGGCTAAAATGCCTAAGAATAGATAATGGGGATGAGTATATCTCATGTTCTTTTGAGCAGTTATGTGATGAGAGGGGTATTAAGCATTTGTTGACCACCCCCTACACCCCCCCCAAGAATGGTTTGGCTGAGCAGATGAATAGAACCATCCAGGAGTGTGTATGCAGTATGCTTAGCCATGCAAGCCTACCACATAGCTTTTGGGCTAAGGCTGTTAGTATAGCTGTGCATGTCATAAATAGATCACCTTCTAGTGGTTTGGATTTGCAGGTTGCAGGGGAGGTATGGACTGGAAAACCTCCCTCTTATGCGCATCTCTGTGTCTTTGGATGTGAGGCATTTTGCCATGTGCCTAGGGGACAAGAGAAGTAAGCCGCATCCTAAGAGTGTCAAATGCATTTTTCTTGGTTATGGGGATGCAGGCGAGATGGGTTACCGTCTCTGGGATCCGCAGGTGCGAAAAGTCATCCACAGTCACGATGTAGTCTTCCATAAAGACAAGATGCATCGGCAACCTGAAAGAGTTATTGAGATCCGTAGGGTCATATTTCAGGAGGAACCGAGAGCTCCCGCACAACCAATTGGGCAGCCTACAGCTACAGCAGATGCTCATGGTCAGGGTGTTCGATAGGCAGCTAGGTAGGCAGCAGAGCCTGCCGTGAGGCTACTAGAGACAGACGTCCACCTGATAGATTTCAGTCCTCGATGCATTATGTCTTGGTTACAGATGCAGGAGAGTCTTTCACTTATGATGAGGCTATGCGTAGGGGTGACAGTCACTCCTGGGAGAGGGCTATGCAGTTAGAGATAGACTCCTTGCATAAAAATGGCACTTGGGATTTGGTTTCCTTGCCTATGGGCAAGAAGGCTTTGCCATGAAAGTGGGTGTACAAGCTGAAAAGTACCCCTGGACACCCCAAGCCGGCATACAATGCTAGATTGGTAGCAAAGGGTTTTAAGTAGGAGCATGGTGTGGACTTTGATGAGATCTTTTCTCTGTGGTTAAGATGACCACCCTGTGCTTAGTCTTGGCTTTGGTTGCTCAGCTTGACTTGGATTTATACCAGATGGATGTCAAGATGGCTTTCTTACATGGGGACTTGCATGATGAGATTTATATGAAGCAGCCTAAGGGCTTTGCAGAACCTGGCAGGGAGCACCTAGTGTGCAAATTGAAGAAAAGTCTTTATGGCTTGAAGTAGGCACCTAGGGAGTGGTATCATAAGTTTTATGCCTTTAAGAAGTCATAGGGCTACAGCAGGAGTGCTATGGATCCGTGTCTTTACACGAAGAAAGCCCGTGATGGTTCTTTATTGATTTTGGTACTCTATGTGGATGATATGCTGATAGCAGGAAAAGCTCATGATGAGCTAGATGCTCTTAAGGCTCAGCTCAAGAAGAGTTTTGAGATGAAAGATCTAGGATAGGCCACTCACATACTTGGTATGTGCATTAGATGCGATGGGCATTAGGGACTCCTCTACTTGTCACAGAGGGAATACATTCATAAAGTCCTTGAGCGTTTCCGCATGTAGGACATAAAGCCTATTGGATGTCCATTGCCTTCTTGCGAAGGTATCACAGGCTGATTATCCATAGACAAATGAGCAGAGGGCCAAGATGGCCAATATTCCCTATGCATCTGCAGTGGGCAGTCTTATGTATGCCATGATCGCCACTCGTCCAAATATTGCCTTTGCAGTTGGTGTTGTGGCACGCTATATGGCTACACCTGGCAAGAAGCATTGGGATGCCGTGAAGGGTATCATGAGGTACCTAAAGGGCACTGTATATATATGCATATGCTATGGCAGCCAAGATACAGGAGTCGTGGGGTACACTGACTGTGATTATGCAGGATATGCAAATAGTAGGAAGTCCACTTCCGGCTATGTATTCACCTATGTTGGAGGTGTTGTTTCTTGGATGTCCAGGGTGCAAAAATGCACGGCCCTTTCTACTACAGAGGCCGAGTATGTTGTAGCCACCACTGAGGCTTGCAAGGAGGCCATTTGGTTGGGTTGTTTGGTTGCTAACCTTGGTATTGATGCTACCCCTACACTGCATTCAGATTCTATGAGTGCAATTCAGTTAGCCAAGAATCTGATCTTCCATGCGAAGACGAAACACATTGAGGTGAGGTGTCACTTCATACGTGGGGTCATTGAGGACAAGTCTGTTGATCTTGTCAAGATCTGGACTGACCAGAATCCTGTAGATTTGCTCACGAAAAGCCTCTCTACAGAGCGTTTTGCCTTCCTTAGGAGGTTGATGGGGGATGAGATGACGTCTTTCCTCATCCTGTTGTACATGTGTACATGTTGTACCGTCTTTTTTCTTTTTCTTTTCACTCCTCACTAGGGCCGATTCACCTTTAAGTGGTAGGTTGTTGGGGGTAATGGTGCCTCCGCCTAGCCGCCCGTGTATTACTACACTGACAGTCACCGCCACCACCTAGCCGCCCATGTATTACTACATTGTCAGTCACCGCCATTGCACATTGCAGGTGGCGAACACCCCTCACCGTCACTCTATTCTTTATTCTTTTAGTGACAATTTGAATAAAGGAAGGCCTGATTACACATTGTGACTGTTGGAGTTCCCATTTCTTGTCTCTCTCTTTCTTGCTCTTGCTCTCCCACCATAGCTCTCGAGTGCAAGCTTCGATCCTTCTCACCTTTTAGATCTCCTCTGCAAAGTCAAAATCATCAAAGACTATTCTCACATTTGCATTCTCCCTCTCAAAAAAACATGGGTCGAGCAACATTGTCTCTTCGAGTTGCTCCCCCGGGCTTATTTGACCCCAGTGCTGGCTTCCCTTATTGAGCTCTTTGAATTGCTTGCATGGTACCTGTGTTTGTTAGAGTAGCAACTTCTGCTAATCTATTCCTCAAACTATTTTTCTAGTCCATGTCTTGATGAGGTGCATTACTTTCACTCTCAAATTCCATTGTTGCTTCACGTATCCATGCATCATCAAAACTATCTCCATGCACAATGTATATATTGTGTAGAACAATGCATGTTGCCACCATCTTTGAGACATTTTGTAAAAGCATGTCACATCTCTTTAATAATATACAAAATCTCACTTTAAGGATGCCAATAGCTCTTTCAACTGGTATACAACTACTTGATTATATGTAATTCCAATCATAACATTCCAAAGATAGCATCCTTGCTACCGTTAAAAGGAGGAAGCATCCAAAAGTGTGCAAAATAAGCGCAATCACCTAGTAGACAATATTGTCCCAAAGCTATGTTTGTGCATCATTTTCCTAGATCTGAACGCTGAAAAATATTCCAATCATGCATAGAACCTACCCAACCAATGTCATAGTCTCAAATAACTCAATTGGCTATCATAGTGATCTACAAAATAATTGAGTGTAAGGCCTACATATTAAAATTATATTTGTGATTTTCACTTGGGGCAATGATAGGTATATGACTACCATCTACTGCACCAACAATAACCTCGAAGGGCCTGAAATGCGTCTATATATTTTTGCATTTGTTGTGATGTTGGCTACTTTATGTACATACCATGCAATCCAGATGTAGCCAATGCATCACAAAAGTCTAGAATATTAGATGTGTAAAGAAAGTTGAGACCCCATATAAATCTTCTATGAGTTCCACATTTGAGCCGCTTGCTAAACGATGCAGAGCCACATAGACCCGCTTCTCAATAGGTATTGCTCTTCAATAATTTGTATTCTTGCATCACATTTGTGGTGCTAACTTCATGAGTAGATATTCAAATGTACTCTTGCTAACTCATAACTTGCTTTTAAACATTTGGTTTGAATAATTCCCCAAAAGCCCCTAGTCCACAAAAGTTTGTGGTCTAGGATAAGCTTAGCATGATTGTTGATTGTGCCTTTGATGATCTATCCTAGCTCAATGTGCAACGTAACCTCAAGCCATGCACTCCATCAAAGTATGCAATTGCATACTATCATTGTCCCCATCATCCAAATCACTTAATAGTAGTTGAAACATTGCCATGACAACAACTACAACACCGATGACACACATTATCAAAAGGCTTTCTTCGTCCATTTTCCTGTCAAAAGATATAATGAAACTCTATAAGACAATTGAAGAGAGATGTATAAGAACACTTTAAAAACATATTTTTAATAAAAGTTTCAAATTCATCAACTATTGAAACCATCATTGTTTTAAATACTTTTAATTATATCTAACAGACCAAATATAGAGGAGGCAAGTGTATCCATGATAATGAGCCTATGCTCTTCAAATGCTTTCTTTTCCTCTAAGTTTGGCATTGTTAGCCATGTCACTGAGAGACTCCTCGTTCTTTTGTCTTTCATATTGCATGCTCTTTGGGTAGTCGTTTGATTTGGTCTAGTCTTTGGAGGCTCATTAGAGCCAATGTCTTCTTGAGTGTGTTCACCTAATCATTGGAGACTGTTGTAGTATTCTCTTTAGAAGAAGACAAGCCACCAATGGAAGAGGCATGTCCATCATTGACAACATTGGCACAATTCCACATATATTCATCCACAAGATCATCCCATTGGTAAGTGATCTTGTGATCATTGCTTGATATAGCATTGTGGGCCTTATCCTTTCTATATGACTCATAGACATGTCCCCAACATTTTTTGCATGCCTCACCATCTTTATCAAACTCTGGAAATAAGAATGCTAACTGTGTGGCTACCTTGGACCATATGTCCACTCCTTGCTTTGGTGGCTTTGAGAACTTCGCACTCATGGATCCTTGGATGTGAATGAGTTGTACTATCCACACATCCTTCCACTGAGCAAATTATTTTTTTTGTGGTTGTTGCATAATCTTGTGTCTTAGGTGTGTTTTCTTGATTCTTTCCTTTTTGCACCCTGTTTGGTTTTAGGAGGTTTTGGTGCATCAAACTCCAATTAAGTTTGCCATGGATGATGCTTGCTAGCATTTTTAGAATGTAGCACCATTAATACTTGGGTCTAAACCACATCAACCTTGTCATATGTGTCCTGGATTGCATCAACAAGAACTCGTTGATTACAGTTCTTGTTGAGGTGGTGTTGAGGGGCCATGTTGAGGACTATGTGGAATTGGACAAAGAATTATATTATTTTGTATTGGTGTAGGTCCCTCTACACCTAACTATCTTGGTCATTGGAACGATGTGAATTGAGGAGGACGAGTATTGATCAAAGGAGGGCAGTTTGGAGACACATTTAGAGGAATACCCCCACCCACACTATGGCTTGGAACACCCACACTTTGGCTCGAAAGTACATAAATTTATTGTTGCATATTTCATCGTGGCTCATTTGAGACATAAATTATTAAAACTCCTCCATGGGAGTGATTTCTTATGAATCCATTGAGCTCCACTTACACATGAAAATAACAAAATGATTTAAAAGTTGCTTTGTCATGTGGGAAGTATAGTCAAAACTCGTTACAAAAGAACGAGTTGTAGCACTTGACTAGGTTCCGTGCATTCACTTGTCTTTGATCAATATGGTTAATTACAATATGTGGATGGACTAAGAGGGTTATTACTCTTTACATGGTCAATCCATTATTAAAGTCTTCCAGGTAGGTTTTCTAAGTGCATGAACCGTTTGTACATTATGGGTTTATACTAAAGTTTTTCCATGTAGGTTGTAGTATGAATAATCAATTTATGCATAGTTATCCATGGTCTTTCCATGCATGGTTTACACATAACCTATTCATACACTATGCATGCAAATGAGAGATAAGATCAAAGGCAAATCAAATTATGCAAAGTTAAATCAAACATGATAAATTTATTCATTCAACAACAGTTTATGCATGTTTCATTTGTTTAGGATGGGTTTACACTAACACAAATCATGCATAATCTATCAATGCATAGTCTATCCATAATCAATCTATGCATATTCAATCCATACTCTATCCATGAGAGAATTGTCACACTAGATTTTCGATAATCAATCTATGCATATTCAATCCATACTCTATCCAATGAGAGAATTGGTACACTAGATTTTCAACACAATATAATTTATGTATACACAATCAAATGACCATAATTGTTTATGCATAGGCTATCCATAATCAATCTATGCATAGTCAAATCCATACTCTATCCATGAAAGAATTGACACACTAGATTTTCAACGCAATCTATACATAATCATTGTATGTATAATCAATGTGTACATAATCAAATCATGCAAGATTAGTCTATACATAATCAAATGATGCATAACTTGTTTATACAATATCAATATATGCATAATCAGTGTATGCATAACCAATTTGGTATAATTCAATCGATAAAGCGAGCATTAATCAATTGATCATGATGTCTACATGAATAAACATGCTTAAACAAACACAAATTTATGCATAATCAACTATGTACATTCCATGCAAATAACTTTATGCGTAATCAACCATACATAAATCAATTTGTGCAAGATTAGTTTGTGCATGATGCATGTGCAAAGATCAGCATGAGAGAGAGAGAGAGAGAGAGAGAGAGAGAGAGAGAGAGAGAGAGAGAGAGAGAGAGAGAGAGAGAGAGAGAGCATACTTGTGATAGAAAGACTTGAATCAGCCTTCAAGCACTTGCAAAGGCACAAAAGATCAAGCCATGCATAGCTCACATAAAAGAGGCATGGACAACATGCAACATGCAATACAAAAGAGAGGCATGGCAACCCACCTTTGCAAAGATACGATCACATCAACACTTCTTCCTTGCAAAGATATGGTCTGATGTTGCACAGTAGAAACGTGATTTAGGGAGCAGCAAGCATGAACGTGATGTAGTGAGCTTGCTTCTCCCTCTCATCATATACACAGCTACACAATGGCTCTTCTTCGCAACAAGAGCAAGATGGAGGACCCAAGATGCAATGACTGATTAGTGAGTTGGGGCTTGTGGACGACATTGAATGGGGGAGCTCCCCCGCCTCATGGAAGGTTGAAACATGGCAGGGGGCATTGAATAACCCCCCCTCCCTCCTTTTGGACCTATGCCGGTGGGTGCCCCTTGTGTGTAAGGGGGGGGGCACCCTTTTTTTCCATTACCCTACTCCTATTGGCTTGGGCCAATGGAGTTGGGCAGTCAGCCGTAGGTGTGTAATGGCCCTAAGTAGAGAAGGGACTACCAAGTCCCTTTTGATGCTATATTTATTGCAAAGCTCTTTAGAAGCATTGGACATGTACTCATCACTATTGTCCATATATAAACACTTAGGTTTATTATTGGACTAGTTCTCCACATGCACTAGAAATTTGACGAAAGCATCTAACACATCACTTCTCCATCAACCCAAACTTTGCATGTTACATCAGTAAAGAATGAATGAAATATGATGCTCTTTCTAGTGATCGTTGTGAACAACTTGATGGTTGCTTGTTCTAATCATCATGTTGTTTATGATCTATCCTGTTTTTCTTACCAACTACATAATGCTCACTAGTAAAAAATTTTGACTTTTTGAAGGCAAGAAGATACAGCAAATAAGAAAGAATTTCCATTCTTTTTTGATTCATGTGCCCCAACCGACAAGCCCACAAAGAAACAAAAGATTGCTTGGTAATAGTAAAGAGATGGTTGGTTACACTAGAAACATGTAAAGAGTAAGGAGTCCCACATTTGGAACCTTTGGCCATGATTACCAAATACCATTTATAGATATTATGGGTTTGATCTCTAAATATTGTATGGTAACAATAATCATCCAACCATCCTATAGATATCAAACTCTTAGTGAGTTTTAGCACATGATACACATTCTACCATAAGTAACTAAGCACCAGTAGATGGATTGTCAAGAGTAGGTGTTGACAACCACTTGCTTATGGAAGATCTCAACCACAAGAATGTTGATGATGACAAGAAATCTAATGCATTGACAATGAGAGGAAGGCCTCAATTAAGGGGACATCTAATGCAAAGGCAGGTCTAGTAATGAACGCTATCATTGTGGTAAGAAACACTATATAGAATAGCAGTAGGTATTGAACTTATAAAGAGATTAAATGCTATCATTGTGGCAAGAAAGACCATATAGAGTAGTATTGTTACAAGCATAAGAAGGATAAGAAGAGTAGTGATGAGAAGAAATATGGTAAAAAGGAAGACAATTGAAATAGAAAAATTGAGGAAGTAAATGTAGTCACTCATGCAAGTGAAGATGGGGATGCTTTCTATGCATGTCCTTTGTTACTAATCAATCTATTGCTTAAGGTTGGATATTATTGGTTACCATCTCCTTTGTTTTCCATCTCTACCTTGCTATAACTCCTATTTAGTATGATTTGACATATAATCTTCCAATGTGCTCTTCAATTGTCCTAATAGCAACATTTGACAAAACATGGCCACTAACAACTATTGTTCTCTTGATGCTTCCTTTAATCCAAATAGTTCTTTCAAAATAATGTCTCACAAACACTTCCTTAAAAGCCGCTAGCAAACTTGTTCATGACGTTTACTCTATCCTTTTAGAACTACTATGGGCCTCTAAGAATAGTTGCAAGGCTAGTGAAGCCACTATCACAAGCCTTAGAGTGCTTGCAATGGGAGCTCTCAAAGAAGTGAGGACTTGGTTTGCTCCTTAGTTGTAGAACACAGTCATGGAACCTTGGAAGATTATTGGACATTTATTTCCTCCATTACCATCAATTTTGGCATGCATTCTCCTAAGTTGCCATACTTAGATGTGCAAATTTATTGACTCGTGTGAATAGGATTGAGAGTGTGCGACACCTAATGTATTGATTAGACTTGCAAAGTAAAGTTATCCATATTGTAAGTAAGGTAGGTTTCACATTCGTCCCAATAACGTCAGTGTATAGTAGAATGTGTTCAGGTATCACACACATAGGTATACAAAAAGTTGTTAGTGGGAGCCAAATCTTGACCGGCATGGGCATTTCCTCCAAGTTGAAACCCAAACTTAAATTTGATGTGACAGGATATGCATGTATGCATTGCACGGCATCTGGAAGCTCCACTTCCATCAATCCAATGCTATTGGTTGCAAGCAGATTTACTTTTGGTTGGAAGCAAACAGATTGCAAACATATTTTTATATTCGTCCATATGAAAACAAATGAACCCTTTTCGAAAAAGGGCACCATTTAATGTCAGATTTTAAAGGCGCCAAGACTCCCCATCATAGGGTTAAGTTAAATCAAAGCTGATCCATCCTTGGGAATTGAACTCAATTCAAACGCATGCGTACACTATTGGCATGAATTGTGTATCCTTATCGTGGGAACTGGAGCGCATCCAGACACTATTGGTATGAATGGTGTATCCTTATTGTGGGCATGAATGGTGTATCCTTATTGTGGGAAGACACTATTGGCATGAATGGTGTATCCTTATTGTGGGAACCGGAGCGCATACAGACATTATTGGCATGAAACTCGTCTTTGGGCCTAAGGAAATCGGAGCGCATCCAGACATTACTGGCATGAAACTCGTCTTTGGGCCTAAGGAAAGGTGGACCACCAGAAGTTGCAACTTGCAAGAGAATATGAAGCTGCATCGTGTTTGCTAGCAATTTGCTGCATTCTAGCTCGGAGGAGGAAAAGCAGGTGTCAGTGGACACCATGAACGTCACGCGCCACCGGCTTTACAAGCTGCGGACGGCTGAGTTTTTCTTCTGACTCTGTCAAACTCTCCAAGCATGTAGCTCTCCTTCGCTTTCATGGCCTCTCATCAAGGAAAGCGGAAGAGAGAGGACGAGCGAGGGCTCGTCCAGAACGGGAACCTGCACACATACCCTAACCCTAGCTCCTCTGAACCTGCTACTGATGGCGTGGACCTGCGCTTGCTCGAGGCTCTGGAGACTCAGGAATCGGTAGAAGTGTTGGATTTGCGAGGCTTGAAGAAGCTCGTGCTCGCATTCGAAAGAAAGCTTCGTGACAACCTCGAAGCTCGCATGAAATATGTTGATCAGCCGGACAAATTTGTTGAGTCAGAGGTTGATTTGGATGAAGAAATCAAGAAGTTGCATGCTCTGGCAGCAGCTCCGGATCTCTACCCCGAGCTTGTAAGACTTAATGCCGTGCCATCCCTTCTTGGCCTGCTAACACATGAAAACACTGACATTGCCATTGATGTCGTTAGCCTTCTCAGTGACCTGACCGATGAAGATGTTATTGGCGATACTGATGATTCTGCAGTTGTTCTTGTGGAGGCTCTTATACAAAACAATGCCCTAGAGCTTCTTGTTCAGAACCTCTCACGGCTGGAAGAGAGCGAACCCGATGAGGCCACTGCTGTCTTCAATACCCTTTCAATACTTGAAAATATGGTGGAGATACGACCGACTGTTGCAGAGATGGTCTGTGAAAGAACAAAGCTTTTGAGATGGTTATTGAACAGGATAAAAATCCGTGAATTTGACAGCAATAAATTGTATGCAAGTGAAATCCTGGCAATTTTGCTGCAAAATAGTGTGGGCAACCAACGGCGGGTAGGGCAACTTAATGGAGTAGACATAATCCTTCAGGCAGTTGCTCTCTACAAATCGAGAGACCCTAAGTCAGGTGAGGAAGAGGAAATGCTGGAGAATTTGTTTGATTGCCTTTGCAGTGTTGTGATGCCCTTGGACAACAAGGAGAGGTTTGTAAAGGCTGAGGGTGTAGAGCTCATGATAATTATAATGAAACAAAAAAGATTGGCTTATGGGTCTGCCATGAAGGCTTTGGATTTTGCGACTACCCGTTGCCCTCAAGCATGTGAGCGCTTTGTAGATGTCCTGGGGCTGAAGACACTTTTTGCGGCATTTATGGGCAAGGTATGTTTCCATGTTATTTTCTTTGGGAAGATAAAAACGTTTTCTTAGTAACATTCATATTGAATATCTTAGCCAAGTTGCACCATCTGATGTTTTATGGAAAGGTTCTGGCCAAAGGCATTCCTAATGGTTGTAAAGGATTTGTGGATAGTTTTCTTTTTTTAAGTAGAAGTCAAAATAAGGAGGGCAAGTTGAAGCTTAGTGTAATCAATTGTCTCAGTTTGGAACGGTGCACCAAAGCCCACTATGCTAATGTATATGCTCCTGATCACTTGCACTAAAATTTTTTCCATTCATGCCACACTTGACACACCCTTGTGGATGGTGAATCCAATCACTTCTGAAAATGTATGGAAAATTGATTATGACTGTCTTATACAAGAGAGTTGAAGAAAGAAGAAGTCGGTCTGAAGCTTAGTGTAATCAATTGTCTCAGTTTGGAACGGTGCACCAAAGCCCACTATGCTAGTGTATATGGTCTTGATCGCTTGCACTAAAAATGTTTCCATTCATGCGACACTCGACACACCCTTGTGGACGGTGAATCCAATCACTTCTGGAAATGTATGGAAAATTGATTATGACTGTCTTACACAAGAGAGTTGAAGAAATAAGAAGTTGGTGTGAAATCACTTATAATTCCATAGCCATAATCCTTATGCAAAATTGAAGAAGTTCTGTAAATTTTAAGGTAGGATGTTGAGCTGCCAAAACTTGCCTTCTAAATTATCATATTTTATGACATTTTTTTGGCCCGTTGACTAGCCCCAAAAGGCATCTTTGCATTAGTCTTTTTCAATGACACATGAGACTTTTTTGGCTCCAGCATGCTCAATAAAGGGACTCAATGTGTACACTACTCTTCATTCCTTGTGTCCCTAGTCATTTGGCCATAGTCGTCGTCATTACCTACCTTTACTTTTAGTTGCTGCTGCCCTGCTGTTGCACCCTGTGGCCATCACCCAGGAGGAGTTGTTGCTAGAGGAGCTCTTCTAGTTGTTTCCATCCTTGAGCACGCATCTAGCTGCTGTCACCTGCCCTTGGAGAACACTGCATTTCTATCAGCTAGCAGAAGTCTTCTCTCCAACATGCCACATGGCCCTCCTGCTGCTACACTTTCATCATTTGGTGCTGCTCCGGATCTACTGGACACTCATTTCGTAGCTGCATATCCATCATCACCATATGTCTTCATCTTGACAATAGAATAAGAAAAGGTAAGTCACCCATTGTGACTATTGGAGTTTCCACATACCATCTTGCTCTCACTCTCTTGCTTGAAGCTTCATTGTTGCTTTCTCTTTCTTCCTCTTTTGCTCCCACTCTTGCTCTATCTTTGAGAAATGGCTATCTAGCTTCAAATTTATTCCTATGCTCCTTATTATCCAATTGCAATGCCACTAATTGAGATATTTGGTCCATTATCTCTTCCAAAGACTCATTAATTGATTGTGCCATATGATTAATAGCTGGCTTCATTTGAAACTAGAATGGGTCACCTAATCAACCATTTGATCAAATTTAGACACTAATTCAAGATATTTGGGTTTCATGATTACATAAGGCTACATTTAGAGTGCCATATGGTACATGCTCTTGAGAATCCTTATGATGGTCTTGTTGAGGGTGCTCAACTATAGAGTCCCTAATTTGCTCCTATACATCCTCATTTCCCTTGCTTTTACCCCTGTTGCCTACCATTTTGTGGTGTTGTCTACTTTGGACCTATTGTCACAAAAGTGGCAATAACTTTTGATCCCAATATCCAAACATTGAATTTTCTAATTTAAATCAAAAGATGACAATGTAATCTTATCTCCCTTCCTTGAACTTGAACATTACATTTTTAGGTTCCAAATTGCTGTCAGCATTGATATCATTTACTCTATAGAAGTTGCCCATCCATAGTTTATCTCCAAGAAGGAAAATTAGGCAAGGTTTATGATCTAACTTGCCGGCAGGTGGATAGAAAATCCATGCATCTAAAATTGATGCCATATATCCAAAAAAAGCTCCATTTTAGTTGCCAATGTTAGATGAATGTGCAGCAACACAAGCAAAAAGACGAAGCTGATGTAAACATAGAGAATTGAAGAAAAGAACAAGAACACATGAACTCGGAAAACAATATCCATATACCAAAGTACAAGAGTGTGTATAAAGGCATGGGCCTTGGGCAACTAGTAGAGTGCCCCCAGTCTCCCTCTCTCTAGTAGGATGTAAAGTGCATGTATTAGATGGCAATGAGATGAAAGAGAGGGGGCCTATAAATAGGTTGAGAAAAGAAAATCATGGTCAGGTTGGCTAGCCATCAATGAGGCCTTAAATGTAGGTCAGCTAATATAGTGGCCGTATGGCCACGATATATACAACACTAACACCCTCTCTCAAATCATGGGTGACAAGTATAATAAACTATACAATGATCAAAGATCCTGCATAATAATACAAAGACGACAATCAAATATTACCATGGATACATAAGCAGTGGGTAATCAAGTCACCATGAAGGTGCTTCAAGAAGACAATGTTGATCCTTGACCATAGAGTAGAAATAGCTGAATCTCGATGCTTGTTATGAACCAGTCCACGGAAAGTGCATCATGATCATGGATTCCCCACCTTTGGCCAATGTGGGAATAGACTAAGAGCAAAGACTACTCTCTATCTCACCTTTCATCATGGACTTGAAAGGCAAACTAGCTCAACATTTGAATTTGTGAGACTTTGTGAACTGTTGGTGCCTATAGAAAGCCATCCTCAGGGTCCACCACACTTGCATGTGGATGAGGCTAGCATGCCCCACCTTTACCATCAGCTTATACTTTCTCTTTAGCATCAGAGTTGTGAGGAATGATGGCACCACTAGGGGTAGAAGAACGATTCTAGGGCCAATGTGACCTTCATTGCATGGCAAAAATATGTGTCAAAATGTGAGAATGATGAAGAGTCAGAGTCCTTGCTCTTCTTATTCTACTTTTGCTTTGTTGCCATAGCGTCGTAAGGTTCTTCAAGTCTTTGCAGAGGTGCCCCTCTTGCCATAGAAGTAGCATTGACCCTTCTTCTTTTGCGTATGACCCCTCTTTGAAGTAGCCAAAGCACCCAAAGGGGGCCTGCCAAAACGAGATGGAAACCTCGGCTGAGTGTTGTTATTGTAAGGTAGGCTCATGCTCAAGCAACATCCATGTCAAACTTCGATGTTTTAGCTCTCAAGGTGTTTGTAATACTCATACTTTGAAGGTAGTTTGTAGGGAACAATCCCTACTAGATCAGCTTTGGATAGAGTAGATTGCATGTGAATATGATCATGAATCTCATTTGGTGAATCAATTATTGAATCATATTAGTTGGATTGAATATGATATTTTGCAATTCATTGTAGAGGGTAATAGCTGTCATGGTTGATGGAGCCTAGTACGTAAGATGGAGCTTAGTCCACACATTAGATCTACTATAAAGGTGACCATTGGGATGACTGCCTGTGAGGTGCATAAGAAGTGTTAAGTATGCTCTTTCATCGATGTCATCCCAATCTAGGGAGGCACTTATGGTTAATAAGCCTAATACCAAGAGTCCCCATAGTTCAAGCTAGAAATACCAGTTCATATGAAAATTAAGAGAGGAACAACATGTCAAGTGAGTGTAGTGAATAGAGGCATGAGAACTAACACGTGCGAACCTTCCCCTTGTGTGTAAATTAGGCTGACAATTGCAGGTATGCAAATGTTGGTGACACCCTAAAAAGTGAAAATGATTGCAAAATGATGAATGCCAGCTGTTTTTTACAAATCATGATAGGGTTATGCAGTTGTCAAAACGCACGGTATCACAATGAAAAACATAGGTAAATGGGCTACCTAGCAGCTGAAATTGCCGCCTAGCTGTCAGATGAGGCACCTAGCAAAAAACAAAGTTTGCAATAGTCACGAAGAGGGATCAAACCTAAAACAACAGTTAAACATAGCAAGCAACACCAAAAGCAAGATGCCTAGGCTTTAATGAAACCAACCTTCCTTCTTGGAAAGGGTGGTAATTCCTTGATTAAGGGCTTAATTACAGCAATCAACAAATGAACATAACTAAAAATGCACAAATTACCTTAACAATCTCAGACATTGGACACCCTTTTAACCCCAAAATTGGCACCCCCTTTCGGTATTTCTTTAGCTTGATTGCTAATAGAATGATGAGTACAAGCTGAGATTTACAATCTCCTTTGTTGTTCTAAAAGTCTCTTTGCTGTAGCAACAATCAGCAATCAATTCGGGCCACTTGTCCTTTGATTTTTCACCTAAGACTTGCACGAATGGAACCGCCAACCGGCCAAATGTTACCCCAAATTACAATGAATCTGAATTTCTTGACAATTACACGAATTTTAGGTGTTGAATTCAGTATACAATGCCTTTACCAATTGGCTTGGGTCCCGAGGTGGTGGTCAAACCCTAATTTTTGTGGAAATTTAGGGTTTACAGCAGAGATTTGCTGTCCACCAATTTTGGTTGAGATTTGCTCAAAATGGTTGAGAATTGCTGAGATCTCTTGACAATGGGTTGGAGAAGGTGAGAGAAAGCCAAGATGAGAGAGAACTGATTTTCTTTGCGGGAAACCCTAAATTCTGCCTGTTGCTTGCTCTAGCCTGTATTTAATGCAGTCACCTACTGCTAGGCACCTTCAAAATGCTGTCACTTGATCAATAATGCTGTTGCCAACCCCTGGAAGGTGACTTCTTGTTGTCCCCTACATGGCTGTCTTTTGTAGCAAATTGTTGTTCTCTAATCAAAAAATGGATCAGCAGTGGTCTCTCTCTCTCTCTCTCTCTCTCTCTCCCCCCCAAGCTGTAAACTAACTAAATGGCTGAAACCCAACTCCCAAAAAAGTTTTCTAAAATCAAATAATCCTGAAAATTAATTTCAACACTCCTGACCTTGCGCAAAATTAAAATTTCCCATCCATAATTAAATGGAATAGGCCATTTGCAACATGGAGTGGTCTCTGTTAGCAGTCATGTTTGTCATGCCTTGTCATCTCCTGGCTGTGAGCCTCAGTCTGAGTCAGACGAGGACATTAGGAGCTCTGACATATCTGTCATGTGTTATGATGGGGGAGGCTAGTCACTCTCGACTGGCTGTCTTAGGATGTGCATTTCTTTTTGGCCTCTTTTAGTGGGCAGCCACTGGCTGCCCGGCCACTTTTTTGGTCACTGATGTGGGGTGCCCATTTTAGGGCATTTTTAGGGTTTGCGCCCATTTTAGGGCATTTTTAGGGTTTGTTCTTTTGCCTATTTATAGGCAGCCCCCCTCCCCACTTGATCACTTGTCTTCTTGTAGATTCCGACACTCCTCCTCCCTCGTGGTGGTGCTGCCATCATCATCAGCGTGATCTGGTGCCCTCACTGACGCTGTGGGCTGCGTGCAGGGACTAATCAGTCTCCTTCCGCCTTCCCGTTTGTATTCAGCATTCATTTCAGTTAGTGCAGATTTCTCTTCCTTATTTTTTGCTTTCTCTCTCTCTCTTCCTCGGTGTTTGTATTCCCTCTTCCGTAGCGCACTCTCACATGGTATCAGAGCCAAAGGAGAGTACACGGAGATGAGATTTACGCGGGAGAACACCCTCAATCTTTGCGTTTGCTGCTGGCCTCTTCTCCAACAGCCAAGGCGGCCCTTCCAGGAGGTCAGCAACCTTGCTTTTGCTGCAGGCGCCCCCTCCAGAGGCTGCCACGTCATCATCAACCTCTTCCTGCTTGCGTTTTCAGTCAGGGCGGCCACTCCTACAGCTGGGCGATATTCCTCCAGGCTGCGTTTTACTGATCTGGCTGTCGTTCCATCTCCAGGCAGCTCTTCTCCTGCTGGCGACCTACTCCCAGGCTGCGTTTTGGTGCTGTCGGCTTCTGTCTTGGTGCTATTCATCAGACAACCTTGCGTTTTGCAGCTCCAAGTGTCTGTAGGCCTCCAGCGCCTACGTTTTGGTGATTGGTGACCATATTGCTGGTCATTCTTCGGCATCGGCAAAGTTTTCTTTGGTGTTTGGTGTTTTGCAGATTGGAAGATGTCTCATCAGTTTACGGGCTTTGATGAATCAGATGACGAGCTTTTGTCTCGACACTCATCTGAACGGAGGCATGATTTTTATCACGAGGACCGTCAACCGGAGTCTATTCCTCTTTCCCGTCCCCCTTCTATTCATGTATCTCGGCAAGCCCCTTCCCGTGGGCCAAAGATGCAGCCTTTGGTACCCCCTGTACAAGTACCCATACTTCCTCAGTTGCCCAAAGAGGACCGGTTGGATAGCTCCAACTTTTCTCTATGGTCCTGCAAGGTGGAGTGTATCTTGGACTCCTTCGATCTTTGGGAGCTTGTTTCTGTTCATATTCCCCGGCCTAAGGTGGATCCCGTAGATGGGACATCTATGGATCGTGCAGGCTTATGGGATCGGCTCAATTCTAGAGCGAGATCTTTCCTCTTTCTGAGTTTGCAGGATTCTGTCCTTGTTCATGTTCACAGGTTGAAGACTGCAACAGACGTGTGGAGAAAGCTCGCATCTCTCTATCAACAGAAGAAGTTTGCATATAGTTGCATTGAAGGAAAAGTCTATGATTTGCATACTTACACGGACTGTTGCATCTTGAATTTACTTATTTGCATCTCTTAGGAAAAGTATTTGCATCTCTTCTAAGCAAGGATCACTCTTGTCGCAAGACAATTAGATCATTTTAGGTAGGTCATTTGTAAGGGTATAACCCTCAAGGGATTCGTAAAAGCATAACTAGTTGGAACGACGAACACTTCAAAGTGCTAGGTAGGGTTTAGTATGTTAAAAATTCTGCCTAGTATCGCACTTGGGATGCCAAGCCAAGACTTTCGATCCCAAGATCCTACCCACATTCATAGAATGTTAGGGTTAGTTAGACACCCATACGGATATCTCTCGAAAAGAAGTTGCGGATGCTCGCTATTGATGATAGTCCTTCTACGAAGGACCACATCAACAGATTACAGGATATGAGGGATGAGCTTGCATCCCTCGGTTGGACGATATCTTCTGAAGACATGGCTATGATTCTCTTGACTCAGTTGCCATCGCCTTGGTTTGATGTCTCTACACCAGCCTTCTTACTTCGAGGACCCGTGCCCAGCTTCTATGGGAGGAGCTATCCCCGCTTGTCTTGGAGCATGACGAGCGACTCAGAGAGGTCAGTGCTAGTGGATCCGACTCCACTAGAGCCTTTGTTGCAGGTTCGGGAGGATAGAAGAAGAAGAAGAAGTCAAAGGCTAAGAAGAAGGACAGTTCTTTAGGCTTTGACTCAGATTCAGAGAGACCGAAGTGCCCACACTGTGGGAAAGGGACACATCCCGAGGAGAAATGCTGGAAGAAGTAGCCTCACCTTCGTCCAGGAGCGAAGGATGGAGCTAAAACATCTGAGCCTTCTACCTCTACTCCAACAGTTACCCATGAGTCAGTGTTCCTTCATATTGTTGACTTGGAGGAGCCTTCTTCAGTGGTTGCCTCATCTTCTGAGAGGCCTTGGCTGGTTGATAGTGGAGCTTCTAGTCATATGACTCCCTGAGGTGATTTGTTGCCGGATCTATGCCCTTCTGAGGGTTCAGTCACTGTTGGTGCCATTGTTTCGGTGCTTATTTGTGGTGTTGGCACTTTGCCTTTGTTTACCGACCGACCTTCGAGCTTCTTTTCACAAGCCCTACATGTTCCGGATTTGGGCCTTCCCCTCCTCTCAGTTTATGGCCTTACGAGGCTAGGCACACGAGTGATCTTCACCGAGCATGCCGTTGTTATTGAGGATTCTTTTACAGGAGCTGTCTTATCTATAGGTTGGCAGGAGAACGGGCTTTACAGGCTCCATTCCCCTTCTTTGATGCAAGGTCCTCCGCGGCAGTCTATTGCTATACCCGTTCCCGCTTGTGCACCTTCTATTCCACAGGTTCCTTCCCATCCCCCACCTTCTCCTCCGGTGGTTCCCTCGTACCCCCCATCCCTTTTAGCGGGGGACAATCTCGGTGATGCGGTTGTGGATTCCCTGGCCCCTAGTGTTTTAGAGGAGGATTTCTAGGCTCATGAGGAGCTCCTTCAGCGGTAGTCTACATCGACGGACTTCATCGACATTGGCATTCCTCTTGCCACCCCAGGATCTATTTTTTCTTCGGCCTTCAACCATATCCAGGATCTGAGAGGGGGGTGTTAGCAGTCATGTTTGTCATGCCTTGTCATCTCCTGGCTGTGAGCCTGAGTCTGAGTCAGACGAGGACATCGGCCACTTTTTTGGTCACTGATGTGGGGCGCCCATTTTAGGGCATTTTTAGGGTTTGCGCCCATTTTAGGGCATTTTTAGGGTTTGTTCTTTTGCCTATTTATAGGCAGCCCCCTCCCCACTTGATCACTTGTCTTCTTGCAGATTCCGACACTCCTTCTCCCTCGTGGTGGTGCTGCCATCATCATCAACGTGATCTGGTGCCCTCACTGACGCTGTGGGCTGCGTGCAGGGACTGATCAGTCTCCTTCCGCCTTCCCGTTTGTATCCAGCATTCATTTCAGTCAGTGCAGATTTCTCTTCCTTATTTTTCTGCTTTCTCTCTCTCTCTCTCTCCCTCCGTGTTCGTATTCCCTCTTCCGCAGTGGACTCTCACAGTCTTGAACCTCTGTTGACCCTTAGATTGGCATTAATTAATTAATTAATGCTAGTCCATATTGTCTCTGCTGACACTTATTGCCCAAATAGATGTCCTAGGGTTGCTTCGAGTCTTCCTTTCTCTAGTAGGATCCAGTGTGCATCCATTCGATGATAATGAGATGGAGGAGAGGTGGCCTATATATAGGTTGAGGTACAAGAAAATAAGGATCAGGTTGGCCAGCTCTTAATCATGTTGTAAATGTAGGTTGGCTAGGCTTAATTATGTTGCCTTCACAGAAATGCAATGCACTCAAATACAATGTTTGTGCAATCATGATGTGTACAATGCTAAGAGCTAGTTGCCCAATGAAATCATTTATTGCAATGATTGGTGAAACCAGCCTTCCTTATCGGATAATAGGGTGGTACATAACTTGATTTAGCACTAATTGCAACAAGCATAAAATTCACATAAACTGAAAATACACACTCCACTAATTTAATCTTAGACATTGGACACCTTGTTCCAAATTTGATATTGGTTGGCTGGCCTCTTTGAATCTCAGTGAAATTTTTCGATTTTGGTAGCTGGAATTCAAGTCCTAGGCCCTCAATTTTGAGCAGGTATCTTGAGGCGGTTGTCGTGACCCTAATTTTTGTTGTAAATTAGGATTTACAGCAGAGATTGACTGAAATCTCTTTCTCTAATGGCTCAAACTGCTGGAAAATGCTGAGATAACTTGAGAGATGAATGGGGGATGAGAGAGAATGCTGTAGAGAGAGAAATTTTAGAGTTTCATCCTGAGAAACGCTGAATAGCTATTGTTGCCCTACTCTAACAGTCATGGAAGCTGTCATGTATGGCTTAGGACCACCAAAAAAACTGTTGCCTCTTTCTATATGCTGTCATATGCATCAAAAGGGTCGTGGATTGTTGTTACCTGCTCTTGGAGAGCTCCAAACTGCTGTTCACATGTTGTAGGACTGATATTTGGTGTTTTCAAATCACATCAGTAGTCTCTCCTTGCTCTCTACCAAGCTCCTTCTCTCTCACAATGGCTAGAATCTTCCACCAGCCCCTAAAAACATTTCTCCTACTTGCATGGGCAAGTTTTGCCAAGTGGCAGCCTTCTAATCCCATTTTTCAGTATAATCTAGGCTCTAGCTTATTAAATTAATTTTCAAAATGTTAATTATAAAAGATTAATTTATTAATTATTCTAGTGCTCAAAAAATTAATTTCACCAGCGAATAATTAAATGGGCTAGGCCTATTTATCTTTCAAGTATCATTGAGCAGTTATTGACCCTTAGACTGGCATTAATTACTTAATTAATGCCGAGTCTTTAATGTTACCACTAATATTAGTGGCCAATAGATTGGTCTAGGCCGAAATCCAACCTTGGGTATCAGCTAGTACCTGTCGGACATAACTTATTACAAATTTTGCCTTTGATACCCATTGCATTCTTAGGGTCCTTAGCTTGTTACCACAAAACAATTGCCATGTGTATCACATGTGCTAAAGGCTCTTAAGTGGTCATATGAAGCATGTTTACTAGACCAAATCTCTTTAGGAATGTGACTTTTAAGTGCACGGTATGGAGATCGGTTGTAGATATGCATCGTGGTTTTAAGTGCCTCTCCCCAAAACAATTGCAGGAGATTAGCTGTGGACATCATGCATCGAATCTTCTCACACAATGTGTGATTCATTCGCTTAACCACACCATTAGATGATGGATTATAAGGAGTGGTAAGCTCCCTTTCAATCCCATTTGTATCATAAAATTAATTGAATTCTTTAGATACATACTTTGCCCCATTGTCTGTTCTTATACATTTTAATTTTAAACCCTTTTGAGTACTAACAAATGCTTAAAACCTTTTAAAAGCATCCAATGCCTCACTTTTCTACTTAAGCAAGTAAACCCATAGCTTTCTAGAATGGTCATGAATAAAAGAGAAAATAACGGAAACCACTATGAGTTTTTATTGGTATGGTGCTGTCAGAGTGCAGCGGTGCGGAAGCGTAGGACTGAGAAAGAGAGAACGCAGAGAGAGGAGAGAGAAAGAGACAGTGGAAGATGAAGATCTGCTGTATAAAGTGTGCTGAATACAAAGATATGCAGATATATACACGGGCGCAGTGCGCTGGACTGGGTGTCTCCACCTCGACGATGCAACCTGCTGTTCACCTTGAAGTCCGCTGCAGTCTGCACTGTCTCCTGTCTGAAATCTGCGAACAGAGACAGAATCTGCTCGTGTCACCGGTCTGTAATCTGTGAGCAGAGAAGTGTAGGAGACTGCTGGAGAAGTCGGCTATTTATAGCCAGAAAACTGGGCGAAAATAGGGCGCCAGAAAACAGCCTGTTGGCTGCATTAAATTCGGACTGCCACGTGGCAGTCCGACTGTGCAGTCCGACTGCACACTGCTTGTCCGACTGCATTGGCTGTGATCTCTACCGACTGCACTGGCTGTGATCTCTAACACCCCCTCTCAGAGCCTGGGCAGGGAGAAGCCTGAGGTATCTGGAATGTCTCCGAAGTAGAGCCTGGGGAAGTGCCTTCGTAAACAAATCCGCAAGATTGTCCTCCGTCTTGCAGTACTCCACAGTGATGGTCTCATCCACAAGCTTTTCTCTAATGAAGTGGTACTGGATCTCGATGTGCTTTGTCCGGGCATGAAAAACAGGGTTCCGTGCCAAGGCAATGCAACTCTCATCGTCACATTGCAGCAAAGTACGACGAGTCTGGGGGCACCCAAGCTCCTCCAATAATCTCTGAAGCCACACAACCTCACATGTGGTGGAAGAGGCGGCCCGATACTTCGCCTCAGTAGACGAAAGGGCTACCGTGGGCTGCTTCTTGCTACTCCATGAGATAACACCTGCACCCAAGGTAAAACAGTAACCTGTAGTAGACCGCCTGTGGTCCACATCACTGGCCCAATCCGAGTCGCTCCAACCTGCAAGTACAAGATCTGAACCATCTATTCCTGCGGGATAATGAATCCCTAAATCAGACGTCCCCCTCAAATACCGAAGTATCCTCTGAGCAGCCTGCCAATGCATCGTCTTAGGTTCACTCATGAACCCTGCCAAGAGCCCAACAGCAAAACAAAGATCAACCCGAGTGTTGAGAAGCCAAATCAAGGACCCAATCAATTGACGATAGCGGGAAGCATCCGCCATAGGAGAAGCTGAATGGGAAGTGGCCTTCCAGTTCGGATCCATAGGAGTAGAAAGGGTCCGACAATCCTCCATCGCAAAAGACACCAAGAGCTCCTGTACATATCTCTGTTGAGAGATGAAGATCCCCCTCTGAGACTGATAAATCTCATGGCCCAAAAAGAAATGGAGTAGACCCAAGTCCGTCATCTCGAATGTCCGATGTAAAGCTGACTTCGTCTCTTGGACCTGCTGTGCATGATCACCTGTGACAATCAAATCATCAACATACAACACAAAAAGCACACAACCATCTTGGGAAGTGTGAACATAAAGCTGCGGATCGGCCTTGGAACGCCGATATCCCAACTGAGACTGGAGGAACGAATCAATCTTCTCGTTCCATGCACGCGGAGCCTGCTTGAGGCCATACAAGGCCTTCTTCAACCTGTAGACTTTCCCATCTGAAGAGCCAATGCCAGGAGGCTGCTCAACATAGATCTCCTCCTTCAAATCACCATTGAGAAAGGCCGACTTCACATCCAACTGGTAAACAGGCCATCTCCTATGGCCAGCCAAGGCAAGAACAGCTCTAATGGTCGCCATACGAGCTGTGGGGGCAAAATTATCATGACAGTCAATCCCTGGGCGCTGTGCAAAACCTTTAGCAACAAGGCGAGCCTTGTGCTTATCCAAAGAACCATCTCTAAGGTATTTGGTCTTGAAGACCCACTTGATGCCAATCACCTTCTTATTCGGGGGGCGGGGCAGGAGTGACCAAGTGCCATTCCTCTCAATAGCCTCCAACTCGGCTTCCATAGCTTTCTTCCATGGTGCGGACTGCAAAGCCTCCTTCACGGAGGTGGGCTCTCGATCCTGCATAACACGGGTCATCAAACAATAGTTAGAGCAAACAAGCTCTGTAGAATGTGCCTGGTGCCGCCGTGATCGCCGCGGACCATCTTGCGGTCCCCACGCCTCAGGAACCCCCTCGATCCCTGAATCACGGAGTGTGTCACGGGCCCAGCGAGGAGGAGGCCGAACCTCCCCTCGTCTCTCTCCATCAGCGGAAGACTCTGGAATATCCACCGGTGGTAACTCCACAGGGGTGTCCGGTGGAACAGTAGACTCTGTGTCAGAAACAGAATCATAATCAAAAGACACGGGCTCCAGTGGAATTGTAGCAGGAGCCCAACTCTCCCCAGGATCTCCAAGAACGGGATGCTCCTCACCTGTTGATATGGCCGGAATCTCCACAAACCGCACATCGCGGCTAGTGTACACATCCCGCTTGACGGGATCATACAATCGATAGCCTTGGGACTGGGAGCTGTAGCCAACAAATACCTGTCTTCGGGAAGCTGCTTCAAATTTATCACGGTGAGCCTTGGGAATGTGAACATAGGCATCACACCCAAAGACCTTAAAGTAAGAAACATCTGGCTTAGTCCCAAAGTAAGCCTCAAACGGGGTCATCCCTTCAACGGCCGAAGTGGGGGATCGATTAAGGATGTGGACTGCAGTAGCCACAACCTCGGCCCACAGAACCTGAGGGATCTGTCGGTGCTCCATCATGGTGCGCGCCATCTCGATCACATTGCGGTTTTTCCGTTCAAGAATGCCATTTTCTTGAGGAGTTTTGATATTGGCAAACTCTTGGTGAATACCTTTATCTGCACAAAACCGAGCAAACTCATTAGAAACAAATTCACCACCCTTATCGGATCGCAAGGTCTTCAACTTCCGGCCCGATCGGTTCTCCTCAAAGAGAAGCCAATCCTTGAAGTGGGAGAAAGCTTCTGACTTCAATGCCAAGAAATAGGCCCATGTCATCCTGCTGCAGTCATCTACGATCAGCATGAAGTACGAGCTTCCACGTAAGGACTCATTCCTCATAGGGCCACATAGATCGGTAGATACAAGCTCCATCGGTAAAGTAGACCGCCGCGAAGCTGTGTGGGGAATGGCATCTCTATGCTGCTTCCCCCGAATGCAGGAGACACATGGCTGCTGGCTCACCACTATATCTGGCAACCCTCGAACAAGCTGTCCACGTGACGCACTCCGAAGATAATCATAGTTGAGGTGACCAAACCGAGCATGCCATAACTCTGACTGTGACTGTGAGGTAAGAAGAAGAGTAGAGAGGGCGGTGGAAGACTTCAATTTATAAATGCTGTTCTCCTCATATCCGGATGAGAGAACCTTCCTCGACCCACGATCAAGGACTCGCACTATAGTACTGTCAAACTCCACCAAAAGGCCAAGGGAGCAAATCTTATGAACTGACAGGAGATGGTACCCTAAGCCTGGTACATGCAAAACCTCTGAGGTATGGGTACCACCTCGTCCATCTGGAATAAGCTGCATCTTACCCCGTCTTGCAATAGAGACTGAAGAGCTATCTCCAATAAGAATCTGCCCACGCGAAAGTCGCAACTGGGCAACACCATCTGATGGAGTCATGTGCCAAGAGGCATCACTATCAAAGATCCACTCTCGAGCCTGGGGAGCCGTCATCGCAGCATCAGAAGCATTCGGTGAAGAGTCCTCTATGACAGCTAGATGAAGAAATGCAGCTGATGAGGGTGCAGCCACCGCTTCAGAATCCTTTGTGTCCTTCTTGTTGGTGTCCTTCTTGTCTTTGTTAGGGCAATCCTTCTTCCAATGGCCAGTCTTTCCACAAATGTGACATGTGGATTCTTTGTCCTTGTCCTTCTTTCACTTGTTATCCCCCTTCTTCTTCTTTTGGTCCTTCCCCTTCTTCTGAGAGGCTTGACCTGTCAGCGCCTCCGACTTGGAAGCATTCTGTCCCTTTAGCTGTTCCTCTTGGTCCAAAACCATAGGAACCAACTCTTTCCACCGAAGAGTAGACTCTCGCCCCGAAGCAATAAGGGCAGAGTAGAATGTACCGAATCGTGGCGGCAAGTGGGACAATAGTGTGATCGCCATGTCTTCGGAGGAAATCGGCTTTCTCGCATTCTGAACCTGCATCTGAAGCTGCCTTAGCTTGTTGATGTGCTCCCGCAGCGAAGAAGACTTGTTTACGGACAAGGTCCGCATCTGTACCTCCAAAGAAACCCGGTTCATAAGGGTCATCCGATTGTACATCTGATCAAGCTCTAGCCATATCTCTCGAGCCACCGTCAAGTGCTCGATGTGAGCAATCACGGCTGTAGTACAAGATAGAAAAAGAAAGGAACGAATCCTGGCATTCAGTTTGTCCCAATGAGACTGAGCCTTGGCCAACTCCGCACGAGCATCGGAAGAGAGTCTGGACTCGTCTCTTACCGAGGGCCGGTCGATCTCCTCCTGTACAAGCTCTGCCAAATCATAGGACTCAAGGATGGCCAACATCATGACGCGCCAAATGCGGTAGTTGTCGCCGTCGAGCTTCTGATCTGTAGGAAGAGCCGGTAAGACAGGCACCTTCCGGTCCATAATCGACTGGAACTCCAAGTCAATCTCTGTAGACATCTTCACCTGTAATGCCTTCACAAACGCAAAAGCAACCCCCTCTGACTGTGAAAACTCAATCTGCTAAGGCTCTTCCGCATCCTGAACCTTCTTCACCCACCGGAGGCGATGAAAAAGCAAAACCTGCACTTGTAGGCTGAAAACTCAAACTTCCTCCGCGTCAAACAGCAGTAAACAGCAGCAAATCCACCACGTGGACTCCTTTCTTGCGTGCCCTTGCTCGCTTCAGCCTTGTTCCAAGGCGCAGCCCTCCTGTCGGCCCTCAAACGCTGAAAACGCAAATTTGTGTCGCGATAGAAAACTCCTCTTCAGGTTGGTTCTGCGCTCAGTCAGCTCTCTAACACTGCTCTGATACCATGTCAGAGTGCAGCGGTGCGGAAGCGTAGGACTGAGAAAGAGAGAACGCAGAGAGAGAAGAGAGAGAGAGAGACAGTGGAAGATGAAGATCTGCTGTATAAAGTATGCTGAATACAAAGATATGCAGATATATACACGGGCGTAGTGCGCTGGACTGCGTGTTTCCACCTCGACGATGCAACCTGTTGTTCACCTCGAAGTCCGCTGTAGTCTGCACTGTCTCCTGTCTGAAATCTGCGAACAGAGACGGAATCTGCGCGTGTCACTGGTCTGTAATCTGCGAGTAGAGAAGTGTAGGAGACTGCTGGAGAAGTTGGCTATTTATAGCCAGAAAACTGGGCGAAAATAGGGCGCCAGAAAATAGCCTGACGGCTGCATTAAATGCAGCCGACTGCCTGCACAGGTTGGACTGCCACGTGGCAGTCCGACTGCACACTGCCTGTCCGACTGCACAGGCTATGATCTCTACCGACTGCACACTGCCTGTCCGGCTGCACTGGCTGTGATCTCTAACAGGTGCATACATCAGAGTGGACTAAATCCAAGATACATGCCTTTCTAGAGGCTCCATGAGAGTATGGACTCTTTACATGTTTACTTAGAACACAGTCATCACAAAAGTCAAAGCTTTGAGTTTTTCACATTAACTCTTCCAAGTGAAGAAAGTGCTTGCAAACCCTTTTGGCTCATGTGCTTAAAACGCTTGTGCCATAACTCCATGTGTGACTGCATTTTAACAATTGCAACAAACTTTTTAGGAAGTGCCTTGCAGTAGAGATAATAGTCTCTTCTTTTTACCACCTCTAGTGACTAGTATAGACCCTTTCTGTATCTTCCATATTCCACCACCCAAAAGTAGTGAAGTAACCTTTGCTGTTTAGCTACCCAACTAGAAGCAACCTCTTCTTGATGCTAGGTACATACCTAACATCACGAAGGATCAAGTCCTGACCATTTTCAAGGGCCAGGTGTATGGTGCCCATTCCTTCAATATCACATGCATGATTGTTGCCAAGCTAGACTTTTCCAAGGTTATCTTCAGCATAAGAAGGAAAACACTCCAAAGATGGAGTTACATGAAATGAATCACCGCTGTTAACAATCCACAATTTAGGTTGATCCACTGTTTTGCCCACTTGCCTTGCGTTTAATCTCTTCATTGATAATAAAACCATGCACACCATCAAATGTCAAGTTGGGGTTATTGCTCAATGACACAACCAATGCTTCCCATGAATCGGGCAAGGTCATGAGCAAGAAGATAGCCTTTAATTTAGGATCAAAAGTTGGCAAGCTTGCATTTTGTAATTGACTCAATATACAAGTGAAAGCATTCAAATGCTCTGAGGCAGGCTTAGACTCATCAAGCTTCAAGTTGACCAACTTTCGCATGTGATGTACCTGATTGACAAGAGTTGTATTCTCATAAGTAGCCTTGAGTTTCTCCCAAACTGTGTAGGCAGTATCAAGCCCCTTTACATCAACCAAGATATCATCTGTGATTGCCATTTTAATGTAAGTAATGGCCTTTTTTTTTCATTTTAGCCCAATCCTCATTTGACAAAGCAATAGGCTTACGTTCTACTAAAGCATCATCACAATCCTTTAGGAACAATATACCCTGCATACGATCTTTCCAAAGATCAAAACCAGTGCCATCAAATTTACGAATCTCAAAGAGATTCTGTGTCAGATGTAGATTCATTGCCAGCCATCTTCAGCAATAAACAACCGCAATAAGGGCTGAATGCTTTCAGTCAATAGCAAGGTTGCTGAATGTAACAACAAGTACACTCTCTTGTACTTCCAAGGTGTCCAAGAAGCAAATGTTTAGCTGCAATTTCAGTCTCAAGTATTGATTACAGCATATACACGAATCAAATCTGATACATTTGCATTAATGACAGCTCCCACTTCAGTAATACATCACCATAATGCCCAAATGCAATGACCCAAATGCTGTATTTACCACTGTTTCACTGCATAGTGAGTATTTAGCAATAAATATACCAAGAGAAGCTGCCCTTTTACAACATTTGAAGCATCCAAAGCTCAAAATTCTCCCACTCAGCAGTGAATCTGCTGCAAATTTCACTGTCCAGGCTCAAATCAACTCAAAAACACATCGCCAATGTGAAAAGACCGAAAATTTTTACAGTAAAACTGTCCCAATTGCATCAATTCATGTTACCGAGCATCAAATGTGGGCAAATGTTGGAGAAATTTTACAAATTCTGCAAACACCCCAATTTCGAAATCCAAGAGTGCACAAATTCCAAAGGAATTGGCTCAACCAAGCAAAAGTTTCACTTGCATCAGAAAATCCTCAAAATTTCTGAGACCTGTGCACTCAATGTTTGCAATTTATGGGTCTAGAGTCATTGAAGTGTGTGACATGCACCAATTCAGGAAAAGCCCCAAATTTCTAGTGGCAAATTTGCACAGATTTATGATCTGTGCTTATGTGTGAGAACGCAGGGAAGAGAAGGAATAAAAACTGAAAATTTCAGACTTATTAAAGAGGGCCGTTGACCTGCTCATCAGGCTCCCGTCAGCCTGTTTGTCAATCAAACACGTGTGACCAATACAAAGCTAGCACCCTATTGTTTTGGTGCTGGGGAACTGTAGGTGTTTGGCAGGCATGGTTGGGCAGTGGGCATGCAGAGATGAGGAGCACAACAAGCAGGAGCAGGGCTGGGGGTTGGGCAGTTGGATGTGCGAGGAGGGAAGCAATGATTGGAAGGGGGGGCGGGGGGTGGTAATGGAGATAGGCAAAAGGTGGTACGATCCAGGAGGGAACGGTGGGTCAGGTTAGTAGCTACATTTGCAGTTGGAGAATGGTTTCTCAGAAAATTATATCTCTGTTTTCTTAAAGACAGATGTGAATAGCTTTTTTTTGTATCTCAAGTCCATGTACTGCTGTTTCTCAAAAAAAAAAAAGTTCTTGTACGGCTGGTCTTGCAGATTCCTGTGAAGGCAAAGCAAGGGAGCAATAATGCCAAAGAGGAAGTAGAAGAGCATGTCATCTCTATCATAGCCTCACTTTTTGGTATAGTTATCTTCAAAACTAGTAAGCACATTCAAAGCCCCAGTTTTGATCCGTTGTTTATTTAGTTAGATTGTGTTTTCTTTTAGGTGGCGTTACTCGAGGCTCAAGAAGGGAGCGTGTGCTGGGAAAATTCACTGAAAATGAGTTTGAGAAAATCGATCGTCTAATGGAATTATACATGAAGTATGGACTGGCAAGATACTGGGTTCTGTGAAGTTTCAAGACATTATATTTCAAACTGTTTATGGTTATTGACCCTACAGTTGTGTTATTTATTGATACTTTATTATACATATAGGTATTCCGATCGGGTTAAGGTTGAAAGCAAGCGATTGGAAGCTTTGGAAATTGATGATGTTCAGGTTAGTTGGTAATCTTGAAATAAACCTAAATGTGTTAGTTTTTCACATCCACATGAGAGCTTTTTGTCTTTAGAAAGTGTGGATGACAATGTACTGTAAGCCTTGTCTGCTTTTTGCATCTACACTTCTTAGTTTTCATTTAGTTGATTCCTAAAAATACCTTATACCAGATGGATGAGGAAGACAGATACTTGGCAAGGATGGAAGCAGGGCTTTTTACGCTACAGGTTGGCATTTATGTGGCTAAACATTTTAATACATGCATCGGTGATGAATTCCCTTCTACTTTGAACTAATGCAAGCCTGCCACCTACATGCAGCTTTTGGCAGTAATTATGGCTCACATATGGGCTTCAGAGTAAGTATATGCTTTTCTCAAAAATGAATCAAATCAAATGCATGCTATATGCAATCAAGCAGGTGCCTTACTGCTATATGGCTGATATAACCTTGTTATGTAGGAATCAGGGTGTAAGGGACCGCATAGACCTCCTTTTGAAACAACAGCGGCTTTCAAGGAAAGATGTGGTTGCTGTACTTCAGGTATGCTAATCCGAAACATTATTCTTTATGAAATGATTTGATAAGTGCATCTTGGGGCTGATATTCAGTCATGCAGAATATTCTTACTCTTTCTGCATCCTGGGGGATATATTCACTTGCTCAAATAAAATAGTGACTTGGTGTATTGATCAAATGCAAGAGCTGCAGACCTCATACAGTTTGTTAGACTTTGTCCATTTAATGACTTTAGGAGATGAGCTATTGTCTTCAAGATGTATAGTTTACATGTAAAACTGAAAAGAGGTACAGACCTTGTTGGCCAAGTTTGGAACAAAATATTTGCCAAGAAAGGGCGTATTGATCATAGAGGAGGAGACATAGATGATGTGTGGGGCTTTGGCTCATAAATCTTATGAATCAGGCAATGGATGAACAGTTTGTAAGATGGGTGCAAATAGTTGTCCTTATAATTTTAAATGTGAGGGTGCAATCATGGTGAGAGAGAGAATACAAATGAAAGCTGAGAAAAAAGCTTGAGACTCTCATGCTCTCACAAAGATATTAAACACCAAGTGATTGATTGGATGAATTAGACAAGCCAATGTATAGCCTTGGTTTTGGCCCAATGGTAATGTCAAGGAAGAATTTGTGCTTGTGTGTTTTTCCTCAATTATGTGGTGAAAATTGGAAGGCGCAACATGAGAGCTGAAAGAGCCGGTGTGAGCTACAAATGGAATATGCATTAGATGAGATGAAGTAGAAGAGACACCGGTGATTCAATTTGGTACATGGACCAGGATACCAGCTAAATGTGAGCAGATACTAACCCTGTCACTGAAGTACAAGGGCTTCTGAGCCAAAAAAGAGACCAGCACACTCCAATGTAGAAAAATACCTCTGCTTTGAGTGTGCATTACAGCTCCGAGGAAGTGACAACGTGTGAAAAGTCGTGGTGGTGTGTAGCTCCATTGTCCAATGTCCAGCCTTTGTGGGAGCCATGCTGATTTGTATTTTGAAGACATACCTTGGTACCAAAATCTTTCTACAGAAGAAGCCAAGAACCTGTAGTCATATCCCATCGGTTGGAGAAGTTTGAATTGGCAGGACATGTAATCTTGCATGCCTCAAATAAGGAATTTACAGAAGGGGGCCTTAGGTTGGTTACACACCAAATGGTGGATGCCCAGTTTGCAAGTGTTAACCAATCAAAGTATTTCTTTAGGGGTTGGGCATCTGCAGTTCTTTACACATGGGATAGGACTTGATTTCTTGTTTACCTGCTAAATAGGTGAACTCCCTGCCCACTTTTGGATGGGGAGTCTACCACATCCAGTTTGTAAAGTGATAGACAAGGGTGCAGTTTTTACATTTGCAGCCAAATTTAAAAAAAGAAAAACATATTAATTTTCACTTTTTTGCAACATGTGTCCTTTTGGTCTGTAAAGGATTTGTGCCTTGTCTGCACCCAGTTTAAAAAATTGCATGCCCACACTCTGGGCCTGGGTTGGGCCTCCTGTCATTTGGTGTGTAACCAACCTAATGACTTCAATACAAGGAGTCCCCTTCAAGTTCCCTTTTGCTTGTAGTTATCTTCTCCAAAAATTAATAGTGCCACTTCTTTTAAAGTCGTGGCATCTTTGTTTTTCGTAATCTGCTGTGCGTATCTTCTTGGCTTTGCTAGAGTGAAATTGTGTTGCGTGTGCGGAAGTTTGTACTGTTATTGTGCAGATGTAGACAATCACATCACATGCTACTGAAACATGCATCATGGGTTCCTCTATATCTTTGCAGAAGAGGATCACCTTAACCGTTGTCATTATGCTTCTATATGCAGGAGTATCATGACAATATTGGAGATCTAGATGGCCCTGAGGAGAGGGAGAAAGTTCGAAGCAGGCTTCAGAAATTCATTAGCTCTATGTAAACTAGCATCTAACCCATTTCAGGAAAGAGGGTTGTAGGATGTTTTCAATTGGCGAAACTACATTCTTATACAAGGGAGAACTAATAGTGAGCGGTTGTAAGAAAGTTTCACATATGTCAGTGGAAGGCATCAATTCTTTGCTTGTGCAATTGAGAGTCTTTTTACCCAATTCTCTTTGTGCTACTGAAAAGTCTTGTGTGGTTTTAACTATAAAATCTGTTGTGGCAAATGAGTTAGGAAACTGCCTTATCTTTCTCATCTTTGGGAGAGGTCTTTAGTGTCCTCTCAATAGAATTAAGATTTACTCTTGAGCAGGTACCATCCTAGGCTTTACTCTTGAGCATCTGTGTAGATTGTGAATGACCTATACTCGTCAGAAGCTCACCTCCACAGCTACAGACACAGGTCACTTTTCAGAGATTCCACTTTTGGCGATAGGATTCTCTCTATATAGATCCCCAGGCTATTTTATGCTACAGTGAATTGTATCACCGTTCTTCCTTCTGTTGGCTGTATTTCCTTTTTTGTCTTACTACCAACAATTATGGTTCTAGATATAATCTTCTGATATTCTCACAAGTTTTGTGGTTTTGGAATATATAGTATGTCTTTCATTCTTTCTCAAGTTAGGAGTTATAATTTTGGATACTGATGTCTTCATTTGATTTATCACCTTGCCCAGCAATAGTGTGCATGCTAATGCATGTGGGTGGGTGGGTGTATCTGTGTACACACCCTGTATATAACATGTGTATGCATAAATAGAAATAAATTTGTATGCAGAGATTCTGTATGTGTGTCTGCATACATGTATACATGTGTTTATAGCATATCTGATGCTTGAGAGTGTGTTCATTTGGAGTCAAGCTATACAACATACATTGTTACTTTACAGACATATAAATCCTTGCATAGTAAGCCTTCCAGAATGATACGAGTGCGTGATGTTCTCCCACTATAGAGGTCAAGTAGCAATATATAAATCATATGCCACCATAACAGGCATTACTTCTTGCAATTCCAGGTGTGTACATTTCCATGCATGTACGTGCTGTAAAGATGGTATAACCAACCAAACATCGCCATAGCAAATAACATTGCTTTGAAGCTATCTTGTAGTTTCAAAGCCATGGGACCTTTGTGGCAACATCTCAGTGTCTTTGATCAGTGCCATAATACATTCACATTTCCATAATACATGACTTAAGTGCTATATATTAATACAACTAAAGTTGGTAGAAATCTAATTGCAAGGGTCTACATGTGTTTGCCTAATAATAAACCCCTATCCTTCAATGCAAGGGTCTACATTCGTTTGTCTATTTGCAAACCCCAATTCTTCATCGTCTTAGGATTTTGCAAGAACATTACAATGATCTATGGTGATGTTCTAGTATGATTGTGCCTTTGTTGTAGTTGCTAGTCCATTTTATCTAATACATTTGTACACTATGTCAATGCCTTTCTAATGAAGGAGTATTTTTAATGTGGCTCCAAAATGATAAAAGGATTCTAAAACAATCTACATGTCCAAGTTGCATATGGCAACTATTCTCATCTATTTGGGGTGAATCGAAAGCTCTTCATAGTCCAAGTCCATAATTATTGAGTGGAGAAACATTGGTGACTTTCTTTTTTGGAATTTCTTTTGATTTGTACTCAATGCAGCCCCCAAAAGCAGTAATGAACAAGTAGAGCTTGCATTTTCAAAATTTTCAAGTAGCTTGCATTATTATACATTTCTTCGCAGCCAATTAGGTAAAGCCCTTAGACATAAATGATAATGAAATAATGTATTAATCCTTGCATGTTTGCATGTATGAGCAAGATGGAATGCCAAGGAACTAATATTTGGTCTATGCATCTTTCTTACTTTTAAATACACTTGGCTAGTTATAGTCTATTAGTTAGGAATCGATTGTTGGAGAATTGGAATTAGATTAGAAAGAGATTAGAGTATATTTAGAGATTGTGGTAAAATAGGAGAATCAAGTACCAAAAAGATATGAAAAAAACCCATTTAAATTTTGACTTATTAATCTTGTGCAAGTAAGATGTGCTTAGCATATCATTGATCTCTTGCTTGCGTACAGTGGAATGATAGAGCTTTGTAGATGAGAGTATCTAGAAGTTGACAAAGTAGTATAGGGGTACATAGGCAACGTGATTTCATACACCATTAGGGTTGCTACTCATCGCACTACACTTGTATAATACCCTTCACTTTACATTGCTTGAGTGCCTTATCCATGGATCATATCATTGTGGACAATGCCACCCTCTTTATACCACCATTTTATGTGACATGCTCCTAAATATAGCTTCCTTGTTTGACAACAAAACCTTCTCTTAAACTATGTGAACCTTCTCTTCTCATGACTCTTTCTTTCATCATCTTAACCCTCCCTCTCATTGGCACCCCTTCCTATTGATCATTGTCCTTATCACACTCATTATGATGTCTCTCTCACCATAACCACTTTATCCTTTTTCATTGAAAAGACTTCATTTTTTACTCAACTTCATTTCTCAAATGCACGGGTTTGGAAGGTTGGAAGAGATTTCTTTACCTAATCTCAACTCTTTGCCAAATTAGTAAACTCCAAATGCTTAAACTATCAAAGGCTTCAAGTTGAATATCGTTAAAGATATTCAAAACTCTGAAGATTGGAAGAATATAAATGAGAGTCACCTTATCTTGGTTTATTCCAATTCATGTCTTTGGATCAAGTTTTCAAGGAACATGTTTGTAAAGAATAAAACTCATGTGGTTGGGTATGATAATGTCATCTACCACATTAGTTAATATCTTTGGATATTAGATTGAAAGTTAATGGAGAAAGTTCAAAAGGGTGATTTATTTCTTTGCAAATGTTTGGAGGACCTCATCAACTTATTATACAACATTTCAAGTAAAACACTATATTTAGCTTTCCAATATAGGAGGTGGAAGAGAACTAAGGGTGCATGGGCACCTTTAGATTTTGAGGAAAGTGATGATAACTTTGCCTATTTATTTAGAGGATAATGATCTTAACAATCCATCATTGATAAAGAAAGGGACATTAGTTGATGTTAGAGAGGCTCTTCAAAGTCTATCTATAATCATGGATATGAGATCCTAGTTTAGTGTAAATGGTGAATTCATTGGAAAAAGGGTAGAAAAATATATCCATGTGATGAGTTGCCCCAACAAGGCATTGCAAGATTTACAAACCCTTGATTGAGCACTTTTGTCAATTTTCATGTATCTTAGTAATAATTGTCAATATTGTGAGATTTATAACATTCTCTTTGCATAGCCTAACATAGTTAGTAAGACTTTTGAGGATATACAAGGTGATTACCCTTATAAAAAGACTTGGATAACATTTAGAACTAACCATTCACAAGAGAATATGAGAATAAATAAAACAATTAACAAAAATCATTGGGCTTATATTGATCGTTGTAATCCACAATAGGTAATATGTATACAAGAACATATTTTATATATTTGTCTTAACTATCCCCAACTAGGGTCTATTTGGATGTCGTAGGAGTCCTTCTAGGGGTTGTTAGGGAATAAAAGAATAAGCTTTTAAAGTTCACAAAGGCTAAAAAATTGCACCTATAAGCCTCACAATCTTTTCTTGATGGCCTCACAATTGCTGTAGTAGGGATCTCCTCTCTCCCAACCCACTTTGGATGATATCTAGCAACTCCAAACAAAACCTACTAATAAAAAAGCAACCCATGCTCTCATCCACTTTGATTTGGAGTAAAAAAGCAATCCATGATATTGTCCACTCTGATCTAGAGTTAAAAAAAAAAGAGTACAATAAGCTGTAAGAAACAATACACAATAGTCTAACTAGATCAATCCCAACATTCCAAAACTCTAATAAACTGATTCTAATTAGTCCTTTGACCCAAAAATAGCCTCTAAACTATTTTTGCAAAGATGGCTAAAAGTAAGGCATGGATACTCCCATACAACCATAGGCGGCCCTTTGTGGTGACATATATTAGTAGAAGCCAAGCTTATGATGCTAGTCCATACCCAAATTCTTTGCTCAAATTCCACCAACACTCTCCCTAAATTGATCTAGTTACCTACTAGCTTATCCAATCACTAAAGAGGACTAAGTTGTCCATTCTTGAACTTTTGAAATCCCTACTTTTCCTTTATTTCCAACAAGATTATGGGCTGGAATTAACCCCTACTTCAATCCCAATCTAGCTAGTTCACTATACTCGCATCATACCTGATTCATCCTACTACATCTCCATTTCCCCTCCTCCATTTTGATCTCTATTCCAACCCCTATAGTAGGCTCTTGAATGATTAGAAATTGTAAGTATCTTCCACATAAGCTCGAGAATCAATAGAAGCATCGGTTGTCTTTTAGCGAAGTCAACATCTTGCGAGATGTGCATATAGAGGTGAACAAAAATATTGGTAGTGTTGAGGTGTATAAAGGCTCAATTTTCAATATCATAACAATCTATCCAAAGCTCTATTATAACACATGCGTTTTTTTTTGTTTTTGGTAGCCTTATTTTATTGGGATTACCATCCCTAGCACAAGACAATATTTTTGTTGGATGCACAAGTATGCATTGTTCTCTTGAGTAACGCATCATACTTAGAAGTCATGCCATGGTTAGCTTATATTAACTGCAAAACGATTAAAATTATTAGTTTCCATACAATGAGAGGTAACTTCTTTATTGTGGTTGATTTCTATGTCTTTCTTGATTTGCTCCTTATTTATTTATTTTCAATGGTATAGTGAGCACTAGAACTTGATATTGATTATCATGGAAACACAACAATAATCTCTCCTAGTGTCCTTCCAATTCCCAAATCAATTCCTTACAAATTGGGCATTCTATCTAGCCATGCATGTTTTAGAAGTAAGGACAACATGTGACAGGGAGATTGCTACCTCATTGTTCCATCCCACTCATGCCACCACACAGTGAGAATATGAGTGTTTTAACTAGATTGATTTCATCTTTGGTCCCAACAATTAAGCTAAACTTTTATCTCAACAAGAGTTCACTAATCAAGATAGTGGATGAATATTCTTATTCATTCAAGAACTTGATGTGTTATCGAACAACTATCTCTCACCTAGTCAGCATCTACCTTGGCTTCAACCACCTATCTTCCTCTCAGAATCATGCAAGTAAGAAAACAAAAGACTTGAGAGGTGTAATAGATTGACCTACTTATTGGCAAATGGTACACAAGAAGAAGATAGTCGAGAAGGTAGAAGAGTAGAGACTTGAAGTTTGCACACACAAGAATAAGCTCTCTATTCAATTTTATGCAATATATACATTAGGGTTAGGACTAGGGTTATCCATTTAAGTTAGGCATGTTTGCCCTTTTTCACAAGGCTTGTAACTAGTCCTTTTTCCTTTTGCATGTACTTTGGCTTTTGTTGATGTAGTTTAGGTAATGGCATGCAATTTTCTCATCAATCACGTCTTCTAAATGTAACTCCATGCATAATTTAAAATTTGTATGAGAGGGAGCCCGCTATCATTGTATATTTACAATTTAAAGGATAGATTTCAACCATAAGTAATAAAGTGGAATATCACAAGAGCACCCTATGGATCAATGGTGCCTACATTAACATATTAAGCTCTCTCAGAATTGATCATAATCTTTAAAAAAAAAATGGTACCCTTTAGTTCTCCAACTGATCTTTAGTAGTATTTTCCTTTGTGAGATTTGATAGCCTTGCATGGTGCTATGCAAACCTCAAGGGAATACCTCTTGAAATTGTCACACTAACCATTATAATGGCTCTTAATGCTAAGCTTGTTGAACAACAACCATATCCTAACGAATCAAAGGTATTCACATGTAGTCATAGAAGAACTAGACAAGCTCTTAAAAACTAGGTTTATTAATGAAATTGAGAAATAAGGGGATCACTTATCATCATGGAACTCAAGAAGATTGGGAAAATCAGAGTGTGCATCAAATGTAAGAAAGTCAATGCCACTATCAAGAGAGATAACTATCCTCTATTGTACATATAGCACATGCTCAAATGCATGGTAGGAAAATAGGCATGAAACTTCCTCAATGGATTCTCGAGTTACAATAAAGTGGAAGTCCATCTAGATGATATGCACAAAACAACATTTGTTACTAAGTAGGGAGTATTGACTTATGTAGTCATGCCTTTTGGGTTGACAAATACTCCTACTATATTTCGATGGCTCATATATACCATCTTTAAGGACATGTTAAGAAAGTTCCTCAAGGTGTTTTTAAATACCTTTGAGTCAACTCTAGCTCAAGAGATCACCTAGACAAACTGAGATAATTGTTGATCAAAGACTAATTGCACCAAGAGTAGATGTCACGAATACCAAGGACTCCGCTTCTATTTTCAACTCACAATCTAAGAAATACTCTTGTGCACTTCACAGAAGAACCATTGGAAGAAGATCAATACAAAAATCCCTACATCACAAATAATGAAGAGAATAATTCAGTCCTTGTGGATTGCCACCCAATTTCAATGATGGTGTAGGATGTGGTTGAGAGAGAGGTATGATCCAAGCCCATGAGGTTGTCCACTGTGGTTATCATGGATATGTGTTGACAAAGTGTTTGCAAAAATAGGAACCCCTAAGGAACAACAAAGCTGATTAGTGATATGCAAAATGTGGCATAGCTCAAAATTACCACAATTCCCCCAAGTGGAAGGCAAGCATGAATAAGGCAATCGTCTAGTCTTCTTGGAGTTAAGATGATCAACAGCAAATACACAATTGTGATTCTTATAAACACCATTGTTAGAGCTCAAAGTGAGAGTTATAGTCAACATTGCAGTGTGCTTGTTTCTTGAATGCGCTTCCTAACAATGATTCCTTATCGATGGTCTTAGTGTTAGGAAACACATAGAATATCATAGGTAGTCTTTCAATCTCAATAGAGACTGCTATTCTGCACTTTCCCAGTAGTGAGTAGGATTGTTTCCCAAATGGGTTGAGTTTAGCATTAGTAGGTTGTAGTTGGGGCTAACCAATGAGGATGCAATGATCGTGTGTAAGGATATTAAAGTCAGCTCCCTCGTCAATGAGTGCATCAAAGGTATATGTCTTTTGGGTGGCAGTCACACTGATATGCATAGGTAGGCAAGTGCTATTGCTTCCTCATCCTCATCCTTTATCTCGGTGATGGTGGCTACTCTTACATTCACAAGTGGTTCTAGCATTGGAGGATCATGCAATGGATGAGTTGGAGGGTAGTACTTCTTGAGGTGACTGTCATTGAATAAGCCTACGCCCTCTCCCTCGAGGGTCTCGAGCTCTACATTGCCAGTTCAACTAATGTTCTGGACTTCGAAAGGCCTAAATCCTTTGAACTCCATCTTCTGCTTATGGCGCTTTACATAGTATAGTAGCACTAGGTCGCCTTGCTCAAAGTCACATTGTTTAACATGTTTGTTAAACCAGCTCTTGCATCTTGTCTTTTCACAGATTACCACATGGGTAGCTAGGAGTCGGGTCTCAGAAATGTATTCTAGCTCTACCACAACACGCGTTCCGTTCATGCCTCCTTTCCATCCCATCTCTCTTGCACTACCACTCTCATGTTTGAAATGAAAAACTCCACCGACAAGATCACTTTGGTCCCATAGGTCAGCTTGAATGGTGTTCGCCCTACGGTTACCTTGTAGGCTGTCCTGTAGGCCCATAGTGTTGCCATGAGTTTATTGTCCTAGTCACTGCGTGAGGTGGAGACTACCTTAGTAAGGATGCTCACTAAAATCTTATTTGTAGATTCCACCTAAGTGTTAGCTTGAGGATAGTATGGTGATGATTTTCTATGGATGATTAAGAACGCAGATAGTAAATGGGTAATCACTTCATTAATGAAGTGCGTGTCTTAATCACTAAGTAGCTCAATGGGACAGTTGAATCGCAAGATCACCTGCCTCCCAAAGGAACTTAGTTGTGGTCCTAGTGTCATTTTCCTAGTGGCCCAAGCTTTCGTGAGATAATTCGTTGCTATAATGATGTATTTTGCTTGTGAGTACTACGTTGATGTGAGACTGATTGGCCCAATAAAGTCAATCCCCCACTTTTCAAAGAGTTGTCATGCTATTACCAGGGTCAACTCCATATTGTCCTCACGGATGGGTACTTTGGTCCTTTGACATTCGTCACAATGCCTCATGAACTTAGCAGCATCGTGGAATAGGGTGGGCCACCACAACAGCTGAGATTGTAGCACCTTGTGTGATGTAGTATCATTGTTGAAGTGTCCTCCAGCAATTCCACCATGTTCTTCAACAAGCACATCATGCATTTCATACTCACACATGCATATTTGCAATAACCCATCCTGTCCTAGTCTATAAAGCTAGCCGGTAATTAACTGATAGGGTTGAATCTTAAGGATAAGGTGCTTTAGCCTAGCCTTCTCTATAGGTCTCTCAGGCAATCCATGCTCTATGAATTGGACTATGTCATTTTCCCAATACAACATTAAATTGGCCTTGAATAGGTCTCTCTCACTGGACATGTTAAACATGTGTGCATCAGGCAAGTTGTCTATGATGCCCCGTCCAGCAGCTTCTCCTGTGGGTATGCGCGAGACATATGGTTTGCCATGTAATGCTACTTACCCTTGTGTACAACCATAGAGAAGTCAAATTCTAGAAGCAGAAGTAACCATCTAGCTATGGAGTGCTATAGCACAAGGTTTGGTTACTAGATAAAGCAAAGCTTGATGGTCAACGAAGACGGTAAAGGACGTAGCCAAAAGATAATGACGAAACTTCTTTACAACAAATACCATGGCTAGGCCTTCCCTCTCCATTGTGGAGAAATTCATCTCTATATCTATGAGTTGTTTGCTAGCAAAGCTCACAAGATAATCCAGATTATGTTCACCAAATTGGCACAAAATAGCTTCCATGGCGAACTTCGAGGCATCAATGTGCACGTGGAATGTTATGTTCCAATCTTGGCCTCATAGGATCGGTATGGTCGTGAGAGCCTTTTTTAGATCCTAGAGCTGCATTGGAATTCCTTGGTTGACAAGAAAATGATTAGCAATTTGTAAAGGGGTTTAGCGATTAATGCATAATTCAAAATGAATCGCCGATAGTACCCTGTGTGGCCCAGGAAGCACCAAACTCCCTTATTCACAGGTGGTGGTAAATCGATAATGAATCTGACTTTGAAGAAGTCAGTGGGGTGGAAATGTCAGTCTTAGACACCATGTGCCCTAGGATACATTTGTGCTTTTCCTAGAACTGCCACTTTAAGGGGTTCAAGGAGAGATTATACAGCCTACACCATTCAAAGACTATGCAAAGTTTATCTAAATGTTCCTTCCAACTAGAGTGAATACATAGATCCTCAACAAACACCTCTAATTCTCGCTTAAGCATGTCTTTGAAGATGGCACACATGAGGTGCTGAAAGGTAGCTAGTGCATTCATTAGCCCAAATGACATGACTATGTAGGCAAAAACACCCCATTCCATTGCAAACATGTGTAGGGTAGTGGATAGTTATCTCTCTTTATTGCAACATTGACTTTTCTACAATTTACACACACTCATCAAAATTTCCCGTTCTTCTTCAGGACGATCATTATGGGCAATACCTAGTCCGTGTGCTCGATTTCGTAGATGAATCTGGCCTTCAACAGCTTATCTATGTGCTCCTCCTTTTGGTGGTGTGTGCATGCTTTGGATTCATCGACTATGGCCATTGTTTAATTGGTATTGCATCAGGAGTCATTGGGATGTTATGGGTCATGACCCTTAGATCGACTCCTTTGAGTTCATCTAAGGACCAAGTGAATACATCTATGTACCCTCGTAGAGGAGAGCAACAAGATTAGCCTCCTCTTGCTCACTCAAGTCATTAGCTATGAGCATGGGTCAAGGCTTTTCCCCTCCTGCTGCTAAGTTGACTTCCTTGACCTTAGTAGGCCCTTCTATTGGTTCATTTGTTTGTCCTTGCCCCAACAAGATCACTACCCTATTTCCCTTTTTAAATTTCGTAAATTGCTTAGGTAGGTCTTGGGGCTTCCATTGTTCTTTGACTTCCGATCCCTTTGGTTGCTTTCTCTTTTCCTCCTTTAATCACCTACGCCTTAGGTGGACTGGCAAGTCCCCTTTGGTGCATTTGCTCTCAGGTGGTTGGGGTATTTCTAGGTTGCTCTCAAAGCTCACTTGCGACTCAGGGTTAAACTCACAACCTTCGCTAGAAGAAGGAGTTTCCCCAGGTTGTTGCAACTCTGAAGCCGATATACCATTCTAAGGAGTGGTGCGGTACTTGGTTGAACTAATCCAGTTTGCTCATAGTCTATCACTTCTAGGTGGTCCAACCAAGTATGGTCACATTCCATTCTAAAGACTTATCTTTTGATCCTAAAGACATTGGATTTCTGCGGCTTGGAGTCTACCTGCATTTGTTCAATTACTCGGCCATCTGTGTCACACTCTGATGCTCACCGTCTCCTAGGTTTTTGTTCTTAACACTTTTCTCATCTGTGATTAGTGCCCAATTATACATTAGTTTCAAGTTGTGCACTTTGGTCCACCACCACTTCAGCTAGTCCATGAGATCCTTGAGGGGTTTGAGATTGGTAGCTCGGTTACTTGCTAGCTCTCTTGTGAAGTATTCAAGTATCTCCTAGAGCTCGAGTTTGTTAGACGGAATGTGGAAAGGAACATGTTTTTGTCTGCTAGAGCTCCTAGCCATCATGCAAAGTGGTACTAATGGCGAGGTCTTACCCTTTGGTAGAGCTGGGATGTTGTGGCTTTATGGGACTCACTAGCTATCCTTAGAGCCTACTTATAATCCTCTTCGTCATCTGAGAATGATAGGTTGATGGTGGCTAGCACATGCATCCAATCCCACTCGTCCATGTGGGGCAAGGGATATACTTCATTAGTGGCCCATAAGAATTCCTAACCTATGAGTATGCTTTCAAGATAGTGGAGATGGCATCTAGGTCGACCAATGTGGTCTTCCAGGATTCCATCTTGACTCTTACAACCTCTGATTTGTTGCTTAGAATATGAGATCGTTACCCCCATCTTTTATCACTCGTGCTTTTCACATCCAGGGTCGGCCTAGCAAGATGTCGTAGTCCACTTCCTTCATGACTATGAAGTTCACTGAGGATTGGGCTCTTGTTATCTTCAAGGGCCAGACTTTTAGTGCCCCAAATGGCATAACTTTCATTCCATTGGTCAGCATGACATTAAACTTTGCACTCTCCACTGATGGGTTATCCCAAGCCTATAGGACTACATGGCTAAGTACATTGACTCTTGTTCTTGTGTCTACGATTCCCTTTCTTGTGGCATCCCCTAATGCTATGACAAGCATTTTCGTGCCTTCCCACAAAGCATTCATGTGTAAGGACTTAGGCATTGAGTTTAGGGTCAAGCTAGGTATTTGCATGCCTACATTGTGGTCAGGCAAGTCAGTCCCTCCAAGCTCGTTTGGTCTTTCTACCCACTGCTTTAGCACTTGCCATAAGGTTGGATTTTGCCTAAGGAGTTCTCCTAGAGGTAGAGTCACAGGAGCCAATATTAGCATTGTGAGAAAGTTGCCAACCCCCTACTTTTCATTAGGCTCTACACTCATTTGCCTAATTGTGGCGTTTAGGCTTTGTCTATGGGGTGCTACATGTGAGGTGCGGATGCATCTCTTGATCTTAACTAAGTAGGGTGAGACTGGTGTGCTCATGCTAGAGAGCTCATCGATCTCGTCTTCGATAACGGGTTCTGCATCCTTTGGGTGTGCTTTGGGCTTCTCTCACCCACTCCTTGACCTTATCGACCACTTCTAATTGGTGCCTTAGATCGGAATATTCTCCAATCTTGACACTTCCCTTTTTTGCTGTCTTAGAAGTAGATGTCTCTGCTTCTGTGTTTGTGACTTGGTTCCCCTTTGGTAACATGGTGGCACTATTTGTCTTAAGCGTAATCTTCATCTTAGCACTCTTTCTCCTTCTTCTACGGCTTTTTTCCCCTATTGAAATTGCGTCGAGGTTGCTAGGTCTGGGTAATGAAATATCAACCTGCTTTGCCTATGCTCAGGTCATGACATTTAGTGGAATTGGTGTGGCTTCGCCATTAAGTGTCTTACCTCCGAATAGCCCTAATGGTACGGATGGCATGATATTGGAACTAGTGAAAGGTTTCCACCTAGGGCACTTGGCATACAAGTATGTGATCCCATACTCAGGGCACCTCAGGTTGGCCTTGTCTCAATTGGCTTGCTTCCTTTTGAGGCATCAATATGAGATATGCCCTGGATGACCACAAGCTTAGCATGCGATGGGTTCTTGGTTCTGCCCTCCTACACCTCTATCTCTTCCCCTGCCCAATGCCATCACCGAAAATACTGGTATGGAATACATCAAGATGGGATTACCCTCTTCGTCGTACAAGATGTGGGGTGGTCAATTGGTTAGTTATGTTTGTGTGTGCTTCTTTTGATCGATTTCTTTTTTATAGCTATTTTGTTGTTTTGCAGGCATTCTCTGTGCTTGTCTGTGTTTGTGGTGTGTGTGTATATTCCATCTAAATGGCGCCTCAAGCTCCTCCTTCTGTTTAGTATGTCCCATTGATAAGTAGGGATTATTCTTCCCTACTGACTTTTGAGCCTATTACGAAAGCTGGCCTTGCAACTTTCGTGGCTTCTTCAGTCCCTTTGATTCCAGATGATCCAGCCCTATGTGATGAGTTTCTTGCGTCATACAGTAAGAAATCGGGCTTGGTTCATGGTACTTCCATGGTTTTGATACCTACAGGGTTAGGGAAGGCTTTGTCTCTTCCCTACAAAGGAGAACCCTTTGTTACAACCAGACAGTTATTCTCAAATGATGAGATTCTCAAGCTATTATAGAAGCAGACTAAAGAGGTCCTCAATGTCAAGAAGGTGATTAACACTTCAGGAGTGTCTTTCTCAATGATCGCTGCTCCTCTTTGGAAGCTAGTCTGCCAATTTTTCGAAGACAGGTTCATGCCTGCCAAAACACCATCTCACTATTTGTCCAAAGAGCTCTTCACAGCTTCTAGGATGGTGTTAAAAGGGGTTACATTTGACTGGAGTACTTACCTGCTTATTACGAAGATGGACCAACATTTTGTCAAAGTGACCAGAGGGAATGTTACCAATGTAACTTACAAGGGTCCATGTGGTCTAGGTATCCTTGTGGGGTTGATATCCATCCTAGGGATAGGTGGCCTTGAATCATTGGGTGCTGGGATATCTAGTGGAGCTCCCCTTTCGAAATGTGGCAATCTATTCCCTAGGCAGCAAGGCTAAGTGGCTGTGAGTATGGCAATCGCCTTCGGTAATCGGCAATGCATTGCATCATGGCCAAACCTACCGCAATTGGCACATGATCTAGATCTAGGATCCATGCACTTGGCTAGAAGGTGGTTTCCTCTGCAATGCACGTGAGGTCATGCATGCCTTCTCATCATCTCTTGAAGCCTAGCCAACTCTAGCTTCACATTTGCCAAATCCTGGCTTTGGTTGACACTTTTTTCCTTGTCTTGGGTGCTCTGGCTAGGTCTTTCACTAATGGTTGTAGCTCTTTCTAAGGTTTTAGAGGCAATGTTCTCTTGGTTTGTGGATCTTGGGCTTCTCTCCTTGAGCAGGACATCCACTTGTATGGCTTCTTTGAAGACCCTAGCTAGCACATCCCTTTGCAAGTTTGAGTTGCTCACCAAGGCTTGGTAAAGCTCTTCACTTCGGATTTTGTTTGTGAACACGGTGGAGATTGCTCATTCACTAAGTCACTTTGTGGCTAGGATTTTCTTAAAGAGACTCCGCACATGGGTGACGTAGTCTCGGATATCCTCATTGCCTTTTGATTGACATTCATCAGCCTGACGATGAGGCTGTCAAAGTATCTCGCCTCAGAGAATCTCTTGATGAAGAGACACTTGAGATTATTGATGTTATTGCATTCAGCATTTTCTAGACTAGTGTATCACGTTCGTTCTTTATCTCCTAAGCAAAGTCCGAAAGCTTGTGTGTGTTGAGCATGGTCCATGAGGTCATTCGCCTCTCATACTTGCTCAAACTACTCCATAAAGCTGTATGGGTCATTGTTGGGTTGATACTTGTCGAGTTGCTTAGCAACCACATGTATGTTAATCTGGCTCTTAGAATCTGGGGTGATTCCAAGTCCTGCTAGCAATGAAGTTGCAAGGGTTGCTCCACTTTGCTTTGTAGCCGTGTTGTCTAAGCGTCGCTTTGTGAGAAGCTTGCTTAGCATAGGATTAGCCTCTAGTGCTTTCTTCCTCACTCTCAAGCTTTCTCCCTCAACTTAGAAATGAAAAATGAGCTCTCCTCTTGCCCTCTTGACTTCTGAAACCCCTCTTTGCTAAGTCTTTTATCTCCCCCTTCTCTCTCTTTGTCATCTTAATGCCTTGAATCTCTCTTTTCCCTGTTTTGGACTTGTTATTATAGTAGAAACCCTAATGTCTTTTTCTTTGTTTTCCTTGTTTTTTCCTTACCTAAATACATCCAAATCACAAGCAACCACTTACATTGATCCAACCTACTTACCTAAATCCAAAAAACCAAAAAACTTACTTGCAAAGGAGATCAAATACCTCTTCAACGCCCTCGCTTTCTACCTATCTCAAGCACCAATTCGGGGCAAACCCTACTCCAATGCTTGATTTGGAGCACGCAATCACTCAAAGCTTGAATATGTTTGTCTCGACAAACAGAACCAAAATGTGGGAGCTCACGCTCGATCGCCAAGAACCATGGATTGCTTATTATTTCAAGCGTTTCAAGCCAAGTGCAATGGCTACCTCTCACATAGCCATACACACTCTCACGCTTGTAAGTGTAGTAAGCTTATCTTCATGCTCGATCAAGTTACCTCCTTCCTCAAGCACTTCGGTAGCTCCATGATCCAAGGTGCAAGCTCAAGCAAGCTCGATCCTCAAGCTCCAAGCTCCATGCTCCATTGCCGCACACATGAGACAAGAGAAGAGAAGAGAAGAGAAGAAGAAGAGAGGAAAAGATGCAGAGCTTCTCTAACATAGTCCCTCACCCTCACACACTCACTCCCTCACTCCGTCACACACTCTTTCACATACATAAGCACAAGCAAGCAAGAACAGGAAGGAGAAGAAGAAGAAGAAGAGATCTAGTTTTGGCTACACACAAGAATGAGCTTATTCATTCAATTTTTGCCTTTTATACAAGCCCTAATTCCCTTTTGGTACCCATCCTTTTTTTGCATGACCGGCCATTTTAGCCTAGGTCCTCTTTTCCTATTCCCTTCCTATTTACATTATGCTTGCTCTTACAAAAATTTAGGTGCTTTTTTGGGGTCGATCATCCCCTTAGTATTATATGATAACATCTCAAGTGATCTTCTCATGGTTAATTTGTTTTATGCGATTTTCCTTTCTTCTAGCTATCTTTATCCCTTTTAAAAGGGTTACTTTCACTCTAACCTACTTTAGAATATGCTCTTTTGTAGATTTGAGGAGAGATTTTATCTTTTTGAGGTTTGATTGTTGGTCAAGGGCCCATCAACTAGATACTACATGGGAGTTCCTCTCTCTCAACTTGAGAGGTATCTATATAATTTGTGTGGACACTTAAATTAAGGTTTTGAGTTTTGTCACAACAAGCACCTCTCATCATCGGATTCTAAGATTCCAAGAGAACTTATTGATGGTTAGGTTGATTATTGGTTTTCCTTATTTCCAAATTGGGTAATCAAAATTATTGTGAAGGCCCATCTACACGGGTGCATATGTATTAGATCTTAGACTCATTGGTTTTGGTATTTGTTGGTATTAAATATTCTTAATGTTATCCATCCTAATAACTATTTGACAACCATTGTCTTTTGTTATGACATCCTCTTGGGGAGAGGCTGTAGGGGGTTTAAGGTCAAGCAATCCTTTATGAAATGTCATACCTTAAGACATTTAAAGCATGCATTTGGTAGATTTTTAAAAAGTAGTTGTTTCTTTTTACTAATATTACCTTCTAAATGAGTGATGTTTAAGAATTGATGCATGGGCCAATAAGATTCTAGGCCATTTTGTGCATATTGTGCAAAAAACCCATTGAAGATTGGGCTGCCCACAATAGAGCCATAGTATTTTTGTAATGAATTTTCCATGCTTAAAGGATCTTGGTGGAAAAGATTATGAGTTGTGATGCCATGTGTGTGAGGGGCCCCTTTGATGGGGAGATTTCTTAAGGGCTTGTGCTTTAAAGGAAGAAGTTGCCCAAGAAGCCTTGTGATTAATATTTCGTGGGGATAACAATAGCATGCATCTTAGATTAGGAAGGAGGAGGTCAAATTGCTAGTTTGCACTTCACTTTCCACTTTTGCTCTCAGACTTGTAAAACCTCTTTTAATATTAATACAATGTTCAATCTCAAGTTAGTCTCGAAATTAGGAGACTAATAAGAGCTTGCGAGTCAATCAAAGGAAGGTAAAATTGAGTAAATATTTTTTTCTTTTTTTGTGTGAAGGAAGCATTAAGTTATATTGCTGTAAAAAGTATGAATATTTACATCGTGAATGGGGGATGAACCCTGCATAAGTTGTCCAGCCTACATTTTTCTTAGTACAAGCTTAGGTGCTTGACAGACACTAGTTAGGGAGGTGAGTATAGATTTTTATTATTGTATCCTTAAATTGTCATTAGATTGTTTAAAAAATACAACATATTTTAAAATGCCAAGACACTGAATATTGGCGAGGCGATAATGACTGGACCATCCTTGGGATTGAACCCGATCGGAATGTGCACAAAGAGTAAAATGACTCGACCATCCTTGGGATTGAATCCAATGGGAACGCGCACAAAGAGCATATATTTCAAATTCTAATGACAATGTGTGCCAACGACCTGAAGGGCTTAGATTGTCATTAGAATTAGAAATATACACAAAATTGAAATTGCCATTAAAAATTTGTAACTGGTGCCTAACGGCCACCATCGTGTCTCCTTTCGCAATCGACAGCCATCATGTGGCCACCACAGAAAGAAAGAAAGAAAGAGAAAAGAGGGCGACAGACAACGACGACGACGACGACGAAGAAGCCGGCCCTGCCCGCAGGGGAAACCCTAGGAGCTGCAATCCTGCGGCCATGGCTTCCTCGAATTCAGAGGAGCCTCAACTGAAAACGGTCTCTCTCTCTCACACACACACACACACACACACACACACACTTCATACTGCTTGATTTCCCATGCATATTGTTCGTTTCAGTCCACATTAGCTCTCCATGTTACTTTGAAGGGGGAACCTCCAAGCTTTTCCTCGATATGCAAGGTGAGCACATCAGAATACGATGCGCCATCGCCAGCCAGGCAATGCCTCTCAACCATCTGCATTTGGATGCACACGTACAAGAATGGTCGTTGTGGCTTGCTGTCAAGTTTACTCTATTAGGAATAGTATATGCCTGTAAGATTTGTTCTTTCTACAGATTGGCAGCCAGAAAACCTAACATTTTCGCACGGGTGCACGCACATGTGCACGTGCGGTTGAGAGCTTATTAATGATCAATCAAGTCTCTACTATCTGCAACAAGATCATACGAGGATCTATGGCCTGCTTATATTGTATAGTCTCTTAGTATCCATGACCCTTATAAGGCTTAACCTTTACTTCTCAAGCTTTTGTGACGCAATTATTTTTCCACGTTACAGGTGAATGTTCGAATTAAAGGAACTGTGCAAGGGGTGTATTACAGGAAATGGACAGTAGATATTGCACAGACGCTTGGACTGAATGGCTGGGTGCGCAACAGGAGAGATGGATCAGTGGAAGCTGTTTTCTCAGGTAAGCCGTCAGTTGTGGACAGCATGATAGAGAAATGCAAGAGTGGGCCTTCCGCTGCAGTCGTGACTGGCTTGGATGTGAAGCCAGTGGATTTGCCTGTGCCTTCTGGTTTTGAAAGGCGCCCCACTGAATGATATATTGGGGATGGCATAAAGGCATTGACCTTATGCAGGGCTGACAATGGAAACCGATAGGGGTCCTTCCCAGGACTTTGATGCATGTACAATACAGGCAGCTGCTCTGCCATACTATATGCAAGCTACTTGCAGCTAATATGTGCTGTGTAGTGATGTTACAGAAAACACTCTGTACAACCAGTAGTTTAGGAACTTGCAGCACATGGGCAGCATCAAATTTATGGATTGTCACTTCAAAATCTGAACTGCATGTGCCTTGAAAAATTATATGCACTGAAAATACAGTCATAAATTTTAGTGACTTACTTCATACTTGATAGTGTGTTGATCTATTGCCTATGCCTGTTGGCATCTTTAGAGGCTTGCTAGAATGCTAATCAATTCCTTGGACATAATCTTATCGTTTTTAAGTCCAAAACATGTTTTTCACTCAGCTGAACGGGTAATCTCCAACTGCATCTCTGTACCATTAATGGAGTGCTTTGACTCTAGGTATTAGGTAATGGAACTCTGTTGAACATTAGAGTTGCTTCTGACCTTTTGTGTTCGTGAGTAATAAAGAAGCAAAGAGCTAGAAATGGCTGAAAATTTCACAGCAATTACGAAGGCTTGTGTTTGAAATGATGTTGGTGCATTGATCATTCTATAGGTGTGGGCTTTGGTCATGTTGCTATTTTCCTGGAAATCATTAAAAAATTCAGCAGATCAAATGGTGGCCTTGCCAATAAAATTGCAACATTCAACTTTGTTTGACACAGCATGATATATTGCAGAGAGTTTATGGTGTTCTTAAACACCAACTCAGACATATGTATCTGAAAGTGAAGGTGAGCTTAACAACGGAGTTAGCCTTAAGGGTTCATTCACTTGTGATCAAGTGTTTAACCATTGTCATTTGTGGGAACCATAAATCAGAAGTAAAGCAATAAGAACTTGCTGATACTCTTGTGCACGATATATGGGCAAAGGTTCATGGTCTTGAACACCAAAAACGCTGCAGCTCCATGTTCAGGAAATGTCATGTTCATTGCCTTATAAGCTAGCTACAGTTGCTACTGCTTTGGGAGTAGAAATCAGGAGGAAATGTAGTTGAGGACTTGCCATGTCCCGTTTGAAATGCAGGTCTTGTTGGTGATTTGCCATGGAAAATGTATATTCTAAGTCTAGTTTTACATAACAAAGTGAAGGACGACCCCTTAGCAAACTGTTAATCAAACAAAGTGGCTCACTTGAAATGCTGCTCTTCTTGGTAATCGGCCATGGAAAAATGTGTCATTACACAAAATGGAGGACACCCCTATGTAAGTTGTGTACCAATCAAAGCGCTTACTTAGATGTCGGACATCCACTCACCTAAACCATTGGAGAGGACATTATTTGTGTAAATGCTAAATTGTCAAAGTTCCTACCCACCTTTGGATGGGGAGTCTCCCTTGCCACTTTACAAAGTGATAGACAAGGGTGCAGTTTTTGCATGTGCAACCAGTTGAAAAAATTGTGTTTATTAACTTCACTTTTTTGATAGTGTCCTCTTTTTAGTGTAAAAGTAGTGTGCAGTGGATTGTACCTATTATGGAAAAGTGTATGCCCATGCTCTATGCACAGGTTGGGTATTTGCTTAGCAAGCAACCACCACCCCAAATTGATCCCTGTGTCAGTTTTTTCACGAAAGGTACTAAAAAACTATAAATACTCAAGAATTAGTGCACTTAAAATAAAAAACGGATAGATGAATTGATAGTATTTGTACACATAGTTAAAATTTTAAGGTTATGAAGAGTCTTTTTTTGTAAGTTTTGCTAACATTCTTACTACTAGACTCTGAAACAGATAGGTTCTCATGTGTGTAGCTAATTCTTGAAGAGTCTTACCTAGCTTGGGGTGAAGGATGAACTTCACCATTATCCTCACTTCTATGTTGCTCCTAAATACGGCATTTGTCACATTATAGAGGCATGTGGTGTTGATATAGTCCTTAGAAATCTAATCGATAATCATAAGTGCAACTAGGTGAGCAAACTTGAGCACCATGTAGATCTTGAAAGGAGATATGTAAATCTTGACATTTAGAAGTCCCACATAAGGTTGGAAAAGTATTTTTGAGAGGTCATTCAAGGATAAGAGGTTCCACAAAAGGATGAATCTAAGGTAGCAAGTAAGCTTGAAAGGCCATTCAAGGGAGAAAGGTATCGAATAGATTAGTTTAGAGCAACTCTAGTGAATGTATTCTCTCCATGAGGGTGACCCACGCTTGGTCTAGCAATGCTCAATATTTGTGGTGGTGGTAGGGTTAATATAACCCAAGCAAAATTGGGTAGTGAATTTGTGATAACCAGTCATACTTCTTTTTTATGATATGTGTTAATGTGTTTTTGGTGGAATTTATTGATGGGAAACCTCCATGTTTCATTTGAAGATGCAATATCACGGAGCTACCCAATTGAGTGTCTTCATATGGTGTTATTTTGAAATTTATATTGAGTGCACTTGACAACTTATGGCATAGGAAAAGATGGCATCATTTAACAGAACTAATATTCATGAAGCAACAAATTCAACTTTCTTCTTTGTCAAAGGAAAAAATATTTCTTCAATTGAATCATGTATAGATTTACCACCTACAAAATAGGATGTATATTTACCAACTATTTACAAACTACAAGGGGAAATGAAGTCAAATTGGATGATATTGTGGCACACACTCTCTAGACATGAAGCCTTGGCATGCACAAAAAATTCACTTAAATTTGACCAATGTGGTTCAAACAAAACAAATTTCTTGATGGTTTTTTTTGCAAGAAACATAATTCATAGATACGTTGGTCTTAGTGAACATACACCTTTAAGAGTGATTAGTTGTCTTAGTGAACATAAAACTTTTATGAAGATTGAAAGAGAGGGATAACAAGACATGGAGTAAGCAAGGTACCCAAGGTTGTTGCAAGTTGCATTCACGAAAAACCAAGGTTCTTTATCAACTGATTTGCAGAAGTCAATAACTTCGATCAAAGATCAATCCAATTTAATCACATTTTTAAAAGAAATTCCATTTGGATGCTTCAGAAAACCATGGAAAATTGAAGTTGAAGGTTGTCTCTCTAACACCATGATAGATTCTAAAGGAAAGTTGCAAGAATTTATGTGGCCCTTCAGCTGAGATTATTGATTTGAACAGTATACTGTGAAGAATTGATTCACTAGTCTATCACTGAGGTAAAAGATTAAAATCAACCATCTCACATTTATGCAGTCACGAGTTTCTGTGTGGCATTTAGTGGTAAAGATTTCAGCTCCATTCATCTGCTATATCAGATTTGGTATCCAAGTTGATTTCAATGCCATTGCATTTCCATGTCAACACTCATTTTGGTTCCATCTGATTTGGTAGAAAGCAATGTAATTATGCATTTTCTTCTATTGAGGGAGTAGTTGAGTCCCACGAGGTGAGAAAGGTTGCATACAAACATTATGATCATTTTTAAGTGCTCTCTATACAAATGTGAAGCAAGAGCTTGTTAGTTCAATAAGCCACAGTGAAGATTGCAATATCCAAAGCTATCAGTGATCCAATTTCATATATTCATCAATACACTTTTCTTCCAGGAGAAAAAAAAGGCGTTGATTTAGGAGTATATTCAATTACACCAAATCCTACTTCAAATGTGGAAGCAAACAAATTATTATCTTACTCAATAAATGGTTTTAGAAATTTGAAAAGTTCAATTATCAATACAATGGGTAGAGGAGAGGAGGATAGGGTGGGTCATCTTGTTTTACAAAAGCACTCTCAGGTTGGCATATTTACCATGGGGATTCAAGACCAAACTGTTCAAATTAGTCTAGAAGAATAAGCCCATGGGGCTAACAAAAAGAGTGACAAGAGCTTGTAGACCATCCAAGCTCAAAAAGTGCAAAAACATATCACCCTTTTTGTACTTCATGAAGCGCTTGGGCAGGTCCTGGGGTTTCTTCTACCATTCAGCTTCTGACGACTTTTATAGACACCCAGAATCTGGGACAAATGGTTGCAAACCAATGTCACGTTGGATGAATGGTCATACTGAGTCTGATAGTTTTGCTCTTTTATAAGAACTGATTAAAGGTTGAGAGAATGAAATGATTATTCTCGTCAACTTGCAGGTCATACGGGATCTATGCCTTCAAAAAACACACACTGTATTATATACCCATTCCATATTCACAATGAGAGCACATCTAAACTTTCTCCAACCCTGCTTAATATTTTGACAAGACAGGCAAGTGACAAGGATTAGCCACATCATAAACTCAAGTATAATAGCAATACAAATATCCACATCCATATTGTATTACTCCCGATTAAGAACTACCTATTCAATCCCTTCTTTGACATGGGACCATTACAAAAGAAGTCAGGAGCTTAAGTCAGCTTCAAACATCTTTGAAAATCTTGGCCCTCAATCTTGCATGGCAACTCACTGACCTCTGGTGTTAAAGCAAGTGATAAAAACCACGAAATGTTCCAGCCTACACTTGCATCTTCTTATCATTGCGCATTCGCTTCCGAAATTCTCTGTGTTCTTGTGTATATTCACGTTTCAAGAGATGTTTCTTCATTGCAAAATTGGCAGCGTCTGCTAAAGTAAGTGCCTTATCCAAGTCTTCTTGGTTCCCCTCCATAGTATTCAAAAGTTGTGTGCCACCTTGGAGGGATTCTTCCTCAATCAGCCTGAACTCCTGGAAATCTTCTGAGGGAGACAATAACGCTATGGAGGCCACATTCATCCAAGCTGATGCTTTTTGACCTTCTATATCCAACTTTTGTGCAGCACCAGCAACCATCCACAGACATCCAGCTTGATCAAAATGAATACTTGTAGGAGAGAAGTGTTTCGATACCACCACTTTCTGCACACCAATTTCAGACTTATGATAAGAAGAATACCCATTGAAGAGATTGACAGAGAAGTTCAAAAATAAAGCCACTCAATTTCTGTCAACCTGTAAGAGCCTAAGCTGTTTTGACTTCAGATTGCATTTCAACAGGAGAATCCCATCCAGGCTGCAGTGCCAAAGCATGAGATTTAGATATCATTTACATATATCTGGATGCAAAATAACAGGTAAGGCCTGCAAATGCATTCAAAATTATTACCCTCACTTCTCAATACTATATTATACGACGTGTCTTACCTTTCAACTCCCACAGCAACTACAGAGCCATCTTTTGAAGTTGCGATGCATGTGATTGAAAGTGGCTGCTCCTGCTGTCTTACATGATCGTGATCTTCACTCACTAAGGTTGCCTGAGAAGATACAGTGTGTCCAGAATAAGAAACAGCTAGCTATAACAAAACACAGAAAAGCAGACACATTGCAACACCAGCCTGCCTGACCTCTGTAGCCAAGAAAGTGTCCAGAAGCCTTGCTGATTCAAGTTCCCATAAACGCACCTGCCACAGTGATTCATGAACAGGCAGGTTCAAAGACAGGTGCCATGTATGTCATGAATTTTTGGAGAGATGTTTAAACAGTAAGGTATTCCATTTTACCGTGCCATCTCCACCCCCAGATACCAAGAACTGCATGGCATCAAGTTCACCTACAAAGGAGATGCAGGAGACAAAGCTGTAGTAGTGTTCAGTCTCCTAGTACACAGCTCTCTCACTAACTCCCTTGCTCCCTCAAAACCAACCGCCCCCCAAAAAAAACCATTCCCCCTTTTCCTACCCCCCAAATCCAAGGCACCAACCTTTCTTTATCAATCATGAAAACTGATTCTGAAGAAGAAAATTTTCGAAGTAATCCCTGAAACCTTGTTCATTATCAACCAAATGTTGCAAAGAAACAGATTATGCAAAATAAAACATGATTGCACTCATTGTTGACCAAATGTGCCGTTGGAAGAAATGACAGAGGACTTCATGCTCCCAATCCACCTCTATGAATCCATCCATTAGGTTTCAAACACTGCTAAGTTATGGCCTACCAAACTATAGAAAGATAATCCCAAACCTTTTAGGCTTATAGGTTACTGAGCAAGACTGACTTAATGTGAATTTGTCTCCATGTGACTCGTTCAAGAGAAAGAGTGCTGCAACTAATCTGCATTCTGCTCAATAGAGTCCCTAGCCTTGAAAGTAACCTCAAAAGTCCTAGCAATGTATTCTTGAAAGTAACCTTAAGAGTCCTAGCAACTTAGGTCATCTCCCAGTTGTGCCACTGGAGTCCCACTTCACCTTGTTTGCACTAGCAGTGCATGTATCTATTCTCCCCAACTTACCAGAGAGACCTCATATATAAAAGTTGGATGGCACCAACCATTCCTTTTGTAAGCTCAAGGCCCAGTGTAAAGAAATACCCTAACACAGAAACATAAACAGAAATCGTACGACAAAGCACAGATTAATAAAAGAACCTAGGTTAACTCAGAGACAATGAACACAATGAATGAATGAAGTGATAAGACTATTGAATATATGATGCTCATGCAACAAACGCATTATGTAGTGAATGAATACTGAACCTTGAACTCTTGTATCTCAAAGATCAAGGCAAGGGTAATGAGCTGGAGAGTGTGTCGTACTTTGAATGGATCCCGAATTTCAGGAAGGTAGCCTCCGGATGTCGAATACCAGCAAACGCAGCAATGAGAAGCTGGATCTGATGCAGATAGCAGTTAGGAGAGAGAAAGACTAAAAAACGCAGATCGCAGGAGAGAGAAAGACTAAAAACGCAGGCAGGACAGCCTGTAGAAGAGAGAACTGCTAGACGCAAGTAGAACAGCTTGGCGACAGCTTGTAGGAGCTGGCGACTGCTAGAGGAGAGAGAAAACTGCCAAACATAGGTTGTAGATGACGTGGCAAGCAGTACGGCAGTAGGTCTGTGTAGGAACAACAGTCGCCTGACTCGGATCAGGTCCAAATTGCGAGAAGAGGGCTGGAAATCAGGTGCCAACTAATGTAGACAGTAAAGGACTGCTTTGGCTAAGATGTCCTCCGCGAACGGGGTGTGGGCAGCAAGCTGAAACACCTGAAATCTGCAAAAACGAGATTAAAGATTGAATGGAGGGCAGCATATGTATTTATAGAAAGTTTGGGCCCTCCCAAAAGGGTTTCTGGATGTAGGACCCAGAAACTCTCTAGGATTGCGTTTCTTTTAAATAAACAAGGTTTCTTCATTAATAAGCATGTTTTGGGACTATTTAAGTAAAGCTAATGCATTTTTAGCTCAACACCCGGTTCATCTTGGACACCTATGACATGTTGGTGTTCATCACCAAGCCTATTGCCCTAAACCTATACCTAATGATGGTGAGTTCCATGTATAGCACGGATTTGTGAAACACGATCAATGCCAGAGCCTTGATATTTGTACTGACAGTGTGATAGTTAATGTGAACGAGACCACAACCGCTAGCCAACTTTCGACCATATTTTTAAAACTCTATGAGATTCAAGCATTCCTATGAGCTCAACTTAGAGATGTGATTAAGGAGATTGTTGCTTGCCAATTCTCCTACCATGAGGGATCACATGAACAAGATGGAGTAGCTTTAAAGTGTGTTGGCAACTTGAGGGAGGGTGGTTGCATCTAAAGATATGGCAGTCACATCACTTGCTCATTCTCCCTTCCAATTATAACATATTTTCTTCTAGTTTGCTTAACTCATGGACGCATGGCACTTTGACATGAAAGGTGTCGCTTTCTACAATGCTGCAGTAGGAGGCAGAATGAAAAGTTCCAAAATGATGTGGGGAGCTGCAAAAAATTGAATACACAGCAGTAGATGTTGACTTGGCAGGTTGGCGACTGGCTGGATGCAGTAAACACAGGCAGCAGGAACTGGTCCTGCAGCAGCAAATGCAGCATATGGAGGTCACTCAACCGATGGGGATGATTGGAAATGGTGGCAGAAAACTGCTGCCAACAGCTATGCATAGGTGCCGGAGAGGTCTGCAGCTTGAACAGTAGGCAGCAGCACAAAAAGTGCTACAATGATGTGGGCAGCTGCAACAGACTGAAAGCAGCAGTAGATGTTGATGTGGCAGGCTGGCGACTGGCTGCTGGATGCAGTAAACACAGGCAAGAACTGGTTGTACGGCAGCAAACACAGACCATGGAGGTCAATCAACTGATGATGATGGCTGGAAGTAGTTGCAGCAGGCTGGAAAACTGCCGCCAGCAGCTATACGCAGCAAAGGGAAGGCTAGATGCAGGCATCAGGCTGTACACAGCAAGGTCAAACTGAGATATTTGTCAGAAAGGGTGTGGACAGCAGAGAATAGGTGTCAACAATCTGCAAAACAAGGATAGGCTGAGTGGTGGACAACTTGTCTATTTATAGATGAGCGGATCCTCCCAAATTAGATTAGGCTTATGGGACAGACACTCTCTACGAACACATTTCTTTTAAATGAAAGTTTTGCAATAATTGAATTTTGGGGCTGTGACAAAGAGCTAATTAGTTTATAATGCATTTTTAGCTCAGCACTCCCTCTCAAGCCCAACACTAGAACTAGGAAGGGACTATAAACATAGCTCAAGGCCATAATCACCCCAAGGCATGCCGCCCCAAGGAATCAAAGGGTGCTCGGCTGCTCAATGGCCTACCAAGACCTGAAAAGGTGGATTGAACCACTTCGAACTTTCCTTTTTCTTTTCTTTCCTTCTTTTATTTTATTGGGGAGTGTTTTCGTCCTATCAAGCACTTGTGAGTTGTGCACCAAGGGAAAAACGAAAGGGATGGTAAGATCCAATACACAAAGTAGACAATCTATCTTGACACCCATGGGTGTTGATGAAGAGGAAAAGTATAGGGGGTATGTAGGAAAAACTACTATAGATACTTTTTTTGCAAATAAAGTGTGGCTAGTTATATTACTTTAGAAAAAAACCCCAAATACAAGGAAGTGTTCATGCTCAACAAACTAGCTGAAGCTGATGCTGAGTCACAGATATATCAAGTGTGCAAGCCTCTCAGGGCGGTCTAGGGGAGATGGGGGCAAGAAGCCATGGAGGGGGGCTGTATCGCCATCTGGGGTTGCCTGCTTCCATCACAAAAAACAGGTCTTGGCCGCCCTAAGTGCGCATGAAATGAAAACGGAGCTCCTAATGAGCTCAAGACTTGCCCTGCACCTGATCCCATCGTCCGTGGAGGGAGTGGATAATGGAGGTCCAAATCTTTGCTAAGGTCACTTATACTGAAAGTCTCTCTCTGCCAAAAACCTCCTGACACTGCGCCTTCCAAACATGCCATCCAATAAGACTCCCTTTGATCTCCCATACCTCAGAATGGTCTGCTGTGGGCTCCAGTACCCGGCAGATGGGTAAAGCCTCCAAACCGACCACTGCGCATGACCTTGCCTCAATAATGAATATCATATCCTGCATCCCAACCTCATACAGAAGGTGATGGCCCTGGCTGACTGCCTGCCAGTAGAAAGCTCCCCATGAGATGCATCCAAGGCTGGGTGCTATACCGCGGAGGATGCAGCATACTCCTCTCTACACGAGTTGTGCCACCTCACACGACCAGAGGCAATGCTTTGGAGTTTCCACACGCTACTATGTGCAGCATTTACAACCTCCCTTCTGTATCTAGGCTAACCAACTTCCCATTGCCAGGCCTCCATGTGCCACCAGTCATAAGAAATATGATAACCTCCTCAGCCTCCAACTATCCCATAGGCGGCGCCAGAAGGTCCGTCGGAAAGCCTCCTTGATGCTGTGCTCCGTCTAGTACCTGCTACATGACCGCGCCCAACCCATGTTCTCCTACATTAGTATGTGTCTGCCAATCCTGGCTGTGTACTCCAGGAACCTCAGTGGCTTCTTGATGACCGCAGTGGCCGGCCATAGCCACTCTCCTGGATCCCACTCTGGTTCATCAAGTGGCCTGCCCTCCCAAATCTAGAGGTGCCACTCCCTCAGCTCATCCCAGAAGACATAAGGGTCCAACCGCCATGTCTTCCCCTAAAGGCCAACCACCCGAATCCTCCTCCATGAAATGATAGCTATCCCCTCATCTTGCTCCCCTCTATCAAGGGCCAAACGCCCCCCCTCCTGCACGGTGAAGAAAGTCCCATGTGGAGCGCCGCTTACTCTACTTGCCACTTGTAGGGGGATACTTGTTGGCGAAAACCTAGTGGCCCATACCTCCCCGGGCTCTACCGGCTCTCGTATCGGGGGGGCAAGCCACTCCTTAGGAATTGCTACGTCTAACTCCCTTCTCAACTCAACTCCTCTGGCAGTCTGACGCTCGCTGCTGCACCTTCTCATCCACCATCCTGTACACCTCCCGCCATGTCCTGATGGTACGAGTCGGGCCCGCCTCCCAACTAGCCCATTGGATGTAGGGGCGTTTGCCAATCTATACCCCATCCTAATCTTTGACCTGGGCGTTCCAGATCACCAACTGGCGGTTTATCTCCTCCTGATATCTTGGGAGGCTCTAAATTAGGGCCTTACAGAGGCCTTGCCACACACGAATCAAGTTGCGTAGAAAGGGGGGTCTTGGGGGAGGGGGGGCGGGGGGTGATCTAGGCTATTGTGAAGATTAATCTCAAGGACGGCCTATCCCATCTCCTTTGTGACGAGGGATGGGATGTGATCCCAGACCTACTGTCTACATCACTGTCCTCTAGCTGAGGCTGTCTCCTACTAAAAAAGGCATCTGTAGTAGTCGGCGGCAATCTCCGTCACCTTGTTTGGGATAGAACGAGTCCTCCCATATTGATCCCGAAGGTTGCGTATCTGCTCTTCTGAGGTGCGGGGCTGGTGCACTTGGAAAAACTCCCTGCACATCATATCCCCCTTCCGTGCCCAGAAGGCTCCTAAGGTGTGGAATGAGAATTCCGAGCGCTTGTCCTCTAGGCCGGCGATGGCTGCTCGTGCGCACACCTCTTGTGCGTGGAGGGTAGGATCCCCTGGTACCTCTTGTAGTAATCTCTACGTGGCTGTAAGGTCCCACCGGAGTGCTCTCTCCTCCTCCTAGCTCTGCTGCCTGGCCTGTAGGGCTGCCTCCTAGCAGATACTGCTCGACTCGGCCAGGGCCTTTGCGATCCGGTCCCTCCTGCCCCACTGCTTGGTCCAAATCTGTCTCTTAACCTCCTCCCTTCTATAGATCGAGTCACGGATTCAACACGATCGTGTGTCTAGGGTAGATGCTGGGGGGTCAAGTGTCAGGAAAACCAGACAGTGATCGGATAAAGTGGTGGCCTCCACGAAAGCATCCCCACTCTTCCACATAGAACCTGTCCAACCGCTCCAGCAGGACTCCAAGCATCGTGTGCTCCTACTGCTAGTAGAAAGTCCTCCCATGCCTCTTGCTCCTCCCCAGCCATGCCCTGGTAGTTTTTGCCTCTGCCCTCCTGCTGGTGCTCTAAGGCCTCTAGGTTGTTGAAGTCTCCTCCAACAATCCAAGAATCCACCTCTGGGAGTCCTACTGCAATCTCCACCCAGAACCTGCTACGTGTCCTAACCTCAGTAGGGGCATAGACATTGAGGACTCCAAGGTAGGAGTCCCCAATATCCAATCTGATCGATAGAACCCTCCCTGCCACTATCGCCCCCCTGTAGTCTCGTACACGGGCGGTGAGACTCCTGCCAATAGAGGTGCATACGCCTCCATTCTTGCCATTGGGACCAATGGTGTGCTCCCAGTAAGTGTGAACTATTCGGGAGTACCTTTCCTACCCTCTGGGCTTGGGTTGGAGTGAGCTTGTGCTCCTGTAGAAATAAGATGTCGATCCGTTCGGCAAGGGTAGGCTATAGCTCTTGCTGAACAATCAACTTCTTGGAACCACGTGCTCCACTATAGTGGAGGCTATTAACATTCCAGGATGCAAGATGTAAACTCATAGGGAAACCTGTGACTACATCTGTTCGGTGTGGAAGCTGTTGATGAAGAAGAGAAGCTATGAGGCATACGGATATGCTTCGTTGCCAACCTGGACGGTGAACTTCATTCCCCCATGGTAGCCCTCGGGCGGACCATGGGGTTGATGGATGCACCTTGTGATACCTCCAGGGCATCTATCAAACAGGCTGAGAGGCGAGCCTCTGTACATTGGTAGAAACGGGCCGCCTCTACCAAAGGGCACTCGATCACATCCATCGGAGCTCTCCACTGCGGAGGGGCTCGAAAAATAATGCTCAGATGTGGGACCTCAGCCCCAGCCCACGAGTTAATGTTCATCATGCAACCTGGCCACTGCTGGGAAAAAAGTACTAGTCCACCTTCTTCCATCCACTGGGAGATGCGGTCTGCCACTTGGCTCTTCAACTCCTCCTCTATCTGAGTCGTTGTCCAGTCTCCTGTGTGAGAGATCTGAAGGAAAAAGGCTTAGTTTAGTCCATCCGCTGGTGCTAGTAGATGTACCTTGCCGCTCCTTGACTTGCGTACCACGAAGATTCCCACCTCCAAGGGTAGTGGGAACTCTCCGCATGATGGAGGTTGACTAAGCTGAGAGTAAACATGGCGGATAACACACACACACAAAGTAGGGAGTAGCAGAAAGAAGAGTGAGTACACGACACCTTTGATGTTCGGTACAAAAGACTAGTGTATCTCTTTAGATTTTAGATAGATATATATGAAACTACAAATGTGCTAAGGGTGTGTTCACATTTGTGCACATAAGAAAGGCATGATGGCCCTTTATTCCCAACAAGCTTCCACCTAAAGGCAATGTGCCTCAAGAGGAGAAAAGAATCAGCTAAGTTAGGTATGTACAAAGCTGAAATACATATACCTATCCAATTCCCATAATCTGTCGGCAATAAGCAAACCACTTTGTTGGAAGACCCTTCGTGAGAAGATCTGCAAGATTATCATCTGTATACACTTTGACAAGCTCAATGCTCTTGTTGTCAAGTACATCTCTAATGAAGTGATACTTCATATGCATATGCTTCATCTTTGCATGAAAGATGGATTCCATGCTAGCTTGATAGCACTCTGACTATCACAATGAAGAACTTGTAACTTTGTAATGCATAGCTCTCCCACCACACGTGAAAGCCATAAAGCCTCCTTGCATGCCTCAATGGCAGCCGCATACTCTGCTTTGTAGTAGACAATGCAACACACTTATATAGCTTGGAGATCCAAGAGACTACTCCTCTTGTGAAGATAAACACATACCCAAAAGTGGACTTTTTGTAGTCCGCATGACCAACATAGTTCGCATCCGTAAAGCCAACGACAGATGTCTTTTGCTTTCCAAAGCAAATGCACAAATCCTTTGTGCCTTTGAGGTATCTCATAATACGTTTCACTGCTTCCCAATGCTTTTTACCCCGGTTTGCCATATATCTGCTAACCACTCCCGCTGCAAAGGCAATGTCAAGACGTGTAGCAACCATAATATACATCAAACTGCCAACAGCTGAAGCATATGGTATCTTGGCCATTTCAGCCTTCTCATTATCAGATGTAGGGCTGTCCTCTACACTGAGTTTCACATATGGAGGCAATGGAACCCCAATTGTTTTCCCCCCCCCCTCCATATTGAAACGCTGCAAAAAGTTGGAGATATACTCTTGCTGAGATAGATAGAGTAATCCTTTTAACCTATCTCTAAGTATTCGCATGCCAAAACGTGATTTGTATCACCAAGATCCTTCATGTCAAAGTTGCCGTGAAGACTTTGCTTCAGTGAGTCCAAGACATGAGTATCCCTGCTAGCAATCAACATGTCATCAACATACAGAATCAAGATAATCAAGCTGCCATCTACTGCCTTCTTGGTGTACAAGCAGTGATCTGCTTGACTTCTATGAAAACCTTGAGACTGCATAAATGTATCAAACTTATGATACCATTCTCTTGGTGCTTATTTCAGCCCATACAAACTCCTTTTGAGTTTACATACTATCTTCTCTTTCCCTTTTGTCACAAACCCTTCAGGTTGTTGTATATATATGTCTTCATGTAGATCACCATGTAAGAATGCAGTCTTTGCATCCATCTGTATGAGCTCCATATCTTCAGCTGCAACCAAACCCAAAATGGTTCTCAATGTAGTCATATTAACTACAGGAGAGAAGATGTCATCAAAGTCAACTCCATGTTCCTACTTGTATCCCTTTGCAACCAATCTTACTTTGTACTTTGGTGAGGAACTAGAAGTGACCTTTATCTTGTAAACCCATTTGCATGAAAGGGTTTTCTAACCTCTAGGCAACTGCTCCAACTTCCAAGTGTCATTTTTCTCAAGAGAGTCCATCTCTGACAACATGGCTTGATACCATTTCTTGCTGTCTTGTCTATCCATTGCTTCCTTGAAGCAAGTCGGTTCAGCGCACTTTGTCAACATGACATAATCAGCCACATTGTTTGCACCACGAACAAATCGATCAAGTTGTCTAGTAGCCCTAGACAATCTCCTAACCCAATGATCATTGTTTGTTGGCTGTTGAGCCTACAAATTTCCATATTTAGCTTGTTATCCTCCCATTTCAGCCTGCAAATCAGCATTAACAGCTTGTTGTCTTGGCTGTTTCTGCACATCCAGTGGCTAATCATTATGGGCAATGACTGGCTTATCATTTCTAGCATTATTTTCTGCATTTGCAGGATAATTGACTGTAGGTATTTGTTGTTGTATAGTAGGCACATTTTGTTGTCCAAAAGGTATTTCTTCTCGGAATACAACCCTATGGACCTCCTAAGTCTTTTCGGGTTGTTTATGCATGCGATCTTCCTAGAAGATAAAACATCATTGCTGCATACTATTTTCCTTTTCTCGGGATCCCATAATCTATGTCGCATTTCACCCTCGTCACGATATCCTAGGAAAATGCATTTACAAGACTTTTGCTCAAGTTTGATGTGTTCTTCTTTATGAATGTGCTCAAAAGCCTCGCAGCCAAACACTTTCAAGTGAGCATATGAAGGTGGCTTGCCCCCCCTTCCCAAAGACCCATTCGATGACCGATTAATCAAGCGAACAACTGTCATAACAACCTCTGCCAAAAATCCATGGGATAATGCAGCATGAGACAGCATCATACGGACCTTATCCTGTATGGTCCAATTCATACGCTCTACAACTCCATTTTGGGATGGATTATGAGGGGCAGTGAGCTCCCTCTTTATCCCTTTGCTATCACAAAATGCCTGAAAGGCCTTGGACACATTCCCCACCATTGTCAGAGCGAAGACGCTTAAGTGTCTTATCAACCTGATTTTCAACCAATGCCAAGAATTTTTGAAACTTGTCAAGCACTTCGTCCTTGCTACGAATAGGGTAAACTCATACCTTCCGTGTAGCATCATCGACAAAGGTGACAAAGTATTTCTTTCCCCCTAAAGATAACCTTGGCATCTGACTTACATCGGAATGTACTAACTCTAGAGAAGAAGATTTCAGTGAAAGAGACTTATTATGAGACGTCTGTGCATCTTTACCATAAATACAATGATTACAATGCTCAAAATCAGCATAACGAAGACAAGGCAAGTAACCCATACGAGAAAGCACTTTCATTTCAGTTTGACTCATGTGTCCCAATCGGCCATGCCACAAAGAAACACTTGGCTGCTCGGTCACGACAATAACATGGTTACACACACTAGATACATGGAGAGGATACAAGGTGTCACTTTTACAACCTCTAGCAATTACTCTAGATCCCTTACATATCTTCCATTTTCCATCACCAAAGATGGTATGAAATCCATCGTCATCTAACTGCCCTGTGCTAATCAAGCTATTCTTGAGCTGAGGTACATGCCGTAAATGGTGAAGTATGAAGACAGAACCATGCTGAAACTGCAACTACACACTACCAATACCTGCAATGTCACATGCATAGTTGTCCCCAAGATGGACAACACCATATTAACCCTTGTATAGTCAGAAAACCACTCACGATGAGGGCGACATAAAAGGAAGCACCTGAATCTAGAATCCAAGTGTGCATGTTATCATCCGTATTTGCAAGTAAAGCATATGTACTAAAGTGTGAAGAAAGAAAGAGTACGTCATTCCCACTATCACTGTCATGAGTGACTGCATTTACCTCTTCAATTTTAACACTGCTCTTCTTAGGGTGACTCTCTTTCTTCTCTTCCTTACTATCATCTGTCTTCTTGCCCTTTCCTTTCTCTTTTTTCCATTTGTAGCAATCACGTTTAAAGTGACCCTTCTTGCCACAATGATGGCATTCAATATCCTTACTGCATGATTTACTGCGTCCCTTGCTATCAGATTTGTCTTTCTGCTGTAATTTGCCCCTAGTATGCAAAGCACTGGAAGACTTACTAGATGTATTGTTCTGCTGAATCATTTCTTCCATGAGTAGAGCACTCTCTACATCAACATACAAAAGTATCGCATTAGAATTGCTCATAACAGTCAATGTATCCCAACTCTTTGGCAGAGTGCAAAGCAAGAGCATAGCCTTAAATTCTTCATCAATCATGAACTTCAAGGCAACCAGCTAGTTGAAATGGAGTTAAACTCATTCAAGTGAGTAGGCATTGCTGTACCCTCTTTCATACACAAATCCATAAGCTTTTTCAGCTAGTAAACTTTGCTTGTGTGACACTCTTTTGGGCATACAGTTCTTCCAATCGATTCCAAATCACATAGGCAGAATCCAAACCTTCAATGTTAAACAACAAGGCATCAGAAATTGATAGCTCAATGGTTGAGCGTGCAAGCTCATTTAACTCATCCCAGTCTTCCTGTTCCATATCTGTGGGCTTTGCCCCTTTGGTATTAATGGGCCTTGCTTGCTTCTTCTGCAACAAGATATTATAGCACTGTTTTTGCTAGACTGCAAAGTTATATGCTCCTTCAAGCTTCCTAATGTGCATGAGATGACTGTTGTCACTACTGCCAACCATGATTTTCAGCCCAAATGCGACCAAAGATTCAGCCAATGCAGGTCCAAACTGTCACACAAGTGACCAAGGTTCAAATAAGTACCAACCAGTAATAAATAACCATGAAAAAGCAGAAATTTCAGATCTGCAAATAAATTTTCAGAAGCACTAAACCTTGTGCTACAGCAATCCACAACTGATTACAGCTGTTCCAAGGACAAATACATCACATTACATGAGAAGTCCCGAATTTTAGCTGCAATTTCTATTGTACATGCACCCACGGGCACAAAATTTGAAACGCACTATCAAAAGCCCCAAAAGTTTTGTGCTCAAAGCATCAACCATACATTTGCATTGTCTCTGGCATGCATAGAATAGGCCAATTTTACCAAAATAGAGCAATTTCAGCAAAACTTCCAAATTTTTCCAAGTGCTAGATGTCCAAATTGCATGGAATTGAACCCACATGTACATAAAATGACCAAATGGCACACAAATTTCCCCCAAACAGCAAAAGCCCCAAATTGCACGTGGTCCAATGTGCATCAATGTCGAGAAATTGGGTAAATTTCAGCCCAATTCTTGCATGTACATGAAAAGCCCCATATGTCAGAGGGAAAATGTCACAAATTCCTGCAATTTCTGAGACAAATATCACTATTGTGTCTTGCTCGCATCAAGTCTGGACAAATCCCCAATTTTTTTGCACAAATCTGCCCAAAATTCTGAATTGTGCTTACACGCACGAACGCCCGTGAGGCCAAGGGGAAATTCAAGGAGAAGAAAAAGCGAATGTGTGACCTTAAAGAAAAGTGACGTGATGAGGTTCGTTGACTTGCCAGTCACGTCTTGTCTCACACTTGTCCTTTGGCCCATTTCGCAGGTTGCGCCCGTCTGACAGCTTGTTGGCCTGGTTGCACGCTTGTTGGCGCCCGCTGGTCTTCTAGTCGACCTGGTTGCTTTTACTCCTCAACTCCGTCTGGTCGCCCATTGGTGCAACTGATGCACGCGTCCTGTGCTGGTCGAATGCATGCGACCTAACCGTCTGTTGCACTCTGTCCCTAGTCTGCCTCACTTGTCGAGTGATGTTTGTAGATTGTTGTCAGTCCTATGAACTAACACCCTTGGAAGCGCGAGCATTGTAACCATGAGCTCTAATACTAGTTTGATGGAGCCTGACCGAGTTGAGAGTGAACACGACGGATAACACACACACAAAGAGTAGAGAGCAGTAGAAAGGAGAGTGAGCACGACACCTCTGATGTTCGGTACAAAAGACTAGTGTACCTCTTTAGGTTTTAGATAGATATATATGAAAGTACAAATGTGCTAAGGGTATGTTCACACATGTGCACATATAAAAGGCACGATGGCCCTTTATTCCCACCACCGTGCTCCACAACTCTCAGGTAAGACCGCGGGCCATTGCGAAAAAACTCTTGTGGTAGTAGATGCGCCTGTCTCGGGAAAGTGTGATGGGCGGTATGGACAGATGAGCTGGTGGCTGTGTGGGGAGAGGAAGGGAGGCTACAGAGCCGATGAGTGGAGGATGTCAGCGTATGGGGCTCCTCACCCCTTGTGGGGAAGCGGGGGGGGGGGAGTCACTTGTGCTGGGTGGGGATCAAGGGGGCTACTTGGATGGGGTGATGGTGGGGAGGGGAAGAATCTAGGGATGGTGGGGTGGTCGGATGCACACGACGGATGTGTGTGTTGGGGGGGGGGGGGGGGGGTTTTGTGGGCCCTCGGGTGAGGCGGCCTGTAAAGCCTCCGTGGGGATGGATGTGTAGGCTTGTGGTCTTGCCGGGTGGGGCGGGGAGGAGGGGCTGCGTGGTGCTCTGCCGAGGGGGCGATTCTCATCCTGCTACCGTGGTTGTGTCTGAGGGGCTAACTGCGCCCCCCCTCCCCCCCCCCCCCCCCCCGCCATCTCCCTCTTTGTCGTATTTGAACCCGTGTAAAGCCATCCGCGTCCACTTGTGGGCTTGTCGACGAAGCTGCCTTAGCTCCAAAGCGCGTGCACTCTGCTGCCAGATTGCCCAAAGTCATGGCAACGCAGGCACTGCCCTGGCTACCCAATCACAATGGCCTACTGCCTGAAGGAATGTCCATCTACCTCAATCTCTAGAAACTGTGGTATATTCTTTGTCTCTTTCACTGCCACCCGTATCTTTGGGACTCCTGCGGCTGTCACTACGTCCGTGAAAGAGGCGGGAAGGATAGTGCCGAAGAGCCTTCCAAAGTCTTTCACAAGCTGGCGATACTCTATCGCCAGCCCGGGGAAGAGGGGGGTGACCGGGTAGTGTGGAGTGCAAATGCCTCCACTGTGAAGCCACTGTACCAAGGAACCATATGGATGACTCCCCTTATGGAGGCATGGGGTGAGCTGGCCAGTTGCTCATGCGTTGCGTCTGCTGAGGTGAGTCATACCATGAAGAGCCCTTGACCCATTAGAACTACCTCCACTATCTGCGCTGTGCTGATACGCAACGTAAACCGAAACCAATCCCGAAGCTAGGCCCTAGATGAGGAGTGTCCTACTACCTGACCAAAGATTGTTGTTTCTTTAAGCTCCATCTCTATGGCACCGACGGCTAAGAACTGTTCCTCAAATAAGATGACGCACAAGATGTTTGACTGAGGGACACTTGTAGAATGCACCGGCATCTGACCAAAGGGTTTCCATTATGAACAGGCATAGCCCACGTGTTGGGCCTGATGGACGGGGCCGGGAACAAGGCCGCAGGGTGGGAGAAGCGGTGAATCAGGGCAGAGGAGGCGGGGGATTAGGGCCGAGAGGGAGGGGGGGGGGGCGGCCGGTTGAGTAGGCGGAATAGAGACAGGAGAGGCGTATGCGGCCAGTACTTGGCTTGCGGGGCAGTGGCGAAGTAGGCGGAGATGGCATTGGGGATTGAAGCAGAAGGCGGAGGGGGGAGGGTAGGCGGAAATAGAAGACGAGGAAGGCGTAATGGGCCAGAATATGAGGGAGAAAGTAGACGGGGCAGTGTTGAAGTAGAAGGTGCCGCGGAGGGGGGGGGGGGGGGGGGGGGGGGAAAGAACGATGTGTCACCAGGGGAGACAGCTGGGGGCGGCCACGAACAATTGGCGAGAGGGGGAGCAAGTACGATGCAAAGATGGAGCAGAACGCACCTGATGGCAGGAGCTATCAATGCACTTCCATTGTATGCCGATGTTGCTATAGATACTAGCATGTGAGCTACCACAAATATGATGGATCCGAAGTTGGACACTCTCGGATCAAAAGGAGATAGTGCACACAAATGCATGTTTACAAGAATAGAATGTGAATGCATGGGGTAATACAAAGGTCAATGCAATAGGAGATGCTTAAGCAAAATGCTATGCCACAGTGTTACCTAGACAATACCCTTGCAAGGCAATTGTTCACTTGTCCAAGTGTCCTTTTACCATCATAATCATCCTAATGATACAAATAATGATACAAAGTACAATAGTACTATCAATGAAGTAAAGGTAATCAAAACTTTATAAACACCAGGAGTAGAAAACTACCCGTGACCCCCTCTCATACCAAGCTCCTCTTCCTTCTTCGGCATCGACATCCATGTTGATAGGGGATTCCTACCCTTCTTGGTATTCTATTAGTTTGGGCACTTGTCTTCAACATCGGCCTTTTCCCTACCCCTCCCCCCCCCCCCCCCTCCCCTCACGTTGTACCTTCCCCTATGCATTGCATGATTTTATCATCTTTGTACTAGGGCACTTGGGCAAGTAAACAATTTCCCCACAAGGGACATTGTCCAAGTGGTACCTGCTACATGAGCATTCTTCAACATATAGCATACTATGCATCCCATTGTGCAGAGCACCATTGGACAGATCCTAAGCTTTTTCCATTGGCGGATTACACCACCATTTTCCTTCACATGATACTTCATCATCTTTCACTCATTGTCGATATTCTCAAGTGGTTGGGTAAGCTTGTACTATTTTGTGATGTGTTGGGTGTATCATCTCCACTTCTTTCTTCTAGGTCACTGTTACTTAATTGATGCCATCCATAAAATTAACTTTTTGCCACAACAAAAAAGAGAAAGAAAAAGAAAAGTTGAATGTGGTTCCATTCGCCTTTGTAGGGCTTGGTAGGCCATTGGGCAGCCAATGAGCACCCTTGTTTCATGCCCTCTCCTCTCTGAGGTGACTACTTGGACTCCCTTGGTAAGATAACCATCGCCTTTATAGTCTTGGTAGGCCACTGGGCAGGCGACATGCACCCTTTGTCCGATCCCCTAGCTGCTTTGGGGTAGGACGCCTTGGGATAAACATTATCAGGCTTTCATTTTAGGCTCAATTTTGGGCCTAAGAGGGGGTGTTGAGTTAATACACGCTTTACAATGGATTAGCATTTTTAAACAACCCTAAAACATGCTTAATTAATGAAAAAACACAAATTCGGTGCTCAGTTTGAGAGAGTTTCACTGGTCCCCCAAAACCTTAATTTCTTGGGACACCCTTCAACATCTATAAATAGATAGGCTGCCCACCATTCAGCCTCATTCTTTTGTGTAGATTTCTCATTCTACTGTGCAAATTTCAACCATCAGCCACCTACCATCTGCTATCTAGCCATCACCAAATGCAACCCATCACTGTTCAGCCCTAGGCAGCTTGTTTTCAGCCATCACCTTGCTGTTTGGAGGTCTCCATCTGCTACGCCATCATAGCACCTGGCCAACCTGTGTTTTTAGCATCTAGTGCCAAGCAACAAGTTATTGTCATCTCTCCCACCAGGTAACTTTTGTAGTACCTACGTTTTTGCTGTCCAGCAAGCCGTCTACATCAGCAAACACCCCTCTTGTTGTCATCTCAGTTCCTTGACAATCTATTGTTCAAATACTACATCACTCTCCAATACTACATTGCTCTTCCTTGGAGTATTCTATACACTCTTACATTTATTTACAGCATTCATTCACTTCAGAGTTTCTTCTCTCTGTGTTTGAGTGTTGAGTTTTTGCGTTTTGCATTTTGCGTTTAGGGTTTGAGTTTTACTCATCTCTATCTGAGTCTTTGTGTTTCAGTCTTGGTCGTACATGTTGTGTTTCCTTAGTGCAAACCCTAGCATATCCTCACAGCCCATGCGTGTTTGAGTTCCAAATGGGCATCCTCCGTGTATTGAGATTCAGCGAGAATGAATGATGCATCATAGGGAGATATACCATGAAAAGACATGGTATTAACAAAGGGGGAGATTTTGAGAGAGGTTGAGAAAAGAGTTAATTTATAGCTCAAAGAGTGCGAAAGAGAGGAGCAAAAGAAGCAAAAACGTTTTGCATATAATGCCAAACTAGAGTTTTTTTTCTTTTTTCTTTTCTTTTTCTCCTTTTTCTTTTTGTGGAAGGTGGGGTAGGCAAGCAAAGAGGACAAGCAATGGGGCACCTTTAGGCAAGAAGTTTTAAGAAAAGGCTTCATGGTGTAAGGTTTATTGTCCCTCCTTCCTTTTATCTTTTAAGAAATCAAATATGTGGCCAAGATTTTTATTGCCACATTTAACATCAAATCAGACTGCCTTCCACATAACCCCCACCAACAGGATATTAATGCCCCTCAGGCTACGTGTGAGCGAAGTCAATAGTCCCCCCTCCCTCCCTAATCAATTGTTGTGAGGTAGTGTCCTGACACACTGCACCTAGTGTTTGACACGTTGCCTTTACAAGTGTGATATGTAGCCCACACCCACCAATCAGTGGGTAATTGTAGTCAACCCCATGGTGACCACCCCTTTCACATGCACCTCTCTCTCTCTCTCTCTGTGTCTCTTTCTCTCTCTCTCTCTCTCTCTCTCCGCGCAACAACTAGCCACTCCAAAATGAGTGTCAATTCTCCGCCCAAAACCCAACAATTTTTTATTCTGTGTCCATGATTAAACAAAATTTCTTTTTGTTTAATCACCATCTTTCTCTCTCACCAATGCCCAGATTGACTATAATACGACAAAATATTAAATCTTAATGTTAATATTAAAAGCAATGCTAACACTAAATGTTAAGTCAATGCTAACATTTAATAATATATTAACATTAAAATTAACCATAAGATGAAAATCAATAAAAGTTATAGTCAATTCTAATGGTGGTGAGCTAAAAGGACTCTTTGCGTGATGCAAGTGTCCATGTAGGGCTTTAGAGGTAGGTAATTCTGGAGGCAACTAGAGAACTCACACGCTTATTTATTCAGTGTGCTATTCTTTTCAATGTGGCCACTACACATCAATGGAAGAAAACAATCAGGGCAATGAGCTGCATAGGATGTAAGTGGGAAGGCCCATCCGCAAATGCATTACGCACACGGAAGCTTCAAAAGGAAAAAGCATCCATAGAGGCTCAATTGGAACCCTTGAAGGAGACATGGGCAAAATATGGATGGTCGAATATGCACCGAAGGAATGTGTACAATGTTTTAGTGTCTTCTTGCAAAGGCACCATGTTCATTAAGGCCATCAATGCCTCTACCTCAAGTCTTATCATCACATGAGCTTTTATTTGGGAGCACATGCGATAGGTCATCATAGACATAGAAGTCCAAAATGTGGTGCAAGTGGTGACAAATAATGGAAGCAATTATGTGTCTATGGAATGTATGCTTGAGGAGGACTTTCCTAGCATAGTATGGATTCCATGTGCATCTCATTGCCTTGACTTGCTTTTTGAAGATGTTGAGCAAATATCTTGGGTGGATGACATTTTCAAGACGGCAACAAGTATGGTAAGATTTGTGAACAAGAGACCATCTGTCACAAGCATGTTTCGAGCCAATAGCACGCTTGAGCTATTGAAGCTCTCTGCCACTAGATTTGCTTATATGTTTATTGTATTAGAGAGGTTGATATGTGTCCGTCCAAATTTGATATAGACCATTGTATGCCAGGAATGGCTCACATGGAGTGAGAGAGAATCTCCAAAGGCTCTTACTTTTAGACGCAATATTTCAAATGAGAGTTGGTGAGTTGAGACAGAGGCATTTGTGAAAAGTCTCACTCCTATTCATATTGTATTGTGCATCACTCATATGGAGAGGAGTACTTTGGACCTTCTATATAAATATATGGATAAAATTAATGAGATCTTGCTTCACAACAGCTTTGTGCCCTGAGACAACTTATTATTTAACTTTTATTTAGTGTTAATGACTCATTGATGATTGATCATTATTCCACCTTCTAAGTTTTAAACTTATTTTATCTATGATCCATCATCCTTTACTCTCAAGGGTTGATGAGATTTGTGCAGTGTGGAATGCATGACGAGATTGGTTCCATCAACTAATCCATGTTGTCACATATATCCGCATCCCGTTTGGCGCAGCAAGGAGCAATACACTAGTAAGGAGTTAGAGGAGGGCTTCATGGAGTACATGAAGCACCTCACAGGGAATGATATAGATATGATGAGGAGAGTAGAGGATGATCTGCTAGCATTCCGCAATCATTCTCTTCATTTTGGCCGACCCACAACTAGGCTTTGAGAGACACAGCTTCGGCCCCTCTCTTAGTGGGAGAAATACGGCAATTGTGCTCCTAATTTGATATATGGCTGGTGACTTTTATATTTTGAATCTTGATAATCTAATGCTTTGTACAATCTAGGTAACATATTTTATAATCTTTTGCCCACTTAAATGTTGGTTTTGTGGATTGTCTATTAGCAATTACAAATTACTTAACCTCGATCTCTTAAGTTTAAATAGAAACGCATTGTCATTCTTGTCCTATTGTAAGATTGTAGTTCAGGATTTGTTGAGAGGAATTGGAGCACATTGACCCTCTTCCACACTAAAAAGAGAAACAAGCTCATAATTGCTCAATTGGAGCGTTTAGTGTCTTGCCATTGTAATCTCCATCTTCTGGAGAGAACCGCTCAATTCCCTAAGCCTTCACAAGTAAATGGGTAATAATTAGTATTATGTATAATTGAATTTTAACCTTAACATTGGACATTGCTTGGAAGCTGGATTGTAAATTGTGATATGTATGAACATTGAACATGTTGAATCTTCTCTCATTTCTTTATCTCGTTCACCTTTAAAGGTGAATGTTGATAAGATTGATATAGAGAAGGGTGATATCCCAGAGATACCACAGGAGGAGCAGAATATCTACTCCATGGTCTATAAGGAGCTATCGGCACCGATGCATGAGACTCGTGCACAAATGAGGGCTAGAGCCACTAGAGTGAGGGCCACATGTGGTCGTGCATTACAAGCAGAGTCAAAGCTTGAGTCTAAGGCTGAGGTTGAGACTGCTTCGTCAACTTCTCAATTAGGGTCCTCAGAGTCCGGATGAATCATGACTCATGATATACGAGTTAGTTTAGCATTGCAAACTGCAGTTGCTAGTTGTTCATTGATGTTGATACTTATTACTCAATAGTACATAAACACAATGCTCAGTGCTCACTGAACTTTGGAGTTTTGACATGTTATTCACATGACATAGTTACATGTATCATTGTATCTTGATTTCACTTATTATGTATCTTGTTTCACTATTATTGATGTCAATCTCCACTATGTTCTTCATGTCAGTCTTTACTACTCTTCAAATCATAGATGATTTATGAGTCATAAATTATAATTCATTTTATTGCCCTAAGTTTTGAAAATTAAGTCTTAATTATGTTAAGCTATCTTAAGTTTCAACCATTGAGTCTTGACTCCTGAATCTTTACTCGTGAGTCGTGACATGTGTAATGAATCATGATTTCAATCATATGACATGAAGACTTAAAGTTTTGTATGAAATTTGGATACATGTTCTTGTAGATATTGATATATTTACATACCCACAAAATACCATATTTATTTTAGTATACAATCCGAAACACCATTTCCCTATTTCCAAAATTTGGTTGAAACTCTGAAACTCAGGTTTTTTCCGTTTTCGTTTTCCTCGTTTTTGAAACTCCCCCATAGTATGCCCCGTACATACCTCTCCCACTAGCAATGTCCCATACTAACCTTAACGAGATAAAAGCATACCTGTCAGGTGTGAATCATCATGGTTCCATGAGCAAAAGTGATTTTATGCATGTCATCAGATCTCTGATAGCAATGAAACGTCCCCCTAGGATCTAACCTACACACAAGACACAACACAAGTCAAACTTATCACCAAACCCAACTCCCACCCATAGAGCCAAACAAGCTCACCCCGAAGCTTGGGAGCTAGGAGCACTATGGGCCACGACCACATCTCAAGGGTTGGCCTCCCATACCACCAACCCAAAACATCCCAATGTATGGAAGCATTGGCCAATAGGCCAAAAGTCCAAGAGTGGTGATCACACAATCAATGTGCACAATAGGGCCTTGAGTCCTACTAATAGGATTCAACTGTCCTAACCCCAGAGTGTCCTTAGTGCATTTGCACTGAGTCACTTCATAACCATCATGACCAATGCTACTAGTGTCCATCCAAATGTCTAGGGACATAACATATATCTAAGTGAGGGAGAAAAGCAAAAGGGGAAGAAGGAGGAGGAGGAGGAGTTCCCTCATTGTAGTGTGCAATCATCCAAAGGACCAATGTTAGAAAAACCATTTGCACCTTTGTTGAATAGAAGGAATCAAAACCACCACGAAGGAAGCCCTTCAACCCCACGGCACAAAGACAATGCACTTCACATGATGAGGAGGAAAACATTGTTTTGTGTTCCTTGAGCTCCATGACTCCTACTCCTAGATCAGTATGGCTATGTGCCAATTTCTCAAGTTTCTTATGTTTTGGCTTAGTTTTTAATCTCATTTTTGTCTGTACTATTTCTCTAGGCATTAGCTTTGTCTTTATTACCTGAGACGTCTATGTTGAGGATGAGGCTCTAGGAGAGCCTCTCTAGATAAGTCCTTGGGAGGGTGTTGTATTTAAGTTCAGTTCTCCAAAAAGGTCCATAATAACCCTTATAGAAAGAACATCTTGGGAGAGAGCTTTATTATATACCCATTGTGGCCATCGCACTATGAGGCCTTGAAACAAGCCAATCGCCCATATCCAATGGTTGATTTGGTTATCGGATTCATCTATTAGCATTTTGTCTCAATTGTGTACTAGGCAAACATCATAGAGTACCTTGCTCATAGAAGCCGTCTTGCTATGTTGTTACTCTTCTCGAGCTTATCCATATAGATTTGTGCATCCCTATGCACTCCATCTTTGGGCAAGGCTACTTGAATCATTTTGATTGTTAATTGCTTCTTCAAATATGTTTCGCCTTACTCACATGCAAAATAGCTTGCGTAAGTAGTAAATGTAAATGCAAAGGCAATCTCATAAAGATGTTATGGAACCCCACTTGGATGTTCATGTAACTCACTGTCCACATAGCAAGGGCCACAATCATGATGCCTCAAGTTGGTACATAAGAAACAAACCTACACATAAGACCAAGACTCGGACAACAAGAAAGCCCAATCTGCTAAATGTTGGGACTCAATGACTCATATACTGGTATGTTTGGGAGCTCACCATAGTTCAAATAATCATTGAATAAGGTCAATCATAATTAATCATTAAAGAGAATTGGGAATCATAGACCCATACAGCTAGGGCAAACCTTATTGGTTAAGCTCATTACCAGAAGTCTCCTTTCAGGTGAGGAGCCTTGAAAGAAACTTTTGCAATGGCAACTTCAATCTTTTACCCCACACAACACATAGACCCAAACAGCAAGGGCAAAACCTTATTGATTAAGCTCATTATCCAAGGAGCCTTGAAATAACTTCTACTATGGAGACTTTAATTTTTTACACCTACACATGAAGGACCATGGCAGCCTAGAGTTCATGAGATATTTTGAGAGATCAAGATTAGAGACATAGGAAGGAGTTTTGACGTCAAATTTGCAGTTGCTATCATCAGAGCATGGGAATCCCTTTCATCTTGCCTCTACCAACTACCAACAACGATAATTGAAGAGGAGCAGACAGCCTCTTCTCATCAATCACTATTTGCAATTAGAGTCGAGTCATACTATTGGGCAAAGGACTTACCAATCTTGGGGGAGGTTCTCTATACAAGTTGCTCCATCCGTTGGAGATTAGTATGCATTTCAAGAGTTACCAAATGAAATCCAAAAGCATGGATTACAAGGTCTCAAGGGCACAGTAGCTATGATAGAGGTCATGCCAGAGGAAGTATCTCCAAAGTACAAAAGTGATTCATTAATCTCCTCTCTAGAGGGGACATCCTCCTTGGGGTCATAGCAACTAGTAGAGACAGGATATTCACTTTCAAAATGGAGGAGGATTGTCACCTTTAGCAAAAGGACTTGGATCAGGTAGAGTTCATAAGATGTTCTAGACATAGGATAAGAGCAATGGCACATTGTGAGATGAGATGGTACATCAACCTGGAACAAGCCACTTACTTGCTAGATGGATGGAGACAGTGGGCTTATTAGAGGGAATCCCTTTAGACATTTCAATGGAATTCAAGATAATGGGTTTGGAGGGATCCATTCCTTCATAGGCCATGTGATGTGGCCTTGTTTGGCTACATTATGAAGCTAGATTCGATGTTCAAATGAGCACAATCAAGAGCATAGCCAACAACCACTTTCCATTGGCACAGACAAGGCATTTTAGATAAATTTCTGTCAAACTTTTGAAGGAGGCTAGATGACAACTAGGCCTAGGAAGATATCCCTCTTCCTATGGCTACTAGCTTGGATATGGCAGGGCCCCAGTGGCATGTGTAAGATGTGGCAAGCCAGAGCAGATCTAGAGACATTGCCTACGGGATTGTCTTAGAGCCTAGAAGGTATGGAGAAGAGCCCTCAGGATGTTCTTTCACAGCACAACAAAGACCACAGTCATGACTTGGGGGAGCATAGCCTGGGTCATAGACAAAGACCCAATATATGGATATAAGGATTTTCAAGGGAGTCACTCCTTTCTCATCTTTGGTCAGCATTTGAGCAAGATTCCCACTCCATATCAGTCACACAGTTAACCTACGGGCACTATCATTGATGGGAGCAGATTGCTAGTATTATTGCTTGGCACTGTGATGAACCCGCCATGGGTCCGTCTTGGGGCAGGGGTGATCCACCCCATGGAACACGCCTCATGAGGTATTACCCACCACTCAGCCGTCCCACAAGCACAGCAGAAGCGTAACACGACACGGCACGAGAATACAACCAGAATACGACACACCTCATAGGTACAGTGGGACTGCAAGGTACAGCCATGCTTATAGATCTCCAAGATGTATCCACTGCAAAACCTCTTTTGAGGATTTGGATAGAAGATCATCCATACTCTCCTGAAGCCCCCCGAACTGAGCTGAAAATAAGGTGGTGGAGCTTTGCTGAACTGACTTGGAATAGGTTAACTGCCCCACTAAGCTGGAAGGTGGGAGGGAAGAATGTGCTCTAAGCACATAATTTTACTATACAAAAGCACTAACCAATATTCACCCACTGTCACTACTGTATTGGCTGCAGCGATTTCCACTTGGTAATCCACATGGATCTGGAGCAAAACGGGAAACTGCATCCTATTCAGCCAGCCTGGGTTTACCTAAAGAGGGACAAGCTGGATCTCCTGGAAAGGTCAAACCATCAGGAATGCCAGAACTAGAAAAGGGGACAAACCCGCTAGCAATAGAGAAGTAGGGAATCCACTGAAGTTTCTTTTATCAAGAGATTCATGACCTTGTAGGATGATGCTTCACAAACACAAACTTTAATAAACTAGCATGACAGTCAACTGGAGAGTATAGAAAGCTGAAAACTTTCATAGTCAAGAAACAATTGGCTGATGAAGCTAATCTAGATGTCCTTTGAACACAAGAGAAGTCTTTACAAAGACGTAAACTCACAAATAAGACAACTCAACTCTCAACTGCTCTGACTGAGAACCAACCAAACAGGTTTCACATTCCAAGCATTGGAACATGAAACCATGCTGGTTACAGTTGAGTTGACAGCCTATATTCATATGATCAGAAGATTAAAGGCACTCTCTTTGTACTTCAATTCTACAATCTTTTAACACTCTGAGACTGAAATAAACTCGAACATGCTCATTGACCTCAAACAAGTGGCAGCGATTACCCTCGGTAGAAGTTGGCATAGGAAAGGGCACCGGGTGCAAGACAGTGCATTAAGTCGTGATAACAAGCTAGCTGCTTCATATCAGAGCAAGAATAGTGCTAACATAGCAGCAAAAAAAGACTTCAAAGGAAAGCCTTCAAAGGAAAGCCTTATGTGGCAGGAATAAGATGGAGTGAAGTTTAAATACAAATTCACATCAGAAGATTTAACTATTATAGACACTTGCGTACAAACACTCCTTTCTCATATTCTGAGTTAGTTTCCAAGGAAATATTGGCAAATTGAACAATACCTGGTATGTCCTAAACAAAAGCTTTGAATTTCATGTGCTCCCTTTAAAGGATTCCTTGGGAATATGCTAACCTGACAAATAATAATGTAAGATCATTTAGTTGCATAAATATAAGGAAACATCTCTGATTATACAATGATCCAGCCATATTGAGAAAGGGTGTCAATTATTCACATCAAACTGTTGTCAGCTGAAACTTATTTACACTTTTACAACAAACTGGTGATACAAATAGACAGTCATTGCTCTTACTGGTTTTAATTATCACACTTATGAATTGCACCAATACGTACTCGAATCTTGAAATCACGGTCTGCAGTAATGATAAATCTACCATCTGCAGAGCAATCCTGAGGCACAACAAGATTTTCTAATTAAGCCTAAAAATCAAACAAAGCTATATGTAAAAGAACTAGTCCATTAAGTCTACCAGTTTGATCTAGGCCATTGTAAGCCTCCCATACAATGTAGTATGCACAAAAAAATAAGAGATAACTTGAACAGTTCAAGGAAATTGAAATAACAAATGCTTGAGGCTGAAGAAGAATAGTTATTCACAAAATGTACACAATCGTAGGCACATAAAAGAGATGGAGACAATTCCCCCCCCCCCCCCCAAAAAAAAACAAAAAAAAGGTATTTCTGCTCAATCTAAGCCCCTTTAGGCTGACCTCAGTTTAGAATCGGCCTAAGAGTAAGAAGTATTACTCATTCTCATTGATCATGCAAAAGACTTACGAAAAAGGTAATATTTGGAGTTTACTGATGATTCTATAGGCTATGTTTTGAGGATGTATTACACAACCCAGGCATGCTACGAGTTTTTAATTAGCTTATCAAATTACTCAATAAAGTGAGCCATTTTGCTTAAACTAGCAATTTTCAAGATCATTGATATTAAAACAGAGGTGGCAACTAGAAGATGTGCAACAACATGGTCTAATAGATGAAGAGGATTCAGCTTTCTACATAATTATCACTTTGGTAAGTTGCCATCTGATTTAGTATTGTGCCAACAGCCATATGGGCATCTATTACTTTCCTGTTTGACAAGACTTTTACATATGCTATGATGACAGGCTTGTCCAAACTACAAAAGAAAAAACGCTTGCTTATAAGGAAAGTACTATATGCTGTAACTAGAAACTTCAAAGTTTGGAAAGCCCTCATGCTATGTAATTTGACATTATGGCATTAAGGGTATAGACATCTACTATGTATGAGTTCAGTAGGGCCTCTATATATGCTACAACCTCAAGTTTATCCAAACAGGAGGACAAGATAGGAATTTTGCAGCTTGTTGGGGGCAAGTAGCTTACGCTGTGACTTTAGTTTTGCATATGGCACCTAGTATTTCCTACTTTGAACGAAGTTCGATATGCAATATGATTTCATTTCAAAGGTTGAGTAATTAGAAGCTCAAGGAGTAACAACCTAACCTAAAGGCTAAGATGCTATAAAAAGAAAAGAAGGGAGAGAGGGAAGGGGGAAGAAGAGGGCAATGTAGCTAGGAGTTTCAGAAACAGAAGGTTTCATACAAGTACAATACATGGAAATGGTTTCTTATAGGTGAAGAAACGAGTTCCAATACAAAATAGAGCACATGAGCACATGCAACATAACTTGGACTATGCTGGGAATACTCCACATACTACATGAATAAAAGGAAATCTATGATTTTTTTAACACTTCACAGTCTTGAATTTTTTTTGCCTCCAAAAAAAGTCGAGTATTTCTCACTTCTCCAAAAATCAAGTTTTATTTTATCATTTCATAAGTATAAAACACATACACACAAAACACTTGAAATGTTTCAATTGTATGAAAAGACTTTCTTCGTAAAGTTGGAAGGGAGATAGAGTGAGTTATCTACAAGGTACATCTGTTGAGCTAAATTATCATAAGCTTTCATTAAATAGCCCCAAAACCGAAGTTAATTAATGAATTTTAACCATTTCTTTTGAACAAACATGGATCCAAAGACTTTCTCTGTCCCACACGTAAACCTTTATTTGGGAGGCCCCCAACTTTCTATAAATAGACAACCTTCCCTACCAATCAATCCAATCTCGTTTTTCCAAATTTCAAGTGCTAGAGCTTCCTTGCCCACACCTTGTTCACAGAGGACATCTCAGTTGAAGCTGCCCCACACTATCTACACCATCTAGCACTCATTTCCAGCTTTCCCCTAACTCCTTACCTTCTACTACTGCCGTCAACTGCCCATCTTCCTCAAGTGGCTCCATTTACAGCCTGGTGGCTTGTTTGAGGCTGCGTTTGCTGCATCTGCACCATTGCCCAGCTGTCAGCTACACCACACAGGCTACATTTGATCTTCATCTATGGTCGCCTACATCTTCTGTTGTGTTTCGACCTTCCTAGAGCTCATCTACTTGTCGCCTATATCCCATAGGCTGAATTTTCAGCTTTTCTTTCTCCTCTACTGTCAGACGCAAATCCGTTGGCATCCACATTGTTGCATTTGCTGTTGCCAAATGTCTTCCGAGGCTCCCTTGCTGCATTTTGGGATTTGTCAAAGTAGAACACACTCTCCAGCACATTATCCATAGAAACATGAAACGGGGAATGGGAACGGGGAACGGGGACGGGGACGGAGACGGGAACGCCAAACCTAGGGAACGGGGACGTGGGAACGGGAACGGCATTTAAAAAATCAAAATTCATGAAAAAAAATTAATATTTCACTCATAATCCATGTGGACTCTGGAGTGTTAAAACTTAAAACCAAGGTATATAATCCACAAGGACAAATCATTTTAAGTTTTAACTTTAAGATATCATGTATTATTCTAAAACTACTCATTAGAAATTGAATTGCAACTTACAAGGCTCAAGAGGCAAGCTATTCAATTATAAATAATAAAATCCATAATACATATGCCAAAAATCATAAATGATAAAACAATGAACAATGAACTAAACTTAAAAGTCTAAGCTAAAAGAACATGCCTATGGTACCATTGCCAAAAAACTTAAAAGATTACAAATATGAAATTGAAGTCTAATCTTTGAAAGAACATGCTCATTGCCCCAAAAAAGACTGCAAATATAAAGTCTAATCTCTAGACTAAAGCAAAATGCGGCATGCCAAAATAGCCCAAAGGGCAACTGCAAGACTGCAAGACTCAAGTACAAATATAATATCGACATGGCACAACTGTCAACAACCCAAGTGTCACAGTGTCATCAATGATCATAATATCATATATAATGTAAATGTGTCATGTATCATGAGACTCGTAATAAGTAAGCTAAATCAAAGATCATGATCATGATCTGAGGCTGCTCTAGCCACTCCTGAAGTGCCAGCCTCATCATCATGTGTACCATGAATTGCTGCATCTCCCTCAACATCAGCATGTGTCTTCTCTTCTTGCTGCATCTCCCACTCTGTGAATGGGTTAGGCTTTGTTGTCATACTGTTACATAACATCCTCAAATTAGCACTAACGAATACTAGATCGTTTGCCCTCTCCACACCAAGACGGTTCCTCTTCTTTGAAGCAATGTGAGCGTAGGTACTCCACAATTGCTCCAAACAAGAGGAGCTAACTGACTGACTCAAAATACGGATGGCTAGTTGCTGCAACTCAGGACCATCCGAACCATAGTCCTCCCACCATAAAGCTGCCCCAATCTTACAGCGATCCTCCTGTGCATCCCCACAACTAAAAGAACCCCGAAAGGTCCTATAACATGAAAGCTGATCTCTGATCTTTCGTCTAGTGCCATGATCAGGTACTAGACGAGACAATATAAGTCTCCATGCATCCATAACCTCACTGTCATTCTCCTGACCCTTGCCCTGGAACTCAGGATCCACAACAAATGCAGCTGCATGCATGGGTGAGCTATAGGAGTTCCACCTCGTCACAACTAAATGGTGTATTTCCTCATACGCCTCATCATTTGGTGCCAACTCCTGCAACTTTTCATTCAGCCTGTCCATAGCCTCATATACCTTGCCAATGCAAGGTTGCATAGCATCCATAACCCTCAATAAATGTACAATGGGTGATACCATAGCATCTATCAGCTTTACATCATCCCAAAAAGTGGAGTTATTTGCTTTCTCCAAGCATAAGATACTTGTAGGAGTATCTACCAATGTTGATGAGGTAAACTCATCACTAAGAAATAACTGCCTCAAGGCACCACTGCATTCTCTTAACCTGCCTAGCATCAAGAAGTTAAAGGCAAATCTGGTATCAGAGTATTTTAAAAGTGTCTTCTTCGACCGCAAAGAAAAGTGATGGCGAAGAAATTGGTGATTCAAAACAAAGCTAACCATTTGAGCTCCTTGCTCTATGACAGGTGCAATCCATGACTGGTTACCAATATCCTTTAGTAGGTTGTTCAAGCAATGAGCCATACAATATGAAACTGTGATATGTGGATAATATCCCTGAATAATAGCACCTGCTGCCCTATTTGCAGGCTCTCCATCTGCAACAAATCCCACAACATGCTCTGGGCCAATAAGCTCAACACCTGTAACCCACTCTGCTACAAGTACATCTGCTGACTTTCCTGTCCCCGATGCATCATGTGAAGATATAAAATACATTTCCCCACGAGAATAAGCAACCATACCATGAATGGATCGCTTGCGTGTATCACTCCAACCATCAGCAACCAAGGAAACTCCATTTTTAGCCCACATGCTCTTTCTAGTCACTGCTGCTTGCTCAACAAGGCGCTTTTCCTTGTCGAGCAAAGTGGTGCGTAAGGTCTCTGATGATGGAGGTACATACGAAGGGCCATACTCACCAATCTTCTTGCACATCAATTTAAAATACTCTGACCTAGCTGCACGAAATTGAATGTGGTCATGATAAAAAAAGCGTGCCACTGATGTATCCACCTCTTCCTTCTTCTTGGGATCCCAACTAGCATCAAGTGTGCTTTGTCTACGTGCAACATGTGGCGTTGTTGATGCCATGGCCAATGCAATGCCTGTAGTAGGTGTGGAGGTAGCACTTCCTGATACTGACCCTGCTCTAGATACATCTGATGGGGATGGTGTCACAAAAGTTGCAGGGTCAACTGCAATACGTCGTGGTCTAGATGCAAGATAAGCTTGTTGACCTGCTACGCGGTCACGAAGCTCCCTTTGCTTCTCCAAGGTCACATTTGGACAAAACTGCACCTCTGAATTTGGCTCATGTAGGAGATGAGCTCGGACCTGATTATGCATAAATATTAAAATTTAAAATGGAACAAGTGGCAATTGGTAGTCCATATTCTAATATTTAAGTAACTTTGAAAAATTAAAATCAATAAAATTTTGAAATACAAATGCTCGGCTCAATGGATTACCTTGTTTGCTCCACTAGTTTGCTTGTATGGGCAAAGCTTGCAAGTCCATGGTCGAGATCCTCCACCACTCAAATGGCGGTCAGCATTTACTTCTTCCCACCATGACCAATCATCAGACCTTCTTCCTCGACCACCAACCCGACGAGCGGGGCGGAAAGATGAAGCCATTTATGATTTCAGGCTGAAAATTGAAGGCCTTAGGTTCAAGAGTCGAGAGAAGGAAAAATTGAAGGCTGAAAATTGATTATTGAAGGCTCGAGAGAAGGGAGAAGGCTCAAGAGTCAAGACTCACTCAAGAGTCGAGAGAGAAGGGAAAGGGAGAGAAGGGAGAAGAAGAAGAAGGTTCATGGAAGAAGGAAGAAGAGAAGGGAGAAGTGAAGAGAAGGTAGAAGGAAGAAGAGAAGGGAGAAGTGAAGAGAAGGTAGAAGGAAGAAGAGAAGGAAGAGAAGAAAGAATAAGAAAAGAAAGAAGAAGAAGGCAGAGAAGGAAGAGAAGGAAGAGAAGGAAGAGGTTGGAGATGGGAGAAGAAAGAAGAGAAAGAAGAAGAAGGAAGAGAGGGAAGAGAAGGAAGAAGATGGCTGGGCCTAGGGGCAGGAGAACTGGGCCAGGCGGGAGCAGGAGAAATGGGCCAGGCGGGAGCAGGCGGGACGCAATAGAACAAGGCGCAGACGGAAACTGGGCGCGGGCGGCCCGCAGGTCATTTTGCCACGTGGCGTTCCCTATCCCGTTTCAGACAGGGAACGCGTTCCCTGTCTGAAACGGGACAGGGAACGTTCCATTTTTTGGAAACGCGGCCCGCGCCGGATACATGCCAGGGACGGCGATTCGGCGTGCCGGGGGGCCGTTTCGGCCATTTCCTGTCACTATGACATTATCTCTACCTTAGTCCTTGAGACACGAGAATTTGAGGTTTGATATTCATTCATTGCATAGTGTGTTTGCTATATAAGTATTATATTATTCAAATTCATTCATTTCAATTTATTCACTATGTTCATTGTCTTTGAGTTACCATAACCCTAACTACGTTTTGTTATTTGTGCTTTGTCATACGATTGTATTTGTGTTTCTGTGTTAGGGCATTTCTTTATATGGTATCGGAGCTAGGCACTCTCTAAAAAAACCTAGGCCTTTGATCTAAAAGCTCTTTGTAGCAGTAGGAACAGTTGGAGGGTAAGATGACTTAAAACACTACATCACCGCTTTATTCTCCCAATCAAAATCCATCGAGAAACAAGCAAAAATGGGTCTCACTACTTGCTCCACAAGTTTCCCACATGGCTGGAGAGACATTGAACTACCATGAAGTCCAAAGACCCTATGAGATCTCAAGAGCCGAGTACAACCTCATTCCTATGTATTAGGCTCAAGAACAACTTCAAGGTAAATCAGAGTCTTTCCCTTTAGATTCGCAACACCGGTCTAATGGTTTTGCAAGAAGGATGTAAGCTCCACAAGAGATTGGCGATCTTGTCATGGAAATGGACATGGAGTACCAACCATTCATCTCTCTACCTCTCTCATCTACATCCACACCATTCACTTCTCTACCTCTATCATCTATGCCATTCAAATCTCTACCTTCATTTACTCTTATACCACATCTATAGTTTCATACATCCCAACCTTTTAATTCCACTTCCTCTTTTCCAAAAGATTTTGGTGATTCTCATGAAGGGACTATGCAATCAAGATATTGGTCCACTATTCACAAAGAAGACACACTTCTATTTTTGCACTCTAAGAGAGGTGAAGAGTACAAAAGGTTAAATCCTCCATCTATAAGTTTTTCCTATTCTTTTCCTTCGATTTCTTGATCTCAAGGTCATTTTAAAGTAGGTGAATCATCTTTTTCTTCATTTCAATTCAATACATTTAATGGACAAAAGAAACCTAAAACATTTCCTACTAGCACATCCACAAATCCATTAATCTCCCAACCTAGGATACCCTCCCTGCCATTCCAAAGAATGGATCACTTAGTACCACAATTTGGCTCCATAGCAATTCCTAGCAAGCCTTCTAGTCATTTTGCTATGCCCCAGCCAACTTTTGGACACGGTTCCCATATCTCAATGCCTCCACCTCCACTAGCACCTTATGGAAACATTAATGTTCCAGTGCCTCCGCATCAATCGGTACTCTTTGGACACTCTCAATCTGTTTCTACCTACCCATCTACTTCTCCTTATTTTCCCCTTCCACCACCTCCTTATCCACACTATTCTTCTTATCCCACCTATCCGACACCTCCTAGTTCTTCCTCCTCATCAACCAAACATGCCTTTAATGACAATACTCATTTTAACGGTTCACTATTGTGTAGGGTTTGAAACTCCAACGTGATCCCACACTTATTCCATACAAAATTATCCGTTCATGGAAGGCTAGAAATGCCTTTGTTATCGTCGAGCTGATGCACAGTTTATTACATGAATTTCATTCATAACTTCAATATTTTGACTTAGTATCCAAGTATTGGGCACACTTAATTGACTGCTATGCAGCTCAGGATAGGACTTGTCACATAAAACTTGACCATGAGCTCCAAACTTTAAAATTACTCACCAACATGACATGAAAGTCAAGTTGCTTGAATATCGGCAACTTCTCATTGAGTTCTCTACCATAGGGGCTCCTAGGTCCTCTCATGATCAGGTCTCATTATTCCTTAACAAGTTACCTTAAAAATACTTCCACTTTGTACACTAGGTGATCTCACAACCTATATGTCCACATTCTATGAATTTGAGTGTTAACTACTGCATTACACTCGATGGTTCGATCAATTTCATAGTATGATCTCCACAAAGGGGGCTCTCGTTGCTTCTTCTGAGAAGGGGCAACAAGGTAAGTGTAAGCAAAGCCAAAACTCCAATCAAAATCAAAAACAAAATTGAACCCAAATCCAAGATAGTAAGACCCAAGGGAACTCCCAGTCCTCTCTCAAACCCAAGTGGCAAAATATACCTGAGAAAAATATGTATTATCATCAAAAGACTAGTCATTTTGACGACGAGCATTGATCAAAGGCAAGAGGCACAGCCCCAAAACCCAAGACTTAGACCCCACCCCTCAATTGAGCAACCCCCGATACAAGGGAAGTAGGGTGGTGGCAATCCCCAACAAGGGCAATGGCAAGGCCAAGCCCAATCTCCCATCGTTCAAGCATCACAATACACATCCTTCTCAATGCTAAAGGCCATGTCTAACTAGTTTGCAAAGGCCAATATTGTCTGCCTAGAGATATTTGAGGATACGAGTCTCATTCATATCTACGAGCCGCCTCCTGATGAGGTTATTATAGAGGCCCACTCGTCACAACCGAGTACTTCAACTACTCCTTGGATTGTGGATAGTGTATCTACTCATCATGTGACCCCCATCATGGACATTTTTATCTCTTGAGCCCCTGCAGCTGAGATAGTCCGTGTTGGGAACAACTCCTCGATCGAGATTCGAGCTCACGGTCATGTCACTTTTACCACTAACCGAGGCCTAGATCTGGCTACGTTAGACTATGTATACTATGTTTCCTCGCCCAAGGTGAATTCGCTATTTGTTCAGAAACTTTGCCAGTTAGAATGAATAGTTTTCTGTACAGTGACTACAGTCGAGATCCTTGACTCTCAGATTGGTTTTTTGATTACTCACTATGAGGCACAATATCACAAGACCATGAATTTTTATTGTTTTGCTTAGCATTTAATTAAAAGTTAATCAAATGTGCTAATGTGACTTGCACGTGTGAGATGTAAGTTAATTATTTCACATTGTGGGATCCACGACCCCGATGCATCAATTGGTGCCAAAGACCAAAATTGTAATAAGTGATGTCTAACAAGTACTAGGTGATACCTCGCATCAGATTTGGGCCTAAATCAGTTTATTGGCCACCACTAATCAATGGTGACATTAGAGATTAGGTATTAATCAATTAAGTAATGCAAGTCTAAGAGCTAATAAATACTCAACATACTTGGAAGACAAATTGGCCTAGCCACTTATTGCCTAGTGAAATAAAATTTTTTAACACTAGAATAATTATTAGATTATTGTTCAAAATTAATATTTTAAAAATTAATTTAATAAGTTGGATAATGCTAGAAAATGAGACTAGAACGCTACCACTTGGCAAAACTTGCTCATGTAAGTGGAAAAAACGTTTTTGGGACAAGTGAAAGTCTATTCTAGTCATTGTGAGAAAGGAGGTTATTGGAGAGGGAGGAGAGGCTACTAAAATATTCTACGATATTGGAGACTTGTAACAAAGCTCCCTAAGCACCTTTGGGTTGAGCTTGTTAACACTTCACGGTACATCCTTAACTAATGCATGACTATAGTTGTCCCTCAAAGGACTCCATACAAGACATTCTTTGGCTCTAGTGTCAAAAGATGACGTACCAACGAGACAGCAGGGTTTGTGGGGAGGGACACAGAGTGAACTCGGCAAACATGGAGAAGAGAAGATAAGAGAGAAAAAACTTTAATGAATGGAATGATGAAGTTTTGAATCATGGAGTGAATGTCATACAAGGAAACAAGGGTGCCGTAGCACAAGGAAGATGATGAGGATGTTGGGAATAAAGGGCCATCGTGCCTTTTATATGTGCACAGGTGTGAACACACCCTTAACATATTTGTACTTTCATATATATCTATCTAAAACCTAAAGAGGTACACACGAAAAAAGATTGTACCCAAGAATATCGTGCATCTCTCTCTGACTCTCACTCTCTACTCTTGCTCACGTTTTGCACTCTACCTGACATTTTCATCCCAGGAAATTGCATCGCCACTGCGCATTGCTCACTTTATACTGGTATCAGAGCTACGGCTAAGGTGTTCGCACCTCTCGGAGTCCGTGCAAGTCCGCTCGTCATTGTTCTTTCATTGGACAGCTCATGCAATCAAGCGCACGTCAACATGCCACATTTTCAGTCAGGCGACAGTTCCAGGTTGCACACAAGTCAAGATCGTCATTTCCTGGTCAAACATAGTCATGCGCAGGTCATGCACTTCAAGTGCACGTCAAAACGTCATTTTTCAGGTCCTGAGCAGGTTACGCGAGCAAGCCACGGGCTGGTGGCTATAAATAGGGCAGTTTCGTCACTTTTCTTTTGCAAAATTTTTTAATTTTTTCAAAGATTCCCGCAACCAAGCCCTTTGCTCATCACTGACGAGCATTCATGCATGTAAGCAAAGATCAGAATTTTGGGCAGATTTGTGCCAAAAATTTGGGGATTTGTCCAGACTTGATGCGAGCAAGACACAACAGTGATATTTGTCTCAGAAATTGCAGAAATTTGTGACATTTTGGCTCTGATATTTGGGGCTTTTCATGTACATGCAAGAATTGGGCTGAAATTTACCCAATTTCTCGACATTGATGCACATTGGACCGCGTGCAATTTGGGGCTTTTGCTGTTTGGGCGAAATTTGTGCGCCATTTGGTCATTTTATGCACATGCGAGTTTAATTCCATGCAATTTGGACATCTAGCACTTGGGAAAATTTTGGGGGTTTTGCTAAAATTGCTCTGTTTTAAAAAAATTGGCCTATTCTATGCATGTCAGGGATAGTGCAGATGTATGATTGATGCTTTGAGCACAAGAATTTTGGGGCTTTTGACCGTGCGTGTCAAATTTTGTGCCTATGGGTGCATGTACAAGAAAAATTGCAGCTAAAATTTGGGACTTCTGTCTGTGGCGTGGGAACCCCTGCTTCCAGAAATCGTAGGAGATTAAAAATTTTAAAAAAAATACGAGAAAAAAACGCAGGGCCGTCAAGCACGCCTTCGACGGGTTGACTAGCAGCGGGCGTCGTAGGCGAGCTGGCGGGCGAGGCAACTAACGTCGCAGGGCAGGGGTAGCACAAGTGACGAATAGCACAGGGGCACAGACTGTCAGCCGGGTAGGCAGTGCTCAGTAAGTGGGTGACACTCTGATGATGGGCGGGCACTGTTGGACGGTTCTCAGGCATGGAGTCGACGTTGCACACAGACAGGTGGCGTTGGCCACAGGCAGGCGACGCAGCACTTAGCAGGCGGGAGTTTGGAGGCGCTTTCGACTGGACTGACGGGTGCTGGCACTTCAGATGGGACTAGCGAGGCAGCTGGCGCAGCTGTAATCAGTCGTGGATTGCTGTAGCACAAGGTTTAGTAACTTCTGAAAATTTATTTGCAGATCTGAAATTTCGGCTTTTTTATGGTTATTTATTGCTGGTTGGTACTTGTTTGTACCTTGGTCACTTGTGTGACAGTTTGGGCCTGCATTTGCTGAATCTTTGGTCACATTTGGGCTGAAAATCATGGCTGGCAGTAGTGACAGCAGTCAGATCATGCACATTGAGAAGCTTCAAGGAGCACTCCTATTGCAGAAGAAGCAGGCAAGGCCGATTATGACCAAAGGGACAAAGCCCGCAAATATGGAACAAGAAGACTGGGAGCTTCCACGCTCAACCATCGAGCTATCAATTTCTGATGCCTTGTTGTTTAACATTGAAGGTTTGGATTCTGCCTATGTTATTTGGACTCGACTGGAAGAACTGTATGCCCACAAGAGTGCCGCAAGCAAAGTTTACTGGCTGAAAAAGCTTATGGATTTGCGTATGAAAGAGGGTACAGCAATGTCTACTCACTTGAGTGAGTTTAACTCCATTTTCAGCCAGCTGGTTGCCTTGAAGTTCATGATTGATGAAGAATTTAAGGCTACGTTCTTGCTTTGCACTCTACCAGAGAGTCGGAATACATTCAGGACTGCTAGGAGCAATTCTAATGTGATACTTTTGTATGCTGATGTAGAGAGTGCTCTACTGATGGAAGAAATGAATCGGGAGAACAATGCATCCAGTAAGTCTTCCAGTGCTTTGCATACTAGGGACAGATCACAGCAGAAAGAAAAATTTGATAGCAAGAGACGTTGTAAATCACGCGGTAAGGATGTTGAATGTCATCATTATGGCAAGAAGGGTCACTTTAAACGTCACTGCTACAAATGGAAGAAAGAGAAAGGAAAGGGCAAGAAGACAGATGATAGCAAGGAAGAGAAGAAAGAGAGTAGTGTGCGTGACCATGTTGTTGCCGTGACCGAGCAGCCAAGTGTTTCTTTGTGGCATGGCCGGTTGGGACACATGAGTCAAACTAAAATGAAAGTGCTTTCTCGTTTAGGTTACTTGCCTTGTCTTCGTTATGCTAATTTTGAGCATTGTAATCATTGTATTTATGGTAAATATGCACAGGCGTCTCATAATAAGTCTCTTTCACTGAAATCTTCTTCTCTAGAGTTAGTACATTCCAATGTATGTCAGATACTAAGGTTATCTTTAGGGGAAAAGAAATACTTTGTCACCTTTGTCAATGATGCTACACGGAAGGTATGGGTTTACCCTATTCATAGCAAGGACGAAGTGCTTGATAAGTTTCAAAAAATCTTGGCATTGGTTGGAAATCAAACTGATAAGACACTTAAGTGTCTTCGCTCTGACAATGGTAGGGAATATGTGTCCAAGGCCTTTCAAGCATTTTATGATACCAAAGGGATAAAGAGGAAGCTCACTACCCCTCATAATCCACCCCAGAATGGAGTTGCAAAGTGTATGAAGCGGACCATACAGGATAAAATCCGTACTATGCTGTCTCATGTTGTATTATCCCATGGCTTTTGGACAGAGGCTATTATAACAGTTGTTCACTTGATTAATCGGTCATTGAACAAGTCTTTTGGGGGGAAGGGGGGGAATCCCTCAGGAAGCGTGGTTGTACAAGCCACCTTCATATGCTCACGTGAAAGTGTTTGGCTGTGAGGCTTTTGTGCACATTCGTAAAGAAGAACGCAACAAACTTAAACCAAAGTCTTGTAAATGCATTTTCCTAGGATATGGTGACGAGGGTGAAATGCGGTATAGATTATGGGATCCCAAGAAAAGGAAAATAGTACGTAGCAACGATGTTATCTTCTAGGAAGATTGCATGCATAAACAACCCGAAAAGACTAAGGAGGTCCATAGGGTTGTATTCCGAGAAGAAATACCTTCTGGACAACAAGATGGAATCTCTTGAGAAAAATGGCACTTGGGACTTGGTGCAGTTGCCTAAAGGGCAGAAAACCCTTCCATGCAAATGGGTTTAAAAGATAAAGGTCACTTCTGGTTCCTCATCCAAAGTACAAAGCAAGATTGGTTACGAAGGGGTACAAGCAAAAACATGGAGTTGACTTTGATGAGATCTTCTCTCCTGTAGTCAAGACGACTACATTGAGAAGTATTTTGGGCTTGGTTGCAGCTGAAGATATGGAGCTCATAGAAATGGATGTAAAGACTGCATTCTTACATGGTGATTTGCATGAAGACATATATATGCAACAACCTGAAGGGCTTGTGCCAAAAGGAAAAGAGAATATGGTATGTAAGCTCAAAAGGAGTTTGTATGGGCTGAAACAAGCACCAAGAGAATGGTATCATAAGTTTGATACATTTATCCAGTCTCAAGGTTTTCATAGAAGTCATGTGGATCACTACTTGTACACCGAGAAGGCAACAGATGGCAGCCTGATTATCTTGGTTCTATACGTTAATGACAAGCTGATTGCTAGCAAGGATACTCATGCCTTGGACTCACTGAAACAAAGTCTTCATAGCAACTTTGACATGAAGAATCTTGGTGATGCAAATCACATTCTTGGCATGTGAATACTCAGAGATAAGTCAAAAGGATTACTCTATCTATCTCAGCAGGAGTATATCTCCAAGGTTTTGCAGCGTTTCAGTATGGAAGGGGGGAAAACAATTGGGATTCCATTGCCTCCATATGTAAAACTCAAGGCAGAGGACAACCCTACATCTGATGATGAGAAGGCTAAAATTGCCAAGATACCATATGCTTCAGCTGTTGGCAGTTTGATATATGCTATGGTTGCTACACGTCCTGACATTGCCTTTGCAGTGGGAGTGGTTGGCAGATACATGGCAAACCCTGGTAAAAAACATTGGGAAGCAATGAAAGGTATTATGAGATACCTCAAAGGCACAAAGGATTTGTGCATCCGCTTTGGAAAGCAAAAGGCATCCGTCGTTGGCTTTATGGATGCAAACTATGTTGGTCATGCGGACTGCAAAAAATCCACTTCTGGGTATGTATTTACCTTCAGAGGAGGAGCAATCTCTTGGATCTCCAAGCTACAAAAGTGTGTTGCATTGTCCACTACAGAGGCAAAGTATGTGGCTACCACTGAGGCATGCAAGGAGGCTTTATGGCTTTCACGTCTCGTGGGAGAGCTTGTGTTACATTAATAAATGTAACTTATGGGAGACAAGCACGAGGGATGACCGTCCGGGAGCCTTGGGCACCCGAACGGGGTCAAGGGGAGCCTAGAGAATAAGTAAGTCTAAGAATAGTAGGACTCACCTGAAGCGGACGGCTGGCAGTCGAAACTAGGGAGAGGAGCCAGCAATCTTCTAGGCGAGGTTAGGTAGTGAATGGAACGACATCTCTCGTGCTATTACAGAGTGGTCACTGTATGGTATCGAAGATTTATGACTGCAATCTTATACTGGTATCAGAGCCGTCAAATCTCGTCTTCTAGAAGAGCTGTCAGGTCCTGTCTTCTGGAAGAGCCGTTGGGTCCCGTTTTAACTGAGGCGAATGCTTTCGTGTTGGCACGCTAGCCTCACACCCTACCAATCTTCAATTAGAGCTTGGATTCGAATCCGTGTAGGCACCGTCGTCAAAGTTCGAGTACTTAACAGATTACGTCAATATTGGCCAGCTGTCGCCTAACAGACTTGACGTTGACCAGCCGTCGCCTAACAGGGGGTGATTAATTACACCCATACCCAGCGTTCCTGCCGACAAGCCGTGTTCCCAGTTGCTTCATTCTTCGCACCATCTCTACTTTACAGAGATCATTGACTTCTATTTTATTTGTAATCAGGGAAGTACCCCAACTTTGTACACAAATTTCTTATATTTGCTTTCCAATTCCAGTGTATTAATGGAGGGGAAAGGGAGAGAGGGGGTAATCGAAGGCTCTAGTTCCGAGGACCACCCAATGGTAGATCCCCATGAAACGGAAATACAAGAAGAACAATGGAAAGAATTTTTTGCCACACGAGAACAATTTGATGATCTAACTGCTCGTGTGCAAGCACAGGGGGTTCAAATGGAATTTCTAACTCAAAACACTCACCGAAATAAAATCTCAATTAACCTTATTACTAGAAAGGGATAAAAATAAGCTAGAAACCTCAGATATTCCATCTTCATCGAAAGATTTGGATGTGACTATGCGAGATTCTAGGAAACCCCACCAAAAACTGAGGGATAACCCGGTGTTAAAAGATATGAAACCCCCTCAGTTTCACGGGGAGGAAAAAGACAAAAATAAAGACACTATCTTTAATTTTCTCCAAAAATGGGAGGATTTGCACAAACTTAAAAATACTCCACCACAAGCGCTGGAGGCCAGTTTAACTTTGGGACCAAAGGCATATGAATGGTGGCGAACTTTAAAGGAGGCAAATAAAATACCTGAAACTTGGGCTCAATTTGAATTGGTCTTTTTGAAAGAATTCCTTCCTGAAAATGAAATGGAAAGAAATTGGGAAGATTGGGATTATGTCAGACAAAAGGGAAGACCCCTGCTGACATATCTGGAGGAATATCGTGAGATAATACTCAAATTGGAAGGAATAGATGAATTTCAAAAGACAAGAGGATTCATTAGGAAACTAGATAAGGCCTGTAAAAAGGAAGTGAAAAGGAGTTCACCTAAGACGCTTGAAGAGGCAATTAAATTTGCATTAATCAATGAAGATAGTACGCGTCCAGGTACACTCACTAGTCTCATTGATATAGAGCCCAAGACTAAGGAATTTGAAACCTCAAAATTTGTAGGCAAATTTTAAAGAAAAATGCCATTTCTTAAGGGCAAGAAACAACCCTTTGAAAAGAAACAATATATAAGGCCAAAGTTAAGTCAAGATGACTTTGATAAGGCCAAAAAAGAAAGGTTGTGTTTCAATTGCCTATCCCCTAACCATACTGCCTGGAATTGCCCTCAAAGGAAAAAGGGGGAAGATAAAGAAAAGAATAAGGACAAGGGCAAGGGAAAAGAAAAACAAATCCAGGTAGTGCAGACCCTGGAATTAAAGGGCCATGGAAAGTATAAATCTTTAGAGGTCTTGCACAAGGATGTGCAACACAGGCGTTGTATGTCAACTTCTATGTGGCCTACTTTTGGGCCACGTGATTTAGTTAGAGTGCATGGATTGATAGCTGGAAAGAGGGTTAGAGTTATGATTGATGACTCTGCCACCCACAATTTCATAAATTATACACTTGTCAAATAATTGAAACTTCCCCAACAAAAGAGTGGGCATCAATATGTTGTTCGTATGATGCAAGGTCAGGATAATAAAATATGGGATACAATGGTATTCAATTTGGAAATTGAGATCCAAGGATATAAAGATAAATTTGATTTCCAAATTATGAATATGGAAAGAGCCGATATTGCTTTAGGGAGGGAGTGGCTATGGGGATTGGAACAATCCTTAAAACGTAGTTATCATCATAATACACTGGAATTTGAAAGGGATGGTAAGACTTTTATAATTCAAGGTAAACATGAAACCCTTTGTTGTGTTCCACTGAAGTTCAAAAGCTGATAAAGAAGGAAGCTTGTGAGGTATATATGTTATGGTCTCTTCCTTACAAAACACTTTTACTTTCTGTAATATAAAGCAATAATTTTCTTATGTTTCTGAGTTGAATGTAAGTAATGAATTAAGTGGTTTGTTAGATGAATTTAAAGATGTGTTTCCTTCTGATTTACCAAGTGGCCTTCCACCAGATAGGGGTGATGTAAATCACCCAATTGACATAGATAGAGATACACACCCTATTTCTAAACCACCTTATAAGTTAAGTGAAACACAACACCAAGAAGTTGAAAGAAAAATTAAGGATCACCTTGATAAAGGGTTTATACAACCCAGCAATTCACCTTGGGCTTCACCAATTTTATTGGTAAAGAAAAGAGACGGTTTTATGCGACTTTGTGTTGATTATAGAGCACTTAATAAGATAACGGTGAAGAATAAATTTCCTATGCCTAGAATGGAAGATCTTTTTGATCAATTACAAGGGGCAAAATTCTTCACAAAGATAGACTTAAGATCAGGATATCACCAAGTAAGAATTAAGGCAAAATAAGACAGCATTTCGTACTAGATACGGACATTATGATCTTTTGGTGATGCCTTTTGGCCTCACTAATGCACCAGCTACTTTTATGAAGTTGATGAATAGTGTGTTATGGCCCTATCTAGGACATTTTGTAGTAGTCTTCTTGGATGATATCTTGATCTTTAGTAGATCAAAAGAAGAACATTTGAAATACTTACGATTAGTATTCCAATTGTTAAGAACACATTCCCTTTGTGTGAAGAAAACTAAATGTGAATTCTTCGCACAAGAGGTCAAATATTTGGGGCATATTACCTCGAAAGAGGAAATCAAGATGGATCCAGAAAAAGTAAGGGCAATTATTGAATGGCCATCTCCAAGGAACCCGGAAGAGCTGCAAATCTTCCTAGGTTTATCTGGATTTTATCGTAGATTCATTCGGGATTATGCCAATTCAAAAGACGTGTCATACTTTTGTTCATCATTGTCAACAGATAATGATTTAATGTCAAGTATCATTGCCTTGCCTATGGTCAATGTAGGCTTGGCAATGTATGTGTGACAAGTGCTAGCCACATAGTTTGCATGTTGTTTTTCTTGACGCTTCCTTTTCTTTTTGTAGATTGATCAATTGTATGACCAATTCATTTGCAATAGCTACGTTGTGGTGGCTTGTTCTTACTGTAAAGGCACCTAGGACTAGTTTTTTGTCTTACTTTCTTCTTCTTCAACTGTGAGAATTGTGACTGTCTCCTTGTAGGACATTTTACGTCCTACATTGAGAGTTGAAACAGTCTCTTAGGATGTGTCTTCTTTTGTCAAACTATTAAAAGGTACAACCTTCTTATTGTCATTAACTAGAGGACTCTTCAATGTGGTAAGTTGTTGAAAGAGATAACTAAGCACACCTACATGTTCCTTGAGGGTATCTGATGGATTATAGGGGAGACTATAAAGTTGCACCTTTAAAAGTCACTTAGAGTTATTGATATTCCCTCCAAAAGTAGTGTCAAGAGTTTCCATACGTCTTTGGCTATCTTGTTGAGGTCAAGATAATGAAGAAGGTTGTCTTAGAGAGCAAGCCCAACAATTGCCAACACACTCTCATTCTTTTCTGACCATCTTGATGGTGTCTAGGATTTCAACGTGCACCTAGTTCCTTTGTGGAGACTATCTTCCACACGCCTCTTCTCATATGAATAAGCTCAATTTTAGTCTTCCAAATTGTGAAGCCAATGTGAAACCAGCCTTCCTCCTCAAATAGAGTGGCAATGACTTGATTAATCAACAATTAAAGTAAGCACAAATTTCACATAAACTGAAAATGCACACTTTACCAGTTTAATCTTGGACAATTTAACAACCTATTAATCCCAAAATTGGCACCCCTTGCCATATTTCTTTAACTTTTATGACAAATGGACAAAGTACAACTTAGATCCTTTGACCACCTTTGCTAATCAAGTGTTGCTTGCTATCAAAATTGACTAGCAACTCCCCCAAACCAATTTGCTCCTTGGTTTGCTCAGGGATTGACCATCACCCTACTCCTTGAAAGACAAATTTGGCTCAAACCTGATATTGGCTAGCTTATCTCTTGAATCTTCCTAAAATTCTTGAATTTCAATTGGTGGAATTCAAGTCCTAGGCCCCCAATTCTGAGCACGCATCGTGAGGTGGTTATCAAACCCTAATTTCTACTGTAAATTAGAGTTTACAATAGAGATTTTCCAATATCTCCACCTCTGATGGTTGGATTTTGCTAAGATAACTTGAAATTGGCTATAGGATGAGAGAGAATATTGGAAAGAGAGAAATTTCAAATTTTTATCGCAAAAAAATGCTAGAAAATTATTGTTGCCCTACAAAAACAGCCATGAAAGCTGTTACCTACAACTTAAAACCACCACAAAAGGCTGCTCCCCCTCCCATATGCAATCACCTACACTAGAAGAACCTTAGGCTTTTGTCACCTACACCTAAAGGGCTCCAAACTATTGTTGCCAGCTATAGAACTGACTCTTGGTGGCTACAAATTACATCAGCAACATCTCCTTGCTCTCTCACACCCTCCTCCTCTCTCACAATGGCTGGAATGGCCTTTCATTAGGCCCCAAAAACGTTTTTCTTACTTGCATGGCCAAGTTTTGCCAAGTGGCAGTCTTGTAATCCCATTTTTCAGCATTATCTAGTTTATTAAATTGATTTTCAAAATATTAATATTCAAAATTAGTTTAATAATCATACTAGTACCCAAAAAATTAATTTCACCATCCAATAATGAAATTAATTGACATGTACCTCACATCATTGGTTGGTACCACTAACATTATTAGTGGCCAATAAATTGATCTAGACCCAAATCTGACACCAAGTACAACATGGTACCTATCAAGCATAACTTATTATAACTTTTATCTTTGGCATCAACTAATATTTCGGTGTCTTGGATACTACATTGTGAAATAATTAACATGGTCACATATGCAAGTCACATTTGCACATTTGATTAACTTTAAATCAAAGCACTAAAATTTCATTGCAGTGTGCCAAAGCATCCATTGCCACTACTAAAACTACATATTGACATCATAGTCAAACATGTGCACATATTGCTTAACCATGCTCATACCATCTGCATGTGAAGTTCTAATCACGTAAACCAATTACAAGCCACACATGAATGATAACTGCTATTAGAACCATAAGGAATGCATCCACATACCAAAATCCAACACTGTTCTAACCACTGAGGCATTTTAATGCATAAACTGGCATTAAAAAAACCTTATAGCAATGATGTATCACATGATAGTCATGTAAACCATACATCAGTTGCAAACCACGCGTAACTTATGCAATTGTACTTCTCTTGCATCACCTACGAATGTACACTACATACTATCCATGTATCCCATACATGCCTTGCAAATGTACATCACATCCAAATACACTCCATGTATTCCATATATCCTAACAACTTTGCAAATGTATAGTTTCAAAGACTAGGTTATTCCATATATCCTAACAACTTTGCAAATGTATAGTTTCAAAGACTAGGTGCAAATCATACACATCTGCATACCAACTCACAGTGACTAGTTCACTAAATAGTGATCCCAATGGCAAAAATAGTATCAATATATAGTATCCTAGATACAAACCAAACACATATGAGATCCACTACATAACTAAGTTGTCCATCACTTAGGGAAGTGGAGATACAACCTTCCCATTGAGCATCAAGAAATACTATGGACCTTCTATGCTCTATTGAGCTTAAAAGGGTCCAATCCAAAATTGGCCCTAACTAAAACACATCAAGGTAAAGTGAATCACTGAGGATAATTTGCCAAGTCACTCTCCATCCAACAGCATTTCTTTCATAGATGAAACAATATTGAAGCTTCACCAAGAAGCACATGGAAACTTTACCTCTAACTTTCCTTGTCTCAAAACCTCCATTAGATTCTAGGCCTTCGTCTCTATGGAATATATAGATCCTTGGAACTTTCACAATGCTGCAATTCCAACTTAACTAATATGCAACCTTGAATCCAATTGACTTGCCCCTCATGTGTATTTGACATGCTAGGAGCACCAAAGGCATTGGAAAACATTCTTGTTTGCATGCTTTGGACCACTGCAATGTGACTACACATGGGAATTTGCATACTACTAGCCATAACATGATACATTTTCCCATACATTGCATGCATTGTTAACTGCATTTTTCCTCATGCAAGCTTTACTAGCTATATTTTTTCCTCATGAGTAGCACTATATGGAGCATTTACATGACGAATATTAATACCATGAGTCCCAAACACGATGGACTGCATATAAGCAATGCCAAACTTGCCACCTTGTGCCCTAGCATCATACCAACATTGATATATATGGGGTTATACATATTACCAACCATAGCCAGATAAATTGGGCCTTGCACACCATGCATTGGTTGTTATATACCATAAGGATTTGTACCATACATCCCCATATGCGGTCCCTGACCCACCATAGCATAGAAACTAATACCACCACCAAAGTACCTTGGCTGCCCCATAACTGCATGCATGTTATATTGTCCACAAAGCATAGGATTGGCACTTCCAAGTTGGCCTTGCATGTGCATCAATTGCCCCACTCGCATTATTTGCTTATGCTCACTATCCACATTTGGAACATCATGATGCCGTATTGACTCTTCCTTAGGTACAGCTTGTTGCTTCGAAGCTCTTGAAGATGATTTCCTCATCTTGCCTTTGTTGCCCTCCTTTAAGGGGTTCAAAAAGCACTAGAGCAATGCTTCTGGCCTTCAATCAAGTGCTTCAAACCCACCAAGTCAAGGGAATTGATGGTATCCCGACAATGGAACCTTTAAACTAGCTTTTCTCCTCGGATAGGGTGGTAATGACCTGAGTAATCAACAATTACAACAAGTATAAAATTCGCATAAATTGAAAATGCACACTTTACCACTTTAATCTTGGATAATGGACACCCTATTGGCCCCAAAACTGGCACCCCTTGCCATATTTCTTTAACTTTTATTGCAAATGGACGGAGTATAACTTAGATCCTCTAACCTCCTCTACTAATCCAAGTACTAGCTGCTGTCCAAACTGACCAACAAGCCTCCAAACCGATTTGCCCCTTGCCGTTTGCTCAAGGATTGGCCTTCACCCTACTCCTTGAAAGACAAATTTAGCCCCAAATCTGATATTGTTTGACTGGCCTCTTGAATCTCTCTAAAATTCCTCAATTTCAACTCTTGGAATTCAAGTCCTAGGCCCTGAATTTCGAGCACACATCCCGAGGTGGTTGTCAACCCCTAATTTCTACTATAAATTAGGGCTTATAACAAAGATTTTCCAATATCTCCACCTCTGATGACTCAAGTGGTTGGATTTTGTTGAGGTAGCTTGAGATATGGTTGTAGGATGAGAGAGAATGCTATAGAGAAAGAAAATTCAAAGTTTCATCGCAAAAAATACTAAAAAACTGTTGATGCCCTGCAAAAATAGCCATAGAAACTATCACCTACAGCTTAGGACCACCAAAAAGGTTGTTCTCTCCTCCAATATACAATCACTTGCACTAAAAGAATCTTGGGTTATTGTCATCTACACCTAGAGGGCTCCAAACTATTGTTGCCAACAGTAGGACTACTAGCCCCTAGTGGCTACAAATCCCAACACAATCTCCTTGCTCTCTAATAGCCTGCTTCTCTCTCACAATGGCTCGAATGGCCTTCCATCAGCTTTCAAAAACGTTTTTCCCACTTGCATGGCCAAGTTTTGCTAAGTGGCAGCCTTCTAATCCCATTTTCTAGCATTATCTAGCTTATGAAATTGATTTTCAGAATATTGACTCTGAAAATTAATTTAATAATTATACTAGTACTCAAAAAATTAATTTCACCACCAATAATAAAATTGACTAGGCCAATTTGTCTCCCAAGTATCCTTGAGGAATTATTGACCCTTAGACTAGCATTAACTAAATTAATTAATGCCTAGCCTTCAATGTCGTTGTTAACATGAGTGGCCGATAAATTGGTCTAAGCCCAAATCTGACATCAAGTACCACATAGTACCTATCATATGTACTTATTACAACTTTTGTCTTTGGCACCAACTAATATTTCAAGGTTTTTAACTTGTTATCTTCTTCATAATGGCCATAGTCAAGGTCCTTGACTTTCAGACCGGTTTAATAATTGCTTGTGGTCAGGTATAGCCTAGTGGCTTGTACCACATGACTCAAAAGATGCACAAGCACTTTCTTTGATTGCCTTTTAGTGAAAAGATCGATCATTCCACACATCCGATCTTGTAAGGCCTCAAAATCAGTATGGGATGTACTTGACGTATGTTCGCAGCATGTAACAAGGCCAGAATATCTTATCTCCATAGAGAGGCATTTCTGACTTGCAGTTATGATTCTTCAATGGCTAATTCAACATTTAATGCTACTGAAACGCAGTAAACATGGTATTTTGACAATGGAGCTTCAAAGCACATTACTTCTAGGAAGTGTTTGTTACATGTTTTCCTCTTTGTATTCAGCCCCTGCTGGGAAGCGTGTTACATATGCAAACAGTAGCAGTTATGATGTTTGTGGCATTGGGACAATCACTATTACTGCTACTAATGGTTCTGACTTCCTGCTTCTAGATATCTTGTTAGCACCTAGTATTACAAAGGACTTGTTGTCTATCTCTATGTTTAACAAGCATGGCTTTTAGGTCACCTTTGAGGATGACAGATGCATTGCCAGAGACAAGGAGATGGATTATGCACTCAGGCTATCTGGAATCCTATATAAGTTTATTTTTGTTGGATACCTATGATGCACGGTCTCATGATGCTCTAGCAATCACTACTCTATCACCCGCTATGCAGAATTCGAAGCTATGGCATATCCACTCTGGACATATAACTTTTGGGAGTTTGATGATCCTTCAAAGGTGTCATATGGACCATGATAGATGCATTGCCTCTAGTGGAGACTCCATGTCCTCATGCATGTAAGGCATGTATTTTGGGCAAGATGCATGGATTTGCCTTTAAAAAGGATGATGCAATGCATGCTATCTAGAAATTGCAGCTTATTCACTTTGATGTTTGTGGTCCCATGACGACACGTGCACTTGTGAGGTCATCTTTACTTTGTTACATTTATTGATGACTACTCTCGGTATAAATGGGTATATGGGTTGAAAGTAAAATCTGATGTGTTCATGCATTTTAAACATCTTGTTGCAAAGCTTGAGGTTGAAATTGGCTTGAAAGTACAAACACTTCACACGGATAGACTCCACCTCCTCATGCATACAAGAGATGTATTTTGGGCAAGATGCACAGATTTGCCTTCAAAAAGGATGGTGCAATGAGTGCTGTCCAAAAATCACAGCTTATTCACTTTGATGTTTGTGGTTCCATGAGGACACCTGCACTTGGAGGTCATCTTTACTTTGTTACATTTATTGATAACTACTCTCGGTATACATGGGTGTATGGGCTGAATTCATTTTAAACATCTTGTTGCAAAGCTTGAGGCTGAAACTAGCTTGAAAGTGCGGACACTTCGCACGGATAGAGGGAGGGAGTACATGTCTCCTACTTTTAAGACATATTAGCTTTATCATGGCATTACGTCATCAAGCCACTATTAGAATGACTCCTTCGCAAAATAGTGTTGCTGAAAGGAAGAATCACATTCTTATAGAGATGACTCGTTTTATGCTCAAAAGCAAGGGGCAACCTCATAAACTTTGGTTAGAAGGCCTTCAGTGTGCAAATCATGCGTTGAAACATGCACCCACTAAGGCACTAAATACGATCACCCAGTTTGAAGCTTGGCATGCCAAGAAACCCAAGGTTGACTATTTTCGAGTGTTTGGTTGCATAGCCTATGCATATGTTCCGAAAGAGCTTCGTAGAAAGCTTGATGACAAGGCTGTAAAATGCACATTCACTGGCTACAGTTTGGAAAACAAGAGCTATTGCTTGTACATAGTTGTCAAGTAAGAAAGGTACGGTACGGTACAATAAAATACGGTGCTAAATGGTACCTTAAGATTTTATAAGATATGGTATGATATTAGTACGAAAAAAAAAACAACTTGATTATTTTGAACTAAAGATAATAGAATAGATATTTCAAGTCTAAATAGCAATGCTATAAGAGTATATAAGATGAATACTTGAGGATAGCATGCCAAAACCTAATGTTGCATGCGCAACAAGCGCTACTACTACCTACAACTTATAACTACATAGATGGGAGTGGATACATCATACATGCATGATCATACAAATAAGAGAAGTGTGGGCTTGAGAGAGAGAAGGATGAGAGAAACTGTTTGAATCTCAAATAACCTAATCTCATGGGAGAATCCTATTAATATAAGGAGCATTTAACTCGTCCCGAAGTGCAGTTCGAATGGGAATGATGTATCTTAAGTTGGTACCTTATGGTGCTAATACATAAGGTACGGTACCTAAAGTATGGTATAGTATGAAACCTTTCGTACGTGAGAAACTGTTTGAATCTCAAATAACCTAATCTCATGGGAGAATCCTATTAATATAAGGAGCATTTAACTCGTCCCGAAGTGCAGTTCGAATGGGAATGATGTATCTTAAGTTGGTACCTTATGGTGCTAATACATAAGGTACGGTACCTAAAGTATGGTATAGTATGAAACCTTTCGTACGTGGTACTAGTGCAACAATGTGCTTGTATGACCCACGCACAAGTTTTTGTCAATAGGGATGTCATATTAGCTGAAAATGATGCATTTTCACATTATCAGTTTCAAATGCCAACCACCCCTAGCATTGGTGATGTTTGTGAGGGTCTCTTGCCACTTTCTTTGGAGTTTGTGCCTGCTATAAATGGCCGGACAAACATAATACAGCAAGCTGTTGCTACACCATATGTGCCTAAACAACAAGGTATTGATGATGGTTTGCCACATGTAGTGGAAGATGCACTACAGCATGAAAAGGCTGCTGTAAATGCAGCAAAAACAATCCCGAGATGGCTATTACAAACTCTCCAGGAGAGTAAAATGGATACTCCTTTAGCTCAACGCACTAGAAGAGCTGCTAGACATGCAGCATATGATGCAAGAGGAGCCCATTTGGCTGATTTTACGGAAGTAGATGACTGTGATGAGTATGTATTTATGAGCTCACTGTTGAATGATGATGAGCCTACATCCTTGGATGAAGCTCAGTAAGATGTACATTGCATGTAGGCCATGTAGGATGAGTTAGAATCTATTGCCACTAACTCTACATGGGATCTTGTGGATTTACCACTTGGCAAGAAAGCCATTGGTACAAAATGGGTTTTTAAACTCAAATGCAAGGCTAATGGTACCATTGACAAGCGCAAAGCATGGCTTGTAGCAAAAGGCTATGCATAGAAGAAGGGCATAGATTATGAAGAGATTTTACATCCCATATGAGTACGGTGATATGTGTAATTGCTATGGCTGCAAATTATGGTTGGAAGATACATAAGTTGGACATTAAGACAACATTCTTGAATAGGGATTTACATGAGGATATTTATGTGTCACAACCTCTAGGATTTGTGGTTAAGGGGAAAGAGCACATGGTATGCAAGCTAAACAAAGCTCTTTATGGTCTCAAATAGGCTCCTCATACATGGTACTCTAAAATAAATACATAATTGGCCAGCAAAGGGTTCAAAAACAATCCAACTGCTCCCACTCTATACATTAAGAATGAAGTGGGGGACTTGCTGATTATCATTCTTTGCGTAGATGGCATGCTGCTCAATGGACCTTTAGAAGCAATAATTGCTTATTTCAAGGCTGAATTAAAACATGCATTTGCTGTGTCAGATACGGGGTGTCTACACTATTATTTGGGGATTCAATTCACCCAAAATCAGAAGGGTGTCATCATGTCATAGTCACAGTATGTGGATAAGCTGTTACATAGGTTCCATATGGAAGATTGCAAACCTATGTGCACTCCTATGGAGCTAGGCGTAAAGCTGTCTATGCATGATGGTTAAGAGATGTCTGATGTTACAATTTACAGCCAACACGTTGTTGGCTATCATATTTATATTTGCAACACATGCCCTAACATTCAATATGCAGTATTTCAGGTGAGCAAATGTATGCCTAGCCCACAGACTGTACATTGGCAAGCTGCTGAGTGGATCTTCATATACTTGCAAGGTACTCGATCACATGCATTATTATTCCCCAAGGGCAAACTTGCAATTATAGGCTTACAATGATTCAAATTGGGCTGGTGATGTAGACAGTAGGCAATCTACTGGTGGGCATTGTTTCTTTCTGGGCCGTTCATGCATTTCATAGCTAAGCAAGAAACATCCTAAAATAGCTACCTCATCCTATGACGCTGAGTACAAGGCAACCTTCATGGAAACATGGGAATGTGTATGGTTGCACAGATTATTGGTTGATCTGCATTTACCATTCAAGGGTCCTACACCCATTCTTTCTGACAATTAGAGTGCTATTGCAATGGCACGAAATCCTGTGTTTCATGCTCGCACAAAACATATTGAGGTGCATTATCATTATGCCAGAGAGAGATGCTATGCAGGAGAGATCAACTTGATGTATCTTCCTACACACGAAAATGTTGCAAACATTTTCACCAAGGCACTACCTTGTGAACTAGCTACCCATTGTTGATTGATCATTCGTATACTTTACCACATTGGCACTACAGGGGGATGAATTTGCTAATTCTATGGGCAGTGCCCAATGTTTTAGTCTTTAGCTTTTTTTCAATTCTTAGTGTGAACACAAACTGAAGTTATAAGTTCTGTCACCACTCTTAGAGTTAGAGTTAGAGTCAGTTAACTCTAGTTGAGCTAAACTAGGTCTATCTTAGACCTATCTTGTACCTTTCATTCTCATTCTTTCAATTCAACAAGTGCACACTACTCTTTTGCTTCAACACACTCACTTTGTCTCTCTTTTCTCTCCTCCATAGTTGGCTGTCATTTTCCAACATCTATAGCCCCGGTCCTAACCCAGCCACAAATTCTTTAGCTCCCCGGCCCCCTCTATAAGACTGTATTGAGCTAAAATATGCATTACATGCTAATTACCTCTTGAATAGCCCCAAAAATGCTGATTTAATTAAAAAACCCTAAATCAACAAGTGGTTTGAGAGAGTTAAAACAAGGAGAGATTCTAGACTGTTAAGGACCCAAAACTTTCTATAAATAGGCATGCTACCCTCCATTGAGTCTCAATCTCATTTTTGTAAGTTTCATGTGACTAGCTTCGCAGCCCACACCCTATTCGTGGAAGGACATCTCAACCAAAGCTGCCCACCGACATTGTCTCCACCTGTCTCACACCTATTTTCAACCTCCGTCGCACAATCTACATCAATTTCTACTACATTTGCTGATCAATTACATCGTCTACAGCTGGCGACCTGCTCAACTACTATGTTTATGATACGTTGCTGCTTTATGGACTACCACATCATGATACCGACGTTTTTGCTGCCATTAGCCTCCCCACGTCCTCAAGCCTCCGTTTTGTTGCCATCAACCTACCACATCATAATCAACGGCTATGTTTGTTGGTCCTCTCTCTCCTCTACCTGTGCACTGATCTAGCATGCCTTGCTGCATTTCGGAATCCATCATGCGTACAACACACTCTCCAACACATTACCTCTGCCCCGGTCCTCCAAACACGAGAGTTTAAGGTTCAATATTCATTTCTTGCACGATTTGTTTGCTGCATCAGCATTGTATATTTAATATTCGTTCACTTTTTCATTCATTGTCTCTATGTTACCCTAACCCTAACTGTGTTTTGTGTTGAGTTTATGCTTTGTCTGTATGCTTATATTTGTGTTTATGTGTTAAGGTATTTCTTTTACATGGTATCAAAGCTAAGATCTCTTTGAAGAAACCTCGGCCTTTGATTTAAAAGCCCTTCGCAAGAAGCAAGACTAACAGGAGGACAAGATAACTTTGAATACATCTTCACCACATCATGATACTCCTGAGCCTAGCACATCGAGAAATGATACAAAGTGGGCCTTATAGCTTGCTTCTCCAACTTCCAACATAGCCAAAGAGACTTTGGACTACCATGGAGCCCATAACCATAGAAGATTTTACGAGCCGAATATAATCTCATTCTCATGTATCGGGCTAAACAATAAATTGAATGTAAATTTGAGTTTTTCCCTTTAGATTCAATGCACCGGTCTAATGATTTTGCAGAAAGCATGACCGGTCTAATGATTTTGCAGAAAGCATGGCAACTCCAAAAAGGACTAGCCATCCTGGTGTAGAAACTGGCATAGAGTACAAACCCTTTTTCTCTCTACCCCTTCCATCTACATCTACATCCTACACCATCAGAGATATTGCCTACTGAGCAAGGCCTCCCAAACTTATATGTACGTGTCACTTCAGAGGGGGTCAGCTATATCTTGCTTTATGTAGATGATTTGTTGATTACTCACTTGAATTTTACTGCCCCATAGCAAAAAATAAGGCCAAGGTTTGTGCCACTTTTGAGATAACCTTGATTTATTGTCTTATTTATTGGGGATGGAGATAGTTCATTTTGAGGGTTGTATTTTTGTGTCATAGCAGAAGTACGCTCTTTAGCTTATGGAACCGTATTGCCCCAAATTAGACACAACATATAGCCACACCACTTGATCCCGTTGTCCACTTGTCTAAACATGCCCTAGGATAGCCCTTTGATGAGCACACCTATAGATCTATAGTAGTAGAACTTCTTTGGCAGATTCATACTAGATCACATTTAACTTACTCAATTAGTTTTCTTAGTCAGTACTTCATTACACCTAGGATGTCACATTGGATTGGATATCTTCCTGTTTTGAGATATTTGCAATATGCCTATACTTATGGCATAAATTATGGTTCTGGATTATGTTTGTAGGGGTCCACTGATTGTGACTGGGCAGGAGATCCTAACATCCGGCATTCGCATTGAAATCAGCCTTCCGTCTTGGAGAGGGTGGTAATTCCCTGATTAAGAATTTAATTACAGCAATCATAGAAATGCACAATTTACCTTAATAATCTTGGATATTAGATACCCTGTTGGCCCCAAAACTGGCACCCCTTTCAGTACTTCTTTGCCTTAATTGCTAATGGAATGAGTACAAGCTAAGATTCACAATCTCCTTTGATGTTCCAAAAAGCCTCTTTGTTGTAGCAACAATCAGCAATCAATTCAAGCCGATTGCCCCTTGATTTTTCACCTAAGACTTGCACAAATGGAACCACCAACTGGCCAAATGCTGCCCCAAATTACAATGCATGGGCTGGCATCTGAATTCCCTGACAATTATAAAAATTTTAGATGCTGAATTTAGTGTATACATATGCCTTCACCGATTGGCCATGTCTTGAGGTGGCTATCAAACCCTAATTTCTATAGAAATTTAGGGTTTACAGCAAAGATCTCTTTGCCCTCCACCAAATTTGGCTAAGATCTGTTGAAAATGGCTGGGAATTACTGAGATCTCTTGTGAATGGGTTGGAGAAGGTGAGAGAAAGCCAAGATGAGAGAGAAATATGATTCTCTTCGCAAGAAAAGCCTTAATTTTGCCTGCACTAGCCTACATTTAATGTAGTCACCTACTGCCAGGCACCTCCAAAATGTTGTCACCTAATCAGCAATGCTCTTGCCAACCCCTAGAAGGTGACTCCTTGCTAAGGCCCCCAGATGGTTGTCTTCTACAGAAAATTGATGTTTCCTGATCAGAAAATGGACCAACAACTCTCCTTTTTTCTTTCGTAAAACCAACAACTCTCTCTCTCTCTCTCTCTCTCTCTCTCTCTCTCTCTCTCTCTCTCTCTCTCTCTCTCTCTCTCGTAAACTCTCTCTCTCTCTCTCTCTCTCTCTCTCTCTCTCTCTCTCTATCTCTCTCTCGCTATAAACTAACTGAATGATTGAGACCTAGCTCCCAAAAACGTTATCTCAATTTGCATGGGCATTTTTGCCAAGTGGTAACCTTCTAAATCCATTTTTCAGCATTATCCAGTCATTTAATTAATTTTCATAACTAGATAATCCTGAAAATTAATTTCAGCCCTTCTGACCCTGCCCAAAATTAAATATGCCCATCCATATTTAAGTTTGCTAGGCCATTTGCAACCTAGAGTGGTCCCCAACCTCTGTTGACTCTTAGACTGGCATTGATTAATTAATCCTGAGTGTCACCACCAACACTTATTGGCCAAATAATTGTCCTAGGGTCAAGACAAACACCAATTGGCCCCCAAAGCCCAATTGACATAACTTATCACAACTTTTGCATTCAACACCCACTGCATCCTCGGGGTCCTCGGCCTATTACCATGAAATAACTGCCACATGCATCACGTATTAAATAACCTTGCACATTTGATTAATAACTTACTCAAATGTTATCAACAAGATTAAAGCATCTCGAAATTTCACATCCCCATAATACCCATAACAACTGCCCCTTTACCTTGAACATGGGACCATCTCCTAAGGCAGCCGTAAGCAGAAGACGATGATAGCTTCCATGATCAAGACTGAGTATCGAGCATTATTTGATAGTACCACTAAGGCCATCTACCTAATAAGTCCATTGGCGGTGCTTCATTTTCCATACCAAAGAGCAGGTTGAGCTAGGTAGTATATGCCTAGAGTTTGTACCATCATCCAACAACTATGCAAACATATTGACCAAAGCAATCAATCGGTTGGTGTTGCAATATATGATGCTCAGGATTAGCTTGGGTACACCCTCCCCTACTTCTTCAACTTAACAAGGAGAGGGTGCAGCCCTCTAGCTTTCCCTTCCATCTTAAGAGATGATGGCTTTCTTCTCTTGGTGGTGACGAGATGGTTTTACAGTCCTTGCTTCAAACACTTGATATTTTGTACTGTTGTATTATCATACAATTCCCCTGCAAAGGCACTGTCTAGTGGCACCGTTTCATAGCATTTTACATGAGCATGCACCCTCTTGCATAACTCCAGTGCATTGGCATTCTATTCGTGTAAACATGCATCTTTCAACATTTATCCTTTTTTTTTTTCCTTTGGAGTGGTTAACTCCGAATCCAACATATTTGTGGCATTACACATAGTAGTCTTCGAGACAATCTCCCTTGCTTACTTAGCTTGTCTGGCTTGCTATCCTCACATCTTTTTGTCTCTTCACATACCCACCCTATTTGCTTCACGCCTGCTTAGCCCATTCCTTCGTCATCAATACCTAGTAATGGTAGGGTTAGCTTGTTTATTTTGTGAAGGTCTAGGATCCAACTATGTTTTGTTATTAGTCTCTTGTTCGTTACTTAATTGACCGCAACCCATATTTTCCAAACAAACACTCAAAAAAAAAAGTATTGCAAGACTAGGTAGGCCATTGGGCAACTGATATACACCCTTTGTCCAATGCATTGGCCTCTTTGGGGTGACCACTTGGACTCCCTTAGTAAGATAACCATCGTCTCTTTAGTCTTAGTAGACCGTTGGGCCACCGTCATGCATCCTTTGTCCAATGCCATGGCTGCTTTGGGGTGGGATACCTAAAAAACACACAAATTTTGTGTTGGCCTTCTTTTCTAGCTCAGTTTTTGAGCCTAAGAGAGGGTGAAACGGAGAGCTATTCAAGAGAGTTAAAATGGAAAGAGATTCTAGACTATTGAGGACCCAAAACTTTCTACAAACAGGCATGCTACCTGTAACCAACCTTCCTTCTGTGGATGGGTGGTAATTCCCTAATTACAACTTAATTACAACAGTAACATTTATTACAAAACTGAGAAATACAAAATAACTTAAATCTTGGATAATGGACATCCTATTGGTCCCAAAATTGGTGTCCCTTTTGGTATTTATTTGACTTAATTGAAGAAGAAGTTGATATGCAATGGAATTCTCCCAATCCCTCTCAGTATTCCAATTCCACTTGCTGTCCAAAATTACCAAGAAGTCTTCAATCTTATTTGCCCCTTGATTCGCGCAGTCAATTGGCCTTCACCCACTTTGATGGAGATGGAAAATGCCCCAAATTCATTGATTAGCTGGTCCCTCCACCTAAATTCGACTAAAAACTACTTCAATTCTGTTGAATCCAAGTCTTGGAGCTTCCAATTTTTGGCACGCTTCTCGAGGCTGTTAGTAAACCCTAATTTCTACTGCTGCAGATTAAGATTTACAACAAAGAATTCCGAAATTTCTCAACCTCTAGTGATTTCAATGCTATAATCTTCAAAGCAAGGCTGTAGAAAGCCTAGGAGATGAGAGAGAATGCTGAGGAGAGAGAAAATTAAGACTTTTTCCTTGAAGAACTGAAAAAAATCTATCATTTACTGCTGTTGCACTGTCTCAACAACTTGTAAATGCAAAGAGCTGAAAAAAATCAATCATTTATTGCTGTTACCCTGTCTTAACAACCTGCAAATGCTATCACCTGCTTTTGATTGGTCTTCTCCTGCCCCTGGCTGCCTCAAAAGGTCCTCCAATGGCTGCAAATCAGACTAGCAGCGTCTCTTCCCTCTCTCTTGCAGGTTGAATACACTAAAAATGCCTCTCTCCAAAGCCTCTAAAGACGATTGTCAGCCTTACATGGGCATTTTTTACAAGTGGCAGCCTTCTCAAATGGTTTTTTCAACATTACCCATAATTAAATATTAATTTTCAGTCTTTAAATACTGAAAATTAATCTAATAATTATTTCGATGCCTTGAAAAATACTCTAACTAGCCAATAATTAAATTGGCTAGCAACTTCCATTCTCGAATGTCTTTGTGCCATCTTTGACCATCAGATTGGCATTAGGTACCATTAAACGCTACTTCTCTAGTATCATCAACTAACACTTATGGCCAAATGAATAACCTAGGTCAACAACTGGCACCAAATACCACCAAGTACATGTGTAGCATAACTTATAGCAACTTTTACCCTTGACATCTTGTGATTTTCTTGGGTCTCAGGTTCGTAAATTTACTCTAACACCAATAACACCTCACATATATACAATTTACTTAACCATGTGATTAAAAAGTGAGATTTTAAAAATACATGTCCTCATGACACTACCCTCCATTTAGTTTCAATCTCGTTTTTGCAAGTTTCAGATAATCTAGCTTCACTGCCCACACCCCGCTCCCAGAGGACATCTCGGCTAAGGCTGCCCAATATTGTCTCCATCTATCTCCAGCTATTTCCAGCCTCCATTGCACAGTCTACATCGATTTCTGTTGTGTTTGCTAATCAACCACATCATCTATAGCTAACGACCTGCTGAATACCTGTATTTATGATCTGTTGCTGCTATACAAACTACCATGCCATCATACCTGTGTTTTTGCTGCCGTCAAGCCTTCCCACGTTTTGCTACCATCAACCTACCACATCATCATTAGTGGCTGCATTTCTAGTCCTCTCTCCTTTGTCTGTCTAGCATCATCCTTTGATGTGTTTGTTGCTATCCAACATCTTAGAGGCTGCCTTGCTGCGTTTCGAGATCTGTCATAAGTATGACACTCTCCAGCTCATTACCTTTGTCTCAGTCCTCAAGACACAAGAGTTCGAGATCCAATACTTATTCCCTGCATGGTTTGTTTGTTGCATGAGCATTGTACATTCAATATTCATTCACTTTTTCATTCAATCAGTGTGTTCATTGTCTCTAGGTTACCCTAGCCCTAACTACGTTCTATGTTGAGTTTATGCTTTTTATGCACTTTTATCTATGTTCTTGTATTCGGGTATTTCTTTACAGACTATTACCTTGCTGGTACCAACAGACCATGTGGCATTCAAGGATTCTTCCACCATATTCCACTCCAAAGGGCCTTAGAAAACCTGTCCGGCTTGCACCTCAAGCATCATTTGCATCGTTGTTTACAGCTGATCACATAGTGCATTCTGAGCTAGATAGTTCCCAAGAGACTCTTCACCACCCCTAATGGCAAGAGGCCATGGAGAAGGAGCTAAAGAGTATTAACTAAAATGAGAGTTGGACCTTGGTGGATCGTCCATGACACAAGAAAGTGATTGGGACAAAGTGGATTTCTAGAACTAAGCTAAAGGCTAATGAGACTTTAGACAAGTATAAGGCTCACCTTCTAGTGCAAGGGTTTCAACAAAGTAAGGCATTGACTATGAAGAGACCTTTGCTTCTACTGCACAGTTGACATCATTTTGTCTATTGGTTACACTCACCACTCAATATGGTTGGTTGGTCTATCAAAGGGACATTGAATGTGTCTTTATGACCGGTTATCTAAAGAAGCAAGTCTGTGTGGAGCAAGCAAACCAGCTGATTTTTCTTTTGCTGACCAAAAAGATAAGGTCTTTCACTTGCAAAAAGCTCTTTATGGGCTGAAGCAAGCACCGGGTCTTAGTTCCAGAGGATGGATGAGTTTCTTATAACTCATGAATACCATTCAACCCCTTATGACCCGAAGTTATAGGTCTACATCACTTCAAAGGGAGTCAACTATATCCTACTATACGTAGCTGATTTGGCCAAAACTTTGCTACCATAGCAAAAATTAAGGCTCGGCTTTGTGCTATTCTTGAGATAATATACCTTAGTTTATTGTCTTACTTTTTCGGAATGGAAGTAGGTCGATCTCGAGGAAGTATTTTTATGTCAAAGTATTTTTGTGCTATTCTTGAGATAACATACCTTGGCTTATTGTCTTACTTTTTCGGGATGGAAGTAGTTTGATCTCAAGGAAGTATTTTTATATCAAAGCAAAAGTATGTTATTCAATTAGTTGACCGGTATTGCACGGATAGGACACGGCCTTTGGCCATACCTCTTCATCCCATTTTCCATCTTTCTAAGGATACCTATCACAAGGACGTGAAATTTTGAGATGCTTTAATCTTGCCAATGACATTTGATTAAGTTATTAATCAAATGTGCAAGGTTGTTTAGCACATGTGATACACATGGTAGTTATTTCATGGTGACAAGCTCAAAGACCTTGGAGATGCAGTGGGTATCAAAGGTAAAAGTTGTGATACACTATGCCAAGTGGATTTTAGTGGTCACTTCGTGTCAGTTTTGACCCTAGGACAGTTGTTTAGCCAACAAGTGTCAGTGGTGACACTAGAAACTAGTATTAATTAATTAACTACTATTAGTCTAAGGGTCAATAACAGTTGGGGACCACTCCAGGTTGCAAATGGCCTAGTCAATTTAATTAAGAATCGGCACATTTAATTTTAGGCGATGTCATAAGGACTGAAATTATTTTTCAGACTTATTTAATTCTGAAAATTAATTTAATGGCTGAATAATTCTAAAAAATGGATTTAGAAGGCTAACACTTTGCAAAAATGCCCATGCAAACTAAGAAAACGGTTTTGGGGGTTGGGTCTCAACCATTTAGCCAATTTTCAGCTTGAGAGAGAAAGAGAGGGTGCTATTGGTCAAAATTCAAACCTATTCTCAGCCATTGGAGACAGTAGACAACAACCAGGAGGTTAGAAACAACACGCAACAGCAATTCTTGCACCATGAGCTGCTAGCAACAATATTTAATGCAGGCAACAGCAAATTGGAGAACTCTAAGCAGCAGGCGACAGCATTAAATGTTGATAGGTGCAAGCTGCAAGATAATTCTGGGGTTTTTCCATGTGAAATTCTGAATTTTCCCCCTCCCTGGCATTCTCTCACCTATTCCAGCCCATTCTCAAGAGATCTCAACATTTCTCAGCCATTTGGAGTAGATTTCAGCCATATTTGGTGGACAGCAAAGGGATTTCTGCTGTAAATCCTAAATTTATGTAGAAATTAGGGTTTAGCAGCCACCTCAGGGCCCATGCCAACAAGAGAAGAGATCGTACATTGAAATCAGCACCTGCAATTTGTTGTATTGTCAAGGATTTCAGATGCCCAGCCATCCATTGTAAATTTGGGGCAACATTTGGCCACTTAGGGTCCAATTAGAGCAAGTCCTAGGTGAAAATCAAGGGGCAAATTGCCCAATTTGTTTGTTGATTACATCTACAGCAAAGGGCTTTTGGATTTGCCAAGGAGATCGTGTAATCTCGGCTTATAATCAATCCATTGGCAATTAAAGTTAAAGAAATACTGAAAGGGGCGCCAATCTTCGGGCCAACAAGGTGTCCAATATCCAAGATTATTAAGGTAAATTGTGCATTTCAATTTATGTTTATTTGTTGATTGCTATGATTCAGTGCTTGATCAAAGGATTACCACCCTTTCTAAGAAGGAAGGTTGGTTTCAATACCCTAGGTCAACCCTTCAACAAGCACACCTATAGATCTATGGTAGGGAAACTCCTTTGGTTGATTCACACTAGATCAGATTTAGCTTACTCAATTAGTTTGCTTAGTTAGTATTTCACTACACCTAGGATGTCACATTGCATTGCATGTCTTTGTGTTTTGAGATATTTCAATATACCTATTCTTATGGCCTGACTTATGGTTTTGATTCATGTTTGCAAGGGTCCACTAACTCTAACTAGATAGAAGGTCTTGACACCCGGCCTTCCCATGGCAGCTACCTCTCTACCTTGGACACAGCACCCATCTCTTAGGCCAGCCGTAAGCACAAGATAGTGGCACCTTTCGCAACCAAGGTTGAGTATCGAGCTCTCTTTGATGGTACCCACATCATCAAGATGACATGATTGTAAAAGAGTGCTTGGACAAGTGAATAATTCCCTACTAGTGGCACCCTTGCATAGCATTTTGCATGAACATGATCACACTTGCATTGCCTCTTGCATAACTCTAGTACATTGGCATTTTGTTCTCATAAACATGCTTGTATGTGCATTGGCACTTGAGTTATAATGCAAACCCTAAGCTCAAGTTTGGTCCCGTGAGCAGCTCACTTTTATGATTAATAACCAAGCCATTAATTATCCCATAATCAAAAACGTGATTGCATTACGGAGCAGTTGGTTACTCATCTAGAAAGCTGATCTTGGTTGATTGGGGCATTCTTCTCTCTCATTTTGAGAAGCACAAGTTTAGAGACATTCATTCTTATCTTCTTTACTGCAGAAATTGCAATTTTCCGCATGGAACATGCAAAGCAACTAATCTTCTCCTCTCGCCATGGAGAAACCATTGGGTAGCTTTGTAACTCCATTTACAGCAAGACATGCTGCTGTTTTTAACCTAATTAATTATTAGCAAAACAAGTTATTGAAACCTAATTCTCATCAAAACAAGTAATTCAGCACTACGAGCCAAGATTCTTTTTCTCCTCTGAGATCTCAAGCCTAGTGCATCTTTTGGCAATTTCAAGGTAAGAAATCCCTATATTGTGTGAGAGGAACAGCATGCGATAGCACGAAAACTATGCATGACAATATATACACGAATGCTTCCCAAAATTGGGCTCAAATGTTGGTTGTCATTTTAGGGTTTAGCAGGCTAAAGTGTTCATATGCATTTTTAAGCACTCTACAGTTGGTTGGAGACCAGCATTAAAGGTGACAAGGTCATTATGCACTTGTGGATCCATTGTGCTAAAATTGGCCTTCCTCCTCGCAAAGGCTAGTAATAACCTGATTAATAAATAATTACATCAAGTAATTAAATCGCATAAATTGAAATGCACACTTTGCTACTTAAATCTTTGACAATGGACGATTTCTTTATCTTTGATTGCAAATCAATGGAGTATAATTGAGATTTTCTAATCTCCTCCACTAATCCAAGTGCCTCTTGCTATCATAAATTACCAACAAGCCTTCAAACCAATTTGCCTCTTGGTTTGCTCGGCAATTGCCCTTCACTCTACTCCTTGAGAGACAAATTTAGGCCAACTTTGATATTGGTTTGCTAGCCTCTTGAATCTCCCTGAAACTCTTCAATTTCAGCTGTTGGAATTAGTCTTAGGCCCTCAATTTTGAAACGCTTCCTGAGGCAACTGTCAAATACTAATTTATGTCATGAATTAGGGTTTACATTAGAGATCAACCAAAATCTCCACTAGAGATGGCTAAATAGTTGGATTTTGTTGAGATAACTTGAGAGATGGCTAAGGGATGAGAGAGAATGCAATAGAGAGAAATTCTGATTTTCTTTGCAAAAACTCAAGCGAAACAATTGTTGCCCTGTCCAAAAGACTTTGAATGTTGTTGCCTACAACCTACGGGCCAAAATTTGTTAATGCTAATTGTTCTAGATTAGTTGTCTGTTGTCTCGCCCCCATCTTGGCTATTGCCTGCACCTAGAGACCTCCAATTTGCTATTGCTACCTCCTGGGCAGGTGTCCAATGGTTGTAGATCAGTTCACCCACTGCTCCTCTCTCTCTCTCTAGTAGCCACCTCCTTTCTCAGAATGGTTGGAATGGTCTTCCACTAGCCTCCAACAACCTTTTCTCCACTTGCATGGGCATGTTTTGCTAAGTAGCAGCCTTTCAACTCCATTTTCTAGCATTATCCAACTTATAAAATTAACTTTCATAGTATTAAATTCTTAAAATTAATTTAGCAATTATCTCAATTTTCAAATTATTTTAGTTTTCAAAAAAATAATTCCACCAACAGCCAATAATTAAATTGGCTGAGCCAATGTCTCCCAAGTATCCCTAAGCAGTTATTAGCCCTTAGGCCAACATTAATTAATTAATTAATGCCCAATCTCTAATGTCCCAACTATCTGCTATGCAAGAGCATTCGAGCTTTCTTATTCAACGAGTATTGTGTATTTGCTTATTTATTTCATGTGTGTAAGTTACTTTATTATCACAACCCTTTAGATTATTTTTTAAGGTCAGTTTTAGCAAGAAGAAAGGGTAGGTCATGCACCTGTACGTATGGTGCCATAATGGCCAATTATGGACTAGTAACCAAACACAAAAACTAGAGCAAGGATAAAATGGCATGAGGCTCATTGAGGGAAGGAATCTGATCACTGTCTGTTTGTTTATCCGCATCATGATCATTGTCTCAATCTCGGCAATCTTCACAATGATACTCACAATCATGGCTTTTGGTTGTGTTGTGACACATGACTAGGATACTAAACTAGTCAAGGCCCAAAATATGACCACCCAAGTCAGCGCGCCCACTATCAAAGCCTCCACTTGCTCAAAAATGAAATGTTGTGGTATGATCTCCACCTAAAGTGTCTAGGATGGATAAAACAACAAGCAAATACAATGTAAAATTTTGGATATCTCTATTGAAAGAGGGAAAAATTAGGGGAGAGGGAAGAAGGTTAAACTTCTATGGAGATGTGAAAATACAGTCTTGCAACCTAATAAATCTCAAGGCTTTTTTTGAATTTGTAAGGGGGCTAAGCATTGCTCCACTCTAGAAGTAAGAACTTTCCAATGCATTTTGCATATAGGCTAGGGTTAGACAATAACTTGCAAAAGATAACACCTTGCAAGAATACATTTATACTTTGTGTTATGAATGTTATCACTGTGACTCGAGGAAGCCAATATTTAGTATATTTTCCCTCATTTATGAGTACCCTTACGTGAACACACCTTTTAGTATGCCTATATATCACACCAAGTGAACACTTCTCTTTTTTTTCCATTTATTAAGAAACACTCTCATGAGGTTTTCTCCCCCCTTTGAGTCTCCAAATGAAGTATGAGAATACTCAATCATAATGATGATCAATCAATGTACTTAATTGAAATAAATCAAAATACAAATGATAACAATAATGATCATAATAATAAATCTCTCGTGACAATATAATAAAATGCACAAAATGTCTTTACATAGAAAACCATAGAAGTACCCATACTAAGTGCTCTTAAAAACCCTAGCTCGAATTGTACCAATGTATTTACTTTGTTAGTTGTCCTAAGTGACAGTTTGCGAGTATAGAAACCCTATACTAGGGGACAAAGGACATCAATTGATAGCCCATGAGATGGGCAACATACTCAATGGGAGAGTGTTGTATGTATATAACATGAGACAACCATTCTCCAAAGTACATCATATGTTTTGTACATAGTTGTCAGGTACGAAAGCTAGGGTACAGTACGGTACGATAAAATACGATACTAAATGGTATTTTATGATTTTATAAGGTATGATATGATATTAGTACCCAAAAAAAATTAATATGGTTTTTTTTAATCATAAATCATTAAATGATAGAATATATATTTAAAGTGAAAATAACCATTTCATTACAAAATAAGATGAATACATGAGGATAACCATTGTGGTCGCATGGGCTGCACAAAACATGCGATACAACAATAGTCTAGTGTATTATAGTGGCATCATGCATGTGGACACAATGATAGTAGATACAAAAAAGAGAGAGCCTTATGAATCTATGATGAGGCATCACTATCATCATCATCAGAACCATTTGAGTGCTCATCAAGAGAGTCTAAAGATGACTCCTCAACATCAGATAATGAGACACGCTCATACTCATCCTCACTGATGAGGTTACCATCATCATCAAATGATGGCTCCCTAGGTGGCGGTTGTGTAGGCAAGGGGCGGGATGTCATTACGAGGCACAAGATGTGAGCTACTACAACCCCGCCTTACATATGTTTGCAAGCCACTCGAACCACCCCTCCTCAATGTTGGAGCGCGTTGAATGACCATGCCCCTACTACCACCTACTCGAACTCCTCGCCCACGAGCACGTTAACTGCAAGTGTCAGGAGTATCTGTTGCTATAAGCTCTCTATAGAGCTTTGCAAAAATCATCTCCTCCTCGTCCATCTCTTGATATACACTCAGAAGAGTGTCGCCATCAACTTGAATATATCAACCTTCATCTACACAATGCATGTAAGATTATGAATGCTAAAGTCTAAATTGTAAAGTATAAACTTAAAAGTTCAAAGTTTTAAACAACAAATTTTAAATTTTATGATATAGTGTATAAACTTTACTTGCTTTGAACTACCCATGCTCATCATAGCCCTCATCATGCGTAAGTTAGTGCGGCAATAGACTAGCCGCTCTAACTATTGTGTACTAAGCTGATTGCGGATCTTTCTGTCAATGAGACAATAGACACTTCAATTTCTCTCACATGCACCTAAAGAGCAATCCTGGAAAAGGACCCTCATGATTAAGGGCTGAAGGGTCTCCAATGTGTATCCACTACCAAAAAAAAAGGCTTCACAAGTGACTCTCTCCTCTAACAAGTGGGAGAAGCAAAAGCCATATGCCCTCTCTAGTCTGCATAGCATCCTACCTCCTCCAACACTACATTGTAGTCATCCACAGAGACCACATGGGTCAAATAAGCAAGCTTGTCCGAACGGAACTCTCTATCATCCATGACCACCAGCAACTTGTAGGCCAGATGTACCGATGCGGCAAAACCATGAATGGGCTTATGCATCCATACCCATCTCCTCTCTGTTATCTCTAAAACATGTGCACGTTGTGTCTCTATGATCACTTTGCAAGCATATGCCTCCACCAATGTTGCTCTAAAGAAGTGAACAAAAAAGCCCATGGTGAATCCCTCACAATCACTCATATGTAACACCCTATGAAAGGGAGACACAACAATGACAACGGCATGGACTTTTTGTCAAAACTGCTCATTAAGGCACAACTGCAGCAAGGCTTTAGCCTCCTTTGTCTCATGCTCATTCCACTCATTCCATAGAGTAGACACCACAGTCTAGCGCAAGGCACGGACCACACCTCATAAAGGCATTCCAACAATAACCACATGTAAGCAAAGCAAGTTAAAGAAGGCTTCTTCAACTCAATATGCTATGCTTACGATACATCGCAAGCATCTTTACCTTTACCGTGAAGAAGGTGACAACTGATGTAGCTTTGCGGACCACCCTCATCACCCACTTGAGCTTCCCAATGTCCTCCATGAGCAATTCCAAACAATGACTTGCACATGGAGTCCACACAATCACAATGCATTGTCGGTAACAACTTGCACCACATTCGAGGGGCCCACCGACAACCACAATTTACAAATTACAAGTAAGCATACTAACAATACTTGAAGACTAAAGAGAGAAAGAGAGAGTTGAGCCTTTTAACTTTCAACTTTCAAGATTCAAGAATGAAGAGAGATAGGGGTTGGGGCCCGAGGGGAAATAGAGAATCAAGATAGATATTAGAGAGAAATTAGAATTGGGAGATAGATAGTTATGCATAAATCAATTATCATAATGAAAGAAAGTGAAAAAAATTTAAAAGGCAATATATACCTCAATGATAGCTTACCAAATGTGGCGATAGATGAATGCGCCCATCGTTTTCCTCCCCCTCTTGCCGGTATCTACGGTCTGCAAAAAGTAAGTGCCGAGTGGACATGAGATGAGTATGTTGATGATGCCTCATTTCTTACGATCACTCTATCCATTGCTAAGAATGTAGCAACCGTATTTTATCCATGTAGCCCAAATAGAATCAAGGGCTCAATCGATTCTCTCCTCTTCATCAATCTTTTTCGTCCTCATGTCGTTGTATATCACACCGGTCCATCCTTCACATGGACCTACATTGGCAATTGCTTTTACCATCTTCTTTCATTGCTCTTGCTTTAGAACATTGAATGCAAGATTGCACTCAATCATCATGCGTGCAATTTCAATGTCCATAATTCGTTGCCTCTCTCTAAGAAAGACAATCGATCCACACACGACCAAGAGCTTGAGAGAGAGAGAGGATTGTCTCTCCAACGCCACATGAACTTGCGCTCTATGTCTTTTACCGGAACCAAATGCAGATGTGGAGCCTCATCCACCAATGGTAGAGACCTCTCCCGAACCAATTGAAGATACGCCCACATTCAAGGCTTTCTCCTTAGTAGACATAAGAGTTGGTGCCGATAACCCACTTCCTCCTCTTATGAATCCCCCCTCTCATCTTGGCAAGAATCTTCTCCGCAATGTTTTGAGGAATCTCCTTACATGGAGCAATTTGCCTCCCCTGTCTTGGAAAGATGGAGAAGTTGAGTTGCACCACTTGTATAGCGCTTCCTACAATACTTGCATATCCAATGGTGGGAGTTGGACTTCTTTGTGTCTCTCTCCACATGGATCGTGTGCAAATTGAAAGCCCCAAGCTTCTCACAAGTCATGGTGTGATAATGGATAAAGCCCAAGGAGAGTGAGAGTAGAGTAAAGTAGAGTAGAGTAGTTTATTATCGTCCACGAAAGGCCAAATTATGACCCATGGAACCTTTCCAGATATACAATGATTCTCCTCCCCCATGGTAGGAAAGGGTAGCTACAATGAAAGAACGATCTATGCAACGTGGTTCTCCCGAAAGTGTAACATGTGGGTGATGAGAGCCCCTAACTTCGATATAGGAGTAGTGGTCAGAAACTGATGAGAGAGAGAGAGAGAGAGAGGAAGAGTGAGATGCTTGAGTCTTGACTCTTGAAACTTAAAAGTTAAAAGAGAGGGAGAGGCCGGAGGGCCAGGCTAAAGTTAAAAGAGCAAGAGTGAGAGAGAGGGGATGGGAGATGAGAATGACAAATCACAAGTCAATTCAAGATCCAAGAGAGGAAGATAAGAATGGCAAATGCTTGCTGAATTAGTGCAGAAGCATGGAGGAGAGAAGCGCCTTTTGTAGATGAGAGAAGGGTCAAACAATCAAAGAAGGGTCAACAGTCCAAGAGGACTGCCAGTTGGATGGAATCCAAGAAGGGCGAGCGGGGGGGGGATGTGGTTTGCATAGCTAGAAAAAGGGGGGTGAGATGAGGTATCCAAGGCTTCCCACCCCCCCAAAAATGCCACACAGGCAAAACGCGCCGAATTAAAGCATTGGCAGAACACAAGAGAATGTGCAAACGCGGTGCCTAGAAACGGTCTGTTTTTTTGTATGGATCGGTACAAATATGTACGGTACGGATCGTATGGTACAATTAGTACCATATGATGTATGGAGGCAACTATGGTTTTATATGTTTGAGACATTTTCTAACCAACCTTATTTATTAATCCATAACTTTATTCAGAGACTCCAAGTTAATCAAAAAGACGCCCAATGAGAAGTATTTCAATTCATATATTTATATGTGTGACTCATTCCAAAGTCCAAACAATCAACCTATTGCAAATGAGCACAGCCCTCTTCCATTCTCAATCCCTTGTCTTACATGTATGCATGCTCCACGTGTGGGCCTCAGCTTATTAATGTTCTTCTATGTCTTCCTCATGCTAACTTGCATGTAAGATTCATATCCCTTGAAGAACCAAAGGAGACTTTCAAATCCTTGCTAGTTGCCATCTTAGTGAGTACTGCAGCAAGGAAACCTCATTTTTAAGCTGTATCGACAACATTATGGGAGGACCTCAAAGTGTTTTTGTTGTGTTCAATCATCAACTGCCTATAGAAGCTTGGGCACTAGCATCAATGGATATTCAAGGCTGCATTTTGCAATCTCCTCACGGTTCAAGGTGCTGACAATCTGGGTATAAGCTGAAATATCCAAGATTTGACAATGGGGTGGTTATATTTTTAAAATATTTGAGCAGTTTTGTGATGAGAGGCGTATAAAGCATCAGTTGACTGCCCCGTACATCCCACCCTAGAATAGTATTACCAAGTGCATGAACATGACTATTCAATGTGGATCATCCTAGAAGAAAAGCATCATCAAGTGGCTTGAGCATACAATTAGTTCCCTTAGGATTGTTTGAAATAGAGACTATTGATGATGACACAACACCTATACGACTTAATGTGATGACTAGGGCACAAGCCAAGCAAGGCCGAGTGTCAATGCCTAGGCCTAGCAATATGGATATTTCATCTATTGGCAAAAGGAATAAAAAGAAAAAGATAAAGAGAGTAGAAGGGAAGATTAATTTGAAGAGCAGCAATACTACAACATTAGCATCAAGAAGGCAAGTGCCTGATACAGAACCCAAAACATCTACACCAAAAACGGAAAAGAAGGGTGTTGAGAAACCTTCACCCGCAGTTTGCGTTTTTGCATTTCTGCGTTTTGCATTTAGGGTTTGCAGCCCCAAAAAGGGGCACCATCCTAGACTGAATATGCCTATTTAAAGGCCACTCTCTCATTCATTCCTTACGGATGATTCATTCAGTCCGTCACCTCTTCTCTCCAGCCTCTCCACTACCCTCACACCCCTTCAGGAGGACATTGCGGTTCGTGGTTCGTGGCTGTCATCATCATCTTCCTTGTGCTACGGCACCCTTGTTCCCTTGTATCACATTCACTCCATGATTCAGAACTTCATCATTCCATTCATCAAAGTTTCTTCTCTCTTCTCTCCTCTTCTCTTTGCCATATTTGCCGAGTTCACTCCGTGCTCCTCCCCGCAAACCCTATTGTCTCACTGGTACGTCATCTTTTGACATGGTATCAAAGTTGGATCTGCTCAAACAGCGGCAAAGATCCTCCACTCCAATGAAGGCACAGACCAATGGTGGGTTCGGCATCCACTTCTCTTCTTCTTCCGCTGCATCAAAATCTCGTTTTTGTAGATTTCGGGTATTTCAACTTGCTGCCCACGCCCCGTTCGCGGAGGACATCTCAACTGAAGTTGTCCATTGCTGTTTCCATCAGTTAGCGCCTGATTTCCAGCCCTCTTCAGGCAGTTTGGAGCTGATTCCAGCCAGGCGACTACTGTTCCTATGCAGGCCTGCTGCCGTACAGCCTGCCACGTCATCACAGACCTGTTACCTACGTTTTTAGTCTTTCTCTCCTATAGGCTGTGTTGCCTGCGGTTTTAGTCTTTCTCTCACCTGATGCCTACGTTTTTAGTATTTCTCTCTCCTGCAGACTGTCCTGCTTGCGTTTTTAGTCTTTCTCTCTCCTCACCTGCGTTTTTCTACTGGTTGCAACCTCTTACTGCTGGTTACATCCTCCTCCCACTGGCAGCTCACTTCCAGCCCTTCCACCACCCTCCCACCCCTTGAGACGGACATTGCAGTTCGTGCTTCACACTGCCCTCACACCCCTTGAGGTGGACAGTGCGGTTCGCGGTTCATGGTGGCTAACCTCTTCCTTCTTCAGCAAGGCACACTGGTATCCATGGCTTCTTTACCAACAGATGTCCAGACTACTGGGTGCTCCTACTGTGGCATCACCGGACACACCACCGATGCTTGCCGACTTCGACCTTTGCTCCCCACCCCCCCGAAGTATATGCGTCTTCCACCAAGCACTTCTTGTGCCACCTCTCCTTTTTGGGCCATAGAGATCCTTCTACATCAGCTATCAGAGTACTATGCTCAAGGCAATAAGACGCATCTGATGCGCGCTAAGTCCTTTCGAGCACATGGAGGATCGATTGGCGCTATGACCTCTTGGAGATCGTCGCAATGTCAGTGGCAGTCTTCTTCCACTTATTTTCAGGTACAATGGCTTCCACGATCTACGGATCTACAGTCCGCTCCATCAAGGGACAGTGATTGTTTGATACCGTCTCCTCGTCAGTCTGCTCCTTCGAGAGACAGCGACTGCTCAACTCCTTCCTCTTCTTCGGCTACCCAGTCTGCTCCACTGAGCAACAACTATTTCCCACCCTTGGCTCATATTGAGTCTCCTTCCCCACCCTCTTCCACTCAGGTTCGAGGGAGGCCACTTCTAGGTGTTTTCCGGCTTCTTCTTCCGAGCACTAGATACCTTCGACACGACCGGCGGCACTTCCTTCATCATCAGATGCTTCGCAGTCCATGAGCCATGAGTGGTTAGATTCCGTTTCTCTCTTAGACTGGAATTCAAAGGGGGATTTTATTACTTCGCCCTCAGAGGGGGCTTCCAATTCTTCTTCGACTTCAAAGAGGGCTCCTACTTCTACTCCTTCCGATTCAAAGAGGGACCCTATGTGCCATGAAGTTCTCTTCACACCACCACCTTTCACTTTTGAGGAGTGGCTCTCCTTTCAGCAATCATTTCCTCTACTCATACCTAGGATCTACAGGATCTACCTAGATCAGGGCCCTTGGGTCTTCAGCAAATGACTTGGTGGCTAGGCCTTCGTATTCCTTCCAGCATGGAGTCACGGAGTTAGTGGCTTCTCTCTCGAGGTTGAGTTTTGGGTTCTACAGCTCATCCAGTCTCCTGACTATCTTCAAATGTCTCCTTTCAAGTGGTATTCTCAGATAACATGATGGATCTTCTTTGTCCCTTGGTCAACATGGAGCCACCTCCCGAGATCGAGTCAGGCATATCCTTATGGTTCTCCGCACCACACAAAGTCTAACATTCCTCCTATGCATTGCATGTTTTCATCATCTTTGTACTAGGGTGCTTGGGCAAGTGAACAATTTCCCTACAAGGGACACTGTCCAAGTGGCACCTGCTGCATGAGCATTCTTCAGCATGTAGCATTGTATCTCCACCACACTCTTCTCTTGTTCCCTTTTTTGAGTCTAAGAGGAGGTGTTGAGAAACCCTTCACCTGCAGTTTGCATTTTTGCATTTCTGTGTTTTGCATTTAGGGTTTACATTTAGGGTTTGCAACCCCAAAAAGAGGCGCCATCCTAGACTAACTGTGCCTATTTATAGGCCATTCTCTCATTCATTCCTTACGGCTGATTCATTCAGTCCGTCACCTCTTCTCTCCAGCCTTTCCACTACCCTCACACCCCTTCAGGAGGACATTGCGGTTCGTGGTTCGTGGCTGTCATTATCATCTTCCTTGTACTACAGCACCCTTATTCCCTTGTATCACATTCACTCCATGATTCAGAACTTCATCATTCCATTCATCAGAGTTTCTTCTCTCTTCTCTTCTCTTCTCCATGTTTGCCGAGTTCACTCCATGTTCCTCCCCGCAAACCCTATTGTCTCGCTGGTACATCATCTTTTGACAAAGGGGAGTGCTAAGATAGGGGAGTATCGCGACTCAAAACATCAAATGGAGATCATGGAGAAGGTGAGTAGATGGGTCGAAGAGGCTCAAGCACCCATTGGACAATCTTTGCCGGATCATGAGGACCATGGGATATCTAGTATAGAGCCGCCCTCCTCACCAACCTACATATGACCAGCAACGACTAGTCAAGGGCACGAACCTCATTTCCAGCTAGATGAAACCACCTCGCTGCAACCCGACCTAGGGATGGAAACCCAACCACCCAAACAATATGCGACCAAGGAGGTTGATGCAGGACTGATGTTCAACAAGGTCCCTAATTAAGCTTGAAGCTGCTGCTGGAGCTAAAATCTCTACTTACATTGCTGCTACCCTCATTTTTTGCCCTGCTCTCCCTAGCACTAAAACCAAGGATGTAAGAACTTCAAAACCTAGCAAAGTGTATATCTGAACAGATAGGGAGAGCAGGGCCAAAAATGAGCTTGTGGCTCCATTTTAATGAAGTTTCTACTACTCAAAGAAGACTGATGCTATTTTGTGATTGCCTTGGTTGCAGTTTTGTTGCTGCTTGCTGTTAACATGAATATACATATGATCACACTTGTACTCATGCAGTGTGTCAAGCACACTACAAATGCATATTTATGATCACACTCCTACATTCTTTTTATGCACTTATATAGTGACTATTTCCCCCTCAATTTTATGTTTGCAATTTTTGCAACCATAGTTCTGAGAATGTGTTGCTGTTTTTCAGTTAGTTTCATTGATAAGCACCCAAGCTTCCATAGAATCCCTTTTCAACAGTTACCTTGATAAGTTTTAAATGAGTGAAACTAAAGAAATTGGAGATAGAGTGATGGATCACACAATTCAGGAACCACAAGGCAAATTAGCTCAACATATTAATTTAAAGAGAGGAGAAAATTCCATTACAGGACCCTGCCCCCCCCCCCCACGGATGTAAAATACACAATACAAAGAAGGCCCTGTAAGCAACAGCTAACTGCATCATAAATACAATGGTGAGTGAACAAGCTGTAGTACCAAACCATGAGGTGCTAGGTGAAAGAAGGTGCCAGAGCTCCATGTCCATATAAAACCATCTCTCCTCCTCATCTCCAAAACCACATAACTTACAAGTCCATCCAGAAAGTGATGCTTAAATACCATAGACTTGTTGTGTTTAAATATGTTTTGTTCCCATACCAAGCTTCTGACTACCAATTACCAGAGTTCTTGGAGAGAGAGAGAGAGACCCTCACCAGGCTGGTGATGATACTGCAACAGTGAGCAAGTAATTGCATAGATTGATCAGCAGTAGATTCCACATCATTCTTATCCATGCTTGTTGATGCAACATACACTACCCCAAACTTGTCAGCATACAATAGCCATTGACTGTCATTGCTGAAGGTAGCCGCACTCACCTTCTTATTTGCATGCCTGCATAGATCATTTTCTTTTTACAATTGGAAACTATATAAGCAGCAGCAATCACAGTGAATGCAATACAAGCAGGGACTGTTGAACTTACATGGTCTTTATGCATAGCCATGATTCGGTATTCCACAGTTTCACGAGTTTATCATCGCCAGCAGACACAAACAGCTTGCCCTCTCTATCAAACCTAATGGCTTTGATTGCATCATCATGACCTGAGCCATCTTTAATGGCAATTGCACACTTTGCACTGTCAAGAATGGAGTCAGCAAAACAAGCACAGTTGGAAAGAGATCTTTGATTATCTCACTTACCTTTCCAAACAAAATGAAAGGCCAGGTATCATAGCATACATTTGCAACTCAATGTTCTCATATTTATTAAATGATGCAAATAAGAATACAAAACTAAAATCATCTTAACAACAAATTTCATGTCTAAGCTTGATTGATAATTTTTCAAAGAAAATTTTTAAAATTTTCATACCAAACTCATATATGACTTTGAACGTCCACTAAAGTAACAATCAGCCAACATGTATTCAGCACTTTTGAACAACAAACACTTCAAACAATAAAAATGCATCTCCAACAAAGAAACGGTAGGGTTTTCAATGGTGACAAAAGTGTATATGACAAAGATTAGCAGTGAATGAGCTCAAAAAATTAGATCATGAATAAAATACAATGAATCAAATACAATGATGATAAATAACCTCCTCCATATCTCTAGGACCAAGGCTGAGTATACAGTTCAGAGATCTCAAGAAAAGCAAAAAAGGTAGCTAATCACTGTAGACGTGCTTTGCACTTTGCAAAGGGTGATTATGATTGCTGCGTTTTGAAAAGGCAAGGCTAAAAAGGATGAAAGGTAGAGGGAGGTTGTATCTGAAGTTGAGTATGAGATAGTATAGGCCCTTCCAAGTGTTGGAGAGAACCAGCGATGTTGCTTATTGGCTGAAGTTGCCTCCACATTGGCGAAGACAAAATGCCTTTCATGTGAGCTTGTTGAGGCCTTTTCATGGTGATGTGCCAAAGGATATATCTGCTGAAATTCAGCCTAAGGTTGAGGAGCTGGATGAGATATTGGTACCTGAGTGAATTTTAGCACACAAGGAAAGAAAGTTCAAACGTAAAGTTTCCAAAAGGTATTTGGTGAAGTTTCAAAACTATTCACCAATGAATGCTCAATGGATGGAAGAGAATGACTTGGACCACCCTCATTGTTGCAACTTTACCTATCTTTTAGTTAGGGCTGACTCTGGATCGAGCTTGCTCTAGTTCAACACAAGGGTCCAAAGCAATGCCTAATGCTCAAGGGATGGGTAGCAACTCCACTCCGCCAATAATGGAAAATTCTCATATATAGTGGATCTTTGATGTATTCAGCATGTATTCAAGGTATTGTGTTGACAATATGTTTGCCATTAGGTCACTACTCAATGTATTAGTCACCGTAAAATGTATTCAGATGAGTATGGTTGTTAATACGGCTCTAAAACTATACATTTGCATCAGCCTATGATTAGCTTATGATATGTTTATGATCAGTTTTGTGATCAGCATATGATCAGATTATGATCAATTTATGCTTAGTTATCAATGGTTTTCAGCTGGTTATATGGACAGCAGCATGTTTAATAAATGCCATTGACAATTTAGCTATGGTTTATGCTTAGTTAATGCTTTACTATTGTTGTTTAGTCAAAACAGTTGAGAAACATGAGAAATGGATGCATCCAATGGGTTTCTAGCAACAGTTCTGGACTATTTTTCAATTTTTATCCTATGTTTATATTGTCTGGCAATTTTTTGGGCATGTGGCATACTTAAATAGTAGTGGCCAATGTTTTGTCCACTATGAGGCCCTATCGAAATTCTAGTGCAATATACTTTTGCTTTGACAAATTGCAATGCAAACGGACACGATTGCACAAATTTCAAGGGGGAGCTCTGTCATGGGTATGTGAAATTTTTGAATGCTTTGCTTATGCTAGAGAAATTTGATTAATTTAATAATCAAATGTGCAATGTTGAGAATGTTGAGATGCACATGTGATGCAAATGTGATGCGCAAGCAAGTATTTCACGATAACAAAGCTAGGACCTCAAGGAAATAGTGGGAGTCCAAGGCAAATAACAAGTTATATCACCTAGATTCTAAGTGAATGTTGGTGTCAATTTGGCCCTAGGATAATTAATTGGCCTATAAGTGTCAATGATGACACTAGGGATTATGCATTAATTAATGTCCATGGGTCGGTGAAGGCTTGGGACCACTTGGGATTGCAAACAGCCTAGTCAATTAATGTGTGGATGGGCACATCTAATTTTGGGTGGGGTCAAAAAGGGCTGAATTAATATTCAGAATTATTTAATTGAAAATTAATTAAATAGTTGAAATTTGTTGGAAAATGAAACAAAGAAGGCTGCCACATGGCAAAAATTCCCATGCAAGAGAGGAGAAGGCTGTTTGGGGCTGGTAGAGCCTCTCATTTAGTGCCTGCAAGCCGAGAGAGAGAGGAAGAATAGGCTGCTGGTCAATTTTCTCTACTGTGGAGGACCTTCTGGGCCTGGAGACTGCAGCAAATGCCCTACTAGAAGCAGGCAACAGCAGTTATGGCATCTTCAACAGCTGGTGACAGCATTTGATCACTGGTGACAGCATTTATTATCCTCTCCAATAGTAGGTGACAGCTTTCTAGGTCGATCTAACAGGGCAGCAGCAGTTTGAAGAGTTTCCAGTGAAGAAAATCAGAAATTTCTTTCTCTACAGCATTCTCTCACCTTCTGTGTAGCTTATGCTCTAATGTTCTCAGCCCTTTGAAGTAGATCTCAGTCAAATTTGGTGGACAACAAAGGAATTTCTGCCGTAAACCCTAATTTACAACAGAAATTAGGGTTTAACAGCCATCTTGGGACCCATGCTAGCAATTAGAGTCATTGAAGATTGAAATTGGCAACCGGAATTGGAAGATTTGCCAGTGATTTCATATGCTAGCCCATCCTAATTGATATGGGGCAGCATTTGGCTAGTCAAGGGTCTAGAGAAGTCCTAGGTGAAAATCAAGAGGCAAACTTATCAAAAGGTTTGCTGATCATTTATGATAGCAAGAGGCATTTGGATCAATAGTGGAGATTGTAGCATCTCAGTTGTACTCCATCCAATTGTAGCACAAGATTAAAAAATACCGCAAGGGGCACCAATTTTGGGGCCAACAAGGTGTCCAATGTCCAAGATTGCATGGTAAAGTTTGTATTTCCAATTTTGTGAATTTCTTAATTGCTATAATTAAGTGCATAATCAAGCCTTCACCACCCCTTTCAAGAAGGAAGGCTAGTTTCACAAGGCTACATGGCCCTAGGGTCAATGGAGAGCCAATCCACATACATACAGTTTCAAGAGCCTCGAACAAAGCTCTAGCTCTTTAACACTTTCATCACACCAACACCTCCATATGGGGTTCCCATGTGGGGACCAAGCCTCTACCATAGGAGAGCCACACAAAATAGGTCCCTACCTAGGGGCGAGGAGATATATGAGGGATGGAAGCAAATGGACTCTAGAGAGACTCCTAGCACTAATGATTTCACGAATGATTCGGAGTAAGCCTCTGTACCACATGAGATTGTCAAAGCAAAGATGGGAGCACCACCCATAGTAGCACAAGCTCTTTTCAACATAGTGACTCTCCTGTATAGGCTCTAGAGCTTGCCGAGACAAAGATACCCTAACTCGCACTAGAGTTGTCTAACAGCTAGCATTACAAGGGGATATTTAGTGTTGATATGCTTAGATAGAGGCACAGTTGCGGCTATATGGATTACACATGGATCACCTCCCACCCCTGCAGTACAGCTTGGATTGCTCTCACCTAGAGCTCAACCGAGTAGGTGGATTGCTCCAAATCTTCTTCATGAGGTTTGCACTTGTTGGAAACTAATCATATCTGAGTGTTAGAGGCTTTAGTGTGTCGAGAATAGTGAGAAAATGAAGTGGAAAAAGAGCTTGAAATAAGGGAGTTATGGTGGATTAGGGTTTGATAGGCAGACAACTAGTTTTTTTACGGAGCAGCATGTAGGATGAATGATTCAGCAAAATATGAGTTGGAAGAAGCTTATTAGCCAAGCTTGAAATGCCCTATGGTAGTAGGATAATCAGGTTGCACGACGTAGAGAGAACAAGCATACAGACAACCAGCAAGTGCAATTTCAATAGTGAGCTCAAATTTTGCCAATGTTGAGCAATAGCCAGAGCAATGTCGGTGTTTGAAGTGTCGCAATGAAGCTTTAGTAGTAGGAGAACACTTTTCCAATGGCATAATGTGAAAATCCTCACTATCCACATATGACTGCAAATGAATTCATAGTTTTCCAATGATAGGGGTGACTGAATCTGCATGTCCATGACAAGCCAAGAAACTAGCCTCACCCATGGGACCCATCTCATCATCTCTAATGCCCAACTTGGCTGTCAATTCTAGAGAAATGAAGTTGGCATGAGCTCCTGCATCAAAGAAAACTAAAGCATTCCGATCCCTCACTTTGCCCCATGCACGGCATAGCTCTGATGCATCCATGTTTGGTTGTTCACCAACAAGATCGGATACCAATCCAGTAGAAGTTTTATGCTTCTTGTCTTTCTGATCCTTATTGTCATTTGCATGGTTTTCAGACTTATATTTTGGGCATTCACATGCTATATGCCCGTCTTGTTCACAAACATAGCATTTGTTTGCATTATACAATGCCTTTCTTTCATCAGCTTTCTTAGCACTAGCAAATGACTTTTTGCCTTGTCTGCCTTTTTGAAAGAATGACTTTGACTGATTCTCAATATGTTGACTCTTTTTTTTAGGATTTAAACTTGCTGCCCAAAAATTCAGTCTTGCTTTATTTTCAGCATTTTCCTTTGAAGCATCTTTGCTGCCCTTAAACCCTGTGACATGTCCTTTTATCAATGCATAAGATGTATTCGCATTTTCAATCAATTGTGCCATGCTAGTTACTTTAGTCTTGGTGCAATAGTCACGGATTTCTTTGGGTAGACCACAACAATAGGTCTCTATTTGATCAGCCATCGTGACCTCACAAAAAGAGCTAACTAACAACAAAGCTGCCCAGAATTTGTTTGTGTACTCTTTCAAATCAGCACAATGAATTGCATCCAATTGGTGCCAAGCTATTGTCACATCCACTTCAAAAGTGTTTGTGAGCCATTGAGAATAGAAAACATGTTTGAATTGCACCCAAGTTGCTAGTGCCTTGCCTTGCATCAAAAAGGGTTGTCCACCACTAAAGTGCATTTCCTTTTAAAAAGGTGGTTGCCTTGCACACTTTTGAAGGCTGGGAAAATTTGCCCCCAAAGTAGGCTGCATCAAATTGTTGAATGAAAGTCAAAGCCTCCAATCTATCCTGCATACCATTAAAGGTTTCAAATTTGACTACTCGCCCACCTTCTTTGTAGTCTTTAACTTTACTCAAAGGTGTCAAGTAACAAGTTATCATACACAGGTGGCTAGTAAAATGGTGGTCCCGATGATGCCATTGCTGCATTTGCATTTGACATATGCCCAATAGTGCCTCCCAAGTGACCAAACATTCCAGTTTGCATACTTGGCTACATAACAATCTTACCATACATACCAATGTGCATTTGGGGCTGCATTGCCTCATGATAGTTCCCTTGAACACCTAGCATAGGTGGCTGAAAACCAGCTACATTTTGGATGCCAACATTGGCAGGTGCCATGGCATCCATAGCCTAAAACACTGATCCACCCCCAAAATAACCTAGATGCGTAGATGGTGGAGGAATTGTTTGTTGTCCATGAGGAATATGCTGCACATTATTCCCTAATGGATGATCATGCTGCTAAATTAGAGTCTCTTGCACATTTAGCATTATAGGTGTCGGTGTATGCAATACCTTTGACTGAAAAGTTTGCCTATGAGTCTCACGTGGCTGAATGCAAAGCAACTTTTTCCCCTTTAACATCAGGAACAATAACTAACCGATGCAAGTTCATAACAGCACTTGCTAACTGTGCCATACACATTGCATTTTCTTCTTAAGCACCTTGGACTTATGGAATTACATGTGATTGAGCTGCATACTCACCAATCACAGTTGTTGCTCACTATCCTAAAGCATTTTCAGCATTTGGAAACTCAAAACCATGTGTTGAGTGCCTTTCAAGAGGGGATTCCCAACTTTTTCCCCTTTAACATCAGGAACAATTCAGAAATTGAGGTTGCTGAACTAACCGATGCAAGTTCATAGCAGCACTTGCTAACTGTGCTATACACATTGCATTTTCTTCTTGAGCACCTTGGACTTATGGAATTACATGTGATTGAGCTGCATGCTCACCAATCACAGTCGTTGCTCACTATCCTAAAGCATTTTCAGCATTTGGAAACTCAAAACCATGTGTTGAGTGCCTTTCAAGAGGGGATTCCTGTTCCTCACTCCTACTACCACTATTGTGTGACATCTTTTATCGTTTGTCCCTTGTTGTACACTGTTTTCAACGATTATAAACCTTGTTGTAACTGAATTACAGCAAACCAAAATGCATGTGTTTGCTCCTCGAGACAACCACAAGCTCACCTCCTTCAAAAAGTTGGTGATGTCCCGACAACTAAAACATAAAACCGGCCTTTGAAAGCCCAAAGGTCAATTCAACTTAACAGTAAATTCAGCAAGAAACTCCACACACAACTAGAGCTAGAGTGCTCCTACACACCACACATTGAAACTTGTTGGCCCCAAAGCTTGGAGCCTCTAGAAGTGTTTGCTCTTCTTCCAGCTTGGAGGCTTCCCCTCCCAAGATGAATCATGCAGCATCTCTCTTAATGCTATCATGGCGGTGACTTCTACCTTGCTCTTCCAGCAAGAAGCTTCATCCTTTTCATCATTATCTTCTTCCATTCATCATGGTTCTTGACACCACACAAAGACTGACATTAGGCTCCTCTTCCCCCTTCGGCATCTACATCCAAGTTGAGAGGGGGTTCCTACCCTTCTTGGTATTCTACAAGCTTCAGCACTTTGTCTTCAACATCGGCTTCTCCCCCCCGTTGTACCTTTTCCCAGTTATTGTCACCACACCAACATACTCCTTCATCACATGGATACCTCATCACCTTTTTTCCTCATCATCAACACCCTCGAGTGGATGGGTAAGGTTGTACTGTTTTGTTGGGTAAGGTTGTACTGTTTTGTGATGTGTTGGGTGTACCCTCCCTACTCCCATCTTCTGGGTCACTGTTGCTCGATCAACTTCATCCCATAAAATTTAACTCACTTTTTTTTTAAAAAGTTGAATGTGGTTCCATCTGCCTTTGTAGAGCTTAGTAGGCCACTGGGCAATCGACGTGCACCCTTTGTCTGATGCCCTATCCTCTTTGGGGTGACTACTTGGACTCTCTTGGTAAGATAACCATCGCCTTTGGGCTTGGTAGACCACTAGGCAACAGACGTGCACCCTTTGTCCGATACCCTAGCTACTTTGGGGTGAGATGCCTTAGGATAAGTAAAAATCAAAGTGGTTGGCCTAACCTTTCAACTCAATTTTGGGCTTGAGAGGGGATATGAAGCTAAAACACACTTTTCAACTGATTAGCATTCTTAAACAACCCCAAAACGTACTTAATTAATAAAAACCCTAAAAAGGGGAGCGGTCCAAGAGAGTTTCATGTTGAGATATCGAGCTCCACTCATGATACGCCAGGGTGACCGTTGTATATTTATGTCACCGACTTGTCAGTTGCAGACGCGGTTGGTACACCGCCCATGAATAATAGCTACATGATAGCTATCCTTATCTACTCTAGTTCGTGGCTCAGTTAGTATGCCACCTTAGTTAGTTAAGTTTGGCTTGAGACCCATATATAGGGTTCTTCTATTTCTTTGTACTTGAGTTCTTTTGGCTTACACAACTAAGAAGAGGAAAACTGTTTTCAGCCTCCACCCTTGTGTGTCTTCCCCCATTGTGCAAGCAAGAAAGCTTCAAGCGAGACTCCTTCCTTCTCTCCCACAATCTTGACATGGTATCAGAGCCTTGTTCGTGGTAAGGAGCTCAAGAAAGCAAGCCAAGCTCGCGGTGGTCTGGTAACAGGAGCAGTGTTGCTTTCATTTCCTGTTTTGGGAGCAGATCTCTGCAGGTAGCACAGCCGGAAATTGCAGGAGTGCATTGTCTCAGGTTGAGACGCCCTTCGCGGTGAAGCAAGAGGGCAGTATATGCTGCGGGAAAGGGCTTTAGCCCTTGGCGACCTTGTTTTTTTTATTTGAGGCCATTTCGGGGCCTGTTTTGCAGACGGAAGTTTTCTGCACGCACTCAAGAAAAGGCTCAGTTTTATGCTGTGCGACCACTGTTCTACAGGTCGGTGAAAAGTTACTGTAGAAATTGCATCGTATGCTTGTGCGCAGAGACATTGGGAGTTTCAGAATCATCCTTGGTTCCTGTTTATGCAAAATCGTCACTAGAAAGTGACTGTGTGGTCAAATACCACTTTCGCCAGTTTTGCAGATTTGCCCTTGTGAGGGTGAAGCTGTGTTTTTTGCAGTGACAGAATTTCTTGCAGTATTCTGTAATGGCGTCTGATTCTCTTTCACAGATTGTCACTGAAAAGCTTGACAAGAACAACTTCCAGGCATGGAAGTTTAGAATGACGAATTTCCTTATGGGAAAAGGATATTGGAAATTTGTTACAGGAAATGAAGAAGAACCAGTTCTTCCTGATGTTCCCAATCAACAACAAATGCAGGCATTTAAAACATGGCATGAGAGAGCCAGGAAAGTTATGTATTGGCTGTCTATCAGTATTTCAGACTCTATGATTGTGCATATTCAGGATGCAAGTACGCCAAAGGAGGCATGGGATACTTTGTCAAAAATGTATAGCACAAATACGCAAGCCCGAAAAATGCAGCTCAAGCAAGAGTTGCATAATGTGCAAAGAGAAAGTATGAGCATCAACGACTACCACATGAAGGTGAAGAAGATTGCAGATGCACTTGCTTCCATTGGGTCGCCAGTGGAAGATGATGATTTAGTTTCCGTGACCTTGAATGGTCTAGGAAAGGATTATACACAGTTTCGGACATCCATTTCAGTTCGTGAAAGATTTCCTGATTTTGAGGAGTTGATTGCTCTTCTAATTTCTGAGGAACAGAGAAATGGTGGTGCATCTTCTTCAGGAGGAACTTCAAAAGAAGCTGTCTTCTACTCAAATGCTGGAAGAGGTAGAGGCAGAGGTAGAGGAGGCCGATTTGGAGGCCGTGGCAGAAATCAGAATATGCAGCAAACTCAAGAAAACCAGTCCTATGGAGGAGGACGTGGTAACTCTAGAGGCAGGGGGAGCCAAAGAGGTCGTGGTGGATGGCAAAGAGGCCAAAATGCAAACAGTAATGTTGAATGCTACTACTGTGGTAAAATGGGTCATATGGCTAAAGACTGCTATAAAAAGCAGAATGACATCATGAATGGAAAACTGCAACAAGGGAATTATGCATCTTCTAGTAGACAGGGTGATGACAGAAATGAGCATTTGTTCATGGTGCAGCACATGAACAATTCTATGACAAGTGCAGAAGAAAGCAATGATGTATGGTATGTTGACTCAGGTGCATCAAACCACATGACAGGTCATGCAGAATGGATGGAGGATGCAAGGAAAATGGAAAAACCAGGATTTGTGGAGACTGGTGATGATACTGCACATCCTATTGTGCAGATTGGAAAAATTCCCTTGTCTATGCAGGGTGGGAAAAAGAAATACCTGTCCGATGTATTTCATGTCCCGAATATCACCAAGAATCTGGTTTCAGTTGGTCAAATGGTTGAACAGGGCTTGCAGGTCAGATTTAATCCTCATGGATGCTTTGTTGAGGATATGAAAAATAAAGGTCGCTTGATAGCAAAAGGAAAGAAGAAGGGCAGAATGTTTACATTGGATGCAGACATGTCTGAATTGAGTGCAGCAATGTTTGCACATGGGACCGGTGTAGTTGCAGATATTGATATCTGGCATAAACGCATTGGTCATGTTAATGTACAGCGACTTAAATCAATGCAGGCCCAAAATATTGTTGAAGGATTGCCCAAATTCAAGGTTGCAGAAATGCATAAGATATGTGAAGCCTGTCAGTTTGGAAAACAGGCAAGGAAACCATTTCCTAGACATGTTCAAGAGAGTGAGAAGCCATTGGAATTAATTCACTCTGATGTGTGGACAACTAAAGCTGCATCTCTTGGAGGCTGTCATTATTTTGTCAGTTTTATTGATGACTATAGCAGAAAAGTTTGGGTGTATTTTATGAAAAAGAAAAGTGAAGTTTTTGGGCATTTCAAAACTCTTAAAGCTATGGTTGAAAAAGAAACAGGCTTGCAGATAAAATGCCTAAGGTCAGGTGGAGGGGGAGAGTACCTCTCAAATGAGTTTGCAAAGTTCTTGCAGGAGCATGGCATAAAGCAGCAATATTCATGCAGTTATACCCCACAACAAAATGGAATTGCAGAAAGGAAAAACAGGCATATTGAAGAGGTATCTCGTGCCATGCTCAATGAAAAAGACTTGCCAGATTTTTATTGGGCTGAAGCAGTTGCTACAGCAGTCTACATAATGAACAGGACTCCCACTGCAGCAATACATGGAATGACTCCAGAGGAGAGGTATACTGGTAGGAAACCAGATATTTCTCATTTGAAAATTTTTGGTTGCATTGCCTATGTACATGTGCCAGATGAGCTGAGATCCAAGTTGGATCCAAAAGCTGAGAAGTGCATCTTTATTGGTTACTCTCTGCAGCAAAAAGGGTATAGATGCTATAACCCTTCTACTCGTAAGTTTACAGTGAGCAGAGATGTTTTTGATGAGATGAGTAGCTGGTATAAACCAGTAAATGTGATTGATGATGAAGATGCACAAAATGGTAATGCTACACAGAATTCACAGCAGCAGTCACAAAATATTAGTGGACCTGGAGCGTCCTCTAGCAGTGGTTCACATTCTTCGCCATGGACAGGCAGATTGAGATCAGGAGAATCTTCTCAAAGCAATGCAGATAGTGGTATGCAGGTATCACGAAAAGGAAAAGAGAAGGTTGATCAGCCCATGTTTGATGTGAATGCAGGTCACTCTTATGTGGATGGTGAATCCAGTGGCTCAGAACAGAGCATTGATGATGAGTTGGGTATTCCTTCTATTGTTACACCTGGAGTAAGGAAGACCAGGGATGTTTTGAGAGCACCTGGGAGTGAACCTACTTTGCGCAGGTCTACAAGAGCTAGGTATCCTGTGGATAGGCTGAAATATGATGGATTTACAGCCATTCACTATGCATATATGGTCAAAGTGATACAGGAACCAGAACCCACATCTTTTGAGCAAGCCATGGGAAAAGAAAAATGGGAGAAAGCCATGGATGAAGAAATGGATGCCTTGGAAGCAAATGCTACATGGGAGTTAGTACCTTTGCCTAAAGGTAAGAATGCAATTGGCTGTAAGTGGGTTTATAAGGTGAAGCACAATGCTGATGGTTCTGTGAACAGATACAAGGCAAGATTAGTAGTCAAGGGGTATGCACAAACATATGGCATTGACTATGAAGAAACATTCAGTCCGGTTGCAAGGATGGCAACCGTAAGAGCAGTCATTGCTATGGCTGCATCAAAGGGATGGTCTTTACATCAGATGGATGTAAAGAATGCCTTCTTACATGGTGATTTGCAAGAAGAGGTCTATATGGAGCAGCCACCAGGTTATGTGCATGCTGTTCATCCTGAGTTTGTTTGCAGGTTAAAGAAAGCCTTGTATGGCTTGAAGCAAGCACCTAGAGCATGGTCTGACAAGATAGGACAGTATCTTGTCACTATTGGCTTTCAGATTTCCAAGGCAGATTTCTCACTTTATGTGAGAAAAACAGAGAAAGGTATTATGCTGCTTGTCATTTATGTTGATGATTTGATTATGACAGGTGACAGTGATGAAGATATCCTTCATGTGAAAATGCTATTGAAGCAGAAGTTTGAGATGAAGGATTTGGGAGAGCTGCGTTATTTCTTGGACATTGAGGTGATTAGATCACCAAGTGGGATACAGCTCTTGCAGAGGCAGTATGGATTGGACATGCTGTCCAAATATGGGATGACAGGCTGTAAGCCTATTTCAGTTCCTTTGGAGCAAAATGTGAAGCTGAGCACAGATGCAGGTGAGCTTCTAGAAGACCCTACTATGTACAGACGCATAGTAGGAAGTTTGATTTATATGACTATTACCAGGCCAGATTTGAGCTATGCTGTTGGATTGGTAAGTCAGTTTATGCAGGCTCCAAGGAAACCACATTTGGATGCGGCTAGACGCATACTTAGGTATGTGAAGTCCACATTGCAGTATGGACTATTTTATGAGACTGAGGTTCAGATACAGTTGCATGGATACACTGATGCTGATTGGGCTGGTAGTATTTCTGATAGACGATCTACCAGTGGATATGTATTCTCTTTTGGGAGTGCTGCAGTCACTTGGAGCAGCAAGAAACAGCCTACAGTTGTCTTGTCGAGCACAGAGGCTGAGTACAGGGGTGCAGCAATGGCTGCATGTGAGGTAGCTTGGTTGCATAAGCTACTTTATGATATGCATCAGTCTACAGATGGGCCAGTTGTCATTTATTGTGACAACATGAGTAGTATACACTTGGCAAATAACCCAGTCTATCATGCTAGAACAAAGCACATTGAGGTGCATTATCACTATGTGCGAGAGAGGGTTTTACTAGGTCTTATTGATCTAGTTTATGTCAGTACAGAGGATCAGGTAGCTGACATATTCACGAAGGCATTGGGCGTAGAGAAGCTGCGCAAGTTCAGAGACCTGCTTGGTGTGCAGGAATTGGGATTGAGCTCGAGGGGGAGTGTTGAGATATCGAGCTCCACTCGTGATACGCCAGGGTGACCGTTGTATATTTATGTCACCGACTTGTCAGTTGCAGACGCGGTTGGTACACCGCCCATGAATAATAGCTACATGATAGCTATCCTTATCTACTCTAGTTCGTGGCTCAGTTAGTATGCCACCTTAGTTAGTTAAGTTTGGTTTGAGACCCATATATAGGGTTCTTCTATTTCTTTGTACTTGAGTTCTTTTGGCTTACACAACTAAGAAGAGGAAAACTGTTTTCAGCCTCCACCCTTGTGTGTCTTCCCCCATTGTGCAAGCAAGAAAGCTTCAAGCGAGACTCCTTCCTTCTCTCCCACAATCTTGACATTTCAATGGTCCCCTAAAAACCCTAATCTTTGGGGCACCCTTCAACATCTATAAATAGACAAGCTGCCCCCATTCAACCTTATTCCCGTTTGTGCAAGTTTTTCACCCTTAAGTGTACATTTCAGTCATCAATCCACACACATGGCTGTCCAACCCTGGAGACTACTCCCACACTGGTTATTGCGTTTACTCCTCCGGTGTGTAGGAGACAGCTAGCAGCCCATCTCCCTTATCAAGTGACCTTCTACTATTGCGTTTGGACCTCTTCAACACATAGTGGCAATTGGTGATTGAATCTACAGCTTGCATTTGGTGCCATCTTTCCAGGCAACAACTTCCTCCATCAGGCGACAGCTCCTCCACATCATGCGACTGCTGCCAGCCTCTTCGACACCTGTCCAGCTTGCATTTGTGTTCGAGGTCCTCTTGACACCTGCGTTTGATGCATCCTCTTCATCCTACACTCGAACTGGTGGTCACAAACTTGGGATCCATCTCCAGTGGATGTCACTCTCTGACACTTTGCTCTGCCCTTGAGTATCTATAAAGTCTTACATTCATTTATAATATTCATTCACTTCAAAGTTGTGTTCTTCTCTCCCTTCTTATGTTTGGGTTTGAGTTTCTGTATTTGAGTTTTGAGTTTTGCATTTAGGGTTTGAGTTTTGCTTTCTATACATGTGTCTATCTCTTTGTATTTCTATCGTGGTCATACACTCTGTGTTTCCTCAGTACAAACCCTAGCAGTCTTCTTCACAAGGTGATCCAAGGGATCTACTATTGATGGAGTGGCTCAAGATGACTACATTGTCTCAACTAATCAAGGTGGCACCTCTTATGCAAGGAGTATACATTGTGGAGGAGAGAAATGCAATCCCCCACACATATGGATGTTCAAGAGGACACATGATAGATGTGGACAGCAGTGAAGAAAGGGAAACACGCTCCTTCGGACTAATAAGATGTTGATGTTGATGTTGACTATAGGGCCCGGGCAGCAAATCGTAGGATATTGCAAGCTGAAAACGTAGACTCCGTGATCCCAAGGTCTAAGCATCTTTCAAGTAACAAAAGACATGTTCCACCCCTTGCCAATGTCGTGAACCTGGACTATTCATAAACTTGCTCAATTGGGAAACTGCATACAGAATATCTGGCCTTGTGTTGCATGAATAAATCAAACATCGAACTACCTACTGGTAGAGTGACACATCAAAGGGATCCTCAATATTTTCAATATCTCTCACAGCAAAAGTTAGTTATAAATCAGCTTTAAACGCTGCAATTTTCTGCTCATTGCCCCTATAGGAATGATGATCAAGGGACAAAGTGTTTTCTCGAGGCATAGACAAGGGCAGCCTATAAATAGGCAGCTGACCAAGAGCAGCCAGACCTACTACAGATGCCCATGAATGATACCCAACCAGCTCAAAATGGCCGATCACAAGCTGCAGAGAAGGCACCCAGCTGCCACGTGGCATGAGTGGCAAATGCAATTCACTATGGTCAGTGTGCGGTGTGAACAGGCTCTAAGCGCTTTTACAATACCTCTGAGTGTTCCAACTCTACCAGGAAAGCCGTGTAAAGGTACTTACATAGCTCTAGGTGCTTCCAGGATAGCCTTTCATAGTGAACTGTTGCCCCTTATCTAACTGCAAGCTTGTCCTTCTGGCTCTCACGTATTGCACACTGGACTTGCGCGCGCGCGCAGAGACACAGAAAGAGAGATGCTTACTCGAGATTGAAGATGCGAAGCTCTGTGCCAACTGCGACGACAACACAAGCGTTCCTGGGGTGCAAAGACAGGAGCGCGGGTGCCAAATCCTTCGTCAAAGCCTCCTCCTGACCTTCTTCTTCCTCCATGGCCTCAAATATGGGGTGTTTGCCAACTTCTCCTTCGGAAGGCCTTCGAGTAGCTTCCCTTTCGTTGTGAAGAAATTGAAGGGCATGTTCAAACTGATTTCCTAATCTTATTACCATTCAGGACGGTTACACATCGCCAATGCCTGCCTAGTTTGCGATCAATTGGTGGGCACACGAAAAGTTGAATTAGCCAGCATATGTTTACACATTGGGCATTTTGTGCTCAGTTTGGTGGGCACATGAAAAGTTGAATCGGGTAAGTATCTGCTTACACATTGGGCAACAGACACTTTCACTAGCCAATAATTGTCCATCCGCCATCCGTCCACACGTGTTTTACACACCACCAACCACCTGTCCGCTCGACACTTCCCGAATTAAACCCTCAAAAGCATTGTCCATGAATTAACATTGTGGATGTACATTAGTTTATTTTGCATTAGTGATATTATAATCAATATTAATCATGATTGACATAACAAAAAATTAAAATATCTTATTGACACAATCGTTGATGATAAATAGCAAAAAATAATGCTATTGACACAAACAAACTAATAACCTAACGTAATCAATTATAAGCATTGGCATTTTGCATCAACTTTGATATTTAACAAGCCTGATTAAGATTGATTGGTTAATTACAATTGAGTCACTAACTTTACATAATAAATAGAGAGTAGGGGAGTTGAACCCCTCCATCATGCTCGTGAGACATAGGTCTACGCAGCTCTCTACAGAAAGGTGGAAATATGAAAAATTAATTGATACACCACCCCTCTTTCCACCTTCCCCATCTGCAATGTAGATGCAATAGATTTTTAGCCTTCATTATCTTCATCCGTCAATCTCCTCTATAGAGTCTGAATATCCAAATACCATTCTCACATTAGCATTTTCTCTCTCTCAAAGCATGGTTCGAGCAACATTGTCTCTTCAAGTTGCTCTTCCAAGTTAGTTGGATCCCAGTGCTAGCTCCGTTGATTGAGCTCTTTGAATTTCCTGCATGGCATATGTGATGGTTAATGTAGCAATCTCTACTAATCCCTTTCTCAAACTGTAACAACCCATAAAGACTCCCACCCTTAATAATTAAATTTAATCAAAAAAAAAAAAACGCCCCCTTGTCGGTGCTGCCAGCTAGTGGAGGGAGGGGGAGCTGGAGTGACCGTCAACATTGGTAAAGTACAAGATGACGAGGAGCTAGAGGCGATCGCAGTGAGGTTGACGAGGATGCCGATAAATATGAGGACGACGACAAAAAACAATGACGCGGAGGAGGGGCACACGTGTGCCACCTCCAAACCCCCCCCCCCCCCTCCCACTATCTCTTCTCCCCCAGGAGGCTGACCGCATGGCAGGGGGTGGGGAATTGGCCGCCTAGATGGAGGCAAGGGGGGGGGGGGGGGGGGTCCTGTGTCACACCCCCCCCCATAAAACCCCCCCCTCCTTAAGCAAGGGGGCATGTTAATTTTCTCCCCCCTCCCTGTTGCCAGCCTGTAAAGGGGGAGAGAGAGAGAGAGAGAGAGAGAGAGAGAGAGAGAGAATCTCAAAACAAGAGAGAGAGCAAGAGAGAAAGAGAGGAGAAGGCTCAAGATGTCCCTTCCCTCCTCCTCTTGGGGAGGGGTCACAAACACCTTCCTTCCCTCGCTATTTCCACAAGAATTGTCCATACACAAGTGGCATGTAGGAGATTCCTACAAAAGGGAGTACATGGAGAAAAAGAGAAGGCCGTATTCCAAGCTCCGAAACAGCTCCGAAGTGCAAACTCTCCCAAGTAGCCGGAAAGGCCACAACCACGGAGGGAGGATCGGGCAAAGTTGCCATTGTTAACACGAATGGGCTATCAGGTATAAATACCAACTCGTCACTCCAAAATTAGGTATCATTGCAACGTCTTGGCCTATGAGTGGATTAGTAGAACGTAATTATCATGGAAGAGAATCATGTTTTTGCATCATATAGTTTGTGTAATTTGAAGGGTAGATGCATAGGTTTGAATCTAATTCACGGCAATCACGATAACTACAAGTCAACTAACATTTAGGGGTCTACAATGCTAAGTTGATTAGTAAGCACAAATTTTGCAAATGCATCCTAGAATATTGATTTGTATACGTGCGAGATATTGGAAAGGATTGCATAAACCACTAAAGAGAGTTAGCTTGCACTTACTATAAAGCGTGACGAATTCGTGTACCTCGCACTTAAAAACTTAAGTCACAATTTATGATTTGCATAAACTCATTGAAATGAACTTTCAAGAATAAAAGCTCCGCATTGTATCATCAACTCAGGGAAGACTTGCAGCTAGATTTGCATGGCATCGTGGATAGTTTCAATTGCACTACATGATAGAGATTCATCTTAAAAGATAGATTTAAGATGCGCATATAAGTTGTTAAACTTAGTTGCAAGAGGCAGTTTGGTAAATGAAACCATATATGATAAGTAAGGCTAGGGCTTAATTGTAAATAAGTCAAATCAATGCTACAATCATAGATTGACTTAGAATCAAGTAAATACGCTCATAGGTCTCTATCCTAGCAACTAGCCGTGATAAGCCCAATAAGACTCTTAGAGGTATCATTTTAAGCCATAATACAACTCGATATCAATATAAGAAAATTCGAATGTCGTATCCGCAAGAAAGGACAACCATTTGCTACGTGACATTCGATGCTCGCAACTACTCTAGGATTGCAAAGGACTTAGTTTACTCTTGGCTGGTGGGAGGAATGAGCAAAAGCTTCTGTTATGAAATCTTAAGGGAGTGAAACCCTAGGGTAAACTTAGAAACCCCGGTAAAGTTCTAAGGAGGAAAACAACTATGGCCAATTTGAATCCTAGATGGAATCATCTAAGATCTGTGATCTCAAGACAAGAACCCCGGTCTAAAGGCTAGCTAATTAGGGCAACTACCATCCAGGAACTATTGGATATAAACCCAATGGTGTAATTGACCGCTCCTATTGCATAGGAACGAGGGTATTCCCTTCCCCCTCAGAAGGCCATTGTAGTTGACACCAAGGCAAGGAAAATCCAAAAGGGTGAACACTAAGCATTCAAAATATAGAAACTCCACCTTAGCAGATGTTCTGAGCACTCATCTCCACTATTGTTTATGCTTGTAAATCTAGAATCACTGTCTGTGAAAGGATTATATGAACAAAGCTTACAAAAAAAATTTGGAATAATGAATCAAGTTAAATTCATGGAGGGCGCACCAAATCACTCCTAGCTAGCTGCCAACCCTATCCAAGGGGGTTCTAAATAACCGTGACAGGAACATGGACCGAACCCGCCACGAGAGGTCTCTCCATGGATTAGTTTGAACGTAAGAGGACACTTGGATGCCAGTGGGGCTTTGGTTGTAAACTCCCTGCCTCTGGGTCCTACTCAAACGATCTACATGACTCGAGATGGATTCTTGAGGCCCTATTACTAGTGCAAGGGTGGAACTTGGAAGAAAATAAGACACGTCCTTATGGATCGCGGGAAACATCCTATGGACGAAACTTGTACCTCAGCTAAAATGTTAACACAATGTTTACTTCTAAGGAACTTGTTTGAGTTGTTTTCGTGTCAGTGCCATAAGTTACGTGAATGAACCCTGTTCCCTAAAAGGCTTAATTAAGGAAGCTGATTTTAAATGTCACACATAAATGTGATATGACCTAATTAGATAACTAAAGAACGCCTATAGAGGGAAGCGGGTGGGCGGAACTCCAACGGGCCCATCCTACAGTAGGGTGGTCCCAGAGAACTAGGAGGCTTCTCATAAGGTTCTAACGTCGTACGACCTTTAGATATTGTTAGGTTAGAATCCGATTCATGCCATTTTAGGGTATCGGAATGGGACTATACCCTACAGGTAGAGAGGTTGAGTGTTGCATCCCTCTTGCTTCCCATTCTCTTTAAACCAAGTGCAGCATGGGTCGGCTTGGGTATCCCTGCGTAAAGTGGGATACCCATGACCCGATGCTAGAACATTGTCAGGAGACCTTGACCATGAGGGACCTAAGTTTCAGGTCGGTCCCAGTGGGTTCGGCTGCGAATGTTCCGTTGTGAGGCGGACTCCAAAAACCCTAGGTGACAAACCCCGTAACTTTCCATGGGAGTGCCGGGCAAGCATCGTTTAGATGAACCGCTAAAAACGTGCCTGGACAGTCAATAAGCAAGCACGTTTTACTTTCTCTCTCAAGCTTTGATGTCGCTTCATGTACTCATGCATCATCAAAATTATCTCCGTGCACAATGCATATATTGTGTAGAACAAGGCATGCTGCCATTATCTTCGCGACATTTTGTAGAAACATATCACATCTCTTCAATAATATGAAAATCGTGCTTTAAGGACTCCAAAGGCTCTTTCGATTGGCATACAACTACTTGATTGTTTGTAGTTCCAATAATAACATTCTAGGGATGGTCCATCATGCTACCCTTGAAAGGAAGTAGCATCCAGAAGCATACAAGGTAGCCATAATCACCTAGTAGACAATATTGACCCAAAGCTTTATTTACACATCATTTTCCCAAATCTAAATGTTGAATAACATTCCAATCATGCATAACCATCTTCATGGTTTTCTCTTGGTGCAATGATCGATGCCATCTGCTACACCACTAACAAAGGGCATACATCCAATGCCTTGAAATGCATCTATATATTTTTGCATTTGTTGTGATATTGGCCACTTTATGTATATATCGTGCAATCCAAATATGACCAATGCATCACAAAAGTCCAAAACAACCATTTGTGTGAACAATTTCGAGAGCCCACACAAATTTGCTATAAGACCTAAATTTGAGCCACTCGTAAGAGAATGTAGTGTCACACAAAATTGCTTCTCAACAATAGTTCGTGTTCTTATATCATATATGTAGTGCCAGCTTCGCAATGAGATATTCAAATGTGCTCCTACTAGCTCGCATCCTACTTTTTAACATTCAATTTGAATAACTCCCCAAGAGCCCCTACTCCATACAAATCTGTGGTCTAGGATAAGCCCAACACGATTGATGGGCATGTCTTTGGTGAGCTATCCTAGCTTGACGAACAACATAACCTCGCATCGTGTACTCCATCAAAATATGCAAATTCATAGTGTCCTCGTCACCATCATCTAGATCACTTGATAATAACTCAAGCATTGCAATGATAGCAATTGCAACTCCAATGACACAATTTATCAATAGACTTTCATTGTCCATTTACTTGTAAAAAGAAACAATAAAACTTTATTAGAAATCAAGGAGAGATGTATGATGAGACTTAAAAACATCTGTGATAATAGACACAAGATTCAAAAAGTAACTCTTCAATCAATCTTTTTTCATATTTTTTATTACATTTAATAGACTAGATACAGAAGATGCAAGTGTATCCATCATAACGAACCTATGCTCCTCAAGTGCTTTCTTTTCCTCAAAGTTTACTTTTTGATTAGCTAACATCAATCAAGCGGTGCTAGACATTGGAGACAATGTCCTCCTGAGTACTTGCCTGATAAAATTTGGGCCTTTTCCTTTTTATATAACTCATGTGCATGTCCCCATCATTTATTGCATGCCTCACCATCCTCATCAAATTCAGGGAGCAATGATACTAGTTGTGTTGCTACCTTGGACCAAATGTCCACTTCTTACTTTAGTGATTTTGAGAACTCTACACTCATGGATCCCCAAATGTGAATGAATTGTATTGTCCATGCATCATTCCATTGTGCAAAATGTTTTCTTGTAGTTTCTAGATCCTATGCTTGGGGTGGGGTTTCTTGGCTCTTTCCTTTCCATGGAATCTTTGGTTTAGGAGGCTTTGCTTCATCAAACTCGAATGAAGGTCATGAATGCTGCTTGTTGGCATTTTTTTACTTGTGGCACTATTGGCACTTGGATCTGGATCACATCAACTTCTTCACATATGTATGGGGTTGGATCACAAGAACATATTGCTTGCGGTCCTTATGGAGGTGATGCATGTTGTATTTGTGAGGGGCCATGTTGTGGACTATGTGGTGTTGGGCATAAAATAGTTCCCTTTACACCTAGCTATCTTGGTCATTGGAATGGTACAAATTGAGGTGGATAAGGAGTGATCAATGGAGGATGGCTTAGAGATGTAGTTATAGGAATACCCCCAATCACACTTTCTCTTGGAATATCGGGAGTCTGAGTTGCCATTGGAAAATACACAGAGTCATTGTTATACATTGCTTATTGGCTCATTTGAGACATGAATTGTTGAAACTCCTCCCTGGGATTGCTTTCTTGTGACTCCATTCAACTCCACCTTATTTCTTGTGACTCTATTCAACTCCACCTTATGGATGATCAATACATAATGTTTCAATAATTGCTTGAGCGCAAGAATTAAGTTGAAACTTATGACACCTAAACAAGTTTTAATACTTGACACTTGGATTCCACGTGCTCCATTATTACTCAATTTGTGTGCAAATTACAAAACGTGGATGGAATAACTTTATTAATCAAAATAAGTTTTGCTGATAATTCACATGTCCAATCTTTTTCCCATCACAAGGCCTAAAAGAGATATATTGCAAGAAGTAAAGATTGAAATGAAACCAAAATGCAACTTAACATCACATAAGTTTTTCCACATTAGCTTGCAACTTAATAAACTTAGTAACATATTGACATGAGATGATGTATGTGGAAGTACCTAATCACTTGCAATTTCTACAATGTAGAGCACATATACTATGATGGCATCACAAATACATCATCTTGAACATCAACTTATTCATGAATCTACACACAAAGTTCAAATAGAGCTTATGCCTATTGAATCGTCAGATCATGCATTCCAACCTATACATCAGTCTATACATTCCAATCTACACATCAATTTATACATTCCAATGTGTGCATCAACTTATGCCTAATCAATGTATACAAAATCTATAATATATTACCATAAGTATGTACTGCTATGGTATATACATAGAAATATATGTGTAACTATGGCATCATGCATACATCATCTTGAACATCAATTTATGCCTAATCTACACATCATTTTATATATCAACTTTTGCATAATCAATATACTAAATTATGCCTAATCAATCATCGGGTCATGCATTCCAACCTACACATCAATGTATACATTCCAATCTACACATCAATTTATGCCTAATCAATCATTGGATCATGGCATAACTTTAAAGGCTTAAATTTTTTTGACATGTAACACAAAAAGTTCAAATAGAGTGACATGTAAACGAGATCAATACAACAGTTTATGCCTAATCAATCATCGGGTCATGCATTCCAACCTACACATCAATGTATACATTCCAATCTACACATCAATTTATGCCTAATCAATCATTGGATCATGGCATAACTTTAAAGGCTTAAATTTTTTTGACATGTAACACAAAAAGTTCAAATAGAGTGACATGTAAACGAGATCAATACAACAGTTTATGCCTAATCAATCATTGGATCATGCATTCCAATCTACACATCAATCAATACATTCCACTCTATGCATCAATTTATACATCCCAATATATACATCATTTTATCAATCTATGTACACAAAATGTATACATTCCAATTTGCATATCAGTTTATTCATAGCATCAACTCAAGCATCAATCTATATCCAAAAAATAAAAAACGTTTTTGTATATAAAGTGCAAAGAGCATACGAATGAAAAAAAACCCCAATGTCCTTTATATTTGTGTGATGCAAAGCACATATGCATTATGGAAATATACATATACACGTGTATTTACCATTCCATATGTATTATGCATTATGGTAATACATATGTATATGTGCTATCATATATTATGTATATAGATAGATAAATACTACATATATGTTGTTTATTTTAAACATTAGTTTAGGTACGAGAGTTGATGCATACGAATGTAAGAACAACCTCATCTCTTTTCTACATGTGTGATGCATACATTAGACTATGCATCAATTGATTCACAGAATGGTAAATAGAAAGAGACAAGGCACCAACATAGTTGCCAAGTGTGGAAGGTACGATAAAATACAGTTAAATGGTACCTTATGATTTCATAAGGTACGATACGATATTAGTACAAAAATTTTTAACTTGATTTTTTAAAAACCATAAATAATTAAATGTTATAACACATGTTTAAAGTGAAAATAGCCATTTCATTACAAAATAACATGAATACATGAGGGTGGCCCTCGTTGTCACATGCACTACACGCAAAATGCGATATATCATACAACTAGAGTCTAAAGACTAGTACACACATGGATAATGGATCATAGAGGAATGTGGATACAATGATAATAGATACAAAAAAGAGAGAGACCTATGAATCTATAGACTATGATGAGGCATCACTATCATCATCATCATCAAAACCATTTGAGTGCTCATGAAGAGAGTTTAAAGATGACTCCTTAGCATTGGATGATGAGACACTCTCATACTCATCCTCACTGATAAGGTTACCATAATCATCAAATGATGGTTCCTTAAGCATCGGTTGTGTAGGCAAGGAGGGAATGTCATCATAAGGCACGGGGTGGGAGCTACTAGAGCCTCACCTTACATATGTCTACAAGCCACTTGAACCATCCCTCCTCAATGTTGAAGGGCACCAAATGACCATGCCCCTACTACCACCTACTCGAACTCCTCGCCCACGAGCACACTCACTGCGAGTGTCACAAGCATCTATTGCTATAACATATGTATAGCTCTGTAAAGATTATCTCCTCCTCCTTATCTATCTCTCGATGTAGACTAGAGTGTCACTTGTCAACTTGAATGTATCAATGTTCACCTATACAATGTACATAAGATTACAAATGCTAAATTCTAAATTGTAAAGTATAAACTTTAAAGTTTAAAAGAATTAAATTTAACATTTATGGTCAAGTGTTTACTTGCTTTGGACTAACCATGCTCATCATAGCCCTCATCATGCATAAGTTAGTGCGGCAATAGCTAACCACTCTAATTTTCATGTGCTAAGCTGATTGTGAATCTTTGTGTAAATGAGAGAATAGACACTCTAGTTTCTCTCACATGCGTTTGAAGAGCAATCCTAAGCAAGGACTCTCATGGCTAAGGCTTCACAAGTAACTCTCTCCTCTAACAAGTACAGGAAGCAAAAGCCACATGCCCTCTCTAATGTGCATTGCATCCTAGCTCATCTAGCACTACATTGTAGTCATCCACAGGGACTACGCAAGTCAAATAAGCAAGTTGGTCCAAACAAAGCTCTCTATTATCCATGACCATTGATGACTTGTAGGCCAAAACTACTAATGTGGCAAAATCATGGATCGGCTTATGCATCCATGCATGTCTCCTCTCTGCTATCTCTAGAATATGTACACAATGTCTCTATGATCGCTATGCAATCATGTGCCTCCACCAATGCCGCTCTATAGAAGTGAACAAGAAGGCCCATGGTGGACCCCTTGCAATCACTCATACATAACACCCTATAAAAGGGAGTCACAAAAATGACAATGGTACAAACTTTTTGCCAAAACTGATCATTAAGACACAAGCACTACATAGCTTTGGCCTCCTTTGTCTCATGCTCGTCCCACTCATTCCATAGAGTGGACACTGGACCACACCTCATAAAGGTGCTCGAGCAATAACCACATGAAAGCAACCCAAGTTGAAGAAGGTTTTTTCAACTCGAGTGTGCTATGATCATGATACATTGCAAGCACCTTCACCTTTACTATGAAGAAGGTGACAACTGATGTAGCTTTGCGAACCACCCTCTTTACCCACTTGAGCTTCCCGATGTCCTCCATGAGCAAGTCCAATTACACATGGAGTCCACACAATCATGGGAGACTCGGCCTCAAGCATACATCCCATGAGTTGAAAATTAGATGCATTATCGGTAACAACTTGCACCACATTTGAGGAGCCCACCTATAACCATAAATTACAAATAACAATACTTGGAGGGTAGAGAGAGAAAGAGAGAGTTGAGCCTTTCAAGATTCAAGAATCAAGAGAGATAGAGGTTTGGGTAGAAGAGAGAATTGAGATAGATGTCAGAGAGAATAGGGAGATAGATAGTTATGCATAAATTATAATGAAAGTAAGTTAAACAAATTAAAAAGGCAATGTATGCCTCAATGATAGTGTAGAAGCAAGCATAAGCTCAACCACCAAGACCCATGGACCGCTTATTGTTCAAGTGTTTCAAGCCGGGCACTAATGGCTACCTCTTACATAGCCGACACTCTATCCATCTCTATGAGTATAGTGAGATTACCTCCATGCCCAATTGAGTTGCCTCCTCTCTCGAGCACTCTGATAGCTCCACGATCCAAGTGCAAGCTTTAAGCAAACTCCATCCTCAAGCTCCATGCTCCAAGCTCCATTGCTGCGAGCAAGAGAAGAGAAGAGAAGAGAAAAGAAAAGAAGAGAGAAGAAGATGAAGAGCTTCTCCACCACGGTCCCTCACCCTCACACACTCACTCCCTTACACTCTCACCTTCCTCTCTCAAGCACAAGCTCAAGCAACCAAGTAAGCAAGCAAGCAAGAAGAAGAATAAGAAGAAGAATAAGAAGAATAAGAAGAAAGAGAGAAGGAGAGCTACTTTTGGCCACACACACAAGGATGAGCTTCTCATTTACTTTTCAACTTTATATACAAAACCCTAAATCCCTTTTGGCACTACAAGGATATGAGGGTATAGTGATGGCCATTTGCAACGAGAAATAGCGGCGTCGCTATACAAATAGTGACGGTACCCAGACAAAAAAAACGTGGGCCGAAACCTGAGCGCGTCATTTTGCGCGCATTCACGAAAGAGAGCGAAAGGGAGAGCGAACATCTTGCTGAGAGGGAGAGAAAGAGAGAAAGAAGGCTTCTCACCGCCACCGCCGTCACTGCCACTGTTCGCAAAGAAGAGGAGGAGGTGTACGGAGGCGAAGAGGAGCCGCTGTCGCGAAGAGGAGCCGCCAAACCCTTCTTTGAGCCTTTACGGTGAGTGCATTGCCCATTCTTGCTTTGCTTTTGTGTTTTCTCTCTCTCTCTCTCTCTCTTTTACTTGTTTTTGGTATAATTCGTGTGTATTAAGAGAGGGAGAGGAAATGAGAGAGAAAGAAAGGGAGAGGGAGAGGGAGAGGGAGGGAGAGAGAAAGAGAGGGGGAGGGGGAGAAAATGAGAGAGGGAGAGGGAGTTTTCTCTCTCTCTTTTACTTGTTTTTGGTATAATTCGTGTGTATTGAGAGAGGAGAGGAAATGAGAGAGAAAGAGAGGGAGAGGGAGGGAGAGGGAGAGGGAAGAAATGGAAGAGGGAGAGGGAGAGGGAGGGGGAGGGAGAGGAAATGAGAGAGGGAGAGGGAGGGAGACATTAAACATAATAGGAAAATGAGACAGGGAGAGAGAGGGAGAAGGGAGAGGGAGGGAGAGGGAGAGGGAGAGGGAGAGGGAGGGAGAGAGAAAGAGAGGGGGAGGAAGAGGAAAAGAGAGAAAAAACATTAAACATAATAGGGAAAGAGAGAAAGAGAGGGTGAGGGTGAGGGTGAGGGAGAGAAAATGAGAGAGGGAGAGGGAGAGGAAGAGAGAAAAGGAAACGAGAGAGAGAGAGGAGAGAGAAAAACATTAAACATAATAGGGGAGGAGAGAAAGAGAGGGAGAGGGTGAGGGAGGGAGAAGAAATGAGAGAGGAAGAGGAGAGAGAAAAAAAATGAGAGAGGGAGAGGAGAGAGAAAAAGAGAGAAAAAGCATTAAACCTAATAGGGAAAGAGAGAAAGAGAGGGTGAGGGTGAGGGTGAGGGAGGAAGAGGAAATGAGAGAGGGAGAGAAAGAGAGAAAAGGAAATGAGAGAGGGAGAGGAGAGAGAAAAAGAGAGAAAAAACATTAAACCTGATAGGGAAAGAAAGAAAGAGAGGGAGAGAGTGAGGGAGGGAGCGTACACGAGAGAGAGAGAGAGAGAGAGAGAAAAGGAAATGAGAGAGGGGGAGGAGAGAGAAAAATTTGAGAGAGGGAGAGGAGAGAGAAAAAGCATTAAACCTAATAGGGAAAGAGAGAAAGAGAGAGAGAGGGTGAGGGAGGGAGAGGAAACGAGAGAGGGAGAGAAAGAGACAGGTCGTGGTCGTCGTAGTCGTGGTCGTGGTCGTCGTAGTCGTGGTTGTGGTCATGGTCGTGGTCGTGGTCATACTCGTGATCCTTAAAGAAAATGAGAGAGGGAGGAAAGAGAAAAAAGAAGAAGGAACGAGAGAGAGGGAATAAAGATACAACATAATAAAGAAAGAGAAAAAGAGAGAGATGGAAGGAGAGGAGATAATGAATGGATAAAAAACAAAGAGAGAGTGGTGGCGAGGTCCAATGCAACACCACGAGACGGCCAACATATATATGTTAATATGTGGGTGGGTGGGTGGAGACTTTACATACGTTAATTTTTGTTGAGTTACAAGAGAAGAAATCCTTTCTCAAACAATTTAAGAAAGAAAAAAAGAATGATTACAAAAATAAATTGTTTGTCATAACGTAGACAAAATGGAAAATGATGAAGGCCTTGTTGTTCAAGATTGCGAGGAGTATCTTAATCAGCATGTCACATGTTCTTGCTCTCAATGCAAGCTGGCAATTAGACGAAAACGTCGATTGTCTATAGAACACGTACGACGCTTCGGCGAATTTCAATCTGAGATCATTGATCAGGTGATCTTGAATTTTTAGCAAATGGTAAGAAAAGTTAATATCAATCATGCATTGTACTCGCAAGCTAATTGAATACCATATACAAGAAGATTGGGTGTGACTGGCAAATTTTCTATCCAGGGAGGTGACGTCTCGTCACAAGGAGGAGTGCACCCTTTGCAACCAATTAGAAGGGTTCGTGGGCGTGCGATGGATGGAGTGCCTGAGCCAATCCACCACTTGGAAGGTACTACCCAATCTATACCATCAATACCAGAGGAGACAGGCAGCCTTCCAGACCTACCTATAATCTTGGAGCCCGAGATGGAGGCAATGATCGATGCATTGATTCCCATGGATGTTGAGACTTCTGATCCGCTTAGAGAGGAAGCATCCATACCATTATATGATGGGTGCCGAGTTTCTCGCCTGAAGACACTCCTTGCACTCCTAAGTGTGCACGCAAAATACGGGTGGAGTGATGCGAGTGTGACCAAGTTGTTCATGTACCTTGTACGTACGCTTCGTTGATTTCTTTTCGGCACTATCATTAAAAACAATTGTACTTTTTCAAGGTGTTTTATGATTTTTTTCAGGTTATTGAAATATCATATATTACCACCTGCAAATACCATGCCTGAGTCTCGTGATGATGCACGACATGTTTTACGAAAGCTTAGCATGGACTACAACAACATCCATGCATGTATCAACGATTGCATACTGTTTCGAGGAGAATACAAGATTATGGAGACATGTCCAAAGTGTGGTACTCACACGTATCAACAGGACTTGCAAGGGCAAACCATCCCTAAAAAAGTTCTTAGACACTTTTCACTTATCCCCCGCATAAACCACATGTTTCATACGTTCGACATGGCGAGCTTGACAACATGGCATGTGCAAAATAGGTCCACAGATGGAGTTCAACGAATATCAGCGGATTCATGCGCATGGAGCCACATTGACTCTACCTTCCCAGGCTTTGCCCGAGAGCCAAGGAATCTTCGGCTCGGTCTTACAATGGATGGCGTGAACCCATTCAGTTTGCGCTCAACTTCTTACAGTGTGTGGCCTATAGTCCTTATCAACTATAATATCCCTCCATGGCTTTCTATGAAGACAGAACATCTCATCCTTAGCTTACTCGTCCCCGACCGCTACAAAGTAAAAAATATGGACATGTATCTTCATCCATTAGTTGATGAGCTTAAGATTTTGTGGGAGGAGGGGATCACTGTGTGCAAGATATGAGCAAGCACGATGGTCGACGGTCCGCCAATATTCGAGCCATTCTCATGTGGATGATGCATGACTTTCCAGGATTCGGAGAGTGCTCAGGTAAATAGGCTTCCGTTCTCGTTGGTAATATCTATATTTTATCTCGTTCAAGTTTGTTTTCACTGGATAGAGGTGTTGGACAGGTCTGGTTACCTTAGGTTATCATGCATGTCCATTGTGCGAGCCATAGTTAGACTCGCAAAGGTCACAAACCATGAAGAAGATGGTATATCAAGGACACACCGCTTTCTTGCCAGAGGGTCATGAACTCAGGGAAGGTTTTCTTGGACGACCTTCAACACGTATGAATATCGCAAGCTGGTACGAGCTGAAAATGGTCCATGCGGAGTCACATCCAAACGGAATGCGACGGTTCTCAGTTTTCTATGAGTTGCCATATTAGACCCACTTACAAATCAACCACTTGTTGGATCCCATGCATATTTTCAAGAATATGGGCAGCTTGCTATGGGACCATATCACATGAAAGAGAGACACTATAGGGGCACAAATGGATTTGAAGGAGGTAGGCAAGATGGAGGCGCTTTAGCCACAGTCGAGTGTTGATGGTCGCATGCAGCTACCTCGCGCTCCTTGGGTTTTGTCTACTAAAGAAGAGCGCATTGTGAAGCAAGTAGTCAGGTCTATCCGTACTCTGACGGGTATGATGCGTTCTCTCAGGTTTGCATTTTCTAAAGACGACCAATTATTAGGGCTAAAATCCCATGACTGGCATAAGATATGTCAGGTTTGTACTATGAATGGATTGTAATTGGCATGCATATTTTGCTATTTGGATTGTAGCCATTGTTCATAATGCTTTCTCATTTGTGGTAGTTTGTACTACCAATCGCGATCATAGGATGCCTTACTCCAGAAATACACGGGGCCATTTATAGGTTGTCGACTTTAGTGCAATGGATCTCACAGAAGGAGATTAAGACGTCCTCTATTGAATCCGCGAGGCGGGGAACAGTGGAGACGGTCTGTCTCTTTGAGAAATACCTGCCTACCAGCATGCTCACGATACAAATCCACCTTCTTATGCATCTTATAGATAAAGTGGAGATTGTTGGACCTGTCCATATGCGATGGATGTTCTTCTTGGAGCACTTCATGAAAACCCTGAAAGGCTTTGTGTGACAACAAGCTCGACTAGAAGATAGCATGGTTGAAGGCTGGTTAGTGTCTGAGGCACTAGTGCATATTTCACAATGGCTACCAACGGTGGATCCAGACAACAAAATGCTATGGTTGCTGAAGGACGATGATAGACTGACCGGAGATGTGGTGGTTGAAAATGGGGTAGAAAAAAGAATGGATGCTGCAATGGAGGAGAAGGTGAATTGCTTTTGTATGTTGCACCATGCCTCGCCAGGTATCAGATCACTGGGCAAGATAAAGAGGAAGCACGATTTGAATTTCGATGTAGTATGCGCCATCGACTGATTTGATATGTCGAGGGCATGGAGGAGATGTCGCGGTTCATGTCAACACGATGGTTGCATGGAGCTTTGACTGTAGCATCTCACGAAGGGACAGAGGTCTCAATTGAGGAGTGGGAATTCTCGAGGGGATGTAGTCCAAAGGTGATGATGTGTTTAGGATTTGTCGTATCTATATTTTATATGCGATAACTAATTTGAGTGTTTCAATGTACAATACAAAATATATAATGCAGCGTGGTTGCGCAGACGGCATTTTTGCGGAGCGTATTGACAAAATGCGCTCCACAATGGACTGTGGTATCATGGCAAGGTTCGAGCAGGAGAGCTGACAACGAGCAATGGATCCAAACACGGTTATAGATGAGATGGAGTATTTTGGGAACTTGCAAAGTATTGTTACGATGGATTACCGTAGCTTCTCCATGATACTATTCGATGTGCGGTGGTTCAAAGTGGTGCTTGAAGGAGCTGGAGCAACAGTTCAACGAGGCTTTTCTAGATTTCTCGAAATAGATTCCAAAAAAAAAAAGGACGGATTTGCGTGACACCTTTGTGTTGCCGACCCATTGTGAACAAGTGCATGAACTCATTTGTTTGTTAATTGTACTACGACATGGTACATGTCACAATAGTTTAATCTCTCTTGTATATATTTGTGAACATGTAATCTTCTATCCAAACCCCCGACAACCTTGATGGTGGTATGTTATACCTTTAGCTCCCCAAAGTGCGAGAGTATATGATCAAAGCGATGTTCCGAGCATAGATGAGGACAATATGCAAATAGAGGGGTCGATATTGCAAGGAGTGGAGGCCACCGAAAGCTTGGAGCATGTAGAGGAGCCAGCATCGGCTAATAATGATGGAAATGTTGGGGGTAAAGGCATCTCTACCTAGCCGCCCGTGTATTACTATACTGACAGTCACCGCCACTGCACACTGCAGGTGGCGGGCACCCGTCACCGTCACTTTATTCTTTATTCTTTTAGTGACAGTTTGAATAAAGGAAGGCCCGGTCACACATTGTGGCTGTTGGAGTTCCCATTTCTAGTCTCTCCCTTTCTTGCTCTTGCTCTCCCGCCATAGCTCTCGAGTCCAACCTCTGATCCGTCGCTCCCTTTCAATTGGTATCAGAGCTTTGCTTTCCGACTCTTGAGCTTGGTTCCTGGCATTCTCAGCATCCCATCAACTCCCCACTCGCATTGGGTCTCCTTCCCGGCAGCCATACCTCATTCTCTTGAGCTCCCGTCACTCCCTGGCTTCCCAAACTTCTTCTCGGCCTATTGAGGCACCATCAAGGCATTGACATTGAGGTATTGCTTCATTATTTCAGGGTTTACTTCAGTTCTCAAGTTTCACAGGCTGTAAACAAGTTGTGGGCAGCCATAGCTCACACCTCCTTGGACCTTCCTTCACCTGGATCTTGCTTCCAGCCTATCAAGGCTTGCTGAGGCTTGGTGTAGGCCTTCTTTGGCCCTCATTTGTGCCCCCTTTGGACCCCATTGTTGACACGTGGGACATCAGACCCCCCCCTAGCCAGCTCACGTTTTTTTTGCGCCTGTTTCAAAATCTGGCCCAAAAATCACACTTTTTGTCATATCTCGAGCATTCAGAACTCGATTTAGGCAAGGTAAGAGTCTAAGTTGGGGTTTTGGCACACTCCGGACGCAATGGTGATGTCGGATTTACCAAATTCTAATGACAAAATCTTTTGCAACAGATTTTAGGTCTGAGGTAACATGTATTTGTATGCCTATGCTTGTTTGGGCATGACTACATAACCGGTTTGATGCCTATTGCATCCCGATTGATTGGGAGATTGAAGCTACATGTAATGCTATGATTTTGGCCTGATTTTGGGGCTGGAAATACAAAGCTTATAATAGTAAATGCATGCTAAATACTCTTGGGCTGAAGATATCTTTCATGCTTTGACATATGCCTATTGGTTTCGGATGTATGTCTTGGGTTATACTATGATGTATTGATCATCGAGGGACGACTTTGAGCTTGTCAATGAATCCAGATGCTTTTGGAAGCTTGAGCTTATTTCAGCCCGCACTTATTGACATTGGTATATGCTTTGACAGTGATGCTTCTTGGGTTTATGCATACTCATTGCCTACGGCTTGATGCTCATGTCACGGTTGATTACCCTATGCATACGTTGATCTTGAGTGTTCATTGAAGCTCCACCTTGGATGCATTTTGGATTATCTGGAGTAGTCTTGGATGTTACTTGGCTTGTCAGAGTTTGGATTGGGATGTATTTGATGTCTTACATGCTTATGGATGCTACATACGGATGCTCTACCGCCTACATGTTCGGGATGTACTATTGATGTATTGTCTTGGACTTATGTCATTGGCACTGTGTCTTGCCTTGGCTTGAGCTCTTGAGCTCGTACATACGACTTTTGTGCCAGTGGAAGCATTCTTGAATGCTTATAAAAAATTGAGCAGTTATAGACACTTGAGACTTTGGGACTTCTTACCTTTTGGGATGATACATCATATGTCTTGGTTCACTGTATACTTATGAGCTAAGTCTCAGTTTTGGATCCGTATCTTTGTGAACTGACACCTACTTGTGTCAAGTTTTGGTAGTGGGCAGGAACACTTTGCCCCGTTGCCTTGGGGGTGTGCCTACTCACTGGCAGATGTTTGTATGACATACTTGGGTGTTGGATTCATGCTTATTGACCGTCATATGCTTATTCTATGCCCGCATGATGCCGGCTTTGGTCTTGGCAGTATCTGATTACCTTGGGATCCGATTTTGGCACAATTAGCTCTCTTTTACTGAAATCTAAAATTTATTATAGCAAGCATATATGTATGGACTGACATGGATTTTTCATATTGAAACACTTTGAAATGATGTACTTTCACTAGTACTTGGTGGGCAACAGCTTTGGTTCCACTTTCCTCGCCATTTTTCCTCGATTTTGGTGATTTTTTGGTCATTTTCTGCAGTAAACGGCAAGCAATTTTGAGCTGTCTACAGTCTTCTAGCCTGCATTATGGCGAGTTCGTCTACTGATCATGCTATTTTCAACATCACTAAGCTTGATGGTACGAATTACTCTTAATGAAAGAGCCAGATTTGGCAGGTGTTGGTGCAGAAATCGCAGATCAAACCTTTGAGGTCAAGCAGGTATCCACCTGCAACTATGCCAGATGAGGAATGACTTGAGTTTGATGAGTTATGCAAGTCCACTATTGTATTGTCTCTCACAGAACATGTCCACTATAATGTCTTTGAGGAAGAACAGAGTGCATGGCAGTTGCGCAAAGATAAGGGGAAAGAGAAAGTGCAAGATAAGTCTTCTGATCACAGCATAGTGCCTGCAAAGTCCAGTGTTAAAATTGAAGAGATGAATGTTATGCAGCCTGAGAATGTTGATGATGATGATTATATCCTAGCAGCTTCTTCTAGTGCTTCGCAGATGATAGAGATACACTCTATGTATGCACAATGTTGGCTCTTGGACTCAGGTGTGTCCTTTCATGTGACACCTTGCCGAGAGTGGTTTCATTCATACCGTATTGTTTTGGGTACTGTGCGCTTGGGTGATGACAGCTCTCTTGATATTGTGGGCATTGGTAATGTTAGGCTGCAGTTTCCTTCTAACAACAGTTTTGTTATGTATGATGTACGTCATGTACATGCTTTGACACGCAGTCTCATGTTAGCTGGACAGCTTGATGACGCAGGTTATCATGTATCTTTTGGAGACTCTGCATGGAAGATCACTCGTGGCAGACTTGTGATTGTGAGAGGTGCCAAGGCTGGCAGTCTCTACCCCTTGATTGTATTAGCTTCTTCCCTTGATCATATTTTGTCTGTGGGTTCTATCCCACATGTATCTCTTTGGCATGCCCGTTTGGGCCATATGACTTTGAAGGGAATGAAAATGCTTTCTGGTTTGCAGTACTTACCGCCCCTTGATTATGCATGTTTTGATTCATGTGAGCATTATCTTTATGGCAGGCAGACTAGGTCTACGCATAAGAAGTCTGGTAGGCCACGCATGAGTGAGCCCTTGGCATTGGTACATTCGGATGTCTGTGGGCCCATGCCTTGTCAGTCTATGGGTGGTGCAGAGTACTTTGTTACGTTCATAGATGATTTTTCATGGAAAACTTGGGCTTATCCCATTAAGTTGAAATCCGATTCTTGGCTGTGTTTCAGAGATGGCTTGCATTGGTTGAGAACCAGTCTAGGTATAGGCTAAAATGCCTAAGGAAAGATAATGGGGGTGAGTATGTCTCACGTACTTTTGAGCAGTTATGTGATGAGAGGGGTATTAAGCGTCAGTTGACCGCCCCCTACATCCCTCCCCCAGAATGGTTTGGCTGAGCGGATGAATAGAACCATCGAGGAGCATGTACGTAGTATGCTTAGCCATGCAGGCCTACCACAGAGCTTTTGGGCTAAGGCAGTTAGTACAGCTGTGCATGTCATAAACAGATCACCCTCTAGTGGTTTGGATTTCCAGGTTGTAGAGGAGGTATGGACTAGAAAACCTCCCTCTTATGTGCATCTCCATGTCTTTGGATGTGAGGCATTTTGCCATATGCCCAGGGACAAGAGAAGTAAGCTGGATCCCAAGAGTGTCAAATGCATTTTCCTTGGTTATGGGAATGCAGGCGATTTGGGTTATTGTCTCTGGGATTCGCAGGCGCAGAAAGTCATCTGCAATCATGATGTAGTCTTCCATGAAGACAAGATGCATAGGCATCCCGAGAGAGTTGTTGAGATCCACAGGGTCATATTTCAGGAGGAGCCGAGAGCTCCCGCACAGCCAGTTGGACAGCCTACAGCTACAGTAGATGCTCATGGTCAGGGCGTTGGATAGGCAACTGGGCAGGCAGCAGAGCCTGCCGTGAGATGGTCTACTAGAGACAGACATCCACCAGATAGATTTTAGCCCTCGATGCATTATGTCTTGGTTACAAAATGTAGGAGAGCCTTTCACTTATGATGAGGCTATGCGCAAGGGTGATAGTCACTCTTGGAAGAGGGCTATGCAGTCTGAGATAGACTCCCTGCATAAGAATGACACTTGGGATTTGGTTTCCTTACCTACGGGCAAGAAGGCTTTGCCATGCAAGTGGGTGTACAAGCTAAAAAGTACCCCTGGATACCCCAAGCTGGCATACAAGGCTAGATTGGTAGCAAAGGGTTTTAAGCATGAGCATGGTGTGGACTTTGACGAGGTCTTTTCTCCTGTGTTTAAGATGACCACCTTGCGCTTAGTCTTGGCTTTGGTTGCTCAGCTTGACTTGGATTTATACCACATGGATGTCAAGACGGCTTTCTTACATGGAGACTTGCATGATGAGATTTACATGGAGCAGCCTAAGGGCTTTGCAGAACCTGGCAAGGAGCATCTAGTGTGCAAATTGAAGAAAAGTCTTTATGGCTTGAAACAGGCACCTAGGGAGTGGTATTAGTTTGATGCCTTTATGCAGTCACAGGGCTACAATCGGAGTGCTATGGATCTGTGTCTTTATACGAAGAAAGCTCGTGATGGTTCTTTATTGATTTTGGTACTCTATGTGGATGATATGTTGATAGCAGGGAAAGCTCATGATGAGCTAGATGCTCTTAAGGCTCAGCTCAAGAAGAGCTTTGAGATGAAAGATCTAGAACACGCCGCTCACATACTTGGTATGCGCATTACATGCGACAGGCATCAGGGACTCCTCTACTTGTCATAGAGGGAGTACATTCATAAAGTCCTTGAGCGCTTTCGCATGCAAGACATAAAGCCTATTGGCTGTCCATTGCCTTCTTATGTGAAGGTATCACAGGCTGATTGTTTGCAGACAGAAGAGCAAAAGGCCGAGATGGCCAAGATTCCCTATGCATCCGCAGTGGTGGGCAGTCTTATGTATACCATGATAGCCACTCGTCTAGATATTGCCTTTGCAGTTGGTATTGTGGCACGCTATATGGCTACACTTGGCAAGAAGCATTGGGATGCTGTGAAGGGTATCATGAGGTACCTGAAGGACACTGCAGATATGTGCATATGCTATGGCAGCTAGGATACAGGAGTCGTGGGGTACACTAACTCTGATTATGCAGGACATGTAGATAGTAGGAAGTCCATTTTCGGCTATGTATTCACCTATGCTGGAGGTGCTATTTCTTGGATGTTCAGGGTGCAGAAATGCACGGCCCTTTCTACTACAGAGGCTGAGTATGTTGCAGCCACTAAGGCTTGCAAGGAGGCCATTTGGTTGGGTCATTTAGTTGCTGACCTTGGTATTGATGCTATCCCTACACTGCATTCAGATTCTATGAGTGCTATTCAGTTAGTCAAGAATCCGATCTTCCATGCGAAGACGAAACACATTGAGGTGAGGTATCACTTCATACGTGGGGTCATTGAGGACAAGCCTGTTGATCTTGTCAAGATCTTGACTGATCAGAATCCTGCAGATCTGCTCACGAAAAGCCTCTCTACAGAGCGCTTTGCCTTCCTCACGAAAAGCCTCTCTACAGAGTGCTTTGCCTTTCTCACGAAAAGCCTCTCTACAGAGCGCTTTGCCTTCCTCAGGAGGTTGATGGCCATGGGATGAGATGACATCTTTCCTCATCTTGTTATACATGTGTACATGTTGTACTGTCTTTTTTCTTTTTCTTTTCACTCCTCACTGGGGCAGATTCGCCTTTAAGTGGGAGATTGTTGGGGGTAAAGGCGCCTTTGCCTAGCCGCCCATATATTACTACACTGATAGTCACTGCCACTGCACACTAGAGGTGGCGGGCGCCCATCACTATCACTTTATTCTTTATTCTTTTAGTGATAGTTTGAATAAAGGAAGGCCCGGTCACACATTGTGGCTGTTGGAGTTCCCATTTCTAGTCTCTCCCTTTCTTGCTCTTGCTCTCTTGCCATAGCTCTCGAGTCCAACCTTCGATCCGTCGCTCCCTTTCACGAAATACAGGAGTCCAAGAATTCTTTGAGAATGAGGTGGACTCATACTTTTGTGGTGACATGTCTATCGACCTTTCAGTGTATGCGGAGTTGTGTCAGGAGATTGACATGGGACCATAGGATACTTCATACTTGGAGCATCCACTTACTCAATTCGTTGACTAATCTCTTATAAAGGTACATAAGATATGCATTTTAAGTGAGATCATTTTTTAAGGATTTATATTATCGTGCTTTGTATGATTTAAATTGATTATGCTAACATCATTTTTTATCTGTGCAGGTGACCTTTT